>NC_080837.1:29400557-30023756 GCF_030435755.1 Ochotona princeps | reverse complement strand
AGTTGAGGATGGCCCAAAGCCCTGGGACCATGCACCCGTGTGGGAGACCTGGAGGAAGTTCCTGGGCTCCTGGCTTCAGATTGGCACAGCACTGGCCGTTGCGGTCACTTGGGGAATGAATCATCAGACAGAAGATCTTCCTCTCTCTCTCTCTCCTCCTCTCTATACATCTGACTGTCCAATTAAAATAAAGTAAATCTTAAAAAGAAAAACTAAACCCAAGAAAGTTTCCATCCAGAAGATCACACCGGTCAGTTGTAGTGTCTACTAAGAAGCTAGTAAGTGAACAATAAAAAACCAATTTCATTATCAAATCATTTATGCATCTTGATGATACAGAAGCATACTTGAGTGCAGTTAGGTTTTATAACCTTTTCTAACCTTTGAGATGATAATAATTTTGGGTCCTAGTCTTCGTCCTGACAGGCCCCCACATTCTTTAGAGGCTCTCTGGATCCATGGTTTTGCAGTTAATGGACTAGGAGAAAATATATCAGAGTCTAAAATGTTCAGCTCATGTAGATAACAGTCTGAGGGTTTGAGTTTTTCTGCTGTTTATTTGCTTGTTTTGTAGCTATGGGAAGGATTCAGTGTCACTTGGATGGGGTTTCTACACTTGAGTTATTTCCTAGTCAGGTTGAGGAGAAAAGACCTGACTGATGTTTGTTGCAAGCAACTGTATTCCGTAATGTAGCATATGACTTGCATTCTGATGACTGCATTAGGAAAAAGCTGCTAAGCAGAAATTGCAGTCAGGTTTAGGATAGGAAACATGAGTATCATCTTCCTTACTTCAGCTCATCCTACATTTCCTGGGCATATGTCAAAGCCAACAAGAAAGGAAAAGCAAGACCGGAATCTCTTTTTTTTTTTTTTAATTGGAAAGTCAGACATACAGAGAGGAAGATCTTCAGTCCATTGATTCACTCCCCAAGCAGCTGTAATGGCTGAAGCAGTGCCAATCTGAAGCCAGGGTCTCCCATGTGGGTGCAGGGTCGCAAGGCTTTGGGCCGTTTCGACTGCTTTCCTAGGCCACAAGCAGGGAGCTGCATGGGAAGTGGTGCCATCGGGAATACAACCGGTGCCCATATGGGATCCCAGTGCGTGCAACGTAAGGAATTTAGCTGCTAGGTTATCCTGGCTGCTCACTTCTGATCCAGCTCCCTGCTTATGGCCTGGGAAGGTAGCAGAGAATGACACAAGTCCATGGGAGACCTAGAGGAGGCTCTTGGATCCTGGCTTCAGATCAGCTCAGGTCCAGCTATCGCAGCCATAAAGGGGAGTTAGCCAGCAGATGAAAGATCTTTGTCTCTCCTTCTCTGTAAATATGCCTTTCAAATAAAAAACAATTTTTAAATGTCACTTGAAAGACATATTTAGAATTTTCAGTCCACGGGATCATTCCCCAAATTGCTGTGATGACTGGGTTCTGGGTCAAAGGCAGGGGGCTGTGAACTCCCTCTGATCTTCTGCATGGGATACAGGGTTCCAAGCACTTTGAATATTTTCCACTGCCTCCTCAGGCACATAGGTAGGGAGTTAGATTGGAGCTGGATTAGTCAAAGATGAGCCAGTGCTCATATGATAAATCACAGGAAGTGGCTTCTCTGGCTATGCCACAATGCCAGTCTCATGTCCCCAATTCCCTTTTAAAATAGATTCAGAAATATGAGGCTATCTCACCTTCTGACTATATCATTCTATAAAATTTACAGCTCCTTTTGTGCATACCTTGTTTCTCCTTTAAGTTGCCCTCAAGCCAAGAATTTTCCCCATAGCTTGCCTTACTGATCAAAGAACTGTCAAATTAAAAATGAACTGCTTTTTAAAAATCAGCTTTTAAACATGCTCAAATGGACTTGCAAGCCTACATTTGGTTTAAATGCTTTTCTTCATTGACACACAAAATCAGGACATTCAGGATGTGGCAGTCCCATCCACTCTATGTCATGCCATGCACCTACAGGCAATTACTCTTAGGAATTTCATTAATCCTTCCAAAAGCTTCTCATCAGAAACAAACAGATAGCATTCTAAGAACCATGAACCAGGCTCCAAGCACACACATCAGCATTGCAACCTACCTGGTCACTCAGGGTTGGGTATAAATTCACCTTCAGGAATCGGAAAATCACCACTGGCAGAACTGAAGCCACTGTTGTTAAGATAATAACAAGCCAGATGCATTTCTGGGTCAAGGAATGCCTTGCATTTCCTATCATTAAAGAGAAATGTACGATGAAGTTATATAGAGAACTTAATGACTCATGGCTATAATCTGTTGGAGGGGATTACTTTTTTTTAACCACCTAGATAGAACCAATGAGTGCTCCTCCACCTCAAGTATATAGTATATTCACAGGTGATAGGAGAAGAAACTGGTAAGATCACTCTTAGAAACTTTTGAATTATCACACTAAGCCAAGCATTCTGTGATCCAGGCTCAGTCCAGCTTCACTCAGGAAGCACAATTCTTTTATCCATCCTCATGATTTCGTGGCTATAAGACAGCCATAATTTTTTAAAGCCACATTTGCCTTCATGGACACTTGAATAGAAACTATCATGTGTAGCTAAACAATAAATATTTTGAATGCAGGGTAAATCTCAAAAAATAATCTTGTTGACTGGTTATGTCAACCTTTTGTGAAAGGTGAGCTTTATCTATTGCAGGACCAAACTTTTAAATTCCAGGCAATGGTCCCAGAAAACCTGCCTCAAAGGGATATTCTTTCTCTTTGATGTTCACTTGGTTCTGAGGTACTCAGGATTCCTACAAGAACAGAGGCAATACTAAATAGAGCATCTCCCTTTCAGGGCCCTCAGGGTTACTGCTGATGTAGCCATCCAACATAACAGGACAACAGGACAATGAAACTCCTTTCCAAGCCTGAAACCAGTTTGCTTACTTTAAATTCCCATCTCACATACTTTGATGTTTCTTTTTAAAAGGCTGTAAGGAACATAAGACAGACAAATGCATACCATGGGAAGATGCCAACCTTCTTCTATCACCAAAATAAATCTTTTGTCCCTGTTCATTCTCTAGGGATTTATCATGATAGCCCCAATTACTTAGGTCCTCTCTCTCAGTCTTCATGTGTTAACACCATTCAGATGGGCTTTGCTTATGAGGGGTTGGCTGGTTATTGTTATGTCTGCTTTTACTGGCACTGCAGAGTAAAATCTGCCTACTAAAGAGCAACAGATTCCAGTTGTCTTCAGCCACGGGCAGAAACAAATTTGACTCAAAAAATTAAATGCTCTTTGAGCTCCTTGAAGCTCTATGCCTCCAGGCATGGCTGGAAAACAAGCTTCACTATAAAACCACACTCTTGTTTGCTGTAAGCTACTAAGGAAAAAACTTTTTCCTTAAACCTCAATGTTGATCTAAAGTTTGAAGTGTCTTATTGGAGCTTAGTAATTAATTCCTGGAAAAATATGTGCTTAGCTAAAGAGAATGGTCCCTCCACAAACTACTTTCTATGGTGGAGTCACTCTAGTCTGATTATGCATGTTAGAATGCTTTCTAAAGACTTCGAAGTCAATTCAAGGAACTTTAATTTATGAACCAAACAAAAGTAGTTTCACGATCTGACTCAAAATCCAACATGATTGGAACCTTTGGTAAAGAAAGTATTAAAGTTTTCTTCATATATGTAGGAAAAGGCAAAAGTTGAACAATATTCCTAAGTGGACTGTGAATTCAAATGGAGTTAGGAATATTGGGTGCCTTGGCTGTCAATGGAAATGTTTAACATTATCATTGGTTTGATTTTTTTCCTCCATGAATCCTTCTTCTAAGAATCACTTTCCTGGATTGAATAACCAACTCAATATAATTATAAATAAGTCTTATTTCATTCAGCTCAAGTAAACTGTCACTGTCACTACTTGCCTTTTTATGGAGAGGAGCTCACAAAATTACTGTTACAAACTTACCTCACACACATTAGAGATATCAAAATTTCTGGGAAAATATAATAGCACTCTTGTGTAAATCTGACTAGCCTTGACTGGAAATCATTTTGAAATGTAGAGTGAAATAGTAGCCTACTCTGTATGCTGACCAGATGTATACTCTTTGTATAGTAAGAAAATTTCCTAAAATCTTTCTAAACATTAATTCTGTTACCCATATGATATTAACATTCCTCTGCAAAGTCTCCAGCCAATAATCAAGCCACATTTGCCTGAACAGTAACAATCACTATCATTGCAATTAACATTTATAGAAAACATGATATGTATCACAATATATTTTAATATTTTATGTGGCTATATCACTTAATATAAGTTTTCCACAAAGATAAACTACTAATATCTTCAGTTCCTAATTGAAGAACCTGAGGCTTGAAAAAGAGAATGAATTCCCCAAGATCACACAGCTTCTTAAGTTATGGAGTTGCACTTGAACCCTGGTTCTCTGCCTGTCGTTGCCTACTCTCGATAACATTTATGAGTTAATGTCCAGTAATTATTAGAACACCTTAAATTATATGTTATTCTTTCCTTTTCTAACTGAAAATTATACAGGTCAACTTTAGCAGAGAAATTGGTGATAATGTGGACAAAAAGGTAGTGTCTGGCATTTTTTTCTTTTCACTATCACACTATGAAAATTTGACAGGACTTCTAGAATCCACAGTGTATATACTCTTTTTTGCAAAGAGCTTATAGCATCTGAGATGTTTAGAACTTGTAAGCTACTATCAAAATTATTCTTCTGCACTTGGTAAAGACAGCATCAACTCTTCTTTTAGGACACCTTGTACCTTCAGCTAGATCAGTCATTTCCTAGAGAAAGATCATTCATCATGTCCAACTCCATCCAATACACACAGAAATAAGTTATTTAGAAAAGTGTCAGCGCAACACCAGGCCCACTAGACCATAGGACTCACCAACAAATGGAAATTGATTTGGGAAGATGCCAAACATGCCATTACTGTGTGTTGTAAATAAAATGGCGAAATAAGTAGCAATGCTGCCCCAGATGAAGACATGATTAATGACAGTCCAGTAACTGGTGTCCATGGCTATCTGCAAATAAAATAAAATGTAAGGATGAGGTCTGTAAACATTTGAAGAACATCATTCCTATTCTGTGACAGGAAGTTTGTACCTGTTTAGCTATCAGGCCAATGGCAGGTATCATCACTTTCTACATGAACACAGGGCCTGATTTAACTCAGTATTTCTGATACAGTTGATTTTAGAGCCTTTATCTACAAACCAATACATCTGCCAGTTTGGGTTAGCAACCGAAAATGAATGTTAAATTTCTTTTAAGTGAGAAAAAAGCAAAATGGATTATAAATTTGAAGTTACTTTCCAAATTACATTTTTTTTCTACAGGAAAAATCATTTCTATAGCATGCACCTGTGAAATTTATATTCTATCCATGAATTTCAATGACTGTCTTTACACATGTATGTTGTTGTTTACATCAAACTCATTTTGATGATCCTTTCTCTTAAACTGATCAAATAGTAAGAAAAATTCTTAACCCTCTATTTGATCTAACTTCAGAAACCTCAGTTCATAGTGACCTGGAAGCATGTTCAGACCCTTCCCCTGCCCAGTAACTCTGACAGCACAGTGTACCTGATGTTACAGAGTCAAGGAAACCTCTTGAGTTCTCCAGAAGGTAAAACATGGTCTCCAGTCATTGTTGTACCTCAGAGATCCCAAGTGAGCGCCTACATTTCTAATAGAGTCTAGGCAAGACCACAAGTTTATTGTCTACTTGAAAGGGGCCTACTTATACTGCAAATAGATTCTCTCAACACGTGCGGATATACTTCCCCTTCTTGGCTTACTGTTCCTTACAGAATGCTTGCAGCCTGGGTTATGACCTACAGGGGACAGAAAAAGGATAAGCCCTTTTTCTCTTTAAGCAATCAATCTTGCCATCTGTGCCTTGGCAAAGAAGTTCTGGTTTTCTGTTCATTTGGCTATCAAGACATCAGGCACAAGTTTATAGATCTACCTTCTATCACTTGTCAGTTCATCACCATCAAGAGATAATCAGAGTCTGACCTGTGTTGGTAAGACTAGGCAAAGAGAAATTATAATTCATTTAAAACAACTCAGCTAAAAAATCAAGAACAGGTGACTCCTATTGAAGCAGAACTAATAGAAGAGACAGACAAGTATTACAAGCAAAAAAAATGTAATAGGATCTCTTAAGGATATGCAATTAGATCACAGAAAAACTAAAATAAAAAACACTATTTTTGAATTTTAAATTTAATAGAAGAACCAAATAAGAAAAATCACTGATGAGAACTGAATTAATGTTCTGGAATAAGCAAATGGAAATATCTCAACAGAGAACCAAAACTTGATGAAATAGAAACCATGTGCAGAAAGACATAAAACATAAGTGGCAGATCATAGACATGAGATTGATGATCCAAATATATGATTAATGGCATTTTAGAAAGAGAAAAATAATAAAGAAGTAACCATGAGCTAAGAAAACTGCTCTGTGATTTTCAGATCGAAGAGTATTTCCTTTCCCCTGCCCCTGCAAGCTAATGAAGAGGAATACATTCTGATGAAATTTGTACAATATAAGGATAAAGAGTATATGCTTCTAAACAAAGGAAAGTGAATCAAGAGAACATAAAACTTCCATGGTAAAACTTGGACAACAACAAAATTTCCCCCCCAAAGGGCTCTATCTCAAAAATTTTGTGCCCTTCCAATACATCATTTAAATATAAAACTAGAAAGTTTTGAGCTCAGAAGTATAACAATCTAAATGCATTTCTGAACAAATTACTCAATGATATTACTACAAAGTAAATCATAACAAAAACCTCAAAATAGCAAAACACAAAGCACTCAAGTGGTAGTGAGAAATGATTCTTATAAATTTATACTTAGCTCTAAATGAGTAACAATGTGACTATGACCTGCCAGTATTAATTCTGAAAGAACTTGGGAACAGTAAAGATGCATGTTAAAAGAGTATTTAATAACAGCCTGACACTAAAAGTCTAAATTATTCACACTCATAGGAGTTGAGGATGGGAAAGGGGATGGGGAGGACAAGTAAACAATTTACAAAATTAATTGGAGGTGAGTGGAGAAGAGTTGAGAACAGGATGTTTGAAAATTTATCATTATGTGCTAAGGGAAATGAGCCAATCCCAAAAGGTTAAATACCACATGTTTGCCTTAAGATGATACGATGTTATGTGTAACATGTTATGTTATGTATGTTATATGTTGTGTATAAACTAAAATTGAAATGTCAATGAGGCGGTCACAGAAGGTGGTTAAGAACTCGCATTTACTTTTAACATATTGGTTACTTATTACTACGTAAATTATTTCCATAATGATGTAAATTTTTGCTGATGGTATGTTGGAGCTTTTAATAGATCGGGATGATACTCTGCTGGCTCTGTCTTCAGACCAGAGAGGGTATACCTAAGAAGCCGTTGAACTTGACTGGACAGTAAGATGCTAGACTCTATGTTTGGTATATGCTTGCAATGGGGGAATCTCAACTGAACTTGAACTGTGGTTATGCAACAAGGTGGAGGAATCCACCATGGTGGGAGGGTTTGGGGAGGGGTGGGGAGAATCCAAGTACCTATGAAACTGTGTCACATCATACAATGTAATTAATGAATTAAAAATAATAAATAAATTTTTAAAAAATGAAAATTTATCATTAAGGAATTTTGGCATAGAAATGTAGATTTAAAATACCATATTATGAGAAATCATTAGTAATATGAATAAAACAAATTATTCATAAGTTAATTTTGGAATATCCTATTATCTATAAAAATGCAAAGTAGGACAGAAGTATTCAAAATAATTCTAAATAGGTCAGGCACTTCACATCGCACGTTTGGTGCTACTTGGGATGCTCCCATCCCATTTTGGGGTACCTCAGTCAAGTCCCAGTTCTACTCCCGAGCCCAGATTCCTAGTAACACATGCTGACTTCAGTTGGGGCTGCTATGCACGTGAAAGACTCAAGCTGAGCTCCTCAGGGTGTGCATGTCTCATGCATCTGGGAGTAACCCAGTGTTGAGGAGTGCTCTGCCTCTCCTGCTGTCACTCTCTCTTTCTGAAAAGTAAAATTTGGAATTAAATATACATTATTACAAAAATGAATACTTCAAATTCTCTTATTGAAAGAACAAAGCCAGTAGAATAAAACAAATAAATGGACACGAAGGGATTGGCTTAGGCTATAAATTAGGCAAAGGCAACCTGAGAAAAATGAGAGACATGACTAATAGCAATAAATGAAATTTAAATGAAGTGGCTTTTCTTATTAAAAAGGATACAAGCTACAAAGAAGAGATGAGTCAGGAACCTGTAGGTACCAAATAATAACAGCTACAATGTGAGCTACAATTTCTTGGAAATGCAGAAAGTTCGTAAGAATCATCACTATGGCCAGCTTTCAATGCATTGCTCTCAGAATTTGACCAGAATGACAGAAAGGTAAGGGTTCTTCTAGAGGTCTGTGGCTGGCATCAGTCTGGCAAGCAGTCCTCAGTGTGATGAGGCTAATCTAGAAGAGATGGTAAACACGAAGTTTTCAAGTAGCAACACAGCCATGATGTGGGATGTTGCTGCCATGGGCATTCTATCCAGCTGAGGCTCTCCCCAGGGCACTTCTCCTCTTTGGACCTACATAATAGTTTCCAAAAAAAAAATTCTTTTGCATAAAGAAGCATCTACTATTTGCTACTACAACCTTTTTTGGAAAATATTAAAGAGTGATGAAAATCTATATTGTACCTATTCTTTGATACAGCATTGAAGAAATAAAACACCTTCAATGATAAGACTGGTAAAAAAAAAAAAGAGAGAGAGAGTTTTAGGGCTAGCACTGGAATGCTGTGGGTTAAGCCACTGCTGTGACACTGGCATCCCATAGGGGCACCTAGCTATTCCACTTTTGATCCAGAACCCTGCTGGGAGAGAAGCAGAAGAAGCCCCAAGACAGTATTCCTGTCTTTCCTTTGCTCTGTAACTCTTTCAAACAAGTAAATCTTAAGAGTTGGAAGTTCTAAACATCTAGATCTCATTTCTGGAAATTTACATAAGCCTGAACATAAAATAGACATAATAATGTATGCGTTATAACATTGCTTCAATAACAGAAAGCATAGAAATATACTGAATGTCTAGGAGAACTAATGAATAAATACTATCTGCAGCTATTAAAAAGATTTAAGATGTGAATGTGGGGTTTTAGAAAACTGTCCAAAAAAATCTAGCTAAGTGAAGAAACCATACTACAGAGTAATTTACATAATTAAGATCCCCTTTTATTGAATTTGTGTGTAAGCAAACAAAATATATGGAAGGATTTAAGCTGTCATCTTTACGGTAAAAAGGGAAGGAGATTAAAATGATATATTTTATTAACATTCCTGCGTTGTTCGAAATGTTAAGTATTTTATAATTCAATGTAGTATAGGAACTGATATTTAAAAGAAATAAAACTACCCAAGTTTGGCCTGCAGCATCAGCAGGACGTAAGATTTATAACTATATTAATAGTCCATGGAAATTTCATGGAGGTTGTTGCCACAATGATGAGTCAAGATTAGACAGTGAGGAAAGGACATTAATGCTGCTGTTGAAATGAGCTCATTCACAAATACCTAAAAGTTAGATTTCCTATTTTAAAGACAAAAAGTTTTTGATTGCAGCCAGAATTGCCAAGCTTCAATGATCACAACCCCTCTGCATGCTGAGGTCTGAGAATTCTATGGCACAGAAACATTCTCAGAGCTTCCTGGATGTAACATCACTCCTAACCTTCCCAAGAAGTAGGACTAACAACGACCTTTAGGACTGGGCGTCTGCACATCTGCACTCCTATTTGGGGAGTGAATCAGCAATGTGGACTATCTCTCCTCCTTTCTCCATAACTCTGCCTTTCAAGTAAATAAGCCTTAAAAATAAAATTATGATTGCTATGATTTTAACCTATACTCATAAATTCTTTGATGCTCTTCCTCTATCAGCTGGAGACTAATTCTCTGCCTTGAATGTGTTATGGAATTCTTAAGGACTCAAGAAAAACTAAAGAAAAACATGATTACAAAGAGGAAACACAGAAACCAGGATCATAACCAAGGTAAATATCACTTGTAGTAAGTCATGTTAACATCTTATGCTCCCTGATAAGACAAGGAGGGCACATCACCTCTGTGATTCTTCATAAAACTCCACAGCCTCAGTGTGGTTCTAAGAAAACTTCAGACAGGCCAAAACAAAGGAATATTCTGTAAAACATCTCACCAGAGTGTCAGATCACTCTTCCCGAGTGTAAATATCATGAAAGATGAGGAATGACAATAGGGGGATCAGAGACTGGACGAGACAAGATGAAACTGATAACTGCAATGTAGCACCCTGGATTAGATCCTTGAACAGAAAACATAATGGGAAAAGTAGGAAATCTGAGTCAAGGCTGAAGTTCACTAGTCTTGTACTAATGTTAGTATCTTAATCTTGACAAATTCACTATGGGTTTGTAAAATGTTAATCTCAGAAAACCTAGATCAGAGTATACGATACAGGAACCAGGGCAAACAATAAGGCACACTGGTCGAAGCTTTTGCTTGCAATTCCAGCATCCCATATCAAAATGCCAATTCAAGCTATAGCTGTGCCATTTTGATCCAGCTCCCTGAAAACACACATGGGGAAGCAAGAGAAGATACCTCAGGAACTTGGGGCTCCTATGAGAAATCAGGATAATTTCTGTCTTCAGACTTCAGCATGGCAGACTTGGCTATAATAAGCTTTTTAGAGAGTGAACCAATAGATGTAAGATCTGTTTCTCTGTCTCTAATGCTCATTCAAATAAAATGATACAAAACACTTTAAGCAGAAAGTGTACAGGAACTACTTTTGTATTTTTAAATTTATAAAAGAATTGCAAATACAAAATTCTAGGCCTGGGGAGATAACCTAACAGTTAAAGTGCTTGCCTAGCATGCACATGGATCCTATATGGCGCAGGTTCTAATCCCAGCAGCACCGCTTCCCATTCAGCTCCCTGCTTGTGCTCCTGTGCAGAAGACCTGGAAGAGGCTCCAGGCTCCTGGCTTCGGTTTGATTCAGCTCCAGCAGTTGGCTGCTTGGGGAGTTAATCAGCAGACGGAAGATCTTCCTCTCTGTCTCTCCTCCTCTCTGTATATCTGACTGTCCAATAAAAATAAATGTGTAAAAAAAAGTTTTAGATTTTCTTTTTAAAGTTGATTTAGTTATTTGAGGGAAAAAAGTGAACGAGCAAAAGAGAGCTTTTGTTTACTGCTTCTTTCTACAAGTGCCTGCCATAGCTCCAGCTGATACAGGCTAAGTTGGAAGCCTGGAACTCCATTCTAGTCTCTCACAGGGGTGACCAGGGTGCTGGTATATAAACCATCATCTCCTATCCATCAGGATTGGAGGCAAAGTTTCATCCCAGGCACACCAATGTGGGATGCGACCAACCTAAGCAACCCCTTAACCCACTGTGTCACAATATTTGGACCCAAAGTATTTCTCTGTAAACAGTAAATTCAGAATGCATCAGTTACTTCACAGGCAGCAAACTGGCCAAGAATTTCTACTTTTAAGAATATATTCTTAAGAAATAACTTGAGAATCATATTTTAAACTATGTATGTGAAGGCTTGCTCTTGAATTATTTGCTGTGGTGAAAATCTAGAAGCATTTATTCAGTCACATGACTAACTAAATTATAGAATAGTCATATGAAGGAATAGTACAGTCACTAATAAGAATATTTCAGAGTGGGTGTTTTGCTAAGACATTGGAAGGACGTGCTAAGCAGAAAAGAGCAAAGCCATAAGGCAGAAAGGATAGTGGGGAAGCCCAGGAGCCAAGAGATTGAATAAGGTCGGAACATTGTGGAAAGCAAGGCTGGAGGAGTGGGCAGAACCACCATTGTCTCAAGGAGATGAAGGAAGAAAATGGTTCCTAAAGAGATGAATGCCCATTAACACTTGCATCAAATAGGTCAGAAAGGCCTCACTCAACGCACATTGAATGGGAGGGCCAGTGGTCACTGTGAATTCTAACTAGGAATCCCCTGAGAAGCATGGGATATCTGTCAAAACTTCATAATCAAGACTAAAAATTTTTCAAAACTCACAATGACAAGGATACAAAATTCCTTAGTCTTTTTGTGAACAAACCATATTTTTAAATGAAATTGTTTCTATGTCCTCTAATGTGTAAAAGTGAGACATGAACTATGACAGCCAACTGAAGAAAGAACTGTTTATAAGAAAAACAGCTCTAAAGTGTAAAGTTCATATTAAAACACAACACTAATACTGTTGCCATAATATATACAATGATCAATTATGGGCAAGCAAAAAGGAAAAAAACACAGAAATATAATAAGGCTTTTTAAAAATAAAGACAAAAAATTGTAGGGCTTCTTGTAGCGGTGAATTTCACTAACATAATGCTTGTCATGTTATGCCTGCAGACAATCTCCCACGTCATTTATTATCCTGTTATATTTTGTATAATGCCAAAGAGTTTTTCACACTGGAGTTTTCCTCCAAATTCTCTCAGACCATCAAGTACCAGGCTTTACATGGGGATAAAGAAATAGGTACCACTAAGGAAAAAACACTCAAAAAACAAAATAGGTACCACTAAGAAAAAAAAACTCAAAACAAAATAGGTACCACTAAGAAAAAAAAAAAAAGCAAAAAACTGCCTTTCTCTCTGTTGAAGGCCAATCCAGAGAATTAGAAACACAGCCACGTGACAGAAGTGAGGTCACTAGATTTTTCATAGTTCATTCAGTAACTAAAGGGAACAAAACTAACACATGGTCATATTGCTTGCCATACCCATCTAGAGCTAGGTTTTAACAATATGATGAAAGTTTCTGAGAACTTTCAACTCGATATCTATATGCATTAAAGAGGAAACAAACATAAATCAAGATGCCCAGTGGGAGACGGGCAATGGAATCATCTCCATCAAAATCATTTCCCTGAATGTAAGATTGAAACTCTTCACTAATTTCACAGAATTAATGTACCACCCATTAGATCTCACTTTAAACCTGGAAGTTATGAAGTCTTAAATCAAAAGAAAGTTTCGGGCCCGGCGGCGTGGTCTAGCGGCTAAAGTCCTCGCCTTGAAAGCCCCGGGATCCCATATGGGCGCCGGTTCTGATCCCGGCAGCTCCACTTCCCATCCAGCTCCCTGCTTGTGGCCTGGGAAAGCAGTTGAGGACGGCCCAATGCTTTGGGACCCTGCACCCGCGTGGGAGACCCGGAAGAGGTTCCAAGGTTCCCGGCATCGGATCGGCGCGCACCGGCCCGTTGCGGCTCACTTGGGGAGTGAATCATCGGACGGAAGATCTTCCTCTCTGTCTCTCCTCCTCTCTGTATATCTGGCTGTAATAAAATGAATAAATCTTTAAAAAAAAAAAAAAAGAAAGTTTCTCTTTTTCTGTTACCATTGAAATTTTTCTTCTTAAGACACAAGAAAGGAGTAGTAGTAGGTCATTTCTCTTAATGCTCAACCCAAAGAAATGATTGGTTATGAGGTTTCTACTAATAGAGATTATAAGCACATAATTTTCTGAAAATTTATGTGGAACTTTTTTGTAGAGTTAGAAGAAAAACTTTACTATTTGTTTAGAATTATCTCACTGCCCAACAAGTACACAAAACCAGTCAACAAAGAAATGCATCTCTAACAGTTATAAACTGATCAAGTTAAAATGCTTTCATCAACAGGGTTACCTGCACACTGACCACGATGACCAAAGATGTCGCCAGGGTAACTGCAAATGACTGGTAGTCAGCAACGTGCTGGCCGTCTTCTCCAACCATGTTGTAGAAGGCCCCATAGGGGATGAAGAACAGGACTAATGATGTGTAGATTCCATGTGCCACACAGATGAAAAATTTACGCTTATTAAAAAGGAGATTTAGTTGTCCAGGTTCATAGAGCTGGGGGCAGTCCATGCTGTTCTGCTCACTCACATCCTGTAAACAGAGGGCATGTTAGTGGAGAAAGGCTCAAGGAGAATGAGAGGCCCCACACTGCATCGTTCCTGAACACTACCTGCCCTAATGTGTACCACTCACTGTGCCACATCAAGACATTATCTTGGGTTTGTTTTCATTCCAACACCCAGAAAACAATAAAAGGACCTCTATTTTATGGATAAAGAGCTTGGATCTCCAAGAGAGGTTCATGAATTGTCACACGGCTCAAATCATGACTTGACTTCTTTGAACTCAGTTGTTTGACTTCAGAGCCAAAGTTCTTTCCTGTATTTTCAGGCAGACTGCTGAGGCCACTGATTGCTCAGAAGCTCTCAAGCTTCCAAAATTCAGAAGTAGACAGTGGGCCCAAGTTCATGCACAAGGTGGTGAGCGGTAAGGCCCAGGAGATGGCAGCAGAGAGCTGTGGAGGCAGGTAAATTAGAGCTACTGGGGAGAGGTGAGCAGGAGGCAGAAGGAAGCGGGGAATAGAAGAAATTTCCTGTTGGTTACGGGGTGGGCAGAGAGCTGAGCATAAAGGCTTTGAGTCTAAGCATTCTGCCTAAGGAGGACACAATAGCAGTTAATGGGTGCTATGATTTGCCCAAGGATTGAGTGTATCATGCAAGGGTTCATGGTAATAGAAGCTTTTAGGACCAAGTGCAAATAGGTCAAGAGGACACCAGCCTTGGCAGGGATGAATGCTATTGTCACAGGAATGGGTTAGTTCCCTCAAGATGGTTTATTGGGCCTGACTCTTCCCCAGTCTCTTCCTGTCTTTCCATGTGCGCTGCTTTACCATAAGCTCTCTCATGAATTCCCACCATGATGCCATTTGCCATGTGGTAAATTATGCCCGTCACCAGAACTGGGCAAAGGCCGGCAACATGCTATTCTACCTTCAAAACTGTGCACCAAATAAACTCCTTTTCTTTGTACATTGTGCAGTATCAAGCATCTTATTATAGCAACACAAAATGAACAACAGTATCAATGGTTCAGTACCAAAAAATCTTACTCAATAAGAAGACAGCAAGTTTTAGCACAAGCCAGTTTCTGGGAGGATCTAAACCCATGCTCTCAAGCTCAGGGTACCCGTGAAGTACCAAGGGAACAACTCAGTTATTCAAGTTTATGATTCAATAGGTATAAAGGCCTGGGAGTTCTGAATTTCCAGCCAGCACCAAAGCAATGCTGATAACCACATTGTGAGTACCAAAAGCAAATGCAAGAACCAAAAAAGACAGCAAGAAGTGGGGACATCAGAGGACTGTGTATGCAAAGTGGCCAAAGTTGGAACAACCCAACTCAGATTTCTCTTCTTGTTTAAGACATGGCATAGGTCTCGAATAGGAACCTATGAAGCTCATGGACATTTTCTGTTTAAGAACACTTTTTTTCTGAGATGCTGCCATTTGCTTCATTCCCCAGTCCAGTGACTGATGGGATTATGTGCATGGCTTTGAAACCACATCATCTTGGCTTCAAACACCTATGCAGGTTTCATAGGCATGCAGTCTGAGATCTGTGACGCAAGCTATCTAGGCCTCAGTCTTCTCATCTCCAGAAATGCATCCCTCTAAGAACCACTGCCATGATGAAATGAGTATATATTCAGTAGGTGTCCTTGCCACATCATAAGTAATAAATCAGACACTTCTATAAATAATAATGACAATAATAGCAATAATGTAGCAATCTCAAAGTGGCCTGCTTCTAGTCTTGGTTCTGTCATCTATTGGCTGCATGGCTTTGGAGCCCCAAAGTTTGGCTTCCTCTTTTAAAATGAGATCTGTAGATGGTCCCAGAGGCCCTTCCAGCATCACATTCCACAAGCCTGTGATCAGTGTAAGGGCCAGAGTTGACAAGTGGGAAAGGAGAGGAGCAGACATTCAACTCAATGGCAATAAGAAGCCTTATTATATTTTTTGAATTGCACAATAACTTCCCAGAAACTGCTTTATTTTATTCCACATTCTGGGCAGCTACAAAGCACCACGAAAAGAAACACTTGTAAACATGGGCACTTGGAAGTTAATGTGCTTAATCCTTTATATCTAAGGTCTTCCGAAGTTCATTACTTCTTGTAGAATCCCACAAAATATGGCTTTCACAAACTGCCCTTTTTAAATATGAGAAGTGAGATTCTCAACTGACGGCAAGCCAGCAGAATGGGAGAGTGAAGTGAGCTCATAAAGTGAAGATTTGTTTTGCAATCGACAGCTTTGAGCCAGAAAATGAGACCTAGCAAATGAATCTAACAACAGCCTAAAGAAAATCTGCTCTCCTTAAAAGTACTTTACGAGAGTATTTTAAATAATACACTCTAATTGTGCCATGAAAACTCTCCTGGCCAGACTTTGCCCTCCTTTTAGAAAGTACCTTCCAAGGCTCGGAGCATGCCAAGGATCCACCATGTTTTATAATTGATTCCCTCCCTTTTCCACTCTCAAGCACATTGAAAGAAGGCTGTGCTCATTTTCTCCATCTCCCAATTGGCAGGTTGTTCCACTGTCCTGCCATGCCTATCCCCAGGTCATGCTGGCTAAGGAACTGAACTGACGTCCTCAGTGCTCCAATTTAGCTTCATGATTGTCCCTGTCCCTGCCTGAGTCTCCACAAATGACCAGAGGCGAATGCAGCATTCCCCAGGATGTGAGTCCTCAAACACTTCTTCGGAAGCTCCATGAAAAACTGTGTGTATATAGTGTCAGATGTTTACAAAGTGTTGTGCTGAAACAGAATTAAAGTGACCACTTTTGCAGGTCTTCTCAGATCCTTTAGAATAATACTGTGATTTCAGAAAGCAGAGGCTAGCAGTGGGGGATCTGTGACCCAAGCAGCATCTATTAAAACAGCTGCTGTCCTAGGGCTCTTCCCTTGGATCATGTCTTTTTAGAAGTGAAGAAACAACTAAAAAGCATCAGAGAAAAAACTAAGTTACAAAAATAAAGAAAAACACATACCTGGTCAAATATCCCCATGGCTAAAACAGGAAGAGATGTGTAGACAATGTTAAAAAGGGTGATGAACCACTGGTCATAAACAGTCTGGGAAAGAAAATGCACATCAGTGAGAAACACCATCTGCAAGGATGAGAAAATTTACTTTGAGATTCTTGGGTTAAATAATCCAAAGTGAATGGGAGTTAGCTTTGGAAGTCAGATATAAGTTCCTTAGGCTGTGTCTCCTGATTCTGTTGCCTTTGTGGGATACTAGATCCATTTAAACCCCAATTGCCTGAGCCCAAAAGTAATGCCATATACCCCCCTCCAGTAAAAAGGCAATGAGACTTGTAGAAGGAGAATTGAGTATCTGTAAGACAATTGATTGGATCTCTAAGTTCCTCTGGGCACAATCTATGAGTTCTGAAGCTACTTCAGCTCTCCAATCTTTTCTACTCACCCATTTTTCCATCATGGGAATTCCCACTTCTATTAATACAATGGACCTGCATATACTAACAAAAATTTCAAAACATTCTGTTTCGAGTAGTCCATCTAACATGTTAAACCTATTCCCTGTAACTCTCAAGGACGAGCTATTATTGAACATGCACATTGCATCCTAAAATTGTTAAAAAAAGTAAAGAAAAGGGGAGTGTCCCTCAGAGATATTCTATTACTTTTAATGCTTGACCTTTTGAATTTGCCTCAAGAAGACATTAATACTCCTGCTGACAAACCTGTTTCTATATCTACATCCTCTAATAAGGCCTTACAAATCCCTATCTGGGTAAAAACACCTGGATAATTGGTATTCTGGAATACTAATAACCTGTGATAAAGGTTATGCTCTTGTCTCTTTAGAATTCCTGTTGAATCCTCTGTAAAACTATAGGCTGCCCTATGATTCCTCCACCCTCGGAAGTGCAGCAGCTCCCTCAAATACTACCCTGCCCCTGGAGAACATGGAATCCCCAATGGAACCTCCTCAAAGAATGGAAGAACTTGGACACTCCTGATCCCCAACAGACTGAATATCTTCCTGAGACCCTTAGAGTTTACAACAACTGATGTCCACAAAGAGAAGCCTTGAAGCTCCAGGCAGTACTTCAGACACCTAGGGACTTTTATCTTCTATTAGGGACCCCTATATCTACCCTCCCCTCTTCCTCCCTCCCCCTGGAGAATACCCAGCTGCTGTTGCTCCTCTATGACCATTTTCAGCATAAGCAGCCAAAGTGGTCACCTTCTACAGCAGCTAGGGTCCATTCTTCCAGAGGAAGGAATGTGAGGAATCAGATGGGATAATAGGCAGTTAGGGTTTCTGGTCCCTGGTGAAGTTACCTTTGTAAAATATAAAATCTTGCTTCTTCCCATTTCTCGTCCTTCTAAGAGCACGTCACCTCTAACCTCATCCCTCATTCCTAGTTTACAGAATGGAGAAGGGGGGTCTATAGGACAATTGATTGGATATCTGTAAGACATGAACTGATTGGATCTGTAGTACAAAATAGAGAAATACTTCCAGGCAAAGGGCATGGGAACAATTGATGGAATCTATAGACAGGCCTATGGGAACTCCCATAATCTCCAGTCAACTCCTTCTTGTTGATATGTAAATTCCTCAAATCCTCCTTCCTTATCCTATGTAACCCTCAGTCTAAAAAGCCTGATGCTGCTAATAAACTTTGGCTATTGACCATCAGTCAGTAGTCTATGTGTGTGATTATTGGCTCAGTGCACCAAGTCTATCACTACCAAACAACAAACAAGACAGATGTTAATCTATGAAGCACACTGAATATAATGCTAGACACATGTGTGACCCTGAGCCCTTATCATGGATGGTAATTTTTTAAAAATATTTTTTTATTACAAAAGCAGATCAGATTTACAGAGAGAAGGAGAGACTTAGAGAAAGATCTTCCACCCACTGGTTTATTCCCCAAGTGGTCACAATGGTCAGAACTAAGCCCATCCAAAGCCAAGGGCCAGGAGCTTCTTCCAGGTCTCCTATGCAGGTGCAGGGTACAGGGTCCCAAGGCTTTGGGCCATCTTTCACTGCTTTCCCAGGCCACAAACAGGGAGCTAATGGGAAGTGGAGCAGCCAGATTATGAACATACACTAATATCTGATCCAGGCACTTGCAAGGTAAGGATCTAGCCATTAAGGCATCGCACCAGGTCCCTCAGTGATGATTTCATTGTCTACATTTGAAACCATTCCCAATAAAAAGCTCTCTGAACACAGAGAGCTTATCATGAGCCCACCTATCTGATCTAAATAATGAACAAAGGATCCACTAAAATCTTAGGGAACAAATATTGAAATCTCTACCATGTGTTCAGAGAGCTTTTTATTGGGAATTATTTCAAATAAGGTAGAAATGAAGTTAGCGACTCACTATACAAGGTACAAATAATAGAACAAATGTCCCCTCATACCTATACAACAAAAATCACATGAGACACCCTTGTATGATCCCCATTATAAATAAATGAAGTACATGGAACATGCATTACATCCTCCATGTTATTGATTATATAGATGGTGAGAAATATAAGTTGGTAACTCACAAAGATTATAAGAGGCAAAGGCAAAAATGAAAATCCAGGCCTCCAGCACTGGGCATTTGGCCTAGCAGTAAAGCTACGAGTTGGGTTGCCTATGCCTCATATTGTTTCAGCTCTAACTCCTAATTCCAGCTTGCCACTAACAGGGACCCTAGAAAGTTAAAGCTATGGTTTCAGTAGTCAGGTCTCTGCCATTCATGTGGGAGATCCAGACTTAATTCCCAGTTCCTGGCTTCCCCCCACCCTTGGTCATTGCCAGCATTTGGGGGTAGGTGTATTCTATGTGTTATATGTAAGCGTGTACCTCTCAATTTAGTTAATAATTCAAAACCCTAAGTCTTATTATGCATTCCACCCTTCTGATAGTTACTCACTCACTCATTCATTCAATGTGAGCCTACTCAAAAAGTCTGTGGAAAGTAGAGTCAAAAATAGTTTTACTTAGTGGGCAGCATTGTGGCACAGAGTTAGGCCACCATTTACAATGTTGGCATTCCATACTAGGGGAAAGTTTAAGTACTGGCAACTTCTTGATAATGCCTGGGAGAAGGAGAATCCTATATAGTTAACCATGCCTTATTCCATAAGTGAAATAACAGGACATCGGCAGATTTTAAGCAAACAAGCATATTAATTTTTTTGTGTATATTTGGGAGTGAAATTAACAGAGTGATCTCTCAGAAGTTGGTTTACTCTCTCAATGCTAACAATGACTGGGCTAACTTTGGGCAAAAACTGGGTGCCAGATGCACAATCAGGTCTCTGACATGGCTGACAGGCCCCTAGTCACTTGGCCCATCACTTGCTTTCTCCAGGATTTGCATTGGGCCAGAAATTAGAATCAGGAGCTGAGGGTAGGATTAGCACCCAGACACTCTGACGCAGATAAGGTGTGCAAAGATCTTCACAACTGCCTGTTCCTGATAGCCATTTGAAAAGGATAACTCAAGGCCAGGCAGAGAACAGATTGAAGAGGAGCAAAGTGGAAGTAAGAAACAAATTAAAAGGGCTGGCACCTTTGCATAGCAGGCTAAGCTTCCATTTGAGCGCTGGATCCTACTAGTTCAAATCCTACCTGCTTCACTGCTGATCCAGCTCCCCGCTCATGGCCCATGAAAACAACAGAGGATGGCCCTAATCATTGGGCTCTTGTACCCACATGGGAAACTAGGCAGAAGCTGTAGGCTTCTGGTTTCAGACCAGCCCAGCTCTGGTTACTGTAGCCATTTGGGGAGTGAACTGATGGATAGAAGAGTTCTCTGTCTCTCCTTCCCTCCTTGTAACTCTGAATTTCAAACAAAAATAAATAAAGCTGAAAAAATAAATTAGGAGGCTGTGGCAACCTTGCAGATGAGTGATGAAGGTGACTTGATCACCTAACCAGTAGGGAGACAACTCAGATTTTGAATTTATTCAAAAGCATAATTCCTTCTTAGGAAAGTTCTGAAAGCACTGAGGAACCTTAAATGCAACTCTTTCAGAGAAACTAAGGTAGGTTCTACAGAGTTATAGAAATATGACAATCTTAAAATAATGTCCTGTGGTTTAGATTGTATTGAAAAGAAAATATTGTGGTGTCCCTATGGCTAAATGTGGATTTGGGCTACTCTTGATCTTAATGTTTATTCTCAAAATGGGTGTATATTTGTTTAAGAAAAGGTGAAGTAAGGGACAGTCTTCAAAGACAAAATCCTAACCTAAACTGTTCAGTTGGAACTGCAAATGGATTTATTCAATACTGAATAAACCAAACAATTGTGAAAAAAAATTCTGATGATTGCATTCTGAGCAATCATCAACAAGCTAGCTGTGGTTACTAGGGAACATGCAAATTCCAGCTCTCCACCATCTTTGCAGAGGTGGGGCGGGGGCAGTGGTTAGGCAAATCTTATGGAAAAGAAAAGTAAGAACAAATGGGGAGATGAGGAGAAGGGTGGATGGATGAGGGGAGGGAGTTGGTTTATTCTGTGTACCTCAGACTTAAGACCTGAAATCTATGTAGGAAAGACCTGCTTGATGTCAGCCTTTTTTTTTAGTTTACATTTTTTCATGTTAATGTAATATGAATTCAAAGAAAAATAAATTCAGTGTGATTCACAGGTAATTCTATGAACATATTGATATTCCTCTACCCCTGTCTTTCTTACTTTGTGAGATAACATTCTCCTTGAGGGCAGGCCAAAACTAGGCAGGGAAGTTAATTTTTTTTTAAAGATTTACTGATTTATTTGAAAGAATTGCAGAGAGACAATGTGAGAGAGTGAATTCCCATCTGCTGGTTCTCTCCCAGATGGCCACAACTGTTGGGACCAGACCAGGTTGAAACCGGAAACCTAGAACTCCATACAGATCCCCGTGTGAGTGGCAGGGACCCAAGCAGTTCAGCCACTTTTTGCTGATTTCCCAGGCACATTCACAGGGTGCTGGATCAGAACTGGAACATTTGGGACAGGAACCAGCACTCACATGGGATGCTTGTGTCATGGCAGCTTAATCCACTACAGCCCCAGCAGAAGTTCACTTCTGATCAAGAGCCAACGTGGAACCTGGGCAAAGGAACAGCATTAAGGACTATCACAAAAGGCCTGTGTGTGGCTTATACTCAGTTATACATTGTGCATGCAAATTCCCTCTTCCCTGAGGTCCATCAATTTGAAGCCCTCACCCTCACTGCTACCAACCAGGACTAGCGGGAAAGGGCCAGAAACTAGACCAGACCTCACAGGGACCTTGTTTCTCCCCTTCAACACTAACCTGGTACCTGTGTCCACTCCATGGCTCCACCATGATACACAGGTTGATGCCAGATGCCTGAGGAGATGGAGGGTGGTTCTTTTAGGACCCCTGGGGTAGAATTACTCCTCTGTCTGAAACCAGGCCTATCAAGTGGTACTGACAGATTTTTTGAGGGAATACTTCAAACTGTTTGCATAAGTAGAGTTCCACACACAAGAAAAATACATGCCCATACCCATAATCACAGCGTTACCACTCCTGGGTCCAAAATTTCTATTCTGCACCTGCAAGATTCTGAACAATGGAAACAAGCTACATTCCAATGAGATGCCACCAGACTACTTGGAACCCTACAAGTGTCTCTTCAGTGATCAGGGGCAAAGGAACAGGAGAGTGCTGTACTTTCCCAACTCCACTGTTTTCCTATTTAAGGAAAGCTCCTCCTGGCTCCTGACTTTGTGCAATAATTCATTGGCCTTATCAAGTGTTTTAAATGGAGGAGAAATACTCCCAGCTACAAATTACAATTTATAAACAGCTCAGGGAACACAAATCTATGATTTGTGTAATACCACATAAAATAAACTGTAATAAAGCTCTTAAACAGTCACGAAGGGCCCCCTGCCTGAGCCCATTGGCCTGGCTCCTTATCCAAATGACAGGATGAACTACCTCTTTGGAGATCTCCACCCCCTCTTGTTGCACGTTGCAGAGGAAAACCATATAACAACTTTTTTTTTGGCCTTAAAAAACATTTGTTATTTAAAGACAACACATCGTGGGATAAATATGAAGGGCTCAGCCCCAGCACATCTGTTACTGATTTGTGTAATTAGCAGAAACCCATGAGCAGCATCCAGGAAGGACAGCCTGAGCACTTGCCCCACCCTGGATTTTCTACCATGCACATCTGAAAGGCGAAGGGGCAGAGGTGCTGCCATGCCAGGTGGAGGCAGGTTCCTAGGTAGCCAAATCCAGGACGTCATCCAAGCCTTGATATGAGCTGCACTCTTTCCCATCACTTTGCAGTTTTTTCTGACTTTTCCTATGGTGTTTTACAGAACTAAAATTTTTCCAGCCCGGATGAGATAATTGTTTCCATATCACAACAGAATTTAAAGAAAAAAAATACAGAGCTCAGAATATCACTGACAATGATAAATTATCATCAGATACTATAACTTCCCAAGTACAGACCTAAACAGTTTCATAGATTCAAATGAGAATATCCTAAACAGGGCCCAACCATTTTTTTAACTTAGTCTTTGTTAGGGGGCAGCTCCTTTTTATTAAAAAATCCAAACAGTATGTTTTGATAATGTTGCAGGTATAAAAAGTGAACACAAACCCACAATGGAGTCAGAGAAGATCATGTAGGCTTTGATTCCAGTACAGGATAAGGCACATCCTTGAAAAGGAGACTTAGCTGACCTCTGTTCTAACCTCCTGCTCCAGAAACCTGACAAAAAAATTGGTTCAGGATAGATTGCATTCAGTTTGTCTCTCAGTGGCAGCTCGGTTGGAGTGTTTACTGGGTCTGGAGCTTCTAGTTGGTTCTAGAAAGGCAGGCCTGGCTTCTGTGGGAGAACCTTCCAAGACATTAGCTCTCTCAGAAAGAGAATTCATTTCTTCTGCAGAGTCCTAGTGGAAAAAGTGTTTCTCCTTTAGAGTCCAAATAAAGCAAACATGTGCTGAGAAGCTGAGGGAAGAATTTTTTTTAAAAAAGATGAAAAGTCATTGGCTTTTCCAAATTTATGACAAATCAAGTGGCTAATTATTCAGCAAGAAGATAAATCACAGTCAGGGGAGTCAGAGACTTGATCTCAGTCCTGGTCTTGTCCATCATGATTCTCTACTCTTGGGGACTCAACTCTTCGTCCATACAAAAAAAAAAAAAAAAAAAAACATTAAAACTAAAATAAGAAGGACTACTCAATCAACAACTCTGAGATTGCCTTGCCAGAGTAAAGATCTGAGGCCTTTGGACAAAGCAAACTTTTTGTTTTTGGTCCGAGCTAATTCGTTCTGGTCTCCACTAAAGTCCATGCAACCACCCAAACAGAACAGCAGGTGCCTCTCAGGAAGATGGTGTCCTTAAGGGTCCCAACCACAACACAGGCAAGGTCTGTCCTTCACTGGGAAAAAGCCTCTCACCAAGCACAACCTAGTCTGTATCATGTCATCACCCCTGTGAGTTGTCCTAAGTGTCACAATCCCACAAGCCAGCCAATACCCACCGCCCCGGCACGCCCTGGAGCTGCATGTGCTGTGGCTGGATATGTCTGTACATCTTCAAAACCCATTTACAAAGACTAGGCATTGTCTGGAATCTGCTGCAACTATCAGCAGAGAAATTCCAATCTAGATAAAATTCACCAGGATCCAAAAGACAGAATGAGGAGGTAATAATGAAGTTAATATATTAAGCAACTAAGAGTGTTTTGGGAAGAAAAAAAAACACAATATGTTTACATTTAGTCAGATGTTTTCAGCTACAGTATGAAAGACTTCAAAGTGACCTGCTGAGGGCACAAGGGAGACTATTTAGATGTTTAGGAGTCATCCTGGGATCCACTGGGGCTGACCCAAAGACATGACAAACTCCATAACAAACTCATTTCACAAAAACACATGGTGGAGTCAGAAGACTAGAAGTTACTCGACTTCAGTTTCACATTGATTGAAAATAAAATTCCCAGACAACAAGACCCCCACCAGCAAGAACAGCAGCCCTCCCATTCACAGGGTGTCCCTAGAGGCCATCAGAGCATGGGGCCCCAAACTGGTGCTCAACCAATTGCTATTAAATGAACGAGCACTCAAAAGCCAGGGCACAGAATAGGCAAGCCACATCCCTGGTGGAATTGAATGGAAGAAGTGATGGAAGAAAAGGTTCCCCCAGAAGTGGCCTCCTAAAAGATACCCCAACATCTCTGCATGTGCCAGACCCTGGAATCTGTGTTACTATCGGGTGCGTGGGCCATTTGGAGCAATCAAGAAGGATGGCAGGAGGTGACAAGGCCTCTGACAGCCAACTTTCTTTAAAAGATTGGAAGTGAAAAGCTCATGCATTTCAGAAGCAAAGAAAATCTCATCACCCAATGGCACGACTTTGGAGGCCACAGCCAGTGAAATGATTCTAATGACGGGAATGGTAATTGTAAAATGTCCTCCCTCCCAGTTAAAAAATGTTCATTGTCTGTAGACTGATTTTTCTCAAAAATATGTTTTTTTTTTTTTTCGCTTGCCTCATTTACAAAGCATCGTCCTTAGAAAAACAGGCCTAAGAAAAAAAGCCAAAACAATATTGGAGTTGAACCTGTTACTCATCAGCCTGTTCCAATGAAAAACAAGGACTAGACAAGAGACAGTGCACCCTGCCAATCCCAAGTCCACGTCCAAGCCACTCTCACAGCCAGGTCCCAAGACCAGTAATCCCCCTGGCCATTCACTCCTGGGCTGGAACTAGATGCACAAGCGTTTCACTACTTGCAGGGGTCCAACTTCTGCTCTAGGACAGGTCTCTTGCAGTACACAATGTGACAAAGCAAGATCAACCTTCACTGGAATGCAGTTCTTTATAAAGTTAGTTCTGAATGAGGTGGTGTTAAACATAATTTTAGAAATTAAAAGATTTCAACTAATTGAGGCAGCTGGAAAGTATCTGAGAGAAGGAGTTCCTTTGTTATGCTCCATAGCCTCACACCTTCATGTCAACCATACCCTGAATTCTTGCTGGTAACTAGGTTTTTTAGATCTTCCCATCCCAATTCACTTGCTGACTGATGGATGACCCCTGAGATCATCTCAGACCTTCACATATTTCCCTTTTCCACATACTCTCAATTACATCAATTACAGCATTTCTATTAGATTTGTTAATACATTTCATTATTTTCCAGTGCAAAAACCCAGCCCCAGGAACCAGTATGGTGGTATGGTGGCTAAAGCTGTCTTCTGCAATACTAACATCCCATATAAGCAGCGATTCCTATCCCGGCTGCTCCACTTCCAATCCAGCTTCTGCTAATGGCCTGGGAAAAGCAGTTGGATATGGTTCAAGTGACTGGGCCCTTGCCACCCACATGGAAGGCCTGGATGCATTTCCTTTCTTGTGGCTTCAGCCTGACCTAGTCCTTGTCATGTGTCCATCTGGGGAGTAAACCAGTGGAAATAAGGTCATTGTCTCTCCATCTGATGCGCCCCCCCCACCAAAACTTTTCTGTGTAACTCTGAATTTTAAATAAGTCTTAAGGAAAAAAAAAATAACATCTTCATGCAGGTAGGGACCTCTCCTATCCATCATTTTACCTTTTCTTTCCAAATTAGCAAGCAATTAGATGATGTCATGCAACTAAGAGCAAGGAGGGAGGAAGGAATGGTTAAATTAAAAATGTACTAAATGTTCATAGAATATAATACATTTAATTAAGGAAAATAGCATCTTAAAAGTATGTAAAGCAAGAAAGGCTCTCAAAATCTAAGTTTTTTAAACAAAAAAGTACAATACATGGTCTCAATTGTGCAAATATTGAGATAGAATTACATATGGAAATTTTTATAATCTGAAAAATGCTTTCAGGATAGTAGAGGAATAAGAGCTTTATCTCTAAGTGTAAATTCCTGGGCCTGTCATTATGGCACAGTGGCTTAAGCTCCTGCTGCAACACTGGCATCACATAGCAAAGACCCAGTTGAGTCCCTGCTATTCTGCTCCCAAACCAGCTTCCTGTTAGTGAGCCTGAGAAGACAGCAGACAATGGCCCAAGTGCTGCCAGCCATGTAAGAAGACATTAGATGGGACCTGGGATGGGTGGGAGGCTGGGGGGGGGGGGGCTTCTCCCTTTGTTTCTCCCCTGACCCCAGATACAGAGGGGAAAAAGTGATGATATTAGCGTGGAAACAACTGTGTTACCCACTTTCCTGTAGCCCTTGACCCTTTGTACCCAATCAACTAAGTGAGATTATTAAAATAAATAAATAAACAAGCTACGATTATGGATATTATATTGAAAAAAAAAAAAGACAATGACATTAAATGGAGTTTCTGGCTCCTGACTTTGGCCTGGCCTACCCCTATCTGTTGTGAGAATTTAGAGAGTAATTCAGTCAATGAAAGATACCTCTCCATATGTTCGTCTGTCTCCCTCTTTATTTCTCTGTCACTTTGCATTTCAATTAAATAAGTATGCCTTTAAAAATGTAAATTCTTTGTTATATGAAACAGAGCTATTTTGTTCCTTAGACAAGAGTTGGTTAAGAAAATGGAAACTTTTGAAAGAGATACAAACAGGCTGTTCCTATGGGGACAGTATTCTTAGCATCATTCTATTCATTCATCTTACTGCTTTCAAAACATTACAACAGGGATAAATAACAAGGCAATGTCAGATTTTTAAACTGTTGCTGTGGAGACAGCTATTCTAGCACTTTCCAAAGTAGATTCTATATGACAGCTACGATATGGAATATAATGTGTGTAGCTTGGAAGGAAACAGTTCCATGCCAGACAACTATGGGAAATATCAAGTCCCACTGACTGTACAACACAATTTTTTTAAAAAAAATTATTTTGAAGGCAGAGAGACAGAGAGCTCCCATCCACTGATTCACTTCCCAGATGCCCCTGGTCTCCCACTTAGGTGGCAGATACCCAAGTACTTATGCCACCCCTTGTTGCCTTCCAAGGTATGCACTACCAGCTGGAGTCAGAAATGGAGCCAAGATTCACACAAAGGCACCTGATATGGAATGTCCCAAGCAGTGACTAAACAACTGAAACACCAACCACTGACAAAAAGATACCATTAGGGATACCAAGTTTGGCCAAACACGGAATCTACTATTCCCACAAAGTGAAGCTGCAAAGGACTCTACCCTCATTGAAGGAATAGTGCAGAAACAAATCTTCAGGAAGAAAGAGACTAACAGGAAGCCTACCTCTGCCAGTTCTGCACTAGCAAAAAGTAAGCAATGACTTTGGGGAATTGAAAAAGCCACAAAATATGCTTTCTGGAGTAGGGTTTCTTTAAGACACTGCTTTAGATATCCGCATCCCCCATTCATATTAGAATGCCAGGATCAAGTCCTAGTTCCCCTTCCAGTTCCAGTTTCCTGCTAACATCTACCTTAGGAGGCGGCAGGTGATAGCTCAAATACCTGGGTCCCTGCCAGCCACCCAGGAGACCCAAATAGGGATCAAGACCCTGGTTCTGATCTGAACCTACCTCAGCTGATATGGACACATTTGGGAAACAAAACAACACATGGAAGACTCCTCCTGTTTGTTAAGTAAATTGCAAATAAATGCATTTTTTAAAGCATTCAAAGAAATGCCAACTATTGATCTCCGCCTCAAGCCCATTGAATCAGCCATTCTGTGGAAGGTGCTCAATGAGTGAACCAGGTGATTTCCCTGCACACCAACATTGGATAACACTGGTCATCCCCAACTCACCAGCAAAGACATAAATGCAGAGGCTCGACCAGGATGGAGAGAGGATCCAAAATAAAAACTGTCTGATTAAGTAGAATTTCTAATGTAAAAGTCAATAAAATAGCAGTGAGACACTCAGAAAATAAACACAGAGAATGAAACATTTTGGAGACCTGATCATAGTCAGATGAAGTGTCATATATCTGAGTTCAAGCCTCAAATTCTCATGCCTTTGGAGCAATTTATTTTTCTCCCTTGCTGTTCTCGTATAGACTGTATATATCAGGGAAAAGACTGAAAACCTAGTTACTGAACACCAGATTGCTCAGTTTTATCAGATCCCAAATGCAAAACAGAAAACAACCTCAGTATAGAGGTGAGACATCATTGAACGTACTTTCAATTTCATGTTAAAGCTATGAAAACCAAAGACAATATGACAATGAACCTGCTTGCTTAAGCTTGGAGTGTCTACAAATATTACTAACCACTTCTCTGGATCCTAAGAGGTCTCAAAGGTCAAGCTCTCCCTTTAGAGTGCTGAGAGTCACTCTTCAGGCCAAATTTCAGTATTTTAAAAATGAAATCTCTCACAGAAACACTCCTCAGCAAACAATCTTGCATTATATGGAGGGCAAGTCACCAGGTAAGGAACACTTAGGTCACGTCACTGTTCTTGTCATTTTTCTGAGGGAAAGAAAGAATTGTGGACAATATAAACAGTCTCATCCTGTGTTTGCCCTGAAGCAACTAAGATGATTTCTATTTCTGAGTAGCAAAAAAAGAGATTCTGCTTTGCTCCAACTGTCAAAAGAATACGAAAAAAGAAAAAAATAATAACCTAGTAAATTTTTTTGTTATCTTATTTTTTTATTCCTAGTCAACTTTTCATTCTGGGAATATTATCCTTAAAAGTGAAAAATTAGGAATGGATACAGGTGTGTCACACTTTAAGAAATCTCAGCTTCCCAGAAGAAGGGAAAATGAACACAACATATTTTTTCTTATGAAAAAGGATCCACCAATCCTTCTTGGAACCTTAAAATGATATAAAATAGCAAAATTTAACTTATTCTCAATCTTTTCTCAAGTAAGATGGTTGAAAAATAGTTTCATGAAGCTATCATCAAAACCAATGTTATTGATGAAACTCAAAAGGAACTAGGAGCAATTGAAGAAATATGTAAGAAGGACAGTTCTTATCTCATTCTGCAGAACAATATTTTCCCTTTCTTGATGGTGGTGTTCAAAGTACGAATATCATAGCCATATTCAAATTTTCACTAAAAACTATTCTGTATTCATAAATTTATATAAACACAAAAATGATATATTTCCTAGTTGGTACCTGCAGTCAAAACTTTCCTGATATCCAAGATAAGGGGATAAATATCTATCTTTTAAAATGGATATGAACAGATATAAAATATAGAATCCCAACTTACTAATTTGCTCATTTTTCATACTTTTTTACCAGCTTTATCTTTAGATCAACTTTTAGCTGAACCTGCTGTCAAAACAGCTTTGATGTCAGGGTATCAGTTGCTTCTTCCTGACTAAAAACATACTGTAAGCTCAACACATTTAGTGTGTTAGGTAAGTTAACACCTCCCAATACTTCTTGTGTTTCTCAGACATCTGTTCTAAATGAAACCTGTACATCAAGCTTACCTGTCATTGTACCAAAACAGACCAATAAAAGCTAACAAAAGAGAACAAAACAAAAATAACACATATACATGAACAGCCAGAACTGACTGACTGCTTCTAAGAAATTAGCTAAATACATATTCTTCTAGGATTCAAAGCTCAAGTTAGTTATCAACCTCACAATAGTGTCACTTGCCTCCGCTGTAGAGGAATGTTTCATATTGATTAGTAAGTAGCCATAAAAAGTAAGTAACCATAAAAATAGTAAATATCCATAAAAGTGCTTTTTACCAACCTGGGCTGAGAAACCACAGAGGAAACCAAACCAGAAATGCACGAGTGTGAATGCAAAATTCTTATAGAAGAAATAATACAAGAATTTGCACATTCGTAAATAGGACCATCTTCCATGAACAAGCAGGAGCCTTTGGAGGTATCTGAACTGTGCAAAGGAATAGTCGCTGGCTAAGACCGCCTGTAACCCTTCTTGTCCACTGATGCCAACACCAATGTGAGCACCTAGAAAGGGAAGAAGGAACATCTCATTCCCGTAACAAAAACACAGCTCTTCTGGGGGAATTGTTTCTCTTTTATGCCATTGATTTATGGAAACCTTATAGTTGTACAAATGAGAAGTTTTCACACATATTATCCCATGAAACATGACAGATGTGTATCTCAGTTTTGTTAATGAGCAGTTCAATAACTTGCCCAAGTGTTCATCATTTCTAAGTATTAAAGATGTGGCTAAACCCCCTTATTACAAACAGAGATCTGGTGTTGCTTCATCCACACTGTAGTTACCCATTTCTCCACACAGCATAAAGCAACCAATGTCATTTCCTCACCAAAATACACACATGATTTAATTAAAGATACATGTTAATGATGGAATCCCTGGACCCAGATATTATCCTTTTTAGACTCACCATCAAAATGACATTTTCATTCACGCTCTATTATACAGTGGCAAATGCTCAAACAGACCATTGCATGAACACAACCTGCTCCAGTAAGTGAACCTCCCCTTACTTTTAATCATGCTGACATCATTGGCTCCATCGCCGATGGCCAGAGTGACAGCATTTCTGTGTGTCTTCACCAGCTCTACTACTTGGGCTTTCTGCAGTGGGGTGACTCGGCAGCAAACCACAGTCTTACACATGCAGGCGAGCTCTAGCAGATCATTCTTGACATCACTTTCTAGGGCATGGGCCTGGGTTAGTTTTTAAAAATGCAAAAAGAACAGGAAATGAGAGAAAATTCAGGAAGAAAATATCTTATTTGCTCACCAATTTCTCTCACTTACTTCAACAGGTCCTGGTTGATTCAAGGTCACACAAGCAACAAAAAACTACCAGAATGAACTTACCAGTGAACTTACACTGTGTACCCAGAAATTTTAAAAGGAAAATAAAAAGACATCCCTGCAAATATCCTTTCATACTTTATCACACTTTTTTGGTGAGATATAGTGAAATGTTGGAGAAAGATCGAGAAACCAGTAAGATTAGTGAAAGCAAAAGACAGAATGTGTCTGCCCCCTCAGCATGTATAGAACGAACCTGCGTGATAGTGATGGGCTTATTGCTTCCGTGCCAGTATTGTTTTGTGTAGTTACTATTTACTGTGGTGGTCGGTAACATGTGGGCAAGACAAATGGCAGGGGATCTGGGCATTGGCCCTTGCAAGATATAGTGACCAAAGCCAAGAAAGGCCTGGCCAAAGGGTTGCATACAACCCTGATTCAGACAAGTCCTGCAACCATGCCATGTTTGTTCAGATATGAGCACAAAAGAGTTCTGTGAAATGCCAAGAAACTGCAATTATTTGTCTAGAAATTATTTCATTGCACATTCTTTAAGAAACACAGTATGAGGAAAAAACAATCAGTATTGTTGAATGAATCTTCAGCAAGAGGCTCATGCCCGTCATATTGGAGCCCTTTCTACTATCACCTTTATTTTTAATCTTTATTTTCCTTGTTCCAATTGCTTGTTTCCCATGCTTTAATGGTTTCTTTTTCAGTTCTGCTCCTTTATACTTGCTGTCACTGCTACTTGAAAACCATTCCTCCAAGAGGTCTTCCCTGGTTTTTCCACACGGAACCAAGTGTGTCTGCCTCTATGCTCTCAAGGCACTCCATTGATTCCTTTCTTGGATCATAATATTATATGATTTCCTCTCTTGCTAGACAATAATTCTTAAGCATCATGTACAATTTGCATCCTTTTTCTCATACTCTAGCAATGTTCTTGGCAGGCTTAATAAATGTTAGTGGTATATATAGATGGGTGGTTGAATATAAAAATATAACTTGGGTAGAGAAAATTCTGACATCCAAGCCTGGATTGCCTAGAGAAAGCTGTAATGTGGCATTCTCAAGTAGAACTGCCTCTTCCAGAAAAGGCAGCACGTGACTGGGTGGGTGTCTTTCTCAGAATGACCCCCTTTTCTCTCATTATGGTCAATAAGAAACCTAGACTAACACCTATAGGGTAAAAGCCCAGTTACATTCTGGATTTAGCAAATGTGAATCAGGATTTGAAATGAAATTAAAAACAACTTCTGATCATTTTAGCAACTACATGGCCAATTCTCCCTAAATACATTTTTAAAAGGAATTTCTTGGGTTCGTGAGCTTGAGGCTTAGAAGCTGAGGGGGCCCTCGAAGAACAACTATCTTAGCTTTCTCTTACCAAACTCATAGACAGAACAGGGTAAGTTGTTACTGGAGCACACTAACCTCATCACTCATTGGCTTTCCTGAACCTGCAGATTAACCAAAGTCCAATTCATCAGGGACACTGTCCATACCTGTGGTCCCTGAGCCACCAGCTCTAAGGCCCACCTGACAGCCTCAGTGGCTGGCAGCTGCTGTTCATCTCTGTGAGGGAGAAGTTCGTGTCATCTGGACAAACTTTCAACAGAGCTTGGCCTGCAGCTGAGCTCTGTAACTTTCCATGGTGTAGAAGGCAACACATCATTATGTCTGGAATCCAGCTGGATAATGCTCTAAGCACTAAGAGCTAACAGACAGATGATCACATAGGGAAAAAGACAATACACTCCTATCCAACTTCTTTTGTCCTCTAAGAAACTGTCTACAAGAAGATACATTTATTTTCCAAACTCCAAAGTGAAAAACGATCATCAAAGCCAGAGAAAGATGTGAGATTAGTTCTTTGTGCATATAAATGATAGCTTCGCTGGAGTGCAATTGGCCCTTTTGTATTCTAAACTAGAAACTCAGAAGAGCGTTTTGATATTTGTCCAAGATTTGGAACCTGAACTACATTAAAAGCACAATACAAGTTTATTCTATTATGACAAAAAACAGATTTCCTAATCAAAGCAAATTGTTTGGCATTACTTTCAAATGCTGCTATTGAGAAAAAAAACCAGCAGAGGTATCTTAATGGCAATAATTTGGTGTGGTAATTGTATGAAGGTTAAGTTGTGCTCTGCAAATGACAAACATTAGCAAGAGCAATAATTACAATAGATCCATCCAGTCACATTATTTTAATTAAATAACAGTAAGCTGTGACACTCCCACTTAAACAAGCACTTAAACAACAAGGCTAAGCAGTCTAGAGTCATTTAGACAAGATTGATATTCTGTGAATTCAGTATTTTTTCCAGTCTCCTTTCCACTGTGGTTGTTCAAATAATATTGTATGAAACATATATTAGAAGTTTCCTTTCCTCTGCAAACAGGAAATCATCATGGATGCCCTATTTCTTCTAGTGTCATTTGTTTGGAAAACACAAAGGGCGGTCTCATTAGGACAGCACAAAAGAGATGATGATTGGGGTGAAAGAAAGGAAGGACAAAAGCCTTAAGCAAACTCACCAGACTGTGGCCATTGATGATTAAGGCATACTCTCCTGTTACAGTCTCATCTACAACGGAATTCAGCTCCTGCTGCTGTTTTTTTTCACAGTCTACCCGGCTATTGGAAACACTTCTGATTTGTCCAAATAAATTTTCCTTTGCTTTTCTTAAAGGAGAGGGGAAAAGTGAATCACACAGTGTACAGAGCATACCTATTAACTCCAACAAGAGACTGGCCTAGAGGTAAAATCATCTCATCACTGTTCAAACAGAATATGGCATGATATCCAGTTTCAGTAAGCAAGCTAGATAATTATCTGTAATATGGACATCCTCTTAAATGTCCAACTTCCAGAAACTCGAAGGGTAAACATAATGAAAGCAGAATCATCATGTACATCATGAATGACCTAAAAACTAAATCACCATCATGAGCTAGGTTTGCACTAGGAAATCACTTTTTTAAATGCATCTATTTATTTGAAAGGCAGAGTTACAGAAAGATTGTCCATCTGCTGGTTCACTCCCATAGATGGCTGCAACTGCCAGGGCTGGGTCAGACCAATGCCATGACCCTCTTCAGGGACTCACATATTGGTAGCAGGGGCCCAAACTCTTAGGCCATCTTAGCTGTTTTTCCCAAGCTATATGTAGAGAGCTAGATGGGAAATGGATCAGCTGGGACATGAACTGGTGCACATATGGGGTGCCAGCATCCCAAGTAGCGGCTTTACCCACTATACCACAGTACCCATGATCAGTAGGAGAACTTGATAGATTCTGTAGATAGGGCGGTCAGAGCTTCAAGGACTTTGGAGCCTAATCAGTCAGGCAATACTGCTAGATAGTAGAAAGAAAAACTAAAGACAATTGATAAAATCTTATAGGAATTCATGCTAAGTAAGTATATAAAATATGTTTGTTAATGTGAAATACAATGTAATATGATCTGGATAAAAACAACAGTCCTGCAAGAAACATTTTCAATGTTAATTTATTTATTTGAAGGCAAAATTAGAGGGAGAAACATACAGCTCTTCCACTGAGCTATTCCCAAATGTCACAATGGCCAGTCAGGCCGGGTCAACACAAGGAGCCCTTGTGTTGTGTTCTACCACTCCCTGAAGAGTGGTAGAAACCCAAGAAGTGGGGTCATCCCCTGCTGATTTCTCAGGCGTTTTAGCAGGGAGTTCAACAGGAAGTGGGGGCAGCCAGGATTCAAACTGAGATTCCAATATGGAATGCTGGCATTGAACGTGATGGCTCAACCCACTGTACAACACTGGCTCCAAAACACATGCTTCATAAAGTTGGATACTACAATTATTAGTACTAACCGAATTGGCATAATTACTGTAGTGGAATAATTTAAGGAAAATTTGTATTCAGCAACTCAGACAGTGGAATAAATCTGAGAAAAACTGGAGACACTGAAGTGCCCAGCTTGCTTGCAAATGGAAACTCTCCCCATGCTCTAGCTCTAATGAGCTGAACAATGCTACCCTACGTCAGCCCATCCATCTCTGCTGTGTGAGAGGAAGCTCGCCTGCTGATGAAACACCCTTAGAAGTGGTATTTAACCGTTCCCTTCAAAATGCAAAGATGATGACTTTAAAGGAAGAGTAATTTCCTTTCCAAAGACCTCCTGTCTTGCCCTGTGGAGGGGGGAGGTGACTAGCTTTGAATCAACATGGGGCAAGCTGCAGTGTCAATTGCAGCTTCAAGGACAACCAAGAAGCTGCTCGGCAGGTCACCCTTGAAGCTGAGTCCCCACACTACCCCTAACATCTTCTGTCATAAATAGCATCCAGGAGGAAATTGGCAATGGGAGATAGACCAGATAATGAATGTTTTATCTTACTGGAAAATTACATGGTTCTCCCATAGGGTCCTATGATATAGAAAACATTGATTAAAATGGTCTATTGTAGGGGATTGGCATCATGGTGGAGTGGATTAAAGGTTCACCTGTCGTGGTGGTATCCCATAATACAGTGCCAGTTCGAGTCCCAGCTGCTCTCCTTCTGATCCAGCTCCCTGCTGAGGTAGCTGGGAAGCTAGTGGAGAATATCCCAAGAACTTGGAGCTCTACCACCTTTGGAAGACCAAGATGAAGTTCTGTCTGACCTAGCACCAACGGTCTTACCTTTTGGGGAATGAAACAGAGAAAAAAAATGTGTTTATCTTCTTCTCTCCCTCTCTTTCTGCCACTGTCTTTCAAATAAATAACTTTTCCTTCACAGAAAGACAGGATTTTTACACTGAAGCTCCTCAGAGAATGACCTCTGTCCCAAAACAACTTAGTCCTCAGCCTGCTGATTATTTAAAGCTGCAGTCCTAATTGTTTGCATTCTAAATTTTAAAACAAAGAACAAAACCCAAAATGTTACCTATCTTCTGGCTCAACATCTCCTTCTGCTGTCCAGGACCAAAATCACAGGCCACATTTAGAAACCCACAGGTCACATGGCCCTGGCCCCAGGGATGATAACATAGACATAGCACGCATTTTGCAGAATCCAAAAATAATACTATTCATCAAGTCAGAATGCCACGTGTGAAATGTAGGCAGTAATGAACAGGGGAGGGGGGATGGAGGTGGAACAGCCATAAAAATGGTCTTGTTTCAAGTAGGAGGGTGGGGTATCTTTAGCAGATAGCCATGTCATGAAATGTCCCACTCCATCCCTAGAACACATGGTGCTATGGCATGAAGAATGTCCGAGGCACACGTTCCTTAGAAATTGGCAGTCCTCTAACAGCACTGCAGAGCCCATCGATTGAGTTGTTAGAGAGTACGATGGTGGAAAGATCTCCTGAGGTTTCCTTTTAAGTTAAGTCCTCACTTGCTGTATAAATGACTCAATCTCTGTTTTCTCCCCAGAGAATGAAAACATTCCAAAGAAGGGTGAAGTTCATGAAAGTGCTGGCTGCAATTCTATTTACTTAGGACTTTTTTCCCTTAAACTGTCTTCCTAACATCTGACAATGAACCCTTTTCCAGATAATGACAGTTTTTCCGGCCCTGCTTAAATTCCCACTGATCTCTCCACACAGGCCAAGGTCTCCTTGCCAGACTGGGTTCTCACGTTTTCAGACCTTTTGCCCATGCTCCATAGCTGCCCTTGCTTTATATTTCTGGAACTTAGCTCCTCGAACACCAGCTGGTTCTCACAAAAAAAACAATTTATTAGGAGAGGAGGGGGAAAGCTATGCCTAATTCCTTGCAATGAATATGCACTATACATTTTTGCAGGGAGAACACATGATGTTTAACCACAGAATACAAATAACAAATGCTAAAACAAAAGAGTGCCTGTGCTTTTCCAAGCTTAGTCATGAAGGGGACTTTATAACAGCGCTGGCATCCAGAAATGCATTAATACTTGAGGTGACCATGGCATGCACAGTCCCATGCCACCACAAACACAGCAAAGCACAGTGAGGTCCCTGCCAGCTTGCACACAGTCCATCAAGAAGAAAAGAGATGGCAGGAGAAAGGGTCACTGTCAGTTCTCTTAAGGCCCTCTACCTATGTTCAGCTGCTAAAAGAGTGTGTTCGGTGATAGACTAAAACCCTTACACTAAACTTAAAAGATCATCTGTGCTTTGAAACCAGAGCTAGACCTTTGAGATGATTGTGTTTCCTTTTTTGTCTACTAAACCACTGCACCTTATGTTTACTGAAAAGAAAATATTACTTCATAGGTATATTGGTGGGATACACCCTATCATCAGTGGTCTAATCAGATGGAGAACATGAATTTTCCAGCAATGGAACATGTACTGAAGACCAAAAAAAGGAAACACAAGATGAGTTTTCTTGTTAGACTAAGCACAAATATATTCTCAGTCTTTTTCTTTTGGGCAGAAGACATAGGTCCTGGTAAAATGCAATCAACACAATCATCTGAGAAACCGTAACAACGTTGAATTGTAGAATTCTGGCTATACCCTTAATACCTAAGCAGCTGTGCCAGCAAAATCAACCCAGAACTCAAATTGTCTAAAACCGTTTCAAGACTGAATTTGAAACAAGCCGTATGTATGATATGCGTAAAAATTACATATCGATGTTTATGACATAAACTAAACACATTTGACAGGTTTAAATGTAAGCATTTAGGTCATTTCCTTCCAATAGCTACTTCTTTTGATACGCTTTAGTTTTTTTCGCCATGAACTCACACTGAACTTGAAAGCATAACACGAGAGAGCAGAATGGTGCAAATTTATGATTTCAGTATTTCATCCCCATAGCAGATTTATAATGAAACAAGACTAGCCATATACAGAACACCTTTGAGCAATAGATTTTGTGGATCCTCTATCTTACTCCAACCCTAATGTTAAACCACTAAATGGATGTATTCTGTAAATACAGCAATTCCTCTTATGTAGATTTTTTTTTTTTAGGAATATCACTTCTGTCTTAGACTTTAGGAAAGGAGTCACAGCCTGATCTACCAGTCAGTTGAAGAAGGTAGTCTCAAGGGTGCTGAAATATCAATTCTAACAGGAAAAATCTTTTCTCCCAAATATTTGTCTTCCATTAAAAATATATATATAATATGTGTATTATATACAATATACATATATATCACACAATATATACATATTTATATTATATATCATGCATAACATATAGTATATTATATAATGTATTATATTATACATTATAAATACATTATATATTATAAGTATAGATTACGCATAATTATATAATTGTATATAATCATATATAACATAATATATTATAGATAATTTGTGGGCACAGCTCAGTAGCCTAGCAGCTAAATGCTCACCCTGCACATGCCAGAATTCCATATGGGCACTGGTTCATATCCCAGAGGCCCCACTTTCCTTTCAGCTGCCTACTTGTGGTCTGGGAAAGCAGTCAAGGATGGCCCAAAGCCTTCAGACCCTGCACCCATGTGGGAGACCTGGAGGAAACTCCTGGCTCCTGGCTTCTGATCAGCTCAGCTCCAGTCATTACAGCTACCTGGGAAGCAAACCAGTGGCCAGAGACGTTCCTCTCTGTCTCTCCGCCTCTCTGTGAATCTTTCTATTAAAAATAAATAAATCTTTTTTTTAAAAGATAATTCAAAATTCCTTTTCTAATAGCAAAAGCATTACATGAACAGGACTATGCAGACAATACAAAGAGCCATAAGAAAGAAATGATCTGGGCCCGGCGGCGTGGCCTAGCAGCTAAAGTCCTCGCCTTGAACGTGCCGGGATCCCATATGGGAGCCAGTTCTAATCCCGGCAGCTACACTTCCCATCCAGCTCCCTGCTTGTGGCCTGGGAAAGCAGTTGAGGACAGCCCAAAGCCTTGGGACCCTGCACCCATGTGGGAGACCTGAAAGAAACTCCTGGTTTCCAGCTTTGGATCAGCGCAGCACCGGCCCATTGCGCTCACTTGGGGAGTGAATCATCAGACGGAAGATTTTCCTCTCTGTCTCTCCTCCTCTCTGTATATCTGACTTTGTAACAAAATAAATAAATCTTTAAAAAATAAAGAAAGAAATGATCCACAATACTGTTGCCCATAGATAATCACTATATCCCTCAAAATTTGACATGTAGGAAGACAGATGCAAAGACTCACGTATGTGTGTAGGGATTTCACATGTACCTTACTTACAAAAAAAAAAGGGACCATTCTATGCATGAGGTTTTATAGCCTCATTCTCATTTAATAAATCTACCAGGAACATTTCTCATGCCATCATTACTTTCACTGACTCATGTAATATTCCATTACATGCTTATTTATAAGCTACAGTATTAACAATATCCATATGGCTGAGTATTTGAACTGTTTCTAATTTCCTAAAGTTCTAATTGATACAGAAATAACTATTTCTTTATATACAGTCTATTTTCTTAGAGAAATTTCTAGAATATTGAGTCAAATATTCATATATGTAATTTTGAGGTATATGAGTAATTTGCCCTCTAGAGAATGCCTATCCATTTATACTACTGACAGTGTCATAATAATTCACATATCTCCACATTTCTTTCCTAAAATGATAGTTACATCTTTATTTAGCCAGCCAAATGTAGCTGAACAAAGTCTGGAGGCAGTGCCTGAAGCAACCCTCTCCAACGAGAAAGATGCCTTGCCTTTGAGGGATCGTCAAAGCCCAACACAGAACAGAGGGGAGACTCAAACTCTTGCTTTTTCAACAGTGAACGGTTGAATCCTGTAACAGCATCATCACTCTGAACTGCAGCCTTTTGAGATTTCCCTGATCAGGCTTTATGAGAAGGAAAGTTTCTTCAAGTCTCCAAAACTAATCCTTAAGGGACTCACAGCCTAAAATATTTCCAAAATAGGAACAGCAGAAAGACTAGACTTTTTTTTCCATTTTCAACCCTAACCTAGGGGAGATTGTGAGGAACTTAAAACCAGCAGGTAGCTATATCTATATATTGATAAATCAATATATCTATCTATATGTATGTATATCATGGCCTACACCTTAGATTGACAGTGGGTGCATGTAATAAGATCCTCAAATATGTTTTGGGAATTTAATTATCTAACCAGGGTACAATGCCATAGAGGAAGGTCGAGGAAAAGCATTTCAGCAACCTGGAACTGGTCACGTAAGAACCCAAGTCTATTCCGAGAGAACGTGAACAGCAGCACGGTCCCACCCTCTTCTGTTTCCCCACAAGGACGCGAAAGTCAGCTAAGAGGGAGAGCCAGCAACCCAAAGACATCAGACACCAGACGGACACCCACAAGCTGGAAGCCCCAGGTGGTAGCAGGGGAGATGCTGATCAGCAATGACAAGTGGGGCAACTGGACATCCCCAATTGGAACTCAACTGAAATTGTGTAACTTAATTTTCTGCCATCTGGAAGAGAAGGGGATCCAATTCAGTTTTAGAAAACTGGAAGGGTTCCTGCCCTTGCACACCTAACAGTATTTTGGGCTACTTCTTTTTGCCCCCAATCCAATTCCAAGTTCTATCCACTCTACCTCCAAAAAACTGTCCTGGCTCTTTACTTTCCCACTGTTGCACACTCAGTGTCGTTACTGGGAAAAATTTAATGAAATAGTTCTTGGTGGTAGCCAAACCAGTGGATGAAGGGAAGATGGAGAGAGGAAGTAGCAAAGAAATGAGGAAGATAAAAAGGAATCTCACCAGATAGCTATATTTAAGTTCCTGTTTCATACAATCTCCAAATTAAAGAAAAATACCTATCAGATCAATGTCTATCTCTCCATGTTTCAGAAGAGAAAGGCTAAATGGGAGAAACTAAAATTAACTAATGAGATTAATTAAGATGCCTCAACAACTGCACTTTTTAGATTATTATTGTAAAAATAAATCAAAGGCATGTTTTCTGGGACCACATGGCAAGTGAGCAGGGACACAGGCTTGCAGAGCCTGGGCTGCCTGTGTTCAAGTCCCTACTAAACCACTCACTGCTTGCACAAGCTACTTAGCCTCTGCACAGCATTTTTTAAAGTTCTGGGGAAATAATTTCTCAGATTGTTAAATGTCCTTCTATAAGCACAGTAACAGAAAAAAATAACAAAATGCATTGATATTAAGAAATTTCTCAAAATGAGAAGTTTATCTGTCATTATCTCCAGTTATAGCACTTAAATAATTTCTGGTGCTTTATAGCAACTAAACCAATTTTACAGTAGTCTATATCTAAATTTATATCCACGTGTAATCCTAATTATATCAAACTACCTACTTACTGAAAGACTCTTTTCCTTCTTTGTATGCTATCTACTCCAGCTGTGGGTCCAAATTTATCTCATCATGAACTACTAGATGCTCATTAAAATAAATTCCCACGCACTATTCTCTGAAGTCTTCATTTGCACGTCAGAATAAAGCAAGGGAATTTGTATTTTTAAGATTTATTTATGTATTTATTTCAAAGGCAGAAAGACACACAGAAAGAGACCCTAAAACAGGTCATTTGCTCCCCACAATGTCCAGGGTTAGATTAGGCTGAGACCAGGACCCAGGAACTCCAGCCAAGCCTCCTAGGTGAATGGCAGGAACTCAAGTACTTACGTCTTCATCCTTCGCCTCCTAGGCTCCTTACAGGGAGTTATACTGGAAGCAGAGAGGAATCAGGATTCAAACCGCTAACTGGGACATGGGACACAAGTGTTTGGTGCAGTAGCTTGACCCACTGTGCCAAACACCCACCCCTACGAAACTGATAGTTCTATCAAGTGCCATCAGTGGTACTTGTCATTCATCGCCACAAGAGAGAGCAGGTACTCACCACTGCACAATTTTAAAGGACAGCCTAACATCAATCATTTGAAACTCTGTTCTAAAAATGCCTGGCAGGGTAGGGCGTGTGGTTGTTCGATCCTAGCAATCAGGACACTTTTTTCTCCCAAACTAAAATCACATGATAACTATTTAGGCTCATGTGAGATATAGATTCCTAGGTGAACCAGTGAACTAGTGGATGGGACCTTTCTCTCCTTCAACCCTCCCTATTCCTGCAAAATAAAATTTTAGAATCTTTTTTTGAAAAATATACTTGGGAAGTGTTGGAAACCTGAAGACAATGTTTAATCACTGATGTTAAACTTATCTTTGTCACCAAAATGAATGGGAGTTTAGGAAACAAGAAGAACTCTATCAACTTAGGCCCTTAGGAATCTAGCATAATTTTCCATTTTCTCTGCTACCTGATCTTCCTCTCTCTACCCCTTGGCTTCCTTCCCATCCTTTCCTCCTTTCATGCTTTCTTCAATAGTTACCTGAGTTCTTCTCTCACTTCTGTTTCAGTGTTTCCTGATATCACAAACACATCATTCATGTCATCAGTCAGCATATTGCAGGCATAACCGACGTTAATTGCCGTTTCTGATACAAAATAAAGCTTATTTCAGTTACTCAAGGATACAGATATATTTTTCATAAAAGTTTTGAGGTCATAGCAGTATTTCTTGATAGCCTCTTTAATGTCAGAAGAGCATAATGAATGATAAAATACAAATGACTTCAAATAACATACAGGGACCTAATTCCATAATCAAGTTCACCATTTGATCAACACATGGAGTAGCACTGTCTATGAATTTCCTTGTCCAGTTTGAAAAGAAATTACAATTCTGATATTAGCACTTTTGAAAATTCTGTAAGATCTTGTATTATGATGACAGGTATATGTATAAAACTTTTGACCAGAAGATCCAAAGACTGTCTTTAGTGAGCCAAAATATTAAACTTAGCTAAAATGAAGTTATGATATAGTAGGAAAACTGAAAAAGCAAGATATAGTTGGATAACAAAAATGCTCTGTGAAAATTGATACAATTTTCCCACATTCAACACTGCTATTTTTTTCATTAACTAATAGAAATTTGGAAATTTAGTAAGGTCTCCAAACCAACTAGGATGACTCTAATAGAAAATTGGAAAAGTCCATGATACTGGCAGTCAATCCTTTGATAGAAATGGAGCCAGGGATAGCTAGGTAACTCCTTCCATTTTTAAAACACCTATTTGACTTTTTCAAGTGCTACTGAATCTTCAGACTATAATTCATTACTTTTGTCCTTCATAAAGGCAGCTAATTCATAAAAAGCTTAGCACATTTTATGTACAAACCAGGGAAAGTTTAGCATATTTTATGTATAAACTACGGGAAATGAAGCTAACTGTGGTAAATTCATAATGGTTGGTAACAATTTAATAACCATACCTGATCAACATCTAACAACTTTGTAGACTCTACTAATGATATACCAAAAGGTTCAACTCTACTATTTCTATTTTATAATCAATTATTTTGATTAAAATTTTAAAGACTGGCTTATTACATCTTCAAATCTTTAAAGTTTCCAGCAAAACCCAGTAGACATATTCTTAAATATATTAGATATATACCAATATCTTAAATATTAGTATTTAATAGCTAATTAAGTTTAATAATTAATAGCTAATTAAATATTTGCAGTTGACTGAGAAAAGTTTAAAATCACTTTTAACCATTCCTGTCAGCAATGAACCCAAAATATATTGATTCCCTTTTCTTAACATATGCAATGTTCTTAACATGAATTTTTCTCTGATGAGTTAGAATTTTCCATCCCTGGAAGTGGGTGAATTCTCACTGTATCATTACATGGGGAGACCTGGAATTCAGCCAGACTGTACTGGTACAGCTGTGGTCGTTGTTAAAAATACCAAAATATTTCCCATTTTTGAGAAACAGCTGCATGCTTGAACTTCCCTAAAGCCTCAAATCTCCAAATATTCCATACCTCAAGAAGCCGTGAGGGTAACCCAAAGTCTCCAAAGTTCTTTTGCAGTCTCAATGTTTGTGTTGGTTAGGGGCAGTGCTCATTGGAACCCACGTTAAATATTTTAGTATCATTGTTAATGTCAATTGTATTTGACGGCTATTGGATTGAAACTCAAGTGACCCCAGTATAGGATATTGAAGGCATCTTGTTACCTTGCTTTTGTTTGCTTATCTTTAAAAAGCAGATTGGTATTCTTGCTTGTCTTTCAATATTCTCCTATGTAATGGGCAAGACAGATATCTAATTGAGGTTTCTGGTTAATAAGAATTTGTCATAGAAGTCATCTCTCCCTTTTTCCACAGCATCATCATCTTCCATTTCCAAATTACCTTGTTTATCTCCTGTTAAGATCCATATCTTAATATTGGCTAGTGACAAACTTGTAACTGTTTCAATAATACCGTCTTGTAACTTGTCTTCTACAGCAGTGGCACCTAGTAGCTTCATTAAAAAATGGAGAAAGTTTTGTGTTAATGAGTACAAACAACATACTTAATGTCAGTGGCTTGGCGTTCAGTCACAAAGCTTCGAGGTCAGGGAACATGAACTGGAGATAGGAATTATTGCCATCAATACAGCAAATTTTCTACTTTTGAAGAAGTAGATTGGAAATATCCCATAGGAAGTTTCTAGATCAAACCAACTGAATGGCAGGGGTCTGGGGAATTAGAATTTACATGACAGGGTTGCTAAGCTTAAGGAAGACACTAGCATAAATTGTCAGAAGTCATGTGGACATCCAGAGCTCCCCAGCTCCCTACCCCATGTGCATCAATAATAGAGGGGTCCAGGGGAAAGCCCTCACCTCCTGCTCAGGAAGCTCACCACAAAACAGTAAAGATTTTTCTCCTACACTATCAGCAGAGGCCATAAACTAAAAATGAAGGCTCCAAGGAGCATCTTCCATGTGGCAATGAACGTGGCATCATCCCTGGTGCCTCACAGCATGGCCACTGGAGCTTCGGGAAGAATGATTTCTAAAACAGGCCACATTCTGGACAGTACACATACCAGTAGACTCTCATGATCCAAGATAGCTTAGAACTATGGCCCCGCTCTGCTTAGCAAGCTTCCTCATTCCAAAACAACGAAGTACAGGGGCTAGCACTATGGCACAGTGAGTTAAGCCACCACCTGTGATGTCAACATTCCATATTGGAGTGTCTTTTCAAGTCCTGGCTTCCCCACTTCTGACTCAGCTCCCTGCTAAGGCCTTGCGCTCAAGTGAGAATTCTGGGCTCCTAGCTGCAGCCTGGCCCGGTCCCAGCTAATAATGAACAAGTGGATGAAAGATTTTCTCTCACTCTCTATATACACATACATACCTCCATCAACCTGCCTTCAAATAAATAAAACATCTTTACAAAGAAAAAAATGACATAGAACAAGGTGAGAAAAAAGAAAACCTATAGCATCTAAGACGTCTCAAAGACAGTCTACTGTCTTTTATTCCAAGTGCATAAGCCCTTGCTGATCGAAACCTCTTATGTCACTAGAATCATACAAAGCGAACACAAAGTCAAAATACAGAGCATGATTACATGTTTGAAGGAATAATACCTGCCATCCTCAAAATGATCTAGCTGGGGGCATATTCCTATGCTCAGTCTCCAAACACACACTGTCCTTCCTGCAGACATGAACTCATACCATCAGATCTCTTTCGATTTCTTCATACAGCCCAGCAATCCATTCATCCCTCTCATTTGCTGAAGCATTTGCATCTTCCAGCATCTTCTGCCATTCTTTAAAGTATTGGTCATCTAGATCTCTATAGGCAATAGCCAAGGTTCGAAGGCCTTCCCCTGCAAATTCCTGCCAGGGAAGACATAGACTTAGACACCTTTGTTTCTTGTTTCTAAATAACAAGCACAGCAACAACGCATAATTTTTTACACAGATTCATTTCACCACAAGAGGGCTGCTTGTCCATCCTAACTTTCTACCTCCTCAGAAACGTCAGCTGCCATGCATGTGCTTTGTCTTTGATTTCTAGGAAGTGAAAACATTCAGAGGAGCTAGCCTTCCCTCTGCAGGCGGCTGAATTCCCATTGAACTGTCCTAGCTGAGAGGTGATGAGCAACACTCATGCCTAGAGACAGCCATTGGAAGCACATATACATGCGGTCCCCAACCTATCATTTCCTGGGAGAGCATTCCAGGCCATGAGAGGAGCAACATTTCTTGGCTGTCAGCTTTCACTGATGAGGAAAGGATGTTTACAGGAGCCACTACACTCAACCCAAAGCCAAGGGGCTCTCATGGAACTGCAGCATGATTCTCACTACCCTGGGAACACAAGGATTCCTCATAAAGTTTGTGGAAACATGCATATGATGAGCAAAGCTATGTATGGCTTTTCAAATTGTTGCACCAAATAAAGTTTATATTTTAATTCCATTTCCCTGAACTTTTTGAAGCACGTTCATAGATCCATGCTTATAATTCACTGAGTCTTACTTTGGTACAAACTTGATAACTTCCAAAATAAAAGGCCAAAAGTCAATAATATATGAACAAGGGCCAGTGTTGTGGTGCAGTGTGTTGAGCTGCTGCATGTGCAGTAACATGCTCAGCTGCTCCCTTTTCACTTTTCATGATACTGTTCCATTGGCTCAGGGCTTTCTCCTCCCACCTTCCACATTCTCCTACTCCCTAGTTTACCCTTTATTATTACAATGACAGAGACCTTCAGCAACAGTCACAAGTCCATCATTCTATTATTTACATGTGCAATGACATTGTAAGGATAGACAATGGTAAAACTTCCAACATCCTATTGTCAAGATATATTTCATTTTGAGTCCAACTTTTATTTGGAAGTAGAGATACATACTTCAGTTTATCTTCACTTTCCAGTATGCTAATCTCCAGAATACAGTTCCTCTAAGTGAATATGTGTGTATACATGTTTACCTATGCATCTGTTGATCTTGTATTTTGTAGGAAGGTTGTTTAAATCAGAGAACATGATATTTGTCCTTTGGGGATTGGCTTATTTAACGAAGCCTAACGGTCTCCAGTTGCAACCATTTTGTTGTAAATTGTAAGATTTTATTCTTTTTAATGGCTAAGTAGTATTCCATAGAGTAGATGTACCACAGTTTCTCTATCCATTTCTCTTTTGTTGGGCATCAGGGTTCATTACATGTATTCACTACTGTAGATTTCTCAGCTGCTCCACTTCTAATCCAGCTGCCTATTAATGCACTTGGAAAGGCAAGGCAATGGAAGATGGTCCAAATATTTGGGTCCCTATCATCCATGTGGGAGACCCAGATGGAATTCCAGACTCCTTGCTTCTACTTGATCTACCTTGATCACTGTGGCTATTTGGGAAAATGAACTATTGGATAACTGTCTTTCAAATAAGTATATAAATCCTAATAAATAAATAAATACTTCAATTAGCTGCTTAATAGTTATTAAGCATGTTATTGACAGTAAACCTTTGAGGCAAACAGGGAGGAAAGGAATTAAAGCTAATGTGAGTGGTTGCAGGCTAAAGTCAAGACTGAGTTTTATATTTCATTCTAGACTTCAGTGGAACTATTATCTTACTACATTATTCTTTACAATTTTTTAATTGCTTAGAAACAGACATGAAACGGTCAGCGGGGATGCGCTTATACTTCACTGGGTGGGACACAAAGATTAGTTACTCCTCACTAGGGTATTGAAGATTTCTCTGCACACGCCTCCTAAAACTGTTCACCTAAACTGTTGACATATGTATAGTTAGAGTTATAGAGTTAGACTACCTGAAAAACAGCCAGGTTCAGCAAAATTATGCTTCAATGCCATAAACTGCTAAATACTAAAATTAAAATAGACACGAGACAGCTGAATAGTAATCTATACCATTTTAAGGTGTATAGAACCCGGTTGTATATAAACTAATAATTGAAATGTCAATGTAGAAGTCACAGAATGTGGTTCAGAACTTGCATTCTTTTTTTTTCTTTTAACATATTGGTTACTCAATACCATGTCAACTAATTCCATAACATTATAAATTGTTACTGATGTTATGTCGGGGCTTTTAATTGATCGGGATGATACTCTGCTGGCTCTACCTTCAGACCAGAGATGGTCTCCCCAAGAAACCGTTGAACTTATCTGGACAATAAGATGCTGGACTTTATGCTTGGTAAATGGTTGTGATGAAAGAATCTCAACTGAATTTGAACTGTGATAATGCCACAAGGTGAAGGAATCCACCATTGGGGGAGGGTTTGTGGAGGGGTGGGGGGAATCCCAGTGCCTATAAAACTGTGTCACATAATACAATGTAATCAATAAAAAATTTTTAATTGCTTAAAATTTAAACAATATAATCATTATCAAGTAAAGTTAGTTTAGGAAAGTCTACTTTCTTAGAAATGGTGGTCTATGGAATTAGCATTTAATAAGAAGTCAATTTGATTGGGAAACCTAGTCCTTTCTTTAGTGTCTCAGTAAACTGACATTTTAATACAATTTCCTGTTTCATCCTTCTCACAGGAGAAAATATAGGAAACATGAAGTTACTAAATGTCTCACACAGCCACAATAGCTGAAAATGTGTAGATTACTTTGGGGAGGTGCTAAAAACCTCCTACTTTGCCTGTGCCTCCAGTGGTCACCTTGGGGCCTCTGAGCTGTAAGCCAAGTGGTTTTAGAACCATTTCTGCTCCTTTGGGTATCGTTACTGAGAATGTCATCTTTGTTGTGTTTTGGCTTAGATTATAGATACAGGCTTACGTTCAGGCAAAAATTAAACCATGGCACACCCCAATCAGATAAATAGAAACTCAGTGCATACTGTGATGATGTGGCTTAGCCCTGAGAGACTATGAGAAAACGGATCCCAATTTATCTCATAGGCAATTGGTAGCACTTTGGATATTGCAATGACATTGTACAAGCCCTCCATTGCAAGACCACCACTGGGCCCCTTCTCATCTGACAATCTAGTTACTGTCTTCTAATGATCTTTTGTCCTCTTAATTTGTACAAACGTCTCATTGCCTTTAACTTGAAGCCCCACTGGGCATTAGCAGGGCCCTCCTCTCTGTTCTGCAAAACAGTGATCGATTCTAAGATGACATTATAAAAGGGGACAGATGATTTAAGTTATTTAATTAGTGCATGAAACACAAGCTGGATCCTAAATGTACATTTGAGTAAGGTCTTTTCCTGTCATTAAACAATTCAAAATCAGTTAATTAACTACAAATCTCACACCTAAGAATTAAGAGGCCAAAATAAATAAATGAAACAAAGGGCAAATCAAATTGATATTACCTAAAAACATTAACATTTAGGGATCATAAATGTACAAAAACCAAACTGGGCTTCTTATACTTTAGTCTGAAAGGACAGCATGTGAAAACCCTGGGCTTTGGTGTTTGAGTAACGACAAAAATCAAATACTTATGATTCCAATGTTGTTTTCATAAAAAAATTTAAAAACATGCTGGCCTTCTGGAAGAGATTAAAAGAAAATCAAGAATGCTCTATTGGAAAGACAAAAACAATAGCTATGTTTGTAACCAATATTACTGAGCCATCATTTTAAAACTTAAAGGCAGACAGATTTATTTTTTTACTTTTGTTTTTTACAGATTCAGGGAATGCTTTGTATTAAACATAGGACCTCACAAAGAATGTGAATCCTCCATAAGTTTTTAAAGGAAAAACCAATGAGAAAATGAGCGCTTTGACTGGTTTCCCTTTAGAGTTCACATGGGGTTAAGTGAGTGCAGACAAATATTAGATACCCCCTTGAATTTCAGATTTATACCAAGTAATGTTTGAATTAATCCACTGACTCATATTCTTTTGAAAAAGAAGAAAGCAGGAAAGTCTGCCTGAGATCACCCCCGTTCCCTTCAGAAAACTTCGGAAACAAACTTCGCTGGTCTCAGAATGCAGCAGTTTACTGTCCTAAGGGACACAAAGGAGTTATAATTTATGATATGAATTAAAGGGCCCTGAGGGGAGAAAGTGGATGCCAAAGACTGTTTTTCCCTACCTATTTTAACACAACCCTAAACTACTCCCTGGGTATAAATGTAAGAGATTTCCAAACATACCAGAAGGCAAGGAAAAACAATTCTCTGTTTCCTCCTCCCAGAGCTAATGCATTCTCCCCACCAGAACAGCATAAAGCTGCAAGGGAGTTAGAGCAGGTGTCAACAGGTGGTCCCAAAGCAACCCTGCGCCCAGCCCTGGCTGCAGTGCCATCATTCATATTCTGTGGCTACTTCTCAGCCACTGAGTGCTAATGTGCCTGTGCGGACACTGACTACACTCCCACCAGGGCAGGGGCCAGCATGCCATGTGCCAGCCTGCAGACATGCCTGGCACAATTTCCTCTGGAACCGCTCTCCAGATGCTTTGTTTCAGAAGTCAGATCCCTTATCTAATATCTTTTAAAACAAGACTTAACCATAGGAAATGGCAAAGGGGCCACTGTGCTAACCCTAAGACCAAGACACTTACACTGATGTGATCTGACGTCAAAGACCGAAGGTCTTCATTGAAAGGAAGGAGTTTCTCAAACAGGATAATATCTGCTCCTTTGGAATAAAGCTTTATCTGTCCTTCTGGGTTTCGAACTGAAAAGAAAAGTTTGCAAAAGCTTAATATAACCAACAGAATTCCTCAAAATACAGTTCTTGCATGACTTAGGAAATTTGGCATGGCCATATCTTCGCCAATACTGTCTTTGGAATGATGCACTTACCTATGTGGCTTGCTTCACTTTGTTCACACTATGTTAACTTACACATATTCATCTGCTATAATCCTCTGTTCTTATTTCCCAAACCCAAACAAAGGCTTTTACTCTCGTGTATGAATTTCTTTCTTAATTTTTTTGACCTTCTGTTTCTAAGGGATTGATACATTTAAAGCAGTTCTTCAGTATCATGAGAACTGAGAACTTTGAAAGCTCCTGGTGTGAAATTCTAGACCTCTGCTCAAGTTAATGTCATGGTTATGCCAAATCATCTCTATGATGGATTCTAGCCATTCAAAGTCATGGCTTGCACAGTTCTTGGCCTTTGCTGATTTATTTCTTCACTCCTTTGAAAACTCTCTTCATTCTTGGATCACAAGCCTGACCACAAGCACATCTCACAGGAGGCTTTCAGAGAATAAAGTTTCTATTACCTTCCCCCTAGAATTCTCTTTTAACTGGATGGTGTTTTTAACTTGCCCCTCAAGTTTGGGAATGACCTGGACTCCCCTCACCCCTACCAAGTGCTTTCTCAAACCATATAACACAGTCTATCCATGTGAGCTTGGTCTTACAGGTTGACTCATGACAGAAAAATCTTTTGAATGATGAAGTGCATGAATCCATGGGCATGACTCTGTGTGTGTGTGTGTGTGTGTGTGTGTGTGTGTGTGTGTGTGTGTGTGTATGTGTGTGTGTGTGTGTGTGTGTGTATTTTCCTAGAAACTGCCTGCAATATAAAACAACTACCTGGATCACATTGGCATGATCTGAGCACTCTGATACTCAGTCAAGCTGAAACAATTATATGCTTTCCACCCAATTAGACCATTTCCTTCCCCCAAAACAATGTCTCAAAGTAGATGGACAGAAACCTGCATACCTATCAATTTAATGGCATACCAAGTTTAGAACTTAACAGAATATAAATATCAACATAATCAATAGATTACTTTCTCCTCTAACTGCAACCAACACTAAACCTATTCTAGTTTGCTCCTGGCCTTGAAGAGTTCTAACTTTTAGCAGTGAGCTTTGTCTAGATCTTGTCTTGACTTTGGGTCACTTACTTCCTTGCCAAACTCATACAGTTTTCTTGTCCTCTATCTCTGATTGTTCACACTGGGGAAATTAGGGAGAATGGCATATACAATTTACATAACTGTCCCAAACAAGGGCAGGGGACAAAAATCAGTCTTAAGATTTTACTTTTCTTCAACATCATCCCAATCATTTCACTCACTGTTTTCTCTCCCATGAGATATCAAGAAAAAGTGTGTATATTTTATTATATCCAGTCTTAAAACACTATCATTGTGACAATAATTGTTATAATAAACCTAATAAACATGACCAGAAATAAGATTTCTATAGAAAAAAATATTTTCAGAAACAAGACATTTGGGGAATGATGCTACATTCTTCTATTGCACATCTCTTTAATGCCCAACTTAATAAAAGATATTTGGATTCTCATGTCTGCTTCTGCATTTAGTCAGTCATGATATATATTTGAGGACTCCTGTAAAACTCTACAGTATACTCATGAGGAAAAAAATACGGAAAATACTGGTGGTACTACCATGGAAATGCTTTTGTTCTGGTGTATCCTTGAAAAACCTGTCATGTGTTTGTTAAAGTTTTGCATATCACACTTTGTGAACCATTGGTCTAGAGGAACCACAATCTGTAAGTTTTAATGCCTCACTTTTCACATAGAATAAGGCGATGTCATTATGGAATGCCAAGGTGAGGTGAGCCGTACCAGATGTGGCTGTAGTACCCAAACAGCACACTTGAGAACCAGGGAGGGAAGGGGCAAAGCCAGTAGGGGGAATATGGACTCCCCTGCTGGACAACCACTCCCACTGGAGAGTGTGAGTTGGAATGGGGGCAGACCAGACCAGGCAGGGCTACAACACCTGTGGGCCTCATGTGGACTAGATCAGGAAAAAGCCAGGTTGAGCTGACTGTTCTGACTGGTGCAAACAAAAATTAGAGTGGGTGAGGGTTGGTTGGGCTTTGCCACAGCATCAGTTGGCAGAGGTTGGCACTGGGGGCTAAATCTATCAAGTTAAACTCCAGAACCACCTGGAGAGTGCATAATCTGGGAATGGGAGTGGCCTAGAATGGAAATAGTGGGCACCTCCCTCTTGGGTTACCATTCCCACTGGAGAGTACAAAAACCAGGACGGGGCAGGGGTGGCTAGACAGAAAGGCACCTGCCAGTATATGTGTGGGCTGGATAGTAGGGTTGGTTGGGTTGAACTAGGCTTCAATGCCATTGACATGTGTGAGAGCTAAATGGAATGTGGGGTAGACTGACAAGTCTGCGGTACATACTGGCATGCATGGGAACCAGGGTAGGGGCAGGCTTGATGGGGATTTTGGGGAGTCACCCCAACTAGGCTGCAGCTCCCACTGGTTTGTGAGAGGACAGAGTATGAAGTAGGCAGGATCGGACTAAACTGCAACACCCAGCAGTTCGCATGGAAGACAGGGTTGGAAACAGAACCGACCCAGCAACTGCAATGATCAGCATGTGCATAAGCTGATGGGGCAACGGACGGTACCAGACCCTGTACTGGCAAGCACACACAAGAATCAGGTCTGGGATTACCTCAGACGAAGTTTCTTTGGAGATCCCTCCAACTCAACTGCTTATCTCAGAACCCCAATCAGGAAAAGACTATGTCAGCCAGTGGATTCTGAGTAGATTTCATTGCGATTGGAACAGCAAGACTGGCAGCAATTTGGAACTGTTGAACTATCAAAACTGCTTGAGCAGGATCCTCGGAGCACACCTCACATCGGGGACCTGGGAGGGGTGGGAGGCTGGGTGGGGTTTCTCCCTTTGTTTCTCCCCTGACCCCAGATACAGGGGAAAAAATGATGATATTAGTGTGGAAACATTGGTATTACCCACTTTCCTGTACCCCTTGACCCTTTGTACCCTAGTCAACTAAGATTATAAATTTAAAAAGAAAGAAAAAAAGAATAAGGTGATACTAAAATAGAACAAATTGTAAGATCCTGCCCAGCTGTAAAATTTTGTGACTTAATAATTATTTTCCATGTTGGATGCCTCCTCATTTTTTTAAAGACTCATTTTTTTAAAAAAAAGAATAGTTAGAGAAACAGAGAGGGAGAGACAGATCATCAATCCATTCCCTCATACCCTAAATGGCCCCCAAAGCCAGGAACCAGGAACTCTACCAGGGTCTCTTTTGTGGATAGCATGCCCAAGAAGTTAGACCATCTTCCACTACTTTTCCAGACGCATTAGAAGGGAGCAGGATTGGAAGTGGAGATGTTAGCATGTGAACCAATGCCCTTATGAGATGCCAGTGTCACAAGTGTGGCTTAACTTGCTATCTGGCTAGGCTACAACTCTGGTCCCTGAATACCTACTCTGAACTAAGTGTTCACCTTTTTAAACTTGAATTTGTGTAAATCTAATTCAGTCAAAACCTGCCACACAGAAGCTGCTCATTTCTATTTAAAGTCAACAAAATTTCATTCAGTTCAGAAGTTAGCCGTTCTTAAAAAAAAAAAAAAACAAAAAAAAAAAACATGATTTCAAATGATAAAGATAATATATGGCAAAAGTCCAGGCAAAGGTCAATGTTTTATATTATAAAATCTTTTCCCTTGCTTGTCCTTCAAATACTGGTGCTCTTCAAAGACTTGGTGGTTTAGATCTGTTTCGCCTCCCATTCTTCATGTTCTCCATGGGCCAACACATTCATCTCCATTGCTTCCAATTCCATGGACAGACTGTCTGCTCTCAACTGTTTATCCCCTACTCAGTTTCATCTGCACACTCCCTTATGACCTGTATATCCAACTACCAACTGAACATCTCCTGAAGATGGTTGACATACAGTCTACTCTTCCTATGTCACCAGTGTTTGTAATCAGCTTCAGCAATGCATTCAGTTCCTAAGCCAGAAATGCAAGCCTCACTTGCAGTCCTCCCTCCACCACCCACCCATTTGGCCAATGTAGGTTACCAACTTCCACTCTGCCACCTCTCTCTTGCATAGGTGATCACTTTAACCAACCTGACTTCATTCATTCTCCTCCTGCTTCCTTTAAAACTCATCTGTATGCTCCAGTCAGAATCACCTTCACATCACTGCTTTAAATCCTGCAATAGCTTTCCTAGGCCCTTAGGTCAAGTTCAGACTCTTTGGTGTGGCATGTATGGAGCATATCAAAATCGGCCCCCTCCCAGTCCTGTTCTTGTGAAAGCAGACACACAGACTCTTTCAAGTTTTCACACACTCCCTTAGCCTCAAGTCCCTAGAGCAGAGCAGACACTACAGAAATATTTGCTTAATTATGTATAATTGTGCAAAATCCTTGCAAACATGAATATGCATCATGAAGATGCAATGACAACATGTGGTACCATGATAGATAATTCTTTACATTGTCATATTTCAGGTTCTCACACATTCACAGAGAAATACTTTTTGCAATGTACTGTAGATTGTACTGTGATAGCTTTAAAAAGTTCAGCATAGGGGGCTGGAGTGTTGGCTTATTAGTTTGATCCTCAGCCTGCAGGACTGGCATCCCATGTGAGCACTGGTTTGAGCCCCAGCTGTTCCACTTCCAATCCAACTTCCTGCTTGTGACCTGGGAAAGCTGTGGAGGAAGGCTTGGTTCCTTGGCCCCCTACACTCATGTGGTAGACCTGGAGGAGGCTCCTGGTCTTGGCTTCAGCTTAGCTCAGGTCAAGCCATTTAGGGAATAAACCAGGGAATGGAAGATTCATTAATTCTATCTCTAAATCTGCCTTTCAAATAAATCTTTTTTAAAAATGACTAATGTAAATCAACTTTTGTCAAAACATTACATGAAAAATTGATTGTGATTTGTTCTTTAATGATTACCTAACAGTTGCTTCTATTAATAAAACTCCACTGGAATTTTATCTCTGTATGTATTATTTTTAGAATTAGCAGAATTTGTCCTGCCAAAACTATATAATTTATATGTTTAAGAACATAGTAGATTCTATACTTCTGACAAAAATCTGTAGAAATAAAGTATTATTTAGTTGTCTCTGACTTAAATCAGAGCTCTTGGCCAGAATTAAAGTACTCTTGATATTGAAGCTGTACATTAATGATTCAATGAGTGACAATTTAAAACAGAGGGAAAGAGAAAAAGGAGGAGGAGGAAAAGAAAATGAAGTAGAAAGAGAGAAAGAGGAGTCTGGGGAGAGGAAGGAGTGATATACAACTGGGGTTTGGGAAGGAATCATCAGAATGTTCTGCCAATAGACAAAGCCACACGACAATCACGAGACTAAGATTGTTCCTTGCCTTCTTATCAAACAGGGACTCTTCTACTCCATCAACTCTCTCTCGAATTCCTTCTGATCAAAAACCAAAAGAACCATCCTAGAGCCCACAAAGCTCCATGCATTCTGTGGTAGAACATTACCTTTTGTCATATGGGATCTGTTAGGGCAAGCATCTGATGCTTGTGGTTAGGCAGTGATTTCTCCACAGCCCATAATGGTGACCAATGCTGAGCATTGGCCAAATGGCTCCCTTTGTTGCAATCTCAGGCTCTAACAACACTCTCCGAGCAAAGAGAAACCAACTGTGGCCAAACCAGCTATAATAATGGCTTCCCAGAGCTGTAAATGGGACAGGACTCCTGCTGATATAATGTAGGCCAACACCCAAAGCAGCTTGTGTGTGTAGGCCAATGTGACAGCCCTAAGCCTGTTGTCATAAAGAAGCAAACATCCTCAGATACTGTTGGGGTTGTACTCACTGACAACTATCTCTCAAAGCCAGTTTCCAGTAGAGATTGAAAAACCATACAATATGTATTTACATCTAGTATATGTGTTTTCCAAGGTAGAAATTGACTTAATAAACTGAGGACACTCATCGATTATAAAATGTTGAGTTGAATTTTACTTAATAAATACTTAAGAAAACTCGCTGTATGCCAAGCTCTGGGCTTGGTTTTGGGCAGTTTGAGAAGACTAAGACCCAGTGTCATTTGGGACCCAGCAGTCTGTTTTAACATGCCTTCCTGATGATTCTTATGGGAGCTGAAATCTGAGAACCAGGAACTTAGGGACAAAACTGTATGTATGAAGGTGTCAAACCAAAGTTGTAGGGAATCAAGAGGTCAGATTTTGGGGACCTGCATTGTGGCTTAGCCAGTACACCCAACACCTGTGAAACCAGCATCCCATATGGGCAGCTGTTCTAGCAAATCTACTCCTGATCCAGCTCCCTGCTTATGAGTGGAATATGGCTCAAGTATTTGAGCCTCTACCACCCACTTGTGAGACTCAAATAAAGCTTCTGGCTCTTGGCTTTCATCTGGTCCAGCTCTGGCCATTGTGGCCATTTAGAAAGGGAACCAGTCAATGTAAGGTCTCTTTCTCTCACGTTCTCTCCCTTTCTCTCCTGCCCTCTCCCTTTTTAAAAAATAAACAAATCAATCTTTAGACAGATCAGACTTTGGAGTCAGAAGGATCTGTATTAGAATGTTTGCAACTTACCAGCTGTGTGACATGTTGCATTACAATCTTTGGCAAACTAACTAAAACTTTGAGTTAATTTCCTTGTGTTCTGAATGAGGAACACTACCAAAATAATTCAGTAAGATAACAGATTGTGTCCATTACACTGATAAACTGCAATAAATGGTAATTCATTTTAATGCAAACTATAAAAAGAACAATAGTTGTAAGAAAAAAAGTTTCTTATTCAACACAAAACTTTAGATATATAGAGGACAGTACAATGGTAAGATAAAAATGTAGTCTGAAAAAGTATGTCTAGATGATCAGAGAAAGAGACTAGAACTGAAAAACCCCACAAGAGTTCACAGAATATAGGCATCAGTCAAAACCATCCTGGGAGAACATGGGAGAATAAGAAAAAGCCCCACTACTGAAGAAATCACAGAGTGAGAGGGGAGCTAGCAAGTTCACAGAGGCAAAGGCAGAGTGCCAAGAAAATGTCAACATTGTTAAACAATGATAAGCTTAAAAAGAGAAGAGAAAATTACATAGTAGAGAGAGGGGGAATAGCCATTGGATTGGAAAGTATGCCATGACTAGAAATTTCTAAGAAAGCAGCTCCACTTGAGTAGTGCTTTTAGAAGTTTAACCCCAATGTTGTATGAAGAGGAAGAAGGCTAAAGAACGAAAATTTGTTTTGATTGGGTAAAAATATAGAAAAACAATGGACAACAGAATATGAAAATCTATGTAAGTAGACAGGATGATGATTCTGTTGTGGGATAAAGGAAGGAGCCAGAGACAACTGGAAAGAGTAATAAAAAGGGACCAGTTCAATCTTCAGTTTTGAAGATGAACAGAAGTCATTTTTCTCTGGAGCAGGGAAGAAAAATGAATAAAAATATGTGTGGCCTTGAGATGAATGGGAGGATAACGAAAAGAGTAAAATAATCTCTGACCTTGAAGGTCTTTTTTTTTTTTTTTTGAGAAATAAAGACTTTTGCTTCGAGAGTCACAGAGATGGTGATAGGGTTAGCTTAAGCAAGGGTAGAGGTTTAGCACATCTGTTGGAGGAATGGAAAAGGGAATTTAAAATGAGAAACACTGAGCACTTAGCTTGAGCATTCACTGAGTTAGGAAATCCCGGATTTTTTGTGGTATTCAATACAGTCATTCCCAGCAAGGAAAGTGAAGAGAAAATGAATGGTTATAAGGACACTGGTGATGTTGTTTACAACTAGTATGTGCCAAACAATTCAGAAACTCATCTTGAGTCCATATGGTACAGTAATGAAGCAAATGGACTCAGCCGACTTCCGGGTCACCAACTCTGTGACATGAGCAACTTCCTGTCTGAAAGGGACACACACACACAAACAATACTTACCTTCTTGTGGTTGTTATGACTAATACAACGACTGATTTCTGTATGGAGAACAGTGCTTGGAATGTAATAAGCATTTGGCAAATAGCAATTGTGTATTACTACAGTACTGAGGTGAAATCAAGAATTGTAAGAGTTCACAAAGGGACAGAAACATTACATTTCTCATGATACAGTCAAGAGTGAAATGCTCCATGAAAAGCATCAATATAACCATACTAATATCAAATGATCAAAAATAACATCAACTGTCCACCTACCTATGACTGACATCCGTTTTCTGATATTGTTGAAATCCAAAAAAGCAAGCAATTGATACGTAACTAGTGTCCCAAGTTCTTCTATGGTTATGGTCTCTGGTGTCCGAGATTTAAAAACAAACCCAAAATGTCTAGCAGCAGTCACAAGAGCACCTTCATCAGGAGACTGAACTTGATAAATCAGTTGTCCTAGGAGGAACACAAAGTGAATAAATACTGTACAGAATCCCAAAACTCACTCTGGAACACCCTGCAAGGTTCGGTCACCCAGTGTGTTCCTACACTCAGACCTTTTCTACTCGCCAACTAGCTGGAAGATCCCACACATAACATAACCCTTGCTGTCTTAACAGAAAAGATCATTTTCAAGTCTGCTTCTCCACGGTGCTAGAAGTAGGAAGGGTAAAATGTTACATACCAAATATTGTCCCCAATTGTCCTTACTGGAATTTAGGGAAGAAATGACTAGCAACACAAATCTTTTTATTATATTATTGTATTATTTCCCCTTGATACAGTAGTATTAAATTAATTTTCAAAATTTTACAAACAAGAAAAAACAAAGCAATTGCTTGGTCTATATGTGAAATGATAAAGGGACTCCTCATATGTTAGGCTGGACGTAGGATCAACTTCTCTTACTGCAAAGACTGTGTGAAGCTGGGTGGGGCTTCTCCCTGTATCTCCCCCCTTACCCCAGATACAGAAAAAAGAGAGAGAGAGAGAGAGAGAGAGAGAGAGAGAGAGAGAGAGAATATGAATATGGAAACAATGGTCTTACCCACTTTCCTGTAGCCTCTGACCCTTTGTGCCCTAATCAACTATGTAAAGATTATCAAAATAAAAAAAATAATTTAAAAAACAATGTTTTTAAGATTGTTGGGTACATCTATAAACTGGCAAGAAAGTAAAAATTGCTCAAGTCCAAGTTTGAGATAAAGGACACAGATAGGATAAAAGTATGATAACAGGCTTTGCCTTGAGGGAATTTTATGAACTAGGAGAACTAGATCATTGTTTTCAGTTCCTTGAGGCCTGACTTAGCAAAGTGAGACCCCAGGCCTCCTACAGACAAAAAGTGTAAAGGGGGGTGGGAGGTGCCAGCGATGTGGCTCAACAAGCTAATTCTCCACCTTTAAGCACCAGCATCCCATATGAGCACCGGTTTGTGTCCTAGCTGCTCCATTTCCCATCCAGCTCCCTGCTTATGGCCTGTGAAAGCAGCAGAGGATTGCCTAAGTCCCTGCACCCATGCGGGAGATCCAGAAGAAGCTCCTGGCTCCTAGCTTCAGACTGGCTCAGCTCTGGCCATTATGGTCATTTGGGGAGTGAACCAGTACATGGAAGATCGTTTCCTTTCTGTCTCTCTTTCTCCCTGAAAATCTGCCTTTCAAGTAAAAGCAAATAATTTTTTAAAAAGTGTTAAAGAAGACCACCTCTGAAAACCCAAAGACTAAGAGATTTAATTGGAAACCTATGTCTACTTTTCTGCAATGCAAATACTATAATGGAAATTAAAATTATGCTTAGAAGTAGAAGAGAGTAAAACTCCTGAAAATTCCAATTCTCATATTTGTTTGCCTGCTGAACTCATAATATTTGGGTGGCCTTAAAAAGGATCAAATTAAAAGTTTAATCTGAAATTCTCCAGCGTTAGAACTCTGATTGAAGAAAATGTAAATTCCTTTGAGAGGAAAAAGGCTAACCCAAGAAATTTCTACATATAAAGTACCAAACGAAATGTTTAACTCATTCTAATGTTAACTCGTTATCATTTTTTTAAAAGGCAAGAACCAGCAGAAACAAGAGCATGTTAGATCTTCAACAATGGGGACCAGTGTCACAGCAGTTGGTGAAGCCACTGACTGTGAAACTGGAATGTCACATGAGCACTGATTCAAGTCTGGACAGTTCTACTTGGAAGCCAGCTCCCTTTTAATACACCTGGGATAGCAAGAGAAGATGGCCCATTTACTTGGGCCCCTATACCCACCTGGAATCCCAGAGAAGGTTCGAGGCTCCTGAAACTGGCTTGCCTTCATCATTGCAGCCATGTGGCGTGAATACGCTGTTGAAAGATCTCTTAATTCTCTCATCTATCCCCCTATCTGTAACTTAAGCTTTCAAATAAATACTTTTTTAATCTCCAGCTCCCTGCCTGTGGCCTGGGAAAGCAGTCGAGGACGGCCCAAAGCTTTGGGACCCTGCACCCACGTGGGAGACCTGGAAGAGGTTCCTGGTTCCCAGCTTCGGATCTGTGCAGCGCCGGCCGTTGCACTCACTTGGGGAGTGAATCATCGGACAGAAGATCTTCCTCTCTGTCTCTCCTCCTCTCTGTATATCTGACTTTGTAATAAAAATAAATAAATCTTTTTTAAAAAAGAATTAATGGAGCAGAAAAAAGTAGAGAAGATTTCAGAATATAGCTCAGAGAGACAAAATAATACAAGATGACAGAATAGTTTAAAGACATACAGAACAGTAGGAAACCATCCAACACTGAAGCTCTAACATGAGAAAATGGATCACAGACAATATTTACAGATAACCATAGATGAGAACACTCCAAAAGTTATTTTTTAAAATGCTAGTTAATGAGGAAAAAAGAAAAAGAAAGAAATCAGAACCACAGAATTAAAAAAAAGTATATAACTATCCTGTAAAACATGAAAGAACAGAATAAGAAATTTTGAATACTACAGAAGGACAGTGATGGCTGAGTTCAAAGTAACAGGAAGAGCAGCCAGAATACAGTGAAATAATGTTGGTATTCCAGGAGAAAATTGTGACTTTACATTTCTATACACACTAAAAATTTTATTCAGGAGTAAGGATGAAATGATGAAATGAACCCATTTCAAACAAAATCTTGAACTCACCATTAGAAGACACTTGGTAAAGGAAATTGTAAAGAATATACTTCAGTTCAGCAGAAGGTCAGAGATGGGGCAAACAAGGAAGAAGACAGGCATTAGGAAATATGTGGATGAATCCAAACACTGACTATGAAATATCTATGGAAGTTAAAAGTATTAAAATGCATGACAAAAGAACTATATAAGAATAAGGTTGATGAGTATTAAGAGTCCCTGTGTTATTCACAATGCGGCTTAGCTTTTGCTCAGTTCATTATACTAAAATTCCTAAATTAATCATCAGGAAACTATAAAAAAGAACAGTACACATAGTCTTTCTAAACTAGCAGCAGTGAAAATGGACTTGATGCATTAAAAAGGAAAAGAGATAAAAAGAGAAAATATAAAATACAAAGAAAGGACATGATATATGATTATATATTAAATAATTAAAATATCAGTCTATCAAAGAAGAAATAAAAGCAAATGGAATAATTACTCCAATTAACATTTGGATTTGTATACCTGGATTTTTTTTGAATTGCTGAACAATTTGCCATGTGCAAGAAATGTGTATAGAAACACGGGGAAAAGGTAGATTGGGGAGAAGAAATAGAAAAAAGCTAAATGATGCCACTACTAACAGAAAGAAAACACCCATAACTATATCAATGTCAGATAAAATAAGCTTTAAGGCAAAAAAAATTACTAAAGCAATCAGTATATATTGTCAAAAATTTTAAAGAAGACATGATTTTAAAATAGCATCCAACTAATAGCATAACCTTAAAATATATAAAGCAAACATGGGCAAGTTGCACAAATATGAGTATAAACATATATTTATATATTTGGTGATTTAAATATTCTCACCATTTGAAATATCATGGCATCAGAATAATCAAGAGTGGTAGAATCAGTCAAAAACATTATCTTCTGGACATGTTTAGAATCTAGAACTGAATAAATGTAGAATGTACATTCATTTCAAGCACATGCTGTATGTTAAACACTTATGAAAATGGAACACACGCCACACCAAAAATCAAGCTTCAATAATGTTGAAGGAAGCATAGGTGTATTGCAGCAATAAGAATAAAATGTAATTTTTTTGCCTTTAAATGTTGTACACCAAAAAAAGAAAACAAAGGGTCCCACTGACATATCTGTGGTTCTAAATTTCCTGCCTTAGAAATTTTGTCCTGACCAAAAAAAAAAAAAAAAAGGTATAGCAACTTTTCCAAAAGGACTTCTCCGTAAAACAAATAGCACAAGTTTAAAATGAAAGTAATACCTTGAACTACAAAACACATAATCATGTAGTTTTAAATTTGTTAGCTTTAGAGTCTGTTGTTTTTCATAACATTTATACAATGCATTTTGATGCATTTTACACACATGGATTTATCTGAATCCATAAACTCTTTATCCTATCATGAAAATCTTAAAAACAAGAGAATAAGCTTTATTTTTCTTTACTGAGCAGTGTAATACTTCACTTAGAATTTGGTATCTCAAAGCAAGAGATAGAAACAGTTGATGAGACATATATATCCAATGGTTCTCACTACCAAAAATCCCTTTAAAGAAGAGATATTAACCTGTATCTATTAGCACCCTGTCCTTCTCCCTCACCCTCCACCTTCTCCCTCCCACCACTCCATCTTCCTCTATAACCTTGCCTTTCCAGTGTATAAAATAAATCTGAAAAAGAAATTCCATGAGGACAAGAAAAAGAAAAGTTTAGCAATTTCTTTTAGGCTGGGACCTTAAGCACAATCCTCTGTTCAATGGCACCACAGCAGAAATACCTCGCACCAGATCTGGAAAAGCAAGACAATAACGCCAGGAACCATATGAATTCCAGAAGACAAGCTACACAGTCTGCCCCTTCTAACAACCCATGAGGCAATGGGAACTGGACCGCAATGAGAACCTATCTTCTCCAAACGAGATTCTCACGGCACTCAAGAAAATAGGACACTTGGTTGGATAAAACATAATAGAGGAAACAAAAGAAAATTTCAAAATAAGTTTAATTAAAAAGCTCAAAGATGTCTAAAAAATATCATAACATTAAATGAAGAACAGATTGCAATTAAAAGAGTTTTGGGAATGAAATGAGCTCAGAGGCAGAGATAAAAGAAACTTAAAGGACATTCCCTAGAAGAAGCTAACATTAATTTTTGTTGGCATTAATATTATAAAGTTAAAGTCATAAATATAATTATGTGAATCTAAAATGATTAAAATCCAAGGAATGGGTTCTAGCATCATCAAGGATAAAAGTATGGCCTGAATATAGTTCCAACAGGGAAACAATGAAATACAAAATATACATCTATTGGATAGAGCAGTGTTGGGCGGGGGAAGTGGTGGAGAGTAAAACAGTATGTGTCTACACATATACATATGCATGCTTAATATATACATACGCATGCTTAATATAGAAGTATACATGAACATATGTATACATATATAAGTCTGTAACAAATTTCACTTCTGAGCTGAAATTACTTGGAAGTACTTTTGAAAGTTGCTAATAGAAAAACATAAAACTTGTAAATGGCATAAATTGGGCTCTGTAGGAGCAGTAGGTTGGTTCACTGTATTATCTACCTGCCTTCCAACTTCAAAATTTAAAGTGAACAGATAGTTTTTTCTCTAAGAACCGTGAATGTCAAGCAACCATCTTGTAAGCATGAGGACATTCTCATAATGTGGAATCAGAGCATTATAATATAAATATATTTTACCCCAATGTTGAGAAAATTTGGTCTAAACATACGGCTTGTGGTTGTGGGTGTGTTGGATATGTGTATTACTAGCAACGGCTACATGATTCAGGTCTATTTCCCCATTTATCTTCACCACCAGCAAGCTCATAGTGAAATACGACACTGGGTCATTAGAGTCCGTCTCTGGGGCTAGCACAGTGACACAGAAGGTTCAGCTGCCATCTCTGATGTTGCCACCTCATGGGAGCGCTGGTTCAAGCCACTGCACTTCCAGTCCAGCTCCCTGCCAATACACTTGGGAAAGCAGTGGACGATGGCCTGAGGCCTTGATCCCCTGACATCCATTTGGGAAAACTGGATAGAGTTCCTGGGTCTTGACTTCAGACTGTACCAGCCCTGTCATTGCAACCAATTGAGGACAGAACCAACAACTGAAAGATTCCTCTCCACTATTTGTAATTCTGTCGATAAGGTGAATATTTAAATAAATTCCATCCTATTGGTATGTGGGGTTCCCACCTTGCCATTCCCCTTGTTTGTTTGTTTGTTTTGTTTTGCTTGGCTTTTACATCTGCACATTTTTTTTTCCTGAAACCTTCAGGATATAAACAAAGAAAAACTAGTGACAGGCAAAGTCCTTGTGAAAAGTACTAGCTTCCGGGCCCGGCGGCGTGGCCTAGCAGCTAAAGTCCTCGCCTTGAAAGCCCCGGGATCCCATATGGGCGCCGGTTCTAATCCCGGCAGCTCCACTTCCCATCCAGCTCCCTGCCTGTGGCCTGGGAAAGCAGTTGAGGAGGGCCCAATGCATTGGGACACTGCACCCGTGTGGGAGACCTGGAAGAGGTTCCAGGTTCCCGGCTTCGGATCGGCGTGCATCGGCCCGTTGCGGCTCACTTGGGGAGTGAATCATCGGATGGAAGATCTTCCTCTCTGTCTCTCCTCCTCTGTGTATATCTGGCTGTAATAAAATGAATAAATCTTTAATAAAAAAAAAAAAAGAAAAGTACTAGCTTCCGCGTAAAAAATAATTAAAATTTAATAATAGTTCTGCTTTTAAATGAACACAGAAATGAAGTTTTGCCACGGAGACACTTTCTACTCACCTGCACTATTCTCTTCTGACATTACAGTGTGACAAACGGCAAGCAGCCGGAAGAATTCATGCACTTGGGGATCCCCCAGTTTAATGGATTCCATCAGACTGTGGTCACAAAACTGAAATGTCTTATCCGTTTGGGGTTTAACTGAGAAATTCACATGCTCTTTTTCCTATAGAAAAACAATTAAAACAACAGGCCTTAATGCAACAATCATCTTGTAAAATTCCGCAATATTTTCTCCAACTATCTTTAGTGTTTGTATGATTCGGCAGGTCCAACTGTGACAGTGAAGTGTCTGTTTTGGCACTACTATTAAATATAATATTGTCATTTTAGAACCTTATACCATAGCAATAAAGTTACTTGAGAATATGGGGAAGAAAAAAATCTAGAAAGATTGTTCAGATCCCTAAACATTCGTTACAACTCAAAATTACAAAGATGTCCAGAAAACAAAATTGTTTTTATTTTTCTGAAACTTAATGTCCAAACTTGTTTTGACTTCATTTGGCAACAATATCTAATCTGGAATAGTTCGTCTATAATGAGTGACTTTATCAGCCCACTTCATGCTTGTGAATTAATACTTCCAAGGCAGAAATATTGATGTAGGAGCCCAGTGTGGTGGTGCAGAGAGTTAAGCCGCCACCTGTGATGCTGGCATCCCATACAGGAATGCCATTTGGAGTTCCAGCTGCTCTAGTTCCAATCCAGTTCCCTGCTACTGTGCCTGGGAAAGCCACAGAAGATGGCCCAAGTCCTTGGCCCCTTGGACCCCTATGGAAGATTCAGAGAAAGTTCCTGTCTCCTGGCTTTAGTCTGGCTCAGACCTGGCCATGTGGGAATAAATCTGTGGGTGGAAAATCTCTCTGTTGCTCTACCTTTCAAAAAATTTAAAATGGCTTTTAAAATTACATTGGGAATAGTGTGTAACGCAATGACAGACACAACACATATTATCTTTCATAGATGGAAAACTTGGAAGGGACAGCAAGCCTATATCTATTTTAAGAGCAGAGTCATGTAAAGGTTCTACTCTGAATACAAGGGCTTATCAACTGCAGAGACAATTTTTGTATCCCTAAAGATTACTGCTAGCATTGTTATTTTTAAAGTTCCCATTAACTTTTGCAATTGCTTATAAATATAAATGAACAGAGAGCATTACAAATCCTTTTTGAAGAAGAGGCAATAGAGTTGGCAGTTTAAATTATCCATTCTGTGTCAAAGCTTGCTAATATCTGCAGTAAAATTAGTCAAGAGTAGGTTCTCTGTTCTTTGAAGTGAGATTTATTCTAGAACTTACAATACTGGATAATATTATTCTATTAACAGTGGACAGGAAACATGTTAACAGTCTCATATGAGTAATTAAAATTTTATCTTCTTAACAACTATGAGTAGAAAACATTATTATCCTCATGTTACAATTGGGAATCTCAGTATTTCCAGGACCACTCATGAGAAAGGGTAGAAACAGAACTGAAATTCAACCAATGCTTTAAATACTGTGTCATAATAACTGCCTGTTTTTATTTTTTGCCAAAAAAAACCCAGATTGATTGATTGATTTATTGGTTTTGAAAGTCAGAGTTAGAAAGGAAGAAAGTCTTTCATCTGATGGTTCACTGCCCACATGGCCAGGGACTTCAACTAGATCCCCAACATGAGTGACAGGCACCCAAACACTTTGGCCATCTTCTGCTTCTTTTCCCAGGCCATTAACAAGGAGCTGAACCAGAAGTAGAGCAACCGGGATATGAACTGGTGCTCATATAGGACACCACATATGTGTTGCAGGCAGCAACTTTTACCCATTACGCTACAACACCAGCCTCCTTTATCCTATTCTTAAATCATACCCTTGCTCACTCAGTAATTTAACCATGGTTACTACTTTTCAAATATTTACAGTATGCTAGTTTCTTATTTTATTCAAGTATATTTAGTATTTTCAATCAACACATTATGTTCAGATGATTATAAAATTAAATACTGAGACTTAAAAGTATACCCCCAACAGACACACACACACAACGCTAATGTCATTTGCCAGAGAAAACCACTCAAACTTCTTGAAAGATATCTCAGATCTCTAAAATTATGCAGTCATACCACTATTTATGGACTTAATATTAGATGTTATCTACAAAGATCTTTCCACAATCAAATGAAGACCTAGTTGTTTTACTCCTCTTTGTATCCTCCCATCTGACTACAAAGATACTGCATAGTACAATCTCCCAACTGTAACATTGTAACTGTAACAGGAAACCATTTTGTTAATCAATTATATATCCCTAATTCACAAGATGAAGTTGTTACCTATCCTCCACTTCCTCTTCCCTCGTCCTCTATTCCAATCTCTCATTCATATCTTTTCTGTCACTCACTATATAAATTCTTAATATTGTTTTCTTCCCAGTAGCCCCCCAAAATTTTTTGCTGAGCTACAGATTGAAATGTCAAAAATCCACAAGTAGTAGATAAAGAAGTCTGTGTCTGAAATAATTCTTCAAAGGAAAGGCCTAAAGAGCACTGTATTTTGTGAGCAAAAACTCAGGACCTGGAAGACAGCATCACAGCTTGCAACAGCTTCCTCCAAAGGGGAGTGAATTCCATTTGTGACTGTTGAGAAGGTTCCCAGGGGGACTGGTTTCTGCCTTGACATATTCAAAATGCTTATTGAACCAGCATACTTTTGGTATCTGAGGGATACCAAGAACAGTGACAAACGGGGCAGCTTACTGCAGCCAGCACAGTTTGGCATGAGAAGAAGCTAAATGGGAGATCTTGCTGTCTCAAGCAAGTAGAATATCCAGCCTTTCAGCTTTTCGAAAGGCTATCCAAGGACCCAGTATCTATTTGGCCTAACATCAGGGACTAGAATATTTTGAATGCCAGTGGTTGCTAAGAAAAAGAAAAAGGAAAACAGTTTCCTATGGCAGAATTAGAGAACTTGCAGGCAGACATCAGAAAGAGCAAGGATCTTCAGACTCTGCAAAAGAAATGATCATGACCCCATAACTTGAATTGAAAAATTACCCATGAAGGCCTAGAGAAGGTGAACCCACCCCACCAAGTTTTCATAGGTTCCCAGGATCTCTAGTCTGACTAAGCTTTGACACGGTCTTCTCCATAAAAGCCAGTCTATACGGTGAAAACAGGTGGCTATTTTTTTCCAATGTAAACACAAAGTTACAAGATACACAAAGAAAAATCACCATTCAGCGTCAATACCAATAACATCTCAAAAAAAAACAGAAATAGGAAAGATCTGACATGTATTTCAAAATAGATTCAAAGATACTCTTTATATCCCAGAAATTAACTTGTGAAGAGAGTGAGAATTATAAACAAAAAGATAGAAAAAAAAACATGGAAAAATCAGACACTTTGGAGCAAAATATTGGTAATTTCTAAATGTCCATAAGTGTTTGTATACATAGATTGTGGAACATCAATACAACTGAATACTAGTCAGTAGCTAAAAGAGTAAGCTCTTCTCAAAAACTTACCCAGAAAGATCTCCATAATACAGCATTGGGAGAGAATGCTGAACAATTTGTATATTGCACTACCACCTAAGTATAAACTAATACTTTTGCTTATAAGTGCATATATATCTCTAAGATAATTTATAAAACAGAGAGAACTGTGCAGTTGAGGAAGCTGGATAAGAAAGAATTTTGAACTACATGATCCATTTCCAAGTGTGTATTAAGTGTATTGTCTGGTGGTGGTGTAAGGCAGGCCTCTAGGAACTGATCACTTTGTTTTTCATTGTTATTATTTTATAATACAATTCCATAGACTCTGGAATACCCCATCCTCCTCTCCTCCCTCTTCTGATTCCCCCTCTAGTTTTACAATGGGTGGTCCTTCATGAACAGTCCTAAGTCCATCATTCCACTATGGACAATGTCAGAGTCCAGCCTCCTACTGTTAGAATATTTCCAACAAATCACTGGGAGTCCATCTTTGGTCTGGATGCAGAGAGACATACTGACATTATATCTCCATGTCTGGATATGTCAGTCTCTGCTACACTTCTGTTACAAATTGCCTTAAATACAGAGCCAGAAAACACAATCCACGCAGGGAGAAAGCAGAAAATTTACGTTAACATGAAGTTAAACCACATGCTACAGAAGGAGCAACGAGTCACTAAAGTGATGAAAAAGAATATCAAAAATCTCCTTGTAGAATATGATGCTACTGCATGACCCATGTGAAATTAAAATACCAATAAGAGAAAGGCAGAAACTTTAATTACAATAAAAACAAGAATATATGCCCATGAGATGTAGCAAAAACAGTGTGTATAGGGATATTTACTACATCAGGTGCTTACAATCAAAATGTTTCATAGAACCATGTACAACTTGAAATTAAAGCTAAGAGTGAAATATTACCACTTCCACACCTTTGTTCTTTCTGCCTTCTGACTGAATTCATCGTGTACTTCACCTGTCAAAGCAAAAATTGAAAATTAAAAGTATGCCTAGATTTAGACATTTTAAGAACACATTGATTTATTAAAGTACCTTTAAAATGCTGATATGAATTCAAACACAGAAATGGAAATGTAAACTCTAACCAGAGCAACTAATGCTGTAACTTGTGTTTTCCCAAGAAAAGTATAGGAGGCATGAAAAAAAGTATGAAGCTATAATTACATTTTTCTGTGAATTTTATCACTCCTTCTACATTTCCTATGACCTCAAGGGGAAATATTTTATTTTCTGTATTTTATCTACTGTTGGAGAACCCAGAATTATGTCCTAGTCAGACCAATTCTCTTTAGTGCTAGAGTTGGGTGAGAACAGCTTTGTTTACCTAATTTGGGGCTGGATAAATCTGTGTCATCGCAAGGTCAAGTTAGCATGTGAGCCTTAAGCAATGCCAGTGCCTTCTGCAGAGAACATAAAAACCTACCTTCCAGAAATTTCAAAATAACCTTTGTTAGTATGAACCTGAAATGTCAATAATGGAAATATCAGAAAGTACAGGATGTTGGTAGTAAAAAATAGAAACCACTAATAGAATCTCATACAGAAATAATCAGTACTTACAGTACTCTTTTGGGTTGATTGTGTGTGTGTGTGTGTGTTCACACACATATTCATCATATTGTTTATAAGTTTGTTGTCTCTGCTGTTTTCAAACAGGAAATGCGAACTCCTTCTATCATTAAAAATTTTTTTAATGGAACACAATTGATTTTAGGTGTCTTGTTTATGAAGCACAAAAAATTTTCCAATTTTTGCTTGGTATTGGAAGGTTTACTATTATTTTCCAGGATCATGTTTTTTGTAATAGTAAGAGGTACTTGCATCAATAACATGCCACATAGTTACATTATCATTAATCCTTATAAAAAAGCACAAGATGAAAATCTTGTGCTTTTCAGATAAGGAAATTGAGAGACTGGGTGGTGTTTAATTTCTAAAACTAAAAGCCTCAGCAGAGGTAGTCTGTGGATGTAAGTATCTCTCTCACTTCATTTTACAATCTCATGGCCGCAAAGCACCTGTCCAAGAGGTATTTGCTGTTGTTGGAACAGAGCTCTGGATCTGGAATTCTGTGTGACTACAGTGTGCAAGAGTCCCAGGTGTGAACCCAGTCAGACACCTGGAATTTAAATACCAAATTGACCAGTTATGTTCTGATCATTATCCCCAATGCAGTCACTCATATAATTATGCAACGGGTAGAAAAACTGTGTCCTCATGTTAAGTCATTTGCTCAGAGAAAGCTTACTTATACTTTTTTTTTTTTTGGCCATATGGCAGTATTTTTAGAAAGCTCCCAAAAGTAATGTCAAAATAAAAATTTTAAACAAGTTCTATATTATTTACCAATCAAGATATTGATATAAGAAATGCACACTGTAACAGATGGCCTGTAGACCTCCAGGCTGGATGTTGTCTACCACCAGAAAAGGCAGGAGAGGTTGGAAGTGGAGGGAACCAATGTGACTCCAGGGTTACAGCAATGAGGATCACAGAGGAGGAAGACAAGAAGGCAGCCAACTATGACCTTCAAGTTCTGGGTCAACTCTTGCTTTAAAATACTTGACTAATTGTGAACTTTTGATGGAGGGAGCCAAAGAAATGCTTCTCTCTCTTTCTTGGATCTCCTTTACTACTTGAGATTCTGTGTTGAGAAACAGGATGCTCAGAGTCCCTGAGCAAGGGTTGATACTCCCGAGGAACCTAATAAAACGTTCTGCAGAGCCACAGCACCCTCCACAGAAAGAACCATTTTCTAACTGACCAGCTTTGGTGTGAGAAGGATCTCATATAAATGCTGTCTCTGGGACCCAGTTCTAGAACATGTCTCCTGACAAAAGCAAACTGGGCATTCCATTGTGGTAGCCTTGTCAAGAATGAATTCTCAGGGAATAAGGAGTAAGTTCCCAACAGCAGGTGCATGAACATTAAAGCCAAAAAGGAAGCAAGAATGAAATACTACTTTAACAAGAGTAATTAGACTGCCAAGAATAGACCCTGGGCTATGGATCCATCAAAAACCACAGAATAGAATCACACAGTTGGAGCTTTGATGGGAACTTCAGGATGCGTCACATCTAACTTTCTCTATCCATCAATTGTACATTCCAAGATATCCTCTAAATTAGTCAGCAGTTATACAATGCTTTTTACATGCCGAGTCCCATGTTAAATGCTGCTGCTGCACATTAGTAAGAAAGCTAGAATGGTCCCAGAATGAGACTTTTTTAATCAAAAAAAAAAAAAAGAAATCATGGAAAACCAGCATCGTGGTGCAGGAAGTTAAGCTGTTGCTTGCAGCACTGACATCCTGTATCAAGTGCTGGCTGCTTGGATTCCTACTCAGCTCCTTGATAATGTGGCCGGGAAGACAGCAGAACCTAGTTCTTGGATCCCTGCCATCCATGTGGGAGACTAGGATGGAGTTTCTAGCTCAGACTTTTGACTTTGCCTGCCTGGGCCCAGCCATTACAGCCATTTAGGAAGACATCCCACTCTAACTTTGCTTTTCAAATAAGTAAATATTTTTAAATGGGGCTGTGAGTTTTTTAAGACTACCACTGATATCATTAAGAGAAAGGAAATGTCACTCTTACCATAGATTCTCCCATTAATGGAGCACTTTTTAAAAGTCATGACATTTTGAGTGAGGGTGCCTGTTTTGTCAGAGAAAACGTATTCAATCTGTCCCAGTTCCTCATTGAGCGTGGTTGTCCGAGCTTCAGCAGGTGTTGCTTTCCTGGAGTAATACATCTTCCGATCCCAGTTTATAAAATAACTATGCCCAAGGCGAATTACTTCCACACTGTCATCATTAAAAGGGAGGAAAAAACAGAGTTTCATCAATTTCAGATTATGCAAAGCTTTGTCAATGGCAGAAGGCAACCAGAGGCTTCAGAACTGAGAATAAAGTGTGGGTTCTCTGTCCCTAGGTCAAAATCACCAAGTCTGTTCCTAAATAGCCCTAAGCTAGTTCCTTGCTGCACCATAAAGCAATAAATTAGCTTAGCAAAAAAGTTTTTTGGGAATCCTCCATGGCTTTCTGTTTACAATAAACAAGCCCAATGGAGATTTGCATGTAGCATACTGGTTTGCATCTCTTACATCTTAGGGAAACTGTTATTGTTAAAGGTATTCAATACAGCTTGCCTTTGCCAAAAGAGATAGGAAGCTTTATCTGCACACCACACAGACAAAACCGTAACAGAAACTGAATGAAAAAGAAATGTGTTGTTATCCTTCTCTGCTTATTTACCCAAAAAAAGAGCTTTGTCATTTGTACTAAGGATGGTATAGGATTTCCAAATCCCCAAAGGGAAATTTCTATGTCCAAGAGTATGAGATCTTCCAATTCTGCCATGCATAATGTCAAGTGGTTGAAAGACGATTCTAGTAGTCTAGGCTTCTATCAAATAATTAAGAATTATTCTTTAATGCACACTGATTTAAATGGCACATCATCACAATTTACTGATTTTTCTTATCAGTGAATACTCAAATTTTACTATTCAGCTGTATCTCTTCCTGAAATTGTTATTAAATAATTGTACTGTTCTATTTATCCTCAACATTAGTGAATTTCTATTGATTAGAATCATTCTATAGATATTAAAGCCATTAACTGTCAAAAATAATGCCAATATCCAGTTTATTATTTGTCTTCTTCTTTATTTAGAGTTTTAACTTTGTTGTCAGTTTTCTGAAAAGTTTTCTCTTTTTAATTAAATTCACAGTTTATAGCTTGCTTGGAGAACTTTGCCTATATAGACTTTGCCTAATGTAAGATTATACATGCAGATAGCTGTATTTTCTTCCAAGTCATTAATTTTTTCCACATTTCCTTGGAAATGTTTGAAGTACAACAAATAAAAAGGAGTTATCTTCAATGTTTCCAAACAGTAAATTTACTCATCACCATCTGTGAAATAATAAAGCCCTTCCTCGTTAAGTTGGGTTGATTCCTATGCTGCATATAAACTATTTTGTGCAACAGAATCTGACTTGTGAATTTCAATTGCATTATATTGCTACGTCCTTTAGTAGTCTCTATTTTTCTCCTTTATTGTAGCTTTAAGACAATAAAGCTGGGAAAAAAAACAGTACTACCTTTATTCTCTTCCCTTCTAAAAATTCTTAGCTGCAATCTCTCATTTATGCTCCCTGAAAATAAACTTTAAAACCAAGATTTTTTTTTAATTTGAGGTCTTGATCAGATCTACATGAAACTCTAGATTATTTGAAAGCAAATGAAATATCACAAACCAAACAGAACTTCAAAGACAAAGATAAATATTAGTAAAAAAAATATTTGTTTTGTTCTGCTTTGCTGTATATTTCACATAGGCTCTACACCAGAGCTTAGGAGATTAGCTCCCAGGCATTATAGCACTTTATTGATGGGTAAGTTTTTAAATTAGCATTGCTCTAAAGGAAAGCTTTGTGTTTTATATTTTATATTTTATATAACATAATTAGACACAGGTGAATTATGTTGAAAGTTTGACAGATTGTTCTTTTGGGTTTGCTGGATTTAAAATCACACTGTGTGCTCTCTTTCTGATAATCTTATTACAATTTCAGCTTCATGCTTAACTTAGCTCACTGACATTTCAGTTGCATGTGTATCCATTAATAAAAACATTCAGAACAGAATCAAATATGAGTAGTAATGACAACAACAACAACTGATGGCACATTTCTGGTCATTATAGAAATTCGGTCTTGAGTTTCTCATCTGTAAACTAAGAAAGTTGGATTGAAAGACACTTAAGACCTTTCTGGGTAACAAATTCTGCACTTAAGGTTCTAAAAAGATGTAATCTACTCCCCTAAATGTGTATGCTACCAGTTCACTTTATAACTGTGAATGTAGCCAATTTTTTCTCCCAAACTAAAATCACATTATGAGTAGATTCATAAGATATAAAAATAAGTCATTTCATGCACATATTTTATATATTTCCATACACACACAAACACTTCTTTGTGATTCTCTTCTTAGTTGATCTAAGTCAACTTTCTTTCCTAACACTTTCACTCTGAAAGTGAGTTCTGTCCATCCTAGTACATTAGTGTGGAATAAATGAATTTCAGCTCGCTAGTCCCTGATTTCAACAATGAGGACATTAAAAAACATGACTAACTCACACAAATTATTAGCCAAGACAGAAATTAAGGCATTTGGTGAATCTTGGGAGGGCCCTGCCTTAGGAATGGCATTCTTTCTGTAACTACGAGAGTCCTCCAATCCTCAAGGCTTAACTTACTGTAGTTTGAGTTACTCAAGGTAAACTATGGGTTCAAAAATACTAAATGCAAAAAAAAGGTACAAAAACAAGCAATTCATTCATTTCAAAATCCATGCTATTTTGAGTAACATGATGAAATCTCATGTTATCTCTCTCTCTCCCCCATGGGACATGGATTATCACTTTGTTCAGTGTGTCCACGCTGCACACATGTAGAAACTGCACTTAGTCACTCAGTTATCAGCTCTACTGCTAAGGTATCACAGTACATGTGCTCAAGTAACTCCTCTGTAGAAATGTATGGTTTGGTATTACCTGTTATTTCAAGCATCTATTGTGGGTCTTGGAATATATCCCAGGACAAGTGGGGACTGAGTATACAATTCACCTGAGACATGTGCTTATCTGAATGTCTAACAGCTCTTTACAAACTCAAAACAAAATGACTGCCAGAGGATTTGGTTCTTCTGTGTTACAGTAAAAGCCAGAAGGATTCTAAATTCATCCAAATTCCTAGAGCTTAAAATAGAGAGAATGGATATCCTTTTTGTTTGGAAAAGGAGGAATTAGCAAAGTCACAGTGGAACATTTAGCCCTTTCTTTTATAATACCAGGGAGAAGGAGACGAATGTTCAGAGTTAGCATAATCAGGCCACATAACGGTTCTGCCTAAACACTCCGAGGACAGTGCCCAGGATACCACCCATTCTAAGGCAAAACAAGCAACATGGAAACAAGTTCCTTTTGCTGTGGAAACAACACTCAAAAGCTAATTCCTCAGGAGAATATCTGATGTATTTCCTAACATGATGTATGAAAGTCATGTATCTGAGCAGCTCTGAATATAATAAACAAGTTGACAGCATAGGAATTATCCTACAAAATAAATGTCCTTTGCACACCTAGAACTGTTAACCATTCAGAGTACATTCTGAACTTTTATCCTCAAGTAACATATGGTACTAATTTGCTCTGGGTTCCTATTCAAAAACCTAGTGGAAGTGTTTGTGCAAGGCCTTTACCCTTCCAAGTAGAAATACCTGGGTGACCTCTCATTTCTAAGTCCCTGTCTTAGAGCAGACTAACCAGAAATTCCTTGGAATGGTTTTTCCCTGGAGTGGAGGTCAGAATCAATGCTCTTATTTGGTAAAAGTAAAGCTTGGATTTAATCTTCATAAGACTATGTCTGACCAACACAGTACAGACCTTGAGTCTCTTTTTTCTCTTCTTCATTGAATAATAAATAATATGCAACTTAGGGACACATAACTGGGGCCAACTGTCAGAAGATTTGGGTTTGGATCTGTGTTCTGCCCCTAATTAGCTCCATAATCCTAAGCAAATCATGTCCTTATTTGTGGAAGAAATTAAGCCATAACTACTTCATAAGATTGTTGGGAAATATGAGATCAAATATGTAAAAGTACTTTATAGAAAATGCTTTAAAAAAGAACAGTAAAGATAGTTTTAGAGATTTTCAAGACATCACATTTTACAATCCATCATGAAACATATTAGTAATATTGACATTTTTAAAAAGTAATGCAGGAGATAAGTTTTAAAATAACACATACATATGTGTTATTATATGTATGTATATATTTGTGTGTGTAGATAGAGGCATTACTTGGAGCTAAAAGAAATTCAGAGGTCAATTATTTTAACCCTCCATTGTACAGAACAGCACATATTTGACAGGCATACTAAGGTATAGAGAAGCCAAGTACTTTCTCCAAGGTCACACAGCTATTACTGCAGTGCCAGGGCCAAAAACTGAGTTTGCACTGTTACAAACAGGCTTTCTGTTTACTACAGCATATTAGAAGAAAAGGAATGTTAATCTGGGTATCTAACCTAGTCCCTGAAATCAGCCCCCCAAAAATCAGTCCTTCAAATCACTAAAGGAAAATGCCAATGTACTTCAAAGAAAGAATGTATACAGAATATACTTTCTTCCTGTGAACATATGATATTGCACACGTATAGATGACAAGCCACTATGCACATTTATTATTTGTGAAGGACATAAAGCAAAAGCTATAAAGCTGACCATAGCTCTTCTGGCAAAGTGCAGGATTTACTAGAGACTTTATAATTGGATACAAGCATGAGAGGTCCTCAGAATCAAAGACGAGCCAGTAGGACACAGGTTAAATACAGCCCACTCCGACCACAGTCCCAAAGGGCCCAAAGCAATTTGTGGTGTTGTGGCCACATGCCACTACTTCAAGTCAATTTCCCACAACTTGACATTTCAGTTTCCTGACCACTATCCAAAACAAGGGTAGATTTTTGTGCATTAAACTCCCTTTGCTTCATCATTGCTAGGCTTTTGGAAAGAAAAAAAAAGGCTAGTAAAAATTAGTGGGGATTTAGAGCTGATGATTTTGTGTATTGTTAAAGTACTGATGATGCAGACTGTCAAACAACCAAGCTCCATCTTGGCTCCAGTGTCTTTAGGGCTGTCTGGCTTAGTCTTGAAAGATTATGATCAAGAATGTCTCGAGTGCAGATTCTACTGCCAACTGCTAAGCCTTATCAAATAAACACATACACATACACCATATTCATGTGCCCATTATGTAGGCACACTTAGAAAAAGGAGTGTGTGTGTGTAGAAAGAGGAAGATAACTTGACTTAGCTCTAGTTTGTAAGACCAAATCTAGTAATGACAGATCAAGTTGAAGTGGAGTTATGAATCATATTTCTTGTCTAACAGTGAGTAAGTACCACCTGTTTTATTTCAACTGCTCTATATTCTCAACATTCTCAACATTACTAATCATAGGAAAAATAAGTATTCATTGAGCTTTTATAGTGTGTCGGGGCATTTTCTAAAAGCTTCACAAATATGTATTCACTCTTCATGCAATCCTATGAAATAGAACTATTACTTTCTCCAACATTGCAATGAACAAACTGAGGTACTGGAAGGCAAAGTGACTTGCAGAAGTTAGAAAGCTAGCTAACCAGCTTCAGGTACTGGAGGCAGGTTAATGCAAGAGAGGTACCATTTACACAGAGCTCCCTTATCTTACCAACCCAACACTCATTAACCAGGATACACATTATATTGTATGCTGTGTATTTTAAAGAAAAGTATCTCTAATAGGCTAACCAAATCAAGAAGAAATACATTTGTGATTTGGAAATAAAAGTTAAACATTTGAAAACTTCATTATCCATCTGTAACAGATGTAGCTGATCATAAGAAGTTACAGCAAAACATCCATCTCACTGTTGCAATTTCTAAACAAGTGATTGCTAAGAAACAAAGACTTTGATAAAATGGTTTCATTAGAGTAATAAGCTTTCATCTTACCTCACATACAGCGAAATGGGTACAACTGTGTTGAGAATGATGATATATGACCAGAATGTTAAAAATCCTGAGAACACTGCATTCTTCTCTCCTTCATTCCTAAAAAGGAACGCTCGGAATTGGTCCCCAACTTGATTCTCCCAGATTGAATTTCCTATCGCAAGAATAATTCCCAAGCATACCAGAAAACCAAAAATCTGAAATAAAAATAGAAATCTGGTTAAGATTTACTTTAACCCAGAGCTAGTCACTTCAGTATGATCTAACCACACTTGTAAATTCAAGAAATTTTTACTTGAAGACAAAGTCACCTAAATTGGAGGGTTTTCTTTTTTTTACTGCCTATCAGAGTTATACATAAGATTTAACATTTTCATGTCAGGAACTCAGCTAAATACATTTTCTTGCTTAATTCTCTCATTGCCTAAGATAGGAATAATCATCATCTTTACAGATTAAAAGAAAAAAACGCAAGCACAGAAAGACTGCATGCACCGCTTCCATGGTCACATAATTAACTTTGTATATTCACTTTGTAATAAGTGCAGCTCCTTAAGTGGCTTAAGAAGACCAGACTCCGTACTTTTCCCTAGGCAGCCCCAGTTTACATGTATCGTCCAGTTCTATTACAAATAATTGTCCTTTTTACCTTCAAAGACACCCAGTATGGAAAATAAATTGCATGATCATTCAAGGCATACAAGCCAAAGGAAGAAAATAGCAGTGACGAAGTGCTGTCTTCGGCTAATCACGTCTCTTGGCTATAGTTCTGGCCGCACAATCCCTACTTAGAGTTAACAAGAAAATATAAGCATTGACTGAAGACACGCATTGGAAAAAAATGGGGAGCAACCTAAAAATTGTGGGCTAAAACATATTGTTATTTGTGTTAATGTTAGCAAAACAGATATTTGGGGAGTAGAGCAATTTAGCAGACAAGATCAATTGCTGTGAATCCAGAATCTCAGCTTTGAGAGGAAGGACACCAAGTCAGTGAACATGGTGTGGCCTGAACCGAATGAGCTGCCAGAGTCGCAATGTTCTGCTCAGTGCCACACACACGAGAAAGGACATTACAGGAGCAACAAACGTTGTAAGAAGATGGAAATGCCAATTACTCTGATTTGATCACGACTATATAAAATATACTGAGTTGCCATCCTGTACTCTATCTATACAAGTGTTCCATTATTATAAAGTTTTTAAAGATGTTTCTTTTCTTTTTAAAAAAAAGATTTATTTATTTTTTTATTACGGTCAGATATACAGAGAGGAGGAGAGACAGAGAGGAAGATCTTCCATCCAATGATTCACTCCCCAAGTGAGCCACAACGGGCCGGTGCGCGCCGATCCGATGCTGGGAACCAGGAACCTCTTCCGGGTCTCCCACGCGGGTACAGGGTCCCAATGCATTGGGCCGTCCTCGACTGCTTTCCCAGGCCACAAGCAGGGAGCTGGATAGGAAGTAGAGCTGCCGGGATTAGAACTGGCGCCCATATGGGACCCCGGGGCGTTCAAGGCGAGGACCTTAGCCACTAGGCCACGCTGCCGGGCCCAAAAATGTTTCTTAAGATGTTTAATTAAAATCTTTAAAAATGCTTTTCACATTTGCAAAGAGCAGCATAAGATATCAAGGTCTCATGAAGATTCATTGCTAAGGAAGGAGTGAGACTCAGGAAAGGAAATGAACTTCCCCTATTTCTGTTTTCCTCCAAGAAAGGATAACCACAAATCCTACAGCTGACTTCTCTATTCTTTCATCTCACAAAACTAAGTATGGACATAGAAACACCATGGAGAAAGCCCGATGTAAGATACATTAGAAAACCATGTATTAGAGAAAAGCAATTACCAACATCTTACCCAACTGATGCCTGTATCACTACAAACAAAGGAGAAAAAAATTAATTGAATCATATTACTGTAAAGCATTAAGTCAGAAAGAAAATAAAGAATGGGTGGAGAATGAAGAAAGAGAAAGTGAAGGGGAGGCAGGAATCCCTGTACCTACAGAACCACATCATGGAAAAAAAATTATATATATATATAAAATTATATATATATATATATATAAAGCATTAAGCTATATGATAGTTGGCAGTAAATGCCCTAAATTGAAGATGAATTTGACTTCTAACTTCTCTCAAAGAACCATCTTATTTTCTATCCTATAACGTTTGGCTAGTTCTCTGCTCAGAACCAGTAATTTTATTCCACAGTAGAGGAACATGCAATCGTCACACAACTTTGGAGCTTGGATTGCAGTTATTTTAATGAGGAATTTTGGGAGAGGGCACAAACTCCTTCAGTCTTGTCCCAAAGAAACAGTTATAGCCAAAAGAAAAGCCCAGCCTGATGCTGCTAAATTAAAGTACATCTTGGGCAGTATTTTGTGTCAGTCAATGTTAATTTCCTTATTCAGTATTTAACTATTACACATCAGTGAAGGAAATATATATTGAGCTCAGATTTATTATGACAACATGTGAGACCATAATGGAGAGCATGGGGAAACATGATTCAAAGTCACTGTTCTCATATGACAAAATCAGTATCTTCAGACTTCCAGAGTCAAATATTAATCAAGTCAAGAGCATGGGATAGCACACACTTAACTAACAAAAGGCTAGAATGGGGGTAGGTATCTAATTAAGACACCCAGTGCCTGGGTTTGATCCAAGTTCCACTCTCCATTCTGGCTTCCTGTTAATACATACTCTGGGAGGCGTCATGTGATGGCTTGAATACTTGCATCCCTAACACCCTGGTCTTGAGTTCCCAGCTCCTGAATTCAGCTCAGCCATCCCTGGCTGCTGTGGGCATTTAGAGAGTAAACCAGTCGATGGGAGGTTCTCTCTTTCTCCCTGTGTGTCTCTCTCTCAAATCCATCAATAAGTACATAAAGCAATAATAAGCATATTTTAAAGGATGGGATGTGAGAAACACCTGTTTTCATTAAACAGGTGTTAGAGAAAATCATTTCAACCAATTTGTAGGAGAGACAGGTCACAGATTAAAGATATTTAGATGCCTCTGTGGGAGAATTATGACTTGGGGCTCAGAGGATTAATAAGAAGAAACAGTCACATAATTTGCAGGACACAAGGCAAATGGCGAAACAATACTCCATGTTATTAGGAAAGTCTGGATAGTGATATTGGACCAACTAAAACAAGCAGAAGGTCTTTCTGAGTGTAGGGCCCTATAGCTGATGAGGCAGACACCCATAAAGCCAGCCCTATTCATAAGCAATGCTGAGAGGACTTGGGCAGAGGTAAGACAGCCAAAACACCAAGCTGCCAGAAAAGTAAGCTTCGGTTTTTCAAAAACAAATCCTTGGATTATGGATAATTTGGAATCCTGTGAAGGACTCCATGAGTACTGACCAATCTCACACAACTTCTACCACAAGTTGTGAATCCATAATCTTGGATATAGAATAACTAAGCCTCAAATGTAAAAGTCTCCCAAATTGAGCCTCACAGGGAGACTATATTTCTGAAAGAATTTCCAGCAAAACGTAAGAAATGTATCAAGATAGCAATGACTGGCATTGCATAATTTTATTCTCATAACTTACCCACAGTACTAGCGTATTCATGAATCTATCGATGCTTGTTCTTTTAAACTTTGCCTTTCCACTGTTTTGCATCAGTTTAGTGTCTGGACCTGTAAGAAAAATAACAACTTGAACACTATTATGTATCAATAACAGTAATAATACTCATTTCAATGTTTCTGAAAGGTAAAAACACATATCTCAAAATAATTTTACTTGTACTAAGAGCAAGAGCCATCAAGTGGTGTTTGACTCAACTACTGGCTTAACAGCAATCTTCTAAACTGCAAGAAAATCAGTTTTCTTAAGATTAATTCAAAGAACTTTTATCTGAAAGATTTAAGGAAAGCTATTCTTTAAAATTTTGTTCATGAATTTCCTGGTGGTTTAAAGCAGTTAAACACAACTAAGACAATAAAATTGAATAATACCTTGGAAATATTAAAAAGTGTGCAGTAAACATAATTCACGATACGAAGGCTAAAAATGGAAGGGAAAAAAAATCCGATTACTTACTGAGAACTAGAAGAGAGGAGTTGGGGAATTTCCAACACAAAGAAATGACAGATGTTATAAGAGAAATGTTCATTAACTTTATTTGAACATGATACATTGTATATGTGTATTATCAGCCTACATACCATAAATATATTCCACTATTATGTGTCCATTGAAAAGTTTTAAGAGTTAGCTTCTCTTAAAAACTAAATAGAATTTAATCTTAAGGTCTCACAACAATCTCTTTAGTTGGAGATTATATTCCAGTGTACCAGCCCTGGTTGTGTATCATAGAACACCCACATTTTATCAGAATTATTTATTAACATCATATGAACATTGCGAGTAAAAAAAAATCTTTTGTAATAGAAATCACAAAGACCAAATAGAGTTTGTGACTGCTAAAAACTGAAATATTGACAAACTGGCTTGGTGTTCAAGGGTCACACTTTGTAGGCACATAAGCACACACACATTAACACTACACTTCATGGACTGATAAGCAAGTATTTTAATATTTATTTTCCTCATAACCAAAGATCTTGGAATAATTTTTGCTATAGTTCCTATTTCCTCATCTCCCCATTATTATTCAACCTCACTTCTAGACCAATCATTACAGCAAAAACAGTAATGCAGAAATTAACTCTCATGAAAGAACTTCAAAATTTTTATAGAAGTCATTGTGTTGTGGCACAGTGGCCAAAACTGCTACTTACAACACCAGTATCCTGTACCAGAATACTGGTTCAAGTCTGATCCACTTCTGACTCAGCTTGCTACTAATGCATCTGGGAACGCAATACATAACAGTTCAAGAGTTTAGGCCTTGACCATCCACACGGAAGAACCACATGTAGTTCGGGCTCCTGGCTTCAGCCTAGTCCAAATTTGCCCATTGCACTCATTTGAGAAGTAGATCAACAGATGAAAGCTCTCTCTTTTCTTTCTCTCTCTCTCTCTCTATCCCTATCTCTATCTCTATCTATTTCTTTTTCTGACTGTCGCCTTCTCTGTAACTCTGCCTTTCAAAAAATAAATATTTAATGGACAAAACATTCATGGAAAATTTAAATTTAATTGTATTCTTAATTCTCTTAATTCTATTTTTCTGTGAACATTGTGAAGTTTTGCAATGGAAACTTGAAGACCCAAGTTACCTAAGTTTTCTCATGTAGTGGTCAGAGCCAGAACTTGAACCTCAACAGATCTAACTTCAAATCTCTTGCTCTAATTTTTTAAAACTATATAAACTCATCAACCAGTATATATTTAATATTGTATTTCATTCAGACTTTTAAAATTAAACGAATGGAAAAGGATCATTAGAATAGAGTTTATTTAAAAAAAACTCTTTACAAAAGTGTAGGCAAAGGTACATGGAAAACAAAATGTTAGTGCAGCAAGCAAGAGCTTAGCCATCAAACTATTTCTCTACTTAAACCAGAAGGGATGAGCGGAGAGAGGAATTATAGAACCCTAACAGAGAAAGGCAGCAAGGGTCTGTACCCTTTATGGACAAAGTAGTCAATGTTGAGGGACCTAGCCAGTCTGCAGTGATCACACAGAGATACATCTGGGAGAGAAAAAAAAATACCTTGACCTTAATCTTCTCTCCTTTTCACTCTTCCCCAGGGCTCACTGACAGAATCCAACTACAAGCCAGAGTTCAAGAAATCCTCTACTGTAAATCACACAAGTCAGCCTCTGGGTCAGACAGAAGAGTTGAGAAGAGAACTGAGGCAAAAGGGAGACATCCAGAAAAAAATAAAAGTAAAACCCAAGATAGGGCTGACACCTTCAGACACTTTAAATGAAGAAGATGTTGTCCTCTGCAATCAGACTTGCTTCTCTGCTGAGCAGAAGGAAAGCCGTAATTAGAGTGATGGACCCACCCATTAATGTAAATAAATGATAGATTTATAAAGTAAACTATATCAGCATCAACCACATTCCTTGCATAATTCTTCATGGTTGGTATAATATATTAATATAGAAATAATAGCCCTTAGTTCATTCTAGATAACCTTCATAAGCTCTATCTGCTCACCTAAAACTAAGTGTCTCAAGAATCAGGAGATCTAAGACACTCATTAACAAAATCAATCATTAATTCTTCTGCTTGCCATTATTCCAGGTAAGCTTCTTGTTAACATCTGTGTCCTAGCTAAAGCCAACACTACCATGTTCTGCTTACAGATACCACCTGATAAGGGTGTCCAGGATGCTCCTCACTATTCCTGCCCATGCATAGACAGAAGTTTTCCCAACTGTCAGCCTAGGGGGCAGGCAGTATGCTCTGAATTGACGATGAAAGAAGGGAAAAGTGTGACAAAGGTTCAGCATTGTCCAACATACGCATTTTTTTTCATTGAGGCTTTCCAGTGTACTCCTCATTATGCCCATGTTGTTGCAGAAGGAACCAAATGTCCAGAGGAGTAATTAACCAAGGTTACTTGTTACCACAGCTGGCAAACATATCTGAACCCAGATCTTCTCTACTCAAATTGGGCAAATGTATCACCTCATTTCTTTCCATGTAACAAAATTCTCCCACTGAGACAAAGTTATAAAGGAAAGCTCTCAACAGCTGTGCTAGTATATATATAACATGCCGCGGTTGAACTAGGATTGTAAATTAATCATTCAAATGCAAACAAGACACCCCACTTTCTGCAGCAGGGAGCAAACCCAACAGGACCTTCAAAAAGTCTCAGTGCACAATACACAATTTTATTTCCCTGACTGAAGAACAAAAGCAGCTGATGAAAGTCATGAAGCCAAACATGTTCATCTCCAGATAAAAGCACATCTACTGCCTCACTTCTAGGGATTTCCCAAGTCCCTACAATGGCAGTGCCCCAAGCAGCAAGGGCCCTGTTGACGTCCACAGCTGAGAGTACTTAGGGGGAAGAGGGAGAACTTCTCTAAGCTTGGACCCCAACGGAGCCTTTAATGAACATGTTGTTGTTGTTGAAGAAAGTCAGTTAAGGAAAAACATCCCAACTTTGATTGCACATATAGTCACCGGCCCCAAATTACATCTTAATTTGGTGTCACAATAAACAAGATTTTGGAAAATCAAGAGCTGGCGATGGAAGTTATGGGTACAATTTCAGTGGCTTCAGGAAATGGGGCTACTGAAATCTTCCTCAGTAGGAGTGTGCCACCTTGGGGTCACAGAAGTAAAGCAGAGAAGGGAAAGATGGCAGGATAAAGTCGAAGAGGCACTTCCACTCCCTCCTCTGTCGCTGCACCACTCCCACCAGGCACTGTTTCCAGAACCTGCTATCCTGCTTACAAAAAGAAGCAGCAACTACGGAGCACAAACAGAAATGCCTCCAAGAAAGAAGGCTTTTTCAAAAGGGCTTCTTGACCTTTCCAAACAACATTCACAACAGAACAAGGGACCTTCTTTCATGATTTTCCCTCACTTCAAAGGTGGCTGTTTAATACAGAAAATAGCAGGAGCAATTCAGATGTGGTCTAAGGAAACAGAAATTCAACAGTGGGTTTCTAAACTGCACTGTGTAATGAGGACCCTGGGATTCTGAAGTTGCAGGTGTCAGGGGCTCCCTGTATATCAGGACTTCCTGGGCTACTTTAAGATCAAAGTCCCTTCCACCTCCAGGTCCCTGCACTCTAAAGTCAACTCCAGAGCTGTGCTGTGTGCTTCATGAAAGCACCATTCTCCTTTAAATGTGCAGACCGGTGGGATGCACTGATCTGTGTCACAGGGAGGGGCATACAGATCCACCCCAGGGAAGTACCTGCAAAAACCACCAATCCAAAGCACCAGCTGGTGTTTCTGAGGACACAGCCTCTCAGGATGATCTTCTCATTGTTGAGGGGGTATTTGCTTTCCTTCCAAGAGAGGACGCCTGAGAATTGATCTAATTTGTTGTTAGGTGCCTCGCAGACAACAATCCCTGCAAAAGAGAGAAAGAAAAGCTCTTCATGCTGCCGCTCAGACTGTCTGCAGTCCTCCACTCCTGTTTTACCACCTCCCCAGTCATACACACTAGATGTAGCCTTCCTTTTTAAACTTCATTATGTCACATGTCCAGCATCATGCTAGGAAAATAAGTGGGGTGGTACAATGATTGAGAACCATCAGACATCTTGCAACACAGCTCTCTGTGCTATCCAAACGAGAAACCTCAGGAGCCAAGAGATTGTTTTTCCCTTAAAGGAAATCACGCATCTTCACTTCTAGTTTGTAGCAAATGGTTTTTGAAAAGAGAAAGTGAGGACTGTCCTAAAAGTTTTTCTTTGGCCTTGATGTGAACTGTCAAACAGGCTAAGATGGCATACTTCCAGTTTCACAGCACAAGTTAATCATCTTTCTGGTCTCCGAGTTTCAGAGATCCTATAGCCCACCACAGACAGAGCTGGATCTCGTTTGCCACATGTGCCTGGGAATGCGTGTGATTCCTTTCAGCTGTTCTTTGCTTCTTATCTTGATTAGATTTAGAGCTGGGGGAGACTCACAAAGGCACCATTTAACTTGCCCCAATCTGGCCAGATATTTCTATCTTTTATCAATTACAAGCCCATTCCAAACACAAGCACATGTCTACTCCATGTCAATGAATCAATTTGTTCCATTATTTCAATAAGAAAATACACATTTAGGGTGGGAGTCATTAGATAGAAAAAGAAACCAGAAATAATCTTTGATGAATCTTGTCACAAAACATAACCATTAGATTAATGTTCATTTGTCTTGCAAACAAGTGGTATTCAGTTTCTACACGTAAAGAGTAAAAAGGTATACATAAAAAAATAGCATGGAGAGAAGGAAAGAGGACTGAGGGGAGAGAAAACAAAGAGGGAAGAAAAAATAAAAGAGTGTAGGTAGATCCAATCAAATTTCAAGTCAGAATCAGGCAAGAGGTTACTGACTACAAGTTTCCCTCACTCCAAAACAGTAAAACGTACATGAATTTAATCAGCAGCCAACATGGCAGGTTGAAACCTAAAAAGTGTTGTTTGTAAAATAAAGGGAGTGGGGGATTTCTTCAGGTAAAAATGGAGAAACGTCTCCATCATGGTGCCTCCATTCTTCTCCAAGTGACCTGTTCACCTGCCAGCTGCTTGTACTGGTTGCCTTCTTTCCCAGGAAGTAACCAGTTTTCACACGGCCTGATCACTGCTGACTAACCGATAACTAACTTCAGCAGACCTTGCATCACACAAGAGAAACAAGTCAACTGAACCCTGAAATAAATAAGGGATTCTGGGCCTCGCGACTGTTTTTCCAAACTCGGAGTTAGGTCAAATAAGCCGACAAAGTCATTTCTTACAGCAAAGGAAGAGATTGGATTCTGGTTAGCTCTCATGATAGCCTACCAAGGATAATACAGCACAAAATTAAGATCGATTTAAATTAGCTTAAGTTGTTTGTTTGACTACATTGTGGATAAGGACTTTTCTGAATTCTCAAAATCTGTGATTTTTTTCTTGACTGATAATTTTCATTCCTGAATTCAGTACAACCTTGAGTATTACCAGCAAAATCTACAGGAAACAATAACAGGTTGATTACTATTCCAATTTCTTGACCAAGGACTCAATTTCTTAGGCTTCAAATTTGACCACAAAAAAAAAAAAAAAAAAAAGTGCTCTGGGCAAAAACATGAACACAATCCCTGCCAATAGGAATATAAAAAACAGGCTTATTTGATCATTTTCATTGTCGTAAGCAAAGACTGTCATGGAGGCAAATACAGCCTTGAACATGTTGGCTCAGTCCTCCCTGGCCCCAGGGCTCATCTACTCTGGCCCCACATCAAGGGAGTGGTCTAGACAGACACGGGCAGAAAGGGGTTCTGCTGGGTTCTTGGAAGCCAATCCCCAATTCAGCTTTCTCAAACAGTGTGGGCCCAATGATTGAAGGACTAAACATAGGACCCAGTCAAAACACAGTGGCAGGAAGAAAGCTTTTTTTTTTTTTTTTTTTGGTCATTAAGAACCCTTACACTTCCCTTTTCTCAGCATACAACAAAAAAGCTTCCCAATTTCTGTTTTTTTCCAGATCTAAAAGAAGAGAGCAAGTTGTTTTCAAGGGAGTGCTGAATTCACCTCTGTATTCCTGTAACGGCCACAGTGTCAACCTAATAGGACCTTAAGGTGGGATAGATGAATGGAAAGCAATTCAGATAATTTCAAGGAGTAGGGTGGGAGATGACATGGATATTATAATAAGACTAAAATGATGGGAATGGGGGAAATGGCAGAGATTCCTATGGCAATAATGATAAAGGAGTATTGGAAGACCAAATAGCAGGGCTGCAGCAGAGGTGCTGGTTTGGCAAACATGATGGCAGCCAAATGGAACTGACACACTGAAATCTAGGAACCTTAAAGCACAGTAGAAGCAGCTAAAAATATATCCTCATCAAAAACCAAAAATCTGAGAACCTTTTCCTTTCGTTAATCACATCAGAGAAGACAAAAACCAGTTTACAAATTGAAAACAGTCAAGAAAATAGATAATTTCTTACAATGATCATTGGCTGAATACACAGAGCAAAAAAAGTCTTTAATGGGCAGTGACACAACTGGTGGAGATTATGTCATTAATTAGGCTGAAATATCATCAAATTAGCATTCATTTGCCCCTCCAAAGAGGAAAGAGGTAAAAGCAGACAGCAATTCATTCATTTCACAATCATAAAATTTGTTCTAGGCCTTCTTAGATAACTAAGTCAGCTACTTTGTTGAATAATTGTCAAGTTGATCAAATTGAAGATTAAAGGACTTCAAGAAGTTCATGGAAAAATATAATTTAAAGATGTTTATTTGGATGTAAAAATGATATTCAGGTATATTTCAAAAACTTTTGAAGATACTTCAATGTGGAAGTGTAGCGTTTATCATTAATACAGTAACCAATATTCCACAACTATCTGGAGAAACTGACTTTATTTCCTCCCATGTGCTATATTAGTATTACTAGCATTATCTCTGGATTTGCTGCAGTGCAATTCTTCCATTAGACAAATCATCTATTGCCTAAAACATCGCTCTTGCTATGCAAAAATTTCTTTAGCCAGGGACTTGCCCACTAGTGTTGCCCTAGTCATTGTGATAAATATTTTTCTTAGAAGAGTGTCACCTGGGTATTTTCTAAAACCTCTCCAACCTTGTAGCCTCAGCTACTCTCCTCATTACCACCTTAAGAACCATATCAGCACCAACAAAGAGGCAAATTGGTCTTCAAGTCTTCATATGCAATCTTTGCCCCAGGCATAAGCCATGCCATTAAGTTATGCTTCTTTCTAGGTGAGTGGGAATGCTAGCTGCTAGGCCAAAAACCAACCAGCCTCAGCTAACTGAGGCTTTCTTCATTTTTTTTTTAACCAGAAAGAGATGCTTATTTTCCTGTGTTTTAATTACACACATGCTATCCTTTAGAAGGGACCACAAAATACACAAAGATTCCTGAATAAAGAGTCAACCATTCCCTGGTTCAGAAATCAGTATTAACAGTCACACAAAAAATGTAAACTTGTCATGAGTTGCAGAAAACAGATCTCAGTCAACTCAGTAACAATATGCAAAAGATTGTTAAACACATTTGGACAATTTACATCCGGGGCTTTCCTAACGGCAAAAGAATATCCAGTTTACAAATGTGTCATTGACAACCATTTCCAGTTATTTGTCAAGGTTTTTCATGTTCCATAAGATATTAACTTAAATCAAAGCCCACCCAATTTATTTTTATATATTTGTGATTATATCAGATCATGGTATGTATCAACAGACTACATATCAATACTTTTTCTGATGTTTGAAATGTTTAAAAATATTTATAGAAGAACTTTTGAAATAACTGGATTTATCTACAGTAATACAATTCTGTCTTGCGCACTGTTCTCACATGTCTGCCAAGCACTTCTATATATGCTTGTCAAGGATCCTGGCATTCAAACATACTGAAAACACTGCAACTTTTGATTTCTTTAAAGACTTATTTATTCAGCAACATGATCTCATCCTAGTCCTGGATGGACTTGATCTTTAATCATGGATTTTGCATCTTTAGAGTATTCTTAGCATGCATGTTTTACCTTGATCAGGAGCTAAACATGTGCTGAATTGCCTCACCCTCCAATGCTGCCTTTCTGCTTGTGGGTCAGAGATAAAGATTCTATATCCTCTGTAGAAGAGACTTTATCAGTATGCTGGGGTTCCTACTGTTTTGTCTATTTAGTAGCCATATAAGACTATATATGACAATATAAGAGTTATGAAATTTATCTGGATATCATCCTAAACTGGAGCAAATACTAATATCTTCCTTCAGGCACAATAAGAATTTAGTAAGGTATTTTATGTAATTACTTAGCACGGTGACCGATGCATGTGTAGAGCCTGAAAACTTTTGGCCATTTACCTTATTAAGGGCATCCCCAGAGCTGTAAGTTCTGTGAAAGTGCACCCTGCATCTGACTTCTTAACCTCTGTATTTGCAGGCTTAGCAAATTTCTTGGTGTTACATTAAATATACCTTTATTGAGTAAATGAGTGAAGAATGAAATGCTTGGAAACACAACCAGGAAGACACTATGCCTGGATAAAGATGCAGAAGTGGAGAGGCAAAGAGGCTTGCCCAAGATATCCTGAGACTCAACCCATCTCAGTTTTTAACCTTGTTGTCCCCACTTAGGGTCCTCAGTGGAGCCCTTTCTAGGAATAAGAATAGAGAAGACAGGTCTTTGGATATGTGGGAGATGGGCAGTTACAGTAACACATTAAAAACTTGAAGTTTGGTGTTACAGATACTGTTTTGGCAAGTCTGGAGGGGGGGGGGGAATCACTTAATAACCAAAGCAAAAATAATGTCATATCCAGATGTGCCCCGAAGTCACAAGCTGTAAGATAGACACAGCACAGACCAAACACGGGAAAGGGCATGCTTCCGATACCTGTCTCGTCTATTATTCCTTGCCATAGTTAAGCAGGGCATTTCCAAATGCACATGATGCTGATGTCATACTTCTATTTTAACTAAAGAATGCTATATCCGGTTTTGATCTCTGTTTCAATAGCCTTTTACTAATCATCAGAAAAATCCAGAATCTGTTGACACTATTAGAATAAGTTAAAGACAACAAAATTAGAGGTTGGGAAAGAAAACGGAGGATAAAAGGATCAAAAGAAACTTAATAACACAGAGATATACTGAATTCTGCACATTTCATATTACATCTTGTCCTTCGGAAACATTAATGAATACATAAATAAATTAATTTGGTGAGTGATACGAAATACAAAAGAAAGAATTACAGAGAAAGACACTGCACAAGGACAAATAACTAACATAAGAAGTGAAAGAGGAAAATGAAAGTGGAAAAAACAGAATAGCACAGTCTTGTAGATAAATAATTGAAGATAGTATTAGAGTGTGGGTGTTTGAAGAATAAGGGAGAGACTGAAACTAAAATATGCAGACTGGACTTGGAATGAAGTACATGTAGGGAAAATGGGGAAAAATGAAAGCTACTGGAAAAAGCAACTGTGGCAAGGGATTTAGGGTTTGTTAATTGTCCCAACTCTTCTACATTTTTCATACCACAGCTTACATCAGAGACCCTTGAGTTCTTTAAACTTGGCTGCTAACAGGAAAATCTAATTTGTGCTTACATCAAATTAACCCCCATTAATCCAATCAGATTCCTTCATGGAAACAGGAAATCATCTAATAGGAATAAACCCATACGACGCCATGCAGCCTTGCAATTTAGACTGAAACGTAACCTATGGTTTCAGAATGAAATAGTAACTCCAGCACAATTTTCATCTTACCCCAGAAGTGTACCAGCCTCCTGAGTCTGACATGTTTTTCTGAAAAGCAACCACAATTTGACAAAATAGAGAATAAAAGACAAGTGTTATGTTGCCTTTGCTTAGGAAAGCAATTATACATTGGGAATTACGTTGCATATCCTTTGTGAGGCAAATTTAACTCACATCAGAGAGTAGCACTTATTAATGTAGTTTAGAATTAATTTTATGGAGCATTTTTAAAACACTGCTTTTATATATGGGCAAGTCCTTTAAGCTTCCTAAACCTGTTTCCAAATGGCTATACAAGAGTTTTTAGGTCAGGGAGTATTCTTGCCTTCAATTTTAGCAACATGTATACAGTTTAAACCAGGGGCAGAGCTAGTGCTATGGCCTAGGTTAGGCCTCTGATGAGGCACCAGTTCATGTCCTGGCAGCTCCATTTCCTATCCAGTTCACTGCTAATGACCTGGGAAAGCAGCAGAGGATGGCATGAGCGCTTGGGTCCCCATCCCCACATGGGAGACCAGAGAAAGTTTCAGACTCCTGGCCTTTGGCCTGGCCCAGTCACTGGGAAAATGAACCAGAGGATGGAAGCTACACACACAGAAGGCCACCCAAGCTGCATCAGAATATGAAGGAAGCAAGATAAAAACCTTTACTGTGTTTATGCTGAGAGTCCAATATTGTTTGTAACTGTATCTTAGTGCAGGTTATCGGTACCAATAGCTATGAAAGGAAACTAAATGATTTTAACAGTCATGTTCTACTTTTTAATGGTTAAGAACGCCAAAAATCCTGAATTTCTATCTCCTTATATACTGACAGATGTATAAATACACAATTTTGCCAGCAAAGAAATAAGTATTGGTAAATTACGTTTAAGTTACCCTAAATACTCAATGAGATATTTAAAGTAAATATTTGGACTCATGAACACATTTGCTTCTCTTGGACTGACATAACTAAAATTTTATTGAAAAACATTACTTAGTAATAGATAATTTGGGTTAACCTAATCTGAATCATTTTGGTCAGAGTTTTGTGGTTATTTCTCCTTAGAGAATATTTTTCTATAAGCATTTGTTATTCCAGCATTCATTGAAGATAATTTAAAATATTAACAGAATCCAGACAGTGTTTACAAACAAATGCAAAGCACAGACAATATATACTCTATGCTATGCATTGAGGAAACTTTATAATGTAAACTTCCCTGTGTCTTAACTTATAGGATTATGTAAATCCAAAGAAAACAGCTTAGAAGAAAATTTCAAACTCATGAAGATTTGTTAATACGCCAAAATCAATCTATGTGGGAATGGTAATATTCAGGGCCAGAATTACAAGTGAGCCAAGCCAGGGAATGTGGAAGATGGGAGGAAGGTCCCACATGTTCTCCCTACCACCTAGCATGGTACCTACAACCCTGCCATTATTGTTTCATTCTTTTGATTCCTGAAGGATTTTATGTCTTCATAGTCTCTTAGTCAGAAAATGCTTCCCTCCCTAGAACGGACAATATCTAGAGCTCCTTCCATGAATAGTTAAGGACAACCTTAACAGAAAACAATGAAACATAGCTACGAAAGAACAAGCATAGTGACCTGAAGATCAGATGCTGGGTTGGACGATGTGAAGATGATGATTTTTAAAAATAGCCTGACATAAAAGATAACATAGTCAACTGATTAAGAAACCCAAAATTATTCTACCAGCACTGTGGTGTAGTGGGTAGAGCCACTGCCTGTAGCACCAGCATTCCTTGTAAGTGCTGGTTTGAGTCCTGGTGGCCCTGCTTCCAATCCAGTTCCCTGAAAATGTGCATGAGAAAGTAGCAGAAAATTCCTCATGTACTTGGACTCCAGAACTCATACAAGAGACCAAAATGAATCTCCTAGTTCCCAGTTCCAGCCTAGCCAAGATTTGGCTATTGTGACCATTTGGGGAGTGAACCAGTGAAGATCTTTCTCCATCTTCCTCTCCTTCTCTCCCCCCTTACCTCATTTCCTTGTAACACTTTCCTTTAGATAAATTTTGAGAGAGAAGAAAAAATAAACCTAAATATCCTTCCTACTATCTTCACCATGCAAAGCAATGAAACACATGAAATAGGATAACTAGTCACCAAGTTTGCAGCTTAGTGTCTGATTTTCACTGTGGCATCAGAAAATAATGGATGGTTGCTAGACTTGGAGTTAGAAAAGTGTGGCCTGCATTCACCCTCAGCAATTCTGAGGGACTACAGGAGGCCAAGGTCAGGCAAAGGAAGGACAATATGGGTTGAAGGCAACAAGATCTAAAGAACAAAAAAAGACAAAATGATGAGCTGAGAAAACCATTCTCCCCTTCATAAACTAATTAACATGAGAAGAGATTACAGACTTTTGTGCCTGCAGATTTTTACTGTTCTACCAACAAATGAAAAGAAACATAGCTTGGATCTCAGATAATGGTTTATGATGTTACTTTTTGGTTTTGACATATTTTTGTGATTAAAACACTCACCATCAAATCTTGCAAGTCTGCTAATATCTGCTCCAAGTTCTGAGGTGACCGAGAGTGCATGACGAACTTTAAGGTTTGTTTCCCTATAAAAAAATGAGTAACACAACAAGGATTTGTATCTGGAACAGCCCCTACAGCAACCTACCAAAGCAACCAGGTGGGTGTAGTGCATGCAAACCCTCTCAGAAAGCCCCTGACTGGAATGTCACTCACACTTTCCCACTGTCAGGGCAAAGTAGGCAGAGACTCCTCAGGCTCCGCCCACAGCACATCTGTTCAACATGGTAATCTGCCTTGCCATGTGAAGGGCCAGAAAACAGAATAACTATAGCTTCATTCTTACCCACTCAGCCATCATGGGTGAGTTATAAAGCACATCAAGAGTGGGAACACAGTTGCCAAGTAAAGGCGGCCAACATCATTGCAGAGTTTACTATCTAGTTAGGGGTTTTACATGCAAAACATGGTCATGGTTATTTCACAGTAGCTGCAATCTAAATGAGAAAATGAATACAGCTTTCTATTTCTTCTAGTATCAGTCCAATAAGCCCATAAGTATAGAAAAGTGGAACCAGACAAGCTTAGCTGATCATAGGAAGATGATCGTGGTACAGGCAGAATGACCCCCACATAGTACAGATGGCCATCTGACGTTCATGGGACAGCCAGCAAGGAAGATTCTAAAACCATCATGCCTTGTGCTGAAGGATTTATAGCCCAGTTTTCTCATTAAGTTCAACCTAATTTCCTTCTTCTATAAGTTAAAGACAATCTGTCAAGACTCCTGTCATCAGCATAAAAGTTTTGTAGTGGGTTTATTCAATCAACAAACACCGATTCAGCATGTATTATATTCCCCCAGAATATTCAGTGCTGGCCAAAAAAGACTTACTATATTCTTCAAGGAAACAAGTAGGAAAAAAACAAACAGGTAATATCATACATGGGATTACATGCCAACCCAGGAAATAACTGAGTTTAGAGAGCAGAGAAGCAGATATCCTGGAGGCATATCAATGCGACTTTCATAAATGAGTTTCAGCATAATATTAAAACAATTAAACGCATCTCAAGGAATGGCCATTGGAGAAATCACTTTAAGACAAAGTTGAATGCATAGTTACACTTTGTTTATCCAAAAGCAACCTCATCAATTAGTATCTGCTCATTCCTAGGAGATGAGATGAGTAGCAACTGATCTAGAGAAACTTCCTAGACAAGGCAGGAACAGAACTCAGCCTCATAGACAAGAGAAATCAGTGGTGCAGCAGCTCAAGAACCAATATGCTCATCCATTGGAACTCTTCATGTATCTGATAAAGCCTGTCTCATCAACTAAGCCAGACAGCCCTGGCTCTTTCGCCTACAGCATGTCATTCATCAAAAAGCATCATTAATTATTTCAAGTTATTTCCTCAGGATTCCTCCAGCATCTCTTACCTTCCAATATGAAAACTAAAAGGATAATAATAACACAAAGACCCTGTTCATCCTATGAAATATGTTTTTCTTGACCCCTGATGAATACCTCCATGTTTCCCATAACCTTTCTTAGTCTGCTGGGTGTCCTGATACTCTTCAAAGTAACTTTCAGTTTAATACAGAAAGATCACATATTCCTTTTGCTGTTTTTCTTAACACTGATGTCTTGCAAAACAATAGGAGGACATGATTACCAACATATTGACAATGACCCAATCTGGAGACAGAATACATAGCCACACCCACTTCCCCATCTCATCTTTAATGTTTGGAAAATATCAATCAATTATCTGTTTTTATCATTTTGCCTTTTCAAGGATTGTATGAAATTGGACTCATACAGCATTTGGGATGGACCTTTTATTAAGCATGATTCTCTGAAGATTCAAGCAGGTTGCTTCTTGTAATCAATAGCTCATTCCTTTTCATTGCTGAGTAGTATTCTATGATGTACCAGTCTGTTCAACCACACAGCCACTGAAGGATATATAAGCTGCTTCCCATTCTCAGATATTGTTACTAAAGATACTATAAACATTCTTGTCCAGATTTCTTAGAGAGCTTTTGTAAATCTTCATTCCTCTGGGATAAAAGTCAAGAAGTCAAATTTACTATGTGTGTACTGGATCAGTTTAGTTTTTCAGAAGTTGTCAGATTTCCAAAGTGTCCACAAGATTTTACATTCTCAATAGTAATGTAACAGAAATACTGTATTGCCATGTTTTCTAGCAGTTAGATTTGTCATTATTTTTTAGCCATTCTGATAAGTATGCATATAAATGATTTCTCATTGTGCTTCTAATTTTAATTTTCCTTAGGCTAATGATATTGAAGATCTTTTTAGGTGCTTGTTTTCCATTGGTATGTTCTCTTGGGTGAAATGTCTGTTCATATCATTTGCCCATTTTTCTGTCTGTATGCTTTCTTTCTGCTGTAAAATTGTAAGAATTTTTTTATATTTAAGACAAAATTATTTTCAAAATTAACATCAGATACGTGCTTTGCAAACAGTTTCTCCCAATCCACAATTTATCTCAAATGTTCCTGAGAGGATTTGCTGTGGAGCAAAACTTTTCAATTTGGTAAGTCTAGTTTATCAGTTTTTTAAAGGATCAATTCATTTGAGCAAAATCTGAGAATGTTTTGACTAGTTTAAGTCCTCAAACTTTTACGTTTTCCATCCATTTTACTACTTGAAATGTTTATATTTAAATTCAATTTCCTTAATAATTACAGAACCACTCCAGTTACCTGTCTCATGTTAACTGTATATTTTGTATTTTTATAGGAATTTCATATGAATTATCACCAATTTCATCCAAAATGTCAGTTTTTGATGTGCAGAGTTGCTTGTATTTTTTTCCTTATTACCCTTCTGATAGTCTCAGGATCATTAGTGAATTACTCTGCTTCATTCACAATATTGCTACTTTGTTTCTCTCTTTCAGGCTTCTCAAAGGCATGTCAACTACATTGAGTTTTCAAACAACTAACCCCATTTCATCATTTTCTTTATTATTTTGCTATCAAATTCATGGACTTATCTCCTAATTTGTATTTTTATTCTGCTTAATTTTTGTTTATCTTTGCTGTTTTCTAGGTTATGAATAAGAAAAATTAGATAATTGATTGTTTTTCTTTTTTTTGCTCTTCAAGTAGAAACATTTAGTGCTATAAATTTTCCTCTCAGTACAGTTTTATCTGTCTTGTCTAAAACTGCTATGCCCAAACCAGAGATAGGATCACACAGGCCAAACTTTTTTGGGTAGCTCAATATGGGAATGATTTGGGAGGCAATGTTTAACGCCAGGAATTCAGGTTTGAGGCCTGGCTTCACATTTAAAAGCTTTGGGAAAATCACCTACTCTATCTAAGTACTGTTTTATCCTCTAAACAATAGTACTTTTATAATACTTACATTAGCATTAAATGATAAAGCCCATTAAAGGAACAGAATAGTCATGTTAAAATGTAGGCAATTGGGCTCTCTGAAACAGAAATGCTATGCAATTTACAAACACATTCTAAATTAACATCAATGTCAAAACTGCATCACTGTCCAGTTTTCTTCTGTCTCTAAGCCTTTACTTGATACAGTTCCAAAAGTTGCCTTTTAAGGTAACATCCTTCCTTCTTTCCTTCCTAGAATGTCTTATCTCAGTTACCTTAGAGAGGAAAAAAATCACTGGAAATTAGAACAGACTGCTAAGGATTCTCACTGTGGTGACCCTCTGTAAAATTACTTTTTATATATGTTTAACTCAATGTTTTGAAAGAAAATTGAACAGATTCCAAAGTAACTTCAAAATTATTACAAAATCATTAAAGACAGACTTTGCAATTTGATCTCTTTTTGTCTTTCAAAAAGTAATGAAGTTTAATTCATGTTTCTAAAAATATCACATTTAGATCAACTGAAACCCAATCTAATAGATTAAACTATTACTTACCCATCAAGCTCAGCAGTTTCAATATAACAGAGACCATGTGGCTCACTACTTGATAGGAGAAGCAAATCAGCCTGTTGTAAAAAAAAAAAATCATGACAAAAGAATATTTAGGAAGACTGGCTGGAAGGCTTCCAAGCTATAACACCCCTGCAGTGTTGATGAGGCAAAAGAGCCTTAAAACAGGTTAAGGAAAGGTGCCTCTATGTCAAACGCCTCCTGATGTTTGTGCTTCTGTTCTGTTCCTATTTTCACATCCCTTGACAGTCATGATACAGAAGGACAGGGAATATCTCGTAAGTGAGTAGCCATTTGACTTGCCTTTTCAAAAGCTACATAAAACACCGATGTGCTGGCTTTGGGAATGACCAATTTGCCCAAACAAAATGAAATCAGCATGAGAGAGTGATCTGTACCCCCATGTGTATTGTAGTTCAATTCACAATCAGAGTATGGAATCAAACCAGATGTCCATCAACTGATGATCAGAGAAAGAAAATGTGGTCTATGTGTACTATCCACTATGACTCAACTGTCACAAAGAATGAAACCTTGTGTTTCGCAACAAAATGAAGACAACTGGAAATTTTATGAAATAAGTGAAACAAGCAGTTTTCAAAACACAAATCATACATTATCTGATACATGGTAGATGATATAAAACACCCAAACTATGTAAGAATGGTCACTATAGAATATGACTGTCTTTTTTTAGTACATGTTTATACTTCAGTGAAACTGTTCTTCCTACGTTTCACTAGTTGGACAGTATAAATAGTGGTGAATTAAGTCTGTAAACAGAGGGGATTAAAACTGTCTTTGCAAAAGCTGATTAAGAAGGGAGAAGATCCTGCAGGGTAGCAAAGGAAGCGTGGTTGTCTTCTTGGAACTTAGAAGATGCGTGAAATCTTTGTTAATAAAAAAAAATGTTTCAAAAGAAAAAGACAAATGAGAACAAATCTTTCCAATAGGAGCTGGTGTTTTGTAGTGGCTAAGCCACTACGTGGGATGCTGGCACCCACTTGGACACTAGTTCCGGTCTTGGATGCTCCGCTTCTGCTCCAGCTCCCTGTCAGTGTTTCTGGGAAAGCACCAGAAGATGGCCCAAATATCTAGACTCCTGCACCATGACACATGTTTTAGTGACTTGGTATAATCAGGTAAAATCGTGGAGCAGGTAAATAAGTGAGGGGGGAAATGAACTAAGTTAAAAACTAAAAGAAGAAACTTAAAAAATGAAAACAAACTACAAAAATCAAAGCAATAAAACAAAAAGATGATCAAGTAATCAAAATAATAGAGAGAATATAAACTGGAGGCTGGGCAAAAGAGCAAAACAAAAGAGCACACATAGTAAAAAGAGGAAAGAATTCACACACTGGATAGTTTATCTTTGGGAGAGAGAAATGATTCTATTTTAGGGTTCACTGTGAGCTTTGGAATTACCTATCATAATTCAGCTTCAGAATTAGCTGCCTTTCTATATTGGTAACTCACTTGTCTATTTTATCTCAAGTTTCAAATTTTACTTTATATAGTAAATTTCACTTTGAAATTCTGAAGGGTTTTGAAGTTTTCAAAGAAATTTAAATATCAGCACTTTCTTTTCAGATAGTAACATAACAATTTTCTATCTCTGAATGTACAACTGTGTCCAGAAATGTAGATGTTTTGCCTTGGTTTTTTTTTTTAATTAAAAATTGCCTCATTCTTCAATCCTCGAGATTAAACTTAGAATCAATCCACTTATTTCATTTTCTTAAACTTACAACCCCAAAATAGGCTATGTGAGTGTGCATGTCTAGTTTGTCTAAATGGGCATAAAACAGAGCTGAAAAGTACCTTAGTGACAGCCCCAAAAGGAATACATGGGTTTGCATTCTGTCAAGGTCCCTCACAGTTCCAAACAAAAAAAGCCACAGACGCTTGTCAAGGCAGAAATTTTCTGACGTGTCGGAATCATAACAGAGCAAACCCTTGGAGAGAACATGTCAAAAAGCATGTGTCGCACTTGAGTTAAAGGCTGCCTATCCAGAAAAACAAAATTTTTTTTGAAAATTGACTTTAAGCCTACTTCCACATTTGCATCTCAATGCATAAAGACAGTTTAATGTGCTGTGGGTCTATGACTCTCTTCCTCTGAGCCTCAAAAGATCAAGAACTTCCTAATTTTAATGACCTGCGATTGAAAAATATAATGGCACACAGAGAAAGATGCCTATTGGTACCCAGCACTGCTGTATCTTCAAAGCTCCCTTGGGGTGAATGACCCCACCCCACCCCCATACTACTTAGTAACAGCTCAGTGCTTTAACACTTTTCCTTTGGTCAACAGGGAAAGGGAGTTGGGTCCACCACAATAGAGCAGGTGACTGGGGCGCCACTGCCACCTGGTGGCAGGACTCCTCCCACACAGGAGAGAACTTTCAAAGCTTCCTAGAAAATGGAGACAAGTCTATTTTTATGCAAAATAAAGAAGGAAATTCACGCACACAAGAAGTCTTCAAAGACTTGATTAAAATTCATATCATGGAGCAACTATGGATGGGTTTCAAAAATGTTTTGCATCTAAAAAAATTCTGGTTTTGACTCCGTTTTTTGACTCAGGTGTTTTGTGAGCTTTTAAATTATTCCCATTTAATCCTCACAGGACCTAGGCTGGCTGGCCCTGTTTTGGTGTACTCTGAGAACCCAGGACTTGTATCTTCTCACTTTCTACACCTCTACCTGTGTTCTCCACAGTCATCTTCCCGATGTCTCCTGAACCTGCCTCCTCTTTTGCCACTGCCTGATCCCTGTCCTGCCCTCCCCTCTTTCACCGCTCTTCACCCTTCCCCACAACTGAATGTTGATATTTCCTGTCTCCACTCAAGGCTTTTGAATCCAATATGCTTTGGGGTCAACAGGTACGAGGGGTTAAGCAGAGTAAGTAACCCAAGCAATCACCATCACAAGCCTGTTTTCTCAAAGTGCTCTCAAGAACAATTCTGACAAGCAAAGGACAAGAGAAACTCAGTAATAATCCTTTGGTCCCTGGTCACTTTTTTTCTGCCAGAGATGCTGGGCCTGGAACAGACCAACCTGCATGTATACTTCGGGCCCCTGAGTCAGGCAACTCTGAATCTCAGGCCTCCTCCTCAAGCTGGCCCCTGTCTGATAAATTTCAGTGGACCCAACTTCTAGTTGATTCAGGAATGAGTGGCCCAGTGTGTTTAGGATCCTAAAAGCCAACAGGTAGTGAGGCCTTGTTAGATGCCAGTTACTACCTTAGGAATCCTGCAGTGTGGCTCCTCTGGAATCCACTTTTCAGATGAGTCAAATGAGGCCCCAAAACATTCAGTACCTGGTTCAGGGCCATATAATAAGTTAGTGAGCTCAGATTTAAATTCAGCAGTTTGAGGAGTTTCCCAGATACAAAAATGAAATCTGTTTTGAGGATTTTGTAGTTCAATGAAGGCAGGATATGATAAAAGGTGCTAAAGGTTTTGTTGACCAAGTGTTTTAGGAGGGCAAATGAGAGAGGCAGAGAGAAAAAAAGCAAATGGAAATGGATGGAGGGAAGGGGAGAGGGGAGGAGGAGAAGAGAGAGAAACATCCCGAGTTGGTGGTAGCTGAGGAATGCCACCACGGAACAGTCTAGATGCAATGGAAGGTAGATCCCCAAACAGAGACACGAGCCCCAAGTAAAGAATGGAAACGGGGAGGAATAATCAATAACCTGAAGTCAAAGATGGGCTGAATAACCATTACTTAGAACCAGAACCATGTTCCAAAAAGGTGTTCTGATTTCCTCTGTCACAGCTGAGGTCTTTCCCCATGCACTGCTAAGAGGTGCTAAGCCATGTCTCCAAGGAGTGAAACACAGCACCCCTCTTCCAACCTTCTCAGGTGACCTGAAACCCTGTCTATTGCCTCGCTGACACCTGAAATCATCACTCCCATCAGACCAAACCTGGACATCTCTGAGTTCTCAGAGCCAAAGACCTTGTCCTCCCAGGCTTCCTAGGAATAAACAGTGCTTGTTGAGTTTAAGAATGAAGGACACAGCTCTCTGGCTCGCAACCCTCCGGTCGCAGCCATGAGGGCGAACCAGGAGCTGGACTAAACTAGCTCTGTTCTGCTGCCACGGTGGTAGGACCAATCAGGGCAGATTCCATTCTTAGGGCTGGGACGGACTGAACCACTGTGCAGGTTGGCAGATGCGCGGTGGCGTCTTGGCTAAGCGGGATCCGGCTAAGGGCTCTAGCCCTTAGTTTTGGGCCAGGCTCTGCCTGCTGGCCGCCCAGCGGCGAGCTCTGGGTCTTTTTAAATTGTAAAAGCTGCTCAGGGACACTCATGAATTAGACCAACTTTTGTATAGGTGAAACATGAATTCAAGGCGATTGCCAGTGATAGGGGCATGTAACTTTGTGCTTACACCGGCAGGTCTACTTTAGTCAGAGATGTTGGGCCACAGTGTCTTGGGCAGAGGCCAGGACACATGTGGGAATGAAATAAGCTGAGTCAGAGCAGCCACTGTCAGACGCAGGATCTGCAGTTAGGAACAGGCCAATTTGGGGAGCTGGGGGGACACCCTAAATGGGATGAGGTTCCCACTAAGGAGCAAGTGTGCTGGAATGGGGGCTGCATTCTGGCTAGGCAACAGTTGTACTTTCCCATGGCACTAGTGTGGCTGGGATTGGTTGCGCCAGGCTGAGCCAAACACCAACACCAACTGGTGTCCTGGGGAACCAGGGTAGACGTGGGACTGACTAGGCAAGGTCTCAATCCCCTACTGAGCCATCTGTGAGCTATACGTGGGCATGGACGAGCCATGGCCAGGCCGATACATCCAACAAGAACCAGAACGGGGTGAAAGCCAGCCAGAAAAAAACCACTGTCCCTGCTAGGACAGAAGGTGAACTGAGTAGGGCTGGCTCATGGACCCCCTGGTGTGTGCAAAATAAGCACAAGAAGCACGACAGGAAACTGCCCAGAATAGGCCATGGAAAGTTCCCACCAACATACATTTGGCATGGGTCAGGGGTGGACCAGGCTGAAACGGTTCATGTCATCCACTGGCAAACCCAGGCGCCACAACAGGGTGTGGGTCGGGCCGGGTTTGGTCGCAACAAAAACCAGTGCACAAGACGGAAAGCCAAGGTGAGGTTACCTACACTAGATTTGAATACAGCACCCAACCAGCACACGTGAGAACCAGGAAGGGAGAGGGCAGAGCCAGCGGGGGGATTGAGGGGCTGATCCCCTCGCCGGACAGCCACTCCCACTAGATAGCATGGGCAGGGATGGGGACAGACCAGACTAAGGAAGTAGTGGGTTCCCCCCTCTTGGGTTACTACTCCCACGGGAGGACATCAGAACTAGGACGAAGGCTGGGGTGGCTAGATGGAGAGACACTCAGCAACATCCGTGAGGGCTAGATGGTTGAGTTGGTTAGAAGGAACTAAGCTTTAATACCCATATTCCATTGATAGGTATAGGAGCCAAATGGGATGCGGGATAGATTGGACTAGTCAGCTATGCACATTGGCAGGCCAGGGTGGGAGGTGTGGCTGGAGGGGGTTACTGTGGGTCGCCCCCACTGGGCTAAAGCTCCCATCAGTTGATAAAAGGGCCGAGTACATGCTGGGCAGAACCAGGTTGGACTACAACACCCACTGGTTCCAGTGCAAGTCGGGACTGAGAGCAGAACCAACCCAGCAACTGCAACCACCAGCTGATCATGGAGATGGACTGTGCCGGGCCCCGTGCTTACTAGAACATATGGGAATCTGATCTGGGAATACCTCAAAGTTTCTTTGAAGATCTCCCCAATTGAACTGCTGGACTCAGAACTCTAACCAAGAAAAGACAGAAGACAGAACAGGTCAATCATTCATCTCAGCTATATGATGGCAGCGAAATACTGGGCAAATGAAGACTCTATCATGGACTGTGTCAATCAGTGGACGACCTCATTGAGTGAAACTGGCAGTGATTCATAACTGAAGAACTATTAAAACCACTTGAGCAAATATCTCAGAGCATGCCCCACATCCGGGACTTTGGGTGGGCGGGAAACCGGGTGGGGCTTCTCCGTCAATATCCCCCTTTACCTCAGATACATGATGGAAACAATATGGACATAACAGTATTACCCACTTCCCTATACCCCCTGAACCTTTTTTTTTAACCGCAATTAACTATGTAAAGATTGTCAACAACAATACAATAAAATAGATAAAAAAAAAGAATGAAGGACACAAAATTATAAGCAGTGATAATACTTTATAGCTACACAGTCATTTAAGGATTTGCAAAATGCTGCCTAATTGTGTCATTTTCTTCTCTCAACAACTATGTGAACTGGTAATACTGTTCCAATTACAAGAATGAGGGAGGTCTTATCTGGCCCAGCAATGATGAAGAAACAGATGCTGCTACATCACCTTCACCACCACTGAACCAAATTAACTCATGTGAAGTCCACCTCTGTCCCCAACTCAAGGTGAGAGCAGCATTACTGAGATGCCAATGGCTTGAACAGACTCAGCCCCACACTCATGGATATATACAGCTTGAACTGCAGAGCCAGATCCTCTGATAGGCTACAAAAACAGTACACTAACTATGTAAACAAGAAAGTATTTTCACTTTGTTTTGTTGATATTCAAAAATCAAATTTGTGGGCCCGGCGGCATGGAGTAGCAGCTAAAGTCCTCCCCTTGAACACCCCGGGATCCCATATGGACGCCAATTCTAATCCCGGCAGCTACACTTCCCATCCAGCTCCCTGCTTGTGGCCTGGGAAAGCAGTCGAGGACGGCCCAAGGCTTTGGGACCCTGCACCCGCGTGGGAGACCTGGAAGAGGTTCCTGGTTCCTGGCTTCGGATTGGCACAGCACCAGCCATTGCGCTCACTTGGGGAGTGAATCATCAGATGGAAGATCTTCCTCTCTGTCTCTCCTCCTCTCTGTTATCTGACTTTGTAATAAAAGTAAATTTGTAATGGTGGAAAAATATTAAGATAGCAGAGCCTTACCTGAGGGAAAGATACATGTGTAGAATCCTCTTGAATACCACTTTTAAATCTCCCTTCATTATTCAAAACTCTTCCCACATATAGTTATTTCTACCATCTTTTAAACAAGTCAAGCCCACTGGGAGAGCTGAACTGTACCCTGCCTTTTTCTTCTGCTTCCCACGTAAAACTAGGTGTTCTGGAAATTGAGACAAAAAATGTTTTTAAAGTTTATTTTCTGAGAGGCAGAAAGGGAGCAAAGAGATCTCCCATCCACTAGCTCATTCCTAAACTGCCCACAACCAGAGACTGGGCTGAGGCTGAAGTCAAGAGCTGAAAACTTGTTCTTAGGATCTGTTATTACTTGATATGCAGATTTGCAGAAAGAGATAAAGTCTGTCCTCCAGTGGTTCACTCCCTAAATGGCTACAATGGCCCAAACTGAGTCTACCCAAACCCAGGAGCTACTTTGGGGCCTCCAGCATGGGTGCAGGAGTCCAAGGAATTGAGCCATCCTCCACTACTTTCCAGAATACAAGTAGAGAGCTGGGTCACACGTGGAGCCATCAGAACACAAACTGATGACCATATGAGACACCAGTGCTGCAGGCTGAGGATTAGCCTGGAACACTACCACACCAGCCCCATAATGTGGAAGTTTAAACTCAGACTTTCTACATTGGTGGCAGGAATTCAATTACTTGAGCCTAAACCATTGCCTCTCAGTGTCTGAACTGAAGGAAGCTGGAGCTAGGGGCAGAGTCAGGTATAGAAGGCAAGTGTTGGATATGGGATGCAGGCATCCTAGTTGATAACCTAATGGTTAGGCCAAATACCAGCCCCAAGATCCTGCATTTCTATCGTTCAGAGTGAAGTGAGGATTACTTATATAGGAGCAAAGGCAAGAAACTTCTGGATATGCCACCTAATTGGCCATCTCAGCTGAGATCATTCCCTTGTTTAAATTTTACTGATCAATTCACATAAGTCAAGTTGTAGATTTTAACTGAACATCTATAGCTTATGCATTTGAATTGGGTGAATCATTTTGGATCACTTAATTTCTGAAATCCCAAATTGTGACAGCCCCGACTCGAGGCAATTAGGATGACTATGCTAATTGAGTCAGTAACAGAAGATGCAACACTTAGACTGGCCTCTAGAGGAGTCAGTCATGTAATTTAGTGGATGAATCTGCTGCCTCAAAGTCAGCATCCTATATGGGCTCCAGTTCAAGTCCTGGTTGCTCTGCTTCTGAGCTAACGTCCTAGCAATGCATCTGGGAAAGCAGCAGAGGAAGATCCAAGTCCTTGGGGCCTGGTACCCATATGGTAGACCTGCCAGAAGTTCCCAGATCCTAGTGTCAGATTAGGCCAGCTCTGGCTGTTGTGCCATTTAGAGTGAACCCGCAGATGGAAGCTCACTTTCTTCTTCTCTCTGTAACTCTGCCTTTCAAATAAATAAACCATAAAAGAGCAGGAAGGCAGGAAGGAAGGAAAGAAAGAAACAAAGAAAGAAACAAAGAAAGAAAAAGATGAAGGAAAGAGGAAGGGAGAGATGGAGAGAAGAAGGGGAAGGGGAGAGAGCGAGAGAGAGGGAGAGAAGGAGGGATGAAAAGGAAATAAAAAGAAAAAAAAAGACTCTAGAGCTAGGTTGCCTAGTTTTATCTCCTGGTTCTCACACTGAACAGATGTGTAATGACAATAGTGCTTCTGATTTCCAGTCTGTGAAATTTCTAGTCTGTGTAGCATTAAATGAGTATAACCTGCCCTTGTTGGACTAATGTGGAAATGGTCAATTTATACAGAAATCATTTCTAACACTGTGTTACAGGACGCATAGTCAATAAATGCCAGCTATTATTACCATGACTTGGCTTCCCAAGATCTCCCTGAGCATAATAACCCTAAGCAGGTCTCTTTCACAGGCTGATTTTTGCTCCCCAAATATGAGCTCTCTGACACTCTGCGGGGTGACACTAGAAAGCAAGGAGTTGTATTAACATTCTGATTCCTACAGTTCACCTATTAAAGCATTTGCTTGCTCTTGAAAATGATTTTATGGGTACAAATTGCTAGACACAGAAAAATGTTAGATAAAATCACCTAGTCAGGACACATCAGAGTTGGGATTTGGAAGCCTCCCTCATTAATCCAAACTATTATCCAAACTGGTAATACTATTGGAGACCAGGATTCAGGTCTGTGGTCAAACAGATTTGCTAACATCACATGACCCCCCTTATGTACTGTATGTACTGAATCTAAACAAGTTGAGCACATTGAAATTGAAATATAATGGTGTTAACCTGAGACCTGGGAGAGCAGTGAGGAGGGAGAACGGGTAAGGGTTCTCAGTGCTGAGTTAGTTAACTAGAAGAAAGAAATTCTGATGTTCTGTTGCACTATACAATCACTATAAATAATGATAATGTGCTGTGTTTTTCTTTAAAAACCTGGAATGTTTTTGAATGTTTTTACCACAAAGAAATGATAAATATTGAGACAGACATGTTTACATTTCTGTGAACAGTGTGTAACATATACATTACTACTGGAAGCCCTAAACTACCCCAGACCTTTCACCACCTCCAAAGAATTAGCTCCTGTAACACTGGTGGCATGGAAGAGCAAGGACAAATGTACTCTTCGCCCTGAAGCGGTGTGCAAACAGAAAGGGAACAGGGCCAGCCCTGTGGCTCAGGAAGTCAAGGCACTGAGCATCTCAGACATGCGACAGTTCAATTCCTGGGTGCTGCACTTCTGATCCATCCAGCTCTCTGCAAATGCACCTGGGAAAGCAACAGAATATGGCCCTAGTCCTTGGGATCCCACCATCCACATGGGAGACCCTCATGGAGCTCCTGGTTTCTGGCTTCATCCTGGCCACTGTGGCCATTTGGGGAGTGAATCAGTACATAGAAAATCTCTCTTCCTTCTTTTTCTCTGCAACTCTGCCCTCCAAATATTTTATACATACACACACACATATAGATACACACACACATACATATACACACACATATATATATACACACACACACATATATGCATGTATGAATGTATGAGAAACGGGAAAGGTGGCAGTCATGCACACCACCCCCTGCCCTCATATGTAACAAAGAAGTCACTCTTAGCAGAGAGGATTAAGCAAGGGAGTGCCAGACACTGACAGTGTTATTTTGATGGTGTTCCTCCAGATGAAAACAGGAGGGGCAGCAACAAGGGAAGAGTTGAAATTAAGCATTCTCACCTCATCATGTAACCACAATAAAGGGTCCCATCTGTACTGTCCAATATTATAGCTGCAAGTTGCATGTAGCTATTTAATTCTGAAATACTTACAAATTCAGTTCTTCAGTTACACTAACCACATGTTGAGTGCTTGGTTGCCATGTGGGGCTACTGGCTATCCCATTGGACGGTACAAATATAGAACATTTTCTCCATTGCTAAAGTTCTGTTGGACACCCCTGAAACACATGGATCACTGACTGCACAGTGACTTGTGTAAATGTGTGATTCATTTTTAAACCAGTGTTAATGATGCACTCTTGAAAGTGGTTTCCTTCTAGCTGATAGACTCGGCCTTGTCTTATGGATCTCATTCACTGGCTTTGCAATAATAAACATGTGTATTACAAAATAGAAAATGTAGCTAACTTAAAAGCACAGCTGGAGGGAAATACGAATTAGAATATCAAGGCTGGGGGGCAAGTTGGAGCACTGATACACTAGCCGTGCCACTCCACACAACCAAAAAAAGAAGTTTGAAACATAGATTTCCCTCTTGCTTTTCTAAACATATTCCTAAAAAATGTATAAATGAAGAAATAGCACTACTAGTGAGCAAGTGAGTCCAGCCTAATGTTTATCCCGTTGGAGTATATACATGGGGCTTTTGCTGCAGGCTAAGGTTAGCTTTTTCTAATTCCTTATCAAGCAGCATTTGGCATACAGTAGCTGCCAAAAAAATTGGATGCACACATCTGAGAATTCCACATATGCAAGCTTCTTTTCAAAAGTTAAAGTTATCTACTTAAAAGTACTCAAGTCTTCTCACTGGATCTATTTGGAAAGAAGAACCAAAATGGGAAGCATATAGCCTTTTCTTCAAAAACAACGAGTTTTGAAGATAGTATTTGCTTCATTAGGGCATTTATATTTATTTGCTGGTATCCTATTGGCCCATAAAGTCTGGCTTTTATTACTTCAGATCCATTTTTTTCTGTCTTCTTTCTACAAATGGAGAGCACCATTCATTTAGCCATCATTAACTGAATGCTCCCTATAATGTAACATGACACTAGGCATCAGACAGCAGGCAGGTCAACATGCACTTGGACATCAGGGATCCTGTAGCCTTGTCCCAACTTCGGAAACCACAGCCTGGGAAGACAGGAAGGTCTATCTGAAATGGTGCAGTGGTCTAGCAGTCTGATCTGGCACATGAAAGAACCAACAGCAATGAAGCATTTGTTCACTTGAGGAAGGGAACAAAGAAATATCCTTACCAGTTCCCCATCTACTGTCCTTTACATACGTAACCCTGAGCCCACCTACAGGGCCTGTTTTCCTAGGTAGTGCTCCCAAACTCTAAAGAGCTGCAAAACAAGCCAGACAAGCTCATGTAAATTGTGTCTAAAATAATACTCAACAGAATGTGAGGACCTGACAGCCTGCCCTGCACAGAAAGAACCTACGCCATGACTTCCAGGCTCCCTGTTAGCTGCTTTGGCACCTACTTATGGTTTTCAGGTATTTTCTGAACCATTCAGCTTGCCAGGAAAACAAAGATTTCTCTGCTTAAAACTGTGAGTATTTTTGGGAATGGACTCTCCACTGAGTGGTTTCTTAGCAAGGGTTGACCCAGCAAACTCACAATCCACAGAAAATGCATTAACCAAAGAATATGGCTAAGGAAAGCTCTTTGCTCATTTGTTGTCCTTGTAAATACATTTTGGATGTTTCCCCTTGTGGTAAGGTAGCACAAATTTAATGAATACCACCACTTGCTACATAAAATTACAATGAATACAACAGTTCTCATAGCTAGTCTAACATATGTTCGACATCTACAATAATTTTCATCTCCAAACTGGCTATCTTTGTCACCCTAAATTTAATTTGAACTACAATAGTTGCATACATTATAGTAGTTGTTGGAATACTCTTAATTCAGTAAATTGCAATATAAGGAGATTAAGAACATAAATTATAGTACAGCAGATACACAAAGTAAAACTTTCATTGACACAGCACAATCAATCAAACTTCCGATTAATCAGGAAATTAGCAATACTAATCACAGTATTAAGGAATAGTGTACAAAATATGTGAGAAAAACTGTTTTTAAGATACTCAGAAGCATTTTTCAAGCTCTTATGTAAAATGATTAATGGATACTGACTTAAAATCTTTGTTAAAGATTGGTCCCTAAGAAAATGGACAAGGTGATAATTCAGCCTTACCATGTTATTGGAAATAATCTTTCAACATATCTTAAAATTGAGACCTTTAATGAATACATGATAGTATTACCCTGGATTACTATGGATTTGCTAAATTTGTACATGTAAAAACTTACATAATTTAAATATTAAATACTCACAGCAACAAATTGGTTATTTTCTAATTTAATGATGTCTCCCACTTTGACATTCATCCACTTTTCATTCTGCATCCTAAAAACAAAACCAAAATTAGTATTTTTCAGGAATAGAATCACAAGTGTAATCAAGGAATATATTCATGATGAATATGTCATAAAGAAAACAGATAAGACTCCTAAAAGTTAAATTTGAAAAGACCTTCCATAATCAATTTCTTTGCCTAAGTACTGTGAGAACCATGACCAAAGAGGAAAAATAATTTTCCCAGGAATACCCAGGGAGTTTGTGCCATACTGAAAGGCTGTCCAGTTTGCCCAACCCACGGGTGAGAACTCTACCCACCATCCCATGGTATCAATTTACGCAGTGTCTTATGGACACCCCACACTTTGTCATTGGCATTCTTTCCAAAGTCTTCATTAGTAAACACTTCAAACATCACTGCCACGATCTTGGAATCCTATTTATCTGGAGGTAAAAAGTGAAGAAACAGCAGTAATAGAGAATGATGCAGGACAATGGTCAAAATGCATGAAGAAAAATAATTAAATTTTGGAAATGATAAGAGTAACTGTGAGTGTTAAAAGATATCAATTGAGAATGATCACCCACAAATCATTCACAGTACTAATGGCTTTGGTGATAGGCACACAGGCTAAAAATGATAGCACTCAGAACATTACAGCCAGCAACTGTACAGCTTTCCTTGAAGCTCAAGTGTATAGTGGAGTCCCTCATCTACTCTTCATCAAGTTCAAAGGGAGTTACAATGAAAACTGTATCTATTGAATTTAATCCGTAGTCACAAATTGGTTCCTGCTGCCCAAAGCCAGATCAGGCCTTGAGAAACAGAACAGCTGTGGCATGGGTGCTGAATATCCCCTCTGAAATTCCTGCAAATATAAAGCAGTTTGGTTTTCCAAGTGGAAAGTCTTCACCGTGCTACTTTCTCGGGGATTCCCTCTTAGAGCAAAGGGCCTAGATGAGGATGGATGGCGACTTTTCCCACCAAGATAGGCAGGTTAACTCTACTATGCTGGTTTTAAAAAAAAAAGACCTAATTTACTTGTTTTATAGGCTGGAAAATGATTTTAAATATTTATACAACTGTGAAATATGCCTCTCACTATCAACCCTGCTGGGTCACTTGGCCTAAACACTCAAAGAATTTTTCTTTCATATGATTCCAAGTACATGTTGTTCTGGAACATTTTCAACTGCAGCATTTTCATCTCTAGCCAGAATCCAATTATTTTTCCAATGCCATACTTTTCTGCACTTTATCCAATTCAATGACAATGGGAGAGTGCAGGAAGGCTTTTGCATTTCATTTTATTTATCTTCACAGGCATGGGTATGTGCTGGCTCATTTCTCCTGGAGGTACCTTCTTTAAAGAATTAGTGACATTTCTGGGGAGACAGTGTCTCAGAAAAACACAGAGGTGAATGTAGGAAGAAGGATGTTGCGTATTTATTATAAAAATTACATTGCTACTGAATAGTCCTTTCGTCTCTATTGAAATCGCACCTGCTTAGGAAAAAGCTGAGGTGACATTAGGGTTCATTTTCAAACCGCTATTGCTCTGAGTTGAACACTCTGAGATCTATGGAGAGCTACCATAGAGCTACCATGAACAGCAAGCATTATTCCCTGAATGTTAATCCCAAATCGAGCACTCCCTAAACTGCTTCATCAATAACCCAAACAATGGATCAGCAGATACATCTGTCAGATTTGTGGGCAGCATCCTAATAAGGATAGCACAATCCTTACAAAGTAAGAGGATGATAAAAAATCATCCTATGACTTGACAAAGTTGCTGAAAAGGCAAAGCATAATAAGAGAAAGAGTACAAGATGCTGTATTTTAGAAAGGAGAACATAACACTTGACACATAGCACTGTAGAGTTTCACAGACAGGGGGAATGGAGATGTTTATAAACCGTGGGTTGTGTGTGGCGTCTTGGTTAACCTCTTCTCTGATTATTCACCTGTGAAATTGTGGATATTGGGAAGATGATGTTTATCAAGCTCTTTGCCCCCTTTTATCTGTGCTCCTGAATCCCTCTGCGATCACTGATGTCATGGTAACTGACATGTGCACTTGCTTGGCTAGCTGCCCACAAGTCTGTTATACAATGATTTGGCTGTGCCCCACTATTGTCTGTAAGCCTACCAAAGCAGCTGGTGGCATGTTTAGATATAGCTGCTGTGGATGCATGTGGACATGCACATGTGGATATCAGTGGATGTGGCTGGCTGTGCATATGTGGAAGTATGTAAGTATCCCTGAGTGTCTGACCACCACAACACAGAGGCAGGTTATCTCCTGTAGCCCCACTGCCTCCAGGGGCAAGTGGCTGTTTCTTCTGCATGTCTCACTGCAGGGTAAGTAAAAACAGATATAAACCCACAAATAACTTCAAGTTGTACTCTGACCTGTCAGAATCTGGATCTCATTGTCCTGGGTCCTCCAGCCCCAGGAGAAAAATTAATAACAGAATCAGAGCAGAATTTCATTTCATGTTATTTCGTATTTCTAACTTAGCAGATAAACCTGAAAGCACACTTAACTAGGACACAGAGGTATGTCTGATGAGCACTAACAGTCATAGCTATGGCAGTATCTAAACTTAAGAACCAGTAGAAACTAATTAAGACCTGAAAAAATACATTTAAGTCACTGATATTTTGAATTCAACCTTTCTCTAGCCATACTCTGTACCATTATCCCAGACAACACAACATCAAAGGCACCCAAGCGGAATTAGAGACAAAGGAAGATTTGCTCTCAAAAACTTATCTTCAAAATATTTCTAGACTTCTGAGATTTTCATTTGTATGGTGATTGGGTTTCGTCATCACCCCGAAACAATGAAAACAGACACGCCCTGGTTTTCCATGTGTGGTGCAGCTGTTCTCAGAGCTCATGTTGGGATGACCTTGTGGGCTGTGAAGATGACAGCTGGCTCCAAGAACTCAGCACCTGTAAGCTTCTATTTTACTAGTGCTAGGAAAATCTTGCTCCCTCTAATAAAAAAAAAAAAAAAACTTCAGTATGTGAATACTCCAAAAGCATGTTTATTCATTGAAATGCAAAACTGCTTAAATGTGGCTAGATTTTCAGGATTATCACATAATTATTTCATGTAATGAAAGTGACATAATCTAGTTCATGGTTCTTTGAACTTTGTGTTTCAAACAGAGCAATAGTATGACTTTTGCCTTGATAATCTCCCAAGTCAATGGCTAAGTAAGCAAAATTCAGGGGGAAAATGCATAAATACACATTCCAAAGACACCATAAAATGTGGAGTGTAACTGTGATATGATGGCAACTAGGATTACTTTAAGGAAAAAATAATTTTAAATATCCCTGTAGTATATTTATGTATGTATAGAAAACATGTTATTACATAATATATATTAAAATATAACTATATTCCTACTCTCAGAATATCAAAAATCTGATTTCTCAGAAAAGGGTTGAGAAATTGCTACTTACTCGTGAATTGATTTGAAGCATATTAGGTACAGCATGCTAAGAGCTGCTAGACTTGGGTGAAATATTCCTCTAGAAATACTCATCTATAGATAAGAGAGCACCCATCACTCACCATGACATTCAAATATTGGTTCCAGACTTGAGAAATCAGCTGCTTATCTTGAGCAAAATAAGACCCTCAATGCTATAACCTAATGATTCTGATTTCCTATTAACAGCATAAACCTCTGAAAAACAGAATTTCCTCCCAAGCTTCATAAGTATTGTACTGCCACTAATTAACCAACCAATCCACTTACTCTAAGCTTGGTCTTTTGTCTTTAGCAAATGTCAGTCCTAGCATTCACAAAAGCACTCCCTTGCTCAGATAGTCCTTGTTTTGTTCACCATGTGTCTTCAAGACTTACAATAATATCTAGTTCATAGCAGGTCCTCACATGCTCCTTTAGGGCCAGCGCTGTGGTATAGCAGGTTAAGTCACCACCTATAAGGCCAGCAACACATACAGGAGCCATCTGGGCAATCAACCAGCAATTGGAAGAGTTCTTTCATTCCCCGCCTCTCCCTACCACTCTGCCCTTCAAATTAAAAAAAAAATACATCATTAATAAATATTGGCTTGTAATTAAAACATACAGAACTAATCTTCGGCAAAAAATATTTGCTAAATTTTCTTCAATGTCCAAAAAGAATCACAACGGTCAACATTTCCTTAGTACTTACTGTAATTCAGGGACTAAAACAGTACTTTCATTTCTGGGCATTTAAATAAAAACAAATGACAGTCTCACTAACTTTGCATTATTTTTTAAGATTTATTTTTATTGCAAAGTCAGATATACAGAGAGGAAGATCTTCCATGCAATGATTTATACCCCAAGTGACTGCAAAGGCTGGAGCTGAGCTGATTTGAAGCCAGGAGCTTCTTCCAGGTCTCCCATGTGGGTTCAGGGCCCAAGGCTTTAGGCCATGCTCAACTGCTTTCCCAGGCCACAAGCAGGGAGTTGGATGGAAAGCGGGGCTGCTGGGATCAGTACTGGCACCCATTTGGGATCCCGTTGCGTTTAAGCAGAGGACTTTAGCCACTAGGCCACTGCACCATGCCCGCATTATTTCTATATTTATATTTCTACCCCAATTTTTACAAAATAGGACACCAAGATTCAGACATTTTGCAACATCAATCAGAAGTTTACATAGCCACATAACTAATCATACAGATTCACAATCACAAATTTACGAGGATTTTTACTGGAGTATTGTTTGTGAGAGTGATAAATTAAGAACCATTAAAGTATCATCAGTAAGAATTAGATATACTGTGATACACTTATTTAACCACAGCTCCGCTAACCCAGCCAGCACAGTTGTTTGGCACAGTAACTGATAGTCCTTAAAGCACTGGCACACCTTGCTAAGTTCCACCTCCACTCCAAATTCCTGCTAACATACACCCTGGGAGGCAGCAGCCACCAACCACATGGAAGACCTAGATCGAGTTCCAGGTCCTGGCTTCAACCTGCCCCAGCCCCTTACTTGGACACATTTGGAGAATGTCGGTCAGTACAGGATCTCTCTCTTCCTCTCCCTCTCTGTCTCTCCCCCGTCCTCTTTCTCTTTTGGGTCTTTATGTATGACTCTCAAATAAAATGGAAACAATATTCTGAAAAAATTATAGCAGAGACCCTAAAAAGACTAAGATCTGCATGTGCTGATACGAAATGTGCTCTAAGTTACACTGCCAAAGTAAAGAACACCCTAAGCAGATGACAGCACAAACACAATAGGATTCTAGCTCTGCCTGAGACAAGGATATTTACACATATGTATGTTTTATATGCATGGAGCACTGCTTGAAAGACACACAAGAAATAGTTCAGTGGCCGTCACTATGGAAAGAAAATGGAGAGGGGAAGTGAAATGAAAGACAGACATCATTTCCATTGTATTCTTTTGTACCCTACTGTTACATTTTTTGGCTTTACATATATTGTTATTTTAATGGTCAATTAGAGAGAAAAAACCGGATAAAACTTACTCAGGGTCATAAAAGTAGCAGAGCTGGGAATTGAACCCAAGTCTGTCTGGCTACAAAACGTTCACTGTGAATGAATCTGTAATTCTGGTTCTTTGGGGCTTTATTTTCTACAATAATTATGCATTACCTGCTTAGCAATACAGCAATCCCGAAGGAGATGGAGTGATTGAGTCATAGCAATAGGGTGTTCTTGCATTGTTGAAAGGCAGCTGACCCAAAGACAGAGTCCAGTCATGGTCCCCTGACACAAATGCTCAGTGGACAGCAGTGGTTTCTGGTTCTTTTCAATCCCAGTGCTGTCACAGCTGCACCAGAAGAAAACATATGGCTCGACCTTCAGCCTCTAACAATGCATTGCTGAATAGGATCTCATTGTGCTGAGAATGAACATAATGCTCTTATCTCTTTTGGAATCCATTTATTTTGAAGAATACGGATATTCCCCCTCCTTTTCACCCCTTCTATATGCAAAATGCTTAGGCTAAGGCAAAAAAAAAAATCACACAGGTGGTGTGTGGTCACCTGCTGAAGGTTTCTCACCAACTTTTCCCAAAGAGAAAAGTGAGAAAAAGACAAGACAATGAATGATGTGGTTCTACAGCATGGATAATTCAATACTTTGGTGAGGATATGTAATCAGCTTTGTAGATGCCCTCCCTAATTAATTTATATAAATCTTCATAAATCCTGTCATGCATCAGTTGAATGCAGAAACACACAAATACAGTCTAGCTGCCATATTTTGGAAAGAAAATACTCATTTCTTTTTAAAAAAAAAGATTTATTTATTTTTTTATTGGAAAGACAGATATACAGAGAGCAGAGACAGAAGGAAGATCTTCCGTCTGATGAATCACTCCCCAACCGGCCACAACGGCTAGAGCTGAGCCAATCCAAAGCCAGGAGCCTCCTCCAGGTCTCCCACATGGGTGCAGGGTCCCAAAGTCTTGGGCTATCCTCAACTGCATTCCCAGGCCACACACAGGAAGCTGGATGGGAAGCAGGGCCATCAGATTTAGAACAGCACCCACTTGGGATCCTGGCATGTGCAAGGTAAGGACCTTAACCACTACGCTATCACACAGGGCCCAGTTCTCTTACTAAGCTTTATCTGAACAATAAAAACAAATTTCTACAAAGTGTTGTGCAGAAAATGTATTCTCTTTCATCATTTCCCTAAATTTAAACCTTGCTCCTGAATTAGGCTTCGAGGTCTTCTCCAACGTCTGTAAGTGATTTCACTGCTAGATGGCTAATGTATTAGGAGTCCATAAGGCCTTCAGAATAAAATCATTTCAAAGGAAGACTGCAACACTTCTCTCTCTCTCTCTCTCTCTCTCTCTCTCACACACACACACACACACACACACACACACACACACACACACAAATGCTGAAGGAGACACATTAGACTGATCGCAGAGAAAGCAGGTTTCTGGATCTAGGTTGGCTACCTGGGCAACAGAGTCGGGGCAAGATTTTTAGGAAAGAAGTGGATCAGAAAGATTTCTTGGGAATCCCATGAGAGAGAAACGAAAGCACAGCTGAGCAGAGGGAGAAACTGGGTTATTGATGTAGAGACAACAAAGACGTGAGTCAAGCCCATGGGGAGCTCAGGAACTCGAGAGAGGGACCCAGGTCTTAACACCAGGGCATCCTTCATTCACCAGGTGCAGACTGACACTACAAAGCTAGGAGGACCTTAAGCAAAACACTCTCCTCAGGCAAGGGCAATTCCCAAGGTGGCTGACAGCTGAGGAGTGTGGGGGAAGCGAGGTGGGAGGCGGGGTAATACACTCTGCTGTCCTGAAGGGGACGGTGACAAGTGCCGCAGAAAAGGCACACACGCCAACTTTGCTGTTGGAATCTATGCGATTATACTATTGTTCTATTTTTAGGTGGCACGTAGATATTGTACATAACATGGGGTACCATATGAAGTTTCAATACATGTAAACATTAAGTAATATCCAGTCACAATAAACCTACATCTGTTCAAACATTTATTATTCTTCTCACATTCAACATCTCCTTTATTTTTTAGAAAAGTATGCTGGGGTCCGTGCAGTGGGTGTGGACGACACAAAGGTGTAAAGAGAACAGCTCCTGTGTTGGTGATGTCTCTCCAACCACCTCAATGCAGTTTCACCCCCTTTTACGTGAATACTCAACCACTCTGCTAAGAATTCTGTAATCTATTGACGCATGATTATCTGCCCTTGTGAGATGGTTTTTGCAACTGATGTGAGCTTGGGAGTTAATATCACTGATAAATGTCTGTTGAGTGGGCCTTTAACAACTCACACACAGGAGTGCAATTAAGCCCATGCCATTTCTGGACACTTAGATGTGTGTCAGAATCTGGCCCAGACATGTTAGCGCACCTCTGGGAAAGGATTTGATAAGTATCCTAAAAATTAATGAAAGTGATGGGAGTATGAGCTGAAACTGCTATGGCGATAAATACAGTTACTGTGATCTTAAAGGCTAGCCTGTGTTTGCAATTTCTTTAGATCATAGCAAATGTATCTGTTTTATCTGCTTTTATAATTTTGGCTAAAGGAATTAAAGGATGCTTTTATTAGTATTATAGAGATATGCTTTTAATTATTGCTTGATTGTTAATGGAGTTGTAGAGCCTGTAGTGGTAGGGGGATTTAATATTTGAAAGCTTTGTTTTGGATCTTTATAGTTTTTTCCGTTGTAAAATATTTTTCCCATTAAGTGATGGGTAAGTTGTAGAAATAGAAATGTAGTAGGAATGTAGTACTGATTAGTAGGTAATCACATGTGCCTTGGCCTTGGAGTCCTGGCTGTTGCTCAATGGCTACTACAGAAGAACGAACAATGGCTTAAAGAAAATAAATATAGTATTTTGCAGAATTATCTTTAAGAGCACCTGCTTAAACATGAAGTAAATATACCAATTAAATGTCTGTTCTGAAGCTTTTGATGTTTCTGGGTAAATAAAAAATACAGCTACTTGAGCTGTTAGTGGAAGGCACCAAGTGACTGTGTGTCTCTTTTCCTCGCCAAATCCACACACCCTCCTTGAGCTCTAAACATGGCTGGAGCTGGCCTCTGGCAAAAGCATACATTATCATTATTTATTGTCACTCTACTATGCAACGAACCTTTGACTCTCAACTGTGACTTGGTTCTAAATTAATCAACATTTCCCCTTCCGTTTTTATCTTCTACTCTCTCCAGCCTCTAATACTCACCATTATACTCTCATTTTTCTGTGAAAACAACTTTTTATATTCCACATGCAAGTGGGATCATGCTTTTTTGTGTTTGGCTTATTTTACTTAACATAATGACCTCCAGGAGTCACCACTATGGTAGAGTGGGTTATGGCCCTTGCCTGAGATGCTGGTATCCCATAGTGAAGTGCCAGTTTGAGTCCCAAGTGACTGCTTCCAATTCAGCTTCCATTAACAGTGCCTAGGAAGGCAGCAGAAAAAGGCACAAATGCTTGGGCCATGTTACCCACATGTGAGGGCTGGATGGAGTTCCTGGCCCCTAATAGTGTCCTGGCCCAGTCCTGACCGTTTGAAGAGCAAACCAAAAGATCAAAGATGGATCTCATTCACTCTTTGCCCACCCCCATCATCTCTACCTCTTTCTAATTTGTATATAAGTATATACATTCATTATATGTTACAAGTGAGAAGATTTCATTCTTCTTTGTGACTGAATAGTATTTTATTTCAGGTATGTACCCCAATTTTATCCATCTATACTTAGATTCTTCCATTTCTTGATCTTACAGATAGTGCTCCAATAAACCTCAAAGTGCAGACATCATTCCAACAGACTGGTTTCATGTCCTCTAACTGTATCTTCAGTAGTGAGATGGATGGAACCTGACATGGTGCCGTTTCTAGTTCTTCGAGACTTTCATAATCTTTTCCACAAGGACTGTACTAATTTACACTCTCATTAACAGTGTACCACTTGGAAATGGTCCAACAGATAGCTTTTTGTGTTCCTTCATGCTCATGTTCTCTGTCTCTCTCTCTCTTCCTTTGAAGCAAAAACATAAATCTTGGGACCAGCACTGTGGCATAGAAGATAAAGCAACCACCTGCAACATCAGCATCCCACATGGGCACTGGCTCACATTCTGACTGTTGCACTTCCAAAGCAGCTCTCTGTTGATGGCCTGGGAAAAACAGCAGGAAGATGGCCCAAGTGCTTTGACCCCTGCACTAGGAGATCTAGATGAAGTTCCTGACTCATGGCTTTGTCCTGAACCAGCCCTGATCATTGCTGCCATCTGAGGAGCAACCAGTGGATGGAAGATCTTAATCTCTCTCCTTCTCTTCTTCCCTCCCTCTCGCCTCTCTCATTCTCTCTAACTCTTTCAAATAAATCTTTTTAAAAAAAAATTGTTAATCTCATTTTAAAGTTGTGATATCACTGACTTGAGTTCTTCAGAAACCAGATCATATATAAATAAGACTCTTAATTAGTTACTCACCCACTGGCATGTAAGCTCACAGCCCTTCCCTAATACTTGAAGACCACTCCTATTAACCCAAATGAACTCTGAGACAGACACCTTACTGAGCATGAGATCCAAGTGAAATTAGGTACAGGCTGCAGTGTCCAACAACCCAATGAACAAAGGGAACATACAAATCTGGTTTAAATAACCACGATTAAATCTTTGTCTTTTGATACCTGAGCATGTAACTATTCTTCCAACCATGAGGAAAACCTGCACCTCAGCAGAATGATCTCAGTGTTACACTGTTTGCCATCCAGCTGTCATCAAAAGCCCAGTGAGAAAACTGATTGACCAGAGACTATTTAATAAAGTACACATGAACTCTTGTTCTTCAAGACAGTCCAAACTTCATCCCTGTGTGCAGTGAGCTCATCAAAAAACTATATGCCTGGACTTTATTACACCAGTCCATCCAGAGTGGTCTTCCCAGAATCATGACTTAACACCCTGCCAGCAAGTCTCACTCAGGATTTACTTACGGTCATAAGTAAAGTATCTCTATTTTCCAAGGCTTCAACCATTATGTCTTTCATAATTTTCACAGAAGCAGGGTAAGACTTGCTGGTCATGATCACTTTCATTGTGCCGTCACTTTTACAGCCTGCATACCTCTATTATGAGAAACAAAGCTCCAGCTGATCATTTCAATTTGTGCCTGACAAATCTCAGGGGACTGTTTAAACAAAACCTAGAAATTTTTATAGGCAGATTGACCTATGAAGATTACACAGAAAGCATCATCTTGTTATTAGCACAAATAAAATTCTGTTCAGAATGATCCAAAAGCTGGAAATGGATTTTTTTTAAAAAATCTTTCACTCTTCAAAAATAGAAAATTGACCTCCTGGTTAGGAAAAATGATTACGTAGCATAGTAGTAAGATCCCATTTTGTAGAATCAGAAAATGAAGACATGCAACTAAACACTCAGCAACCCTATGACTTAGAGCAAGAAATTGGTCAAAGTTTTAATTTCCCAACATGATGACAAAAGTTAAATCTTGTCTGTTCTTCAAATGTCTTTTTCATAAGTCTGGAGTTCTTAAAATAAGCCCACCCAATATTTAAACCTCTATCAACACATTTGAGTTTTAGATAAAATTTTGAAAACTGTGAATTACAAAATAACATGTACATCCTGTAAATATTTCACAAGCTATAGTATATGCATTTAAAATATTTCATTTATGTTTATAAAGAATCTCATTTAAGGATGTTTTTACATTTAAAAATATTATATTTTATTTTATGATATAATTCCATAGGCTCTGGGATTGCCTGTTCCCTTCCCCAAGGCCCCTTTCCCCTCCCATTGACTTCCCCTCTAGTTTTACAATAAGTGTGTATATTTTTATCTTAATTTCAAGGCTTCAAATGCTCTATCTGTTCATACTATCTCCTCTTCTCAGCTGCCCACTTCTTCTGCAAATTTTTGTCCTTATCCCTCAACTACAACCTCTCTGCTCATTCTTTATGTTGCTAAATTCAGTGACCAGTGCTTAATCTTCACATGATTCATCACACGCAGCCACTCCCTCTTTCATCCAATGATTCTACTTTCTACTGATTTTCTTTAGTTCATTTGTCACTCTTTCTCAAATCCTTAGCTAGCATGGTTTTTTTTTTTTTTTTGCATCTCTAAACCTTACAGCATCCAAAGCTTGTCTCTTTATTATTACGTGTGATATAGTATCTCATTGTAAAAGGTCAAATGAATTTCAAAATTTGTATTTTCAGCCCATACCTCTATCTTAGGGGTCAACCACATACTCCATACTTTCACAAAATGACTAATAGCCTAAAAGGAACTCTGGTTTCCCAGTCCAGGCAGAAAATAATCATCACCACATGGTCCTTCCTATTTTCCCCACTTTACCATATCAGCCAAGAACTACAGATTCTTGATTCCTTTCTTTACACACTCCCAATGGAGCAGCCTTCTATCATCTCTACCTTGAAAATACATTGCAATCCAAGGCGCTGAATGATATGATGGAACTATTGGATACAGTAATGGAAATTTTGTGAAATATATTTTAAGTTCTTATGTGTTCAAGATAAACGGGAAAATATTCATTGATAGCAGGAATATGGCATATCAGATTTGACTTTCAAATAGTCCAGAAGATTGGAAAAGAGGACAGGTACAAAAATTTCAGGTAGTTGATAGAGGCTGCAGGCAGATAATACACAGAAAAGGAATCATTATAGTGATGTGTGTGTGTGTGTGTGTGTGTGTGTGTGTGTGTGTATAAAGCAATTACACATGGTGACGATGCTGGGAGGTAATTGACTGGGACCAGCAACTCTGATATGTCAGCAATACCAGCTTAACTTACTGCATCGCAGCATTTGCCCCAGTAAAATCTTCTTGTTGTTCATGTCACACTCCTGCTTAAATCCCTCTAACAGCTTCTTATTACTTCTAATACAAACTGAAATTCTCCATCATCATGTACAAGAATTTACTCTTGCCAACCTGTCAGAACTTTTATTTTTCATGGCATTCCAGCCATAGTACATATCTACTATAAATTTCATTTGCATTTTGGGGCTTCTAAATCTTATGTAACCACTATACTTAAAATCACCTCATTGGATCAGCATTATAGCCTGGTGAGTAAAACCACCACCTGCAATGCCAGAATCTCATTATGTGTGCCAGTTTGTGTCCCCACTACTCTACTTCCAGTCCAGCTCCCTGCTACCAACATGGAACAAGTAGCAGAAGACAGGCCAGACCAACCACCTGGGAGACCTTGGGAAGCTCTTTGCTCCTGCATTCAGCCTGGCCTAGCACCAATCATGGCCACCGTCTTGGGAGTGAACCAAGGATGGAAGGTGTGTGTGTGTGTGTGTGTGTGTGTGTGTGTGTGTGTCCAATACCTCTTTCCTCTTTAACTCTTTCAAATAAAAACTATTTTTTAAACAGATTACAAAAATGATAGGTAAAGATACTGAAAAAGTAAAAAAAAAATCATCTCACCACATCCAATCCCATCACTGTGTATTCCTATTTTATTGTCTTGGTTGCACTTAACTATCTGAAATATTAGCTGTTCATATTGTTCATTGTTTCATTAATGCAGGGAGTTTCATTAATGCAGTAATTTTTCTGGTCTGCTTATTTTTGTTTCCTTAGTACGTAGGATGGTGTCTAACACATTAAGGCCTCAATACCTAGCTGCTAATGAATACTTCAATATAGAACAGCTGTTTTCAGAGACTCGTAATGAGTGTGCAGCAGTGTATTGAACTCTAAAGCTGAAGTGAATAATTTCATATGGCTACTCCTGCTGGAAAGGCCCTTAGAAGGATGGCAGAAATGGTACAGGAAGACATTGGAAGAGGGTAAGAATGGACTAGATCATTGTTAGGCCAAAAAAAGAAAATTTTACAAACAGATACAGACACAGATATAAACTGAGATAAAAGCAATCTTCTCTTTCCACAAAGAGGATATTTTCACTTACACCTCCTATGGCTATTAGATCAAGATGTCCCTTTTACAGGTAACTAGCCTCCTTCCTATCCTTAAATTTCTGGTTTTTAAATTATGATCTAAAACATGAATGCCTGCTGTTGGTTGAAAGAGTAAGTAGATTCTGCTGAATTCAACAAACATTGAGTTTCTACTAGATATTGGGCAGTGGGCCAAGGCAACAAGGATAAATCCAATGTGGTTCTCATTCTGTGGTGACTCACTGCTAAGAAAGCAAGCCTAAAATGGACCGAGTTCTAAAATGCTGTGCTTGATTCCGTCCTCGTGACATTTACAATGTGCTGCAGGAACACCAAAAGGGCACTAACCATCAACCTGCCGACACGGGAAGGATTTCCAGAGATTGCAATACAGAAGCTAACGGCTGACGAGTGAAAGAGAAGCAAGAGAAGCCAATGAAGTTTTCTAAAGGCCAGTATTTTAGTGTGCTTGGAGACGATTAGGACAAGCTCAAGGCTGCACTGGAATAAGCACTTTTGAAGGAATGGGAATGGAAGCTACTAAAGAGTTTTTAAGAGAAGTCGGCTTTGATCTGCGTTTTCTGCAAACTGGCAGAAACCTGGATGGTCAGGGCCTGCTTAGAGACATGGTATTCAGCTTGCACACTACAGCAGCAGAGAACATGAAGTACTAGCTCTGTGAAAAACATGAGATGTCACTGTTTGCCAGTGGAACAGTTTACTGAACATAAAGAACATAAGAAATTTGTAGGCCAATAGGCAATGAGTACAAACAAGTCCGAGAAAGGAGAAATATTGTAAATAGCTTTTTACTATAAATTGCTATAAATTAACTTTTTAAAAACAAATTCACATATTTATATCTATCAAATTAGCCTGTATTTTTTAAAAGATAACACTCAATGTTTTGGTGGCGTGGTAGAACAAGTACTCTTTATTTGTTCAGGTGGAATGATAAATTGGTACAAACCTGCTAGAAAGAATTTTAACAATACGTACTAGAAATCTTGAAAAGAAGATACAGGGGCAGAGCAGGTTAAGCCTTCACGTGGACCACCACCTCTCATGTTGAGTGTCTGGTTTGAGTCCTGGCTACTCCACTTCCACTCCAACTTCCTTCTGACATATCCCACAAGGCAGTAAATGATGGCTAAGTACTTGAGACCTCAGGTACGCAAGGTCTGCCACCTATAAGGAAGACCCACCTAGAGTTCTGAGCTTACTTCAGCCTGGCCCAGGTTAACTGCTGGAGGCATTTGGGAAGTGAACCAGTGGATGGATGATTTCTCTTTATCTCTCTCTCTTCTCTCTCTCTCTTTCTCTTCCCTCCCTTACTCCCCCCTCCCTCCTTTCCCCTCTCTTCCTTTTGCATGCAGTCTCTCTCCCTTTCTCTTTCTGCCTTTGTACTAGTTATAATTAATTTTTTAAAAGATTTATTAATTTTATTACAGCCAGATATACACAGAGGAGGAGAGACAGGGAGGAAGATCTTCCGTCCAATGATTCACTCCCCAAGTAAGCCGCAATGGGCCAATGCACGCCGATCTGATGCCGGGAACCAGGAACCTCTTCCGGGTCTCCCACACGGGTGCAGGGTCCCAAAGCTTTGGGCCGTCCTCAACTGCCTTCCCAGGCCACAAGCAGGGAGCTGGATGGGAAGTGGAGCTGCCGGGATTAGAACTGGCGCCCATATGGGATCCCGGGGCTTTCAAGGCAAGGACTTTAGCCGCTAGGCCACACCGCCGGGCCCTAAATAAATAATTTTTTAAAATTATTAACTTTATTGCTGGAAGAGGTGAATCTTTAACTAAACTGGACCAACTAAAAATGGCAACCAAGTAAAAGAAAAAATGATCTTTTTAACAGAAAAATATCCATTAACTCTCCATTAACCTCCCATAGAATTAGAATCTGGGTCTGGCATTATGGCCTAGTGGCTAAATCCTTGCCTTGCAAGCACCGGAATCTCATACAGGCACTGGTTCTTGTCCCCAAATGGTCTACTTTCCATCCAGCTCCCTGCTGGTAGCCTGCAAAAGCAGTAGAGGATGGCCCACAGCCTTGGGACCCTGTACCCACACCGGGGACCTGGAGGAGGCCCCTGGCTCCTAGTTTTGGATCAGCTCAGCTCTGGCCATTGCAGCTACTTGGGAACTGAACCAGCAGATGGAAGATCTGTCTGTCTCTTCTTCTCTGTAAAATCTGCCTTTCCAATAAAAATAAATCTTTAAATAACTAGAACCTACAGATATAATTGGATATTTACATAAATTTTATACTGAATAATGTTCCTATTTATATAAACAAAAATTAAGAATTTCCCAGAAATAGGGGAATGATCACTTATAGCACATCCATTATACACCAACTAAAATTTTTTTCCAGGAACTTTAATATCAGATACAAGTAATCATGTCAAAAGAGAAAAACAGAATAAATAACTGTACATATTATAAGAGCAGGTTGCACTCACACATATTTGCACAAAAAATAAGTTAATGGATATTTTTCTCTTAAAAATAACATTTTTTCTTTTACTTGGCTGCCATTTTTAGTTGGTCCATTTTAGTTAAAGATTCACCTCTTCTAGCAAGCTACAGCCGTCCGACCATCACTGCTTCATCCCCACAAATGGACTAAGCACATGTGGTAGTCCATGAAGATAATCGCCAACATCATACAAGTTCTACTGAAACTAATCTCTCATTTATATCTCTCCTACCACAACCTATGAACCAAAAAATATTCATCATCTTTGGCACATAGGAAGCACTCCACATTCAAGACTAAGACAGACCTAAAGATTTCTTTATGGTTCAGAGAAGCCATGATATACCTTTGTCTGAGTGTAACAGTGCTGGAAACAATTCACATGGCCCCAGGGCTAGTATACCTACAGCGCTCAATCATTTCACCAATCCAAGCCAATAAGATTGAGTGCAAGCAGAAATGACAACACTTTCCCTTGAGTCAATTTAGGTCATGAACTAGGGTGTCTAAATGAATGCTCTATCCTCAGTACTAGCCAACCTAGGAAAACCATGCTGTTAGCCAAGGCCCTACCATGTAAAGGGCCCCAGGTCCACTGACAAGAGCTCTGTACACACCCATGACAGCAGAAAGTCTAGGGGATGAATGCTGGGAGGTCAAATGGTAGTTTCATTTCTCATGTTTTATAAACAAGAGAAACAACATATGCCTTTGAATACAATCCTTTCCTTTCTTTTTGGCATTACTCAAATCTGCAGTCCTTAACATTTTTTTCTATACAACGAATATAGCTTTTCTTGCCTGGAGTAGATCTGGTTTTCTCTAATAGGAATATGACACATTTCTTCCAGAAAGCTGACTTTTTACTTTCTTTCTGGGAAACATTCTACATGCTATACCCCACCCAGGTCTGGGATCAAGTACTTCTGCTTCACAATCCTTCAGGTCCTCTCTGCTTTCTAGCTATCAGTTTCAAAGCCCTACAGCATCATTTATAGTCTACAAAAAAATGCCAAAATAAGTGTGAGTAGTTTTGTATCTCTTGAACTTCTTTCCTAATTTTAAGAGCTTTTAATGGGAACTGCATTTGAAGCTTCCACTTGGTTAATTAGGACATCCCATGTCAGGAACAGTGGACAATAATTAGGTACCTTTTGGTAGAACAAACATTAGTTTAGCATTATTTATACCAGTGAAGCCAAACATGAACAAACCTACATATCAGTTGCTAAGTACTTATATCACAGTCTTTCGCATACTTGTTTTTAGATATTTAATGCTCTAGTATATGCTTGATATAATATGGCCTCGAATATTACTTTTCTATCATTTTCATCTCAATTCCAGGGCTTTTTCTTCTTCATGAGAAAAGATACACAGAGCAAGGACAAAATTTATAAGACAGAGAAATTAAAAGAATGAGGGCCCGGCACGATGACCTAGTCGCTAAGGTCTTTGGACGCACTGGGAACCCAAATGGGTGCCAGTTCTAATCCTGGCGGCCCTGCTTCCCTTACAGCTTCCTGCTTCTGACCTGGGAAAGCAGTCGAGGACAACCCAAAGCTTTGGGACCTTGTACCCATGTGGGAGACCTGGAGGAAGTTCCTGGCTCCTGGCTTTGGACTGGCTCAGCTCCAGCCGTTATGGCCACTTGGAGAGTGAACCATCAGACAGAAGACCTTCCTCTCTATCTCTTCTTCTCGCTGTATATCTGACTTTCCAATAAAAATGAATTTTAAAAAGAAAAGAATCAGCAACAGAATAATCTGAAGATATTCCCCAAGCTGGAATAAATGAAAACTGCCACAGGAGGTCTGTGCATGGTAAGCATGACAGCACCCTCAGCACACACGGGCCCTGCAACCATAACAAGGGAAAGACCACGCATCAGGTCCTTTGAAACAATTCAGTGAGGGGCCTGGTGAAAGTGAGAACGCACAACAGAGGAACACCACCTGTTGAGAAACATTTCCCTATGCAAGCAGCCTCTAGTGCCTTGTCACCCACCACGGTCACTATTTCGATTTGTCTTGCTCTTCATGGACAATTAAATTCTAGTATTTTACAAAACATTCACCTATTTGTACCATCCAAGTGGCAAGAGGAAATCTTAAGCAAAAGCAGCACAAATCCACTAAAACTGTGTACCTAGCAATTCAACTCAAGTGACTCCAAAACTTCCTTCTATTAAGACAAGTGTTCGCAGAACCGGGTCCTCCAGGGGTTAAGCCTGGATAGATCCCATGCAGGCTGACACAGATGACAGACTGTATGATGCAGAACAGTAATTTCCAGATACTTCATAACTGCATCTAGAAAGAAAAACATCAGCTTTCCCCTTTTGGCACAAAACTTTGTTTTTTTAAATAACATTTTAGTACTTTTACAGTTCATATGGTTTGCAGATCTGATGTGCACAAGTAAGCACACCAGCCCTGCCTAGGTCTCTCAGCACTCCACAATGTGATTTTTCCCGGCAGCCAGCCAGATGAGCATTTGACTTGAAAATGAAGCCTTAAATTTAGCAGTGTGAAGGAGAAAGTATGTCAGAACACAAGCGCCTGGGGAGGGGCCAGGTAACCAGATGACGGAGGCCAGTGGGATGAACACAGTTTGTCAGCCAAGTGATGCAGAAAATGTTGCTGGGAGTGAAACATCTGCCCTAGGACTGAGCAAGCCCCTGCCTACTTCATCGCCCAAGGCTCGGGCTGTCCAGTTTCTCATGTTTTTTCCTGTCTGTCATGCTGCACCTGGAAGGCAGCTGCAAATGAAACCATAAGCAACACTGCTTCCAACACTATCTGAAGCTCCACTATTTTCAACATGGGGCTTATTAGGTTAGGAATGGGAGAACCTAACTTTCTCTTGCTTTGTCACTTTCCTGTGCATGCTAAGGTGCAGCATCAGACACTCATGGTAACACCGAGCGCTGGGATTAAACATGGGGTTGGTATCTAAGGATACCTATCGTGGTCATGATAGAAGACAGCACTATGCACATGACATGCCTTATCTGGACATTTATCCTTGCTGAGAGTAGCTGCAGAGAAAAAGGGAGTAGATACCTAAAAGATACTCTGCTTTTGCTTCAAAAATACTCATTTGATTAAATGTATTTTGCTGAGACTCAACTGTGTGATGAAAGAACAATTGATGAGGAAAACAGAGTGCCTCAGCCTCAAGAAACTCAATAGTGATATGGACAGCCATGCAGGTACAGCAACAGAAAACCACTCTTTCCCACAGCCATGCCAGCCTCTCGCCATTGGCTTCTACCCCATGCAGTAGAAACAAGGTTTTCCAAAGTCACCCCCTTCTATGCAGTCCCTTATTCTTGGGCAATCTCCTTGGCAAAAAGATGCAAACTCATAATATGGCCTTCGTGCCCCTGCATAAGCTGGCCCCATATCACCTTGTTCTTGTCCTTATACTCTTAACTTCTGACACTCAGTCTCCATAATCCTTCCTCTTTCCACAGGGCCTTTGCCCCTGCTGTTCCTGCTGTCTGTAACTCTCCTTCCCAGTAGGTTGCTTCCCCCAACCACCTTGAACCTAGTCAACTTTTAGTCATCAGTAAGGCCACAGGTGAAATCTACTCCACCTCAAAGAGTTCGTTCCCAAACTGCCACACATTTCCTCTACCTGCCCCCATTAAACAAATCATAAACAAATAAGACATCTGGAAGAATCAAGATGGTGGAATAGGGCAAGGACATGTTTAAACAGATGGAGAATCATTATCCAGGGTAAAGCAGAGAGGGCATATTCCAGGAAATAGGAGAGGACAAGCCGATGGCAGAGGGGCATCTGGAGACTAGTAGACAGGGGAAAGCAGCAGAGACAGCAGTATGGTGTTGCAGTGACCATACTCCCGTGGCAGTTAGCTAGCAGTGATCTAAACTCTATCAGCAGCCAGGTGGGAATGAGAGTTCACCAGGAGCTCAGCAGGTGAATCTAAAGAACTGCCCATCCTGCTTATCTGTTTGATTCAACCAGGAGCAGAGACAGAGCAATAGATTCAAAAATTGGAAGATATTTCTTGTTACAATAGGGCAACAATCAAAGAACTGGAAGTGGAGCTGGGTCAAGCTAGGAAAGTATTCAAGAATTAAGAGATGAGCTCAGCACAGTAGCCTAGTGGTCAAAGTCCTCTCCTTGAACATGCTGGGATCACTTATGGGGGCCAATTCATGTCCCGATGCCTTACTTCCCATCCAACTCCCTGCTTGTGGAAAGCAGTCAAGGATGGCCTAAAGCCTTGGGACTCTGCACCCATGCGGGAGACCTGGAAGGGGTTCCAGGCTCCTGACTTTGGACTGGCGCAGCTCCAAGTGTTGCGGCCACTTGGGGAGTGAATCAAGAGACGGAAGATCTCCTCTTCACTGTATATCTGACTTTCCAATAAAAATAAAATGTTTAGTAACTTAATTAAAAAGAATTAACAGACATTATTCAAAGGCCAAATATAACTTATGGGAGTTTCAGAAAGCGCAGAAAGAGAAGCTGCATTTAAAATATATTTAATGAAATAATTTCTAAAAAAAACTTCCCTGATTTGGAGAATGAATTGGGAAACAATATGGGAGGGGCACAGAATTCCTAACAGGGCTGACCAAAGTGATCTTCACCATGACACATGATAATCAAGCTCTCTTCAAGCAAACATAAGGAAAAGATCATTAAATGTGCACGTAAAAAATATCAAATGATACTTAAAGATGTTCTCTTGATAGAGAAAAGGAATAGCACCCACCAAAGCCAAAGGCAAATGTGAAGAACATCCCAGTAAAACAACAGAAGAATGAAACAATTAACAACCCATTGCTAAAACGACAGGACCAAGTTATCACGTACTCACATTAACCCTGAATGTACAAAGACTAAACCAATTAACCAAATGCCATGTTTAGTAGACTAGATTTAAAAAGCAAAACCCATCTATCAGTTGCCTACAGGAGACACATCTCACCAACAAAGATCAGCAGAAACTATATCTCTTGGATTTTGATGCTTTTGTTTTTATTTTCATTTCTCCAAAAGTTTTTTTTTCTCAAAATTTTCACTAACCCATTGATCATACTATAGCACCATTTTCTTTAAAAAGCTTCATGATCTACTTTTGCATTTCTATAGTGACACATTAGTCATTCAGTGGCATGCTATTTAACTTCATGGCGATTTTAATTTCTTTTTTTCTTCCTGTTGATTTTGTTTTGTGGCTTTTCATTTAAGGGGATGTATAGTAATTGCGTGATGGAGACTATCATATCCAGATATGAGAATATAATACAGTATGTATCTCTACTTCCAGATCAAAAATGGACTGCCAATGAAACTGTTCAATACATATTGACAACAGGATGCTGGGCTCTCTGCCACTGTTCATACCTGCGATGATGGACTTCTGACTGTTAATGAAGAACTATACTATTGTAATAATATAGGATATGTGGGGCAACGGGATTTGGGGGGAGGGAAATCCCAGAGCATATGGAACAGTATCATAAAAATAATGAAATGGAAAAGACATCTTTCCTTAGACACATATTCTTTGTTTTAGCATCACTTATCTTGGTTTGTAATTATAAATTATTTGCATGATTATTGTATTAATCTTAACTCCTCCACCTCCAGATACCAAGTTCTATGATTGTAAAGACTATATTTGCCTGCAGTTTAGTACCTGACTTACAGGAAGTTCTGTCCCATGACCAAAAAATAGGAGTGGGCATTTCCCAAATCAGAATGCCTGAGTTCAGTGCCCAGTCCGGCTCTTCAATCCAGCTTCCTGTCAATGCCAACCCTGGGAGGTAGCAATTCTAGCTCCAGGGAATTGGGCCCCTGCCACCTATATGGGAGACCTTTCTGGCTTTCCAAGCTCTTCTCTCCAGCTTCAGGCTAGCCTTAGCTGCTCTAGCTATTACCAGCACTGGGGAGAGGATCAGGAGATAGAGTGCTCCCTCGTCTCTCCCATTCCATCCCTTCTCTTCTCTCCTATTCTCTCACACACCAACTCACTCTGTTTCTTCCATCTACTTTTTAAAGTAACTCAACAAATGTCCAATTCTCTTTTGTAGAGGGGGGCTTCTCTTTTTATCCAAGGTGGTGAGAGTAGAAGAGAAACATTTGCATGGTCTGAGGTGAGGCACAGCCCATTCTGGAAATTTGTTCACAATATACTGCATACTAAACTCACTTCTAGTGTCTTCAGGGAATTTTATCAGAAACTCATTTTGTTGTATTAGAGATTTTCCTCTCTCCAAGTTTCTTTTTCTCTCCCTGCCCCACCATATTTCTTTTACTTCATTCTGCTTAAGAGATGGTGAAACTAGCATCGGAAGTCTCTGGGTAGTCTGATGTCTGAGCATGTGCTTATCCATGATGCTGTCCCACATCCAAGGACCTCACAACCTCTGCTAGTGATGCTGCAGGGCATGTAAGGCACGGTCATACCTTCTTTCACACTTGCCTTCCTTTGTCAGTCAAAGACTGCCTTCTCTCTGGCTTTTTGCTGTGATCCAGTTGGGAAGATATTTCCCCTATTCCATTCTAGCCAGATTAGTGGATTCCTGCCCTGTCCTCCCCCTTGTCACATCTGTGTGGTGATCTTGCAAACTTCCCTAATGCCCTTAAAGGACAATGGATTCTTAGAGAGCAGCACTTACAACCCTTTCCCATGAGAGGCTTGATGCCAAGCACAGCATCTGCCACTCAGGGCTCCTTGGTTGATGTTTGAGTGAGGAAGTGACAGGCTTGGAACTGTGTGCAAACAGTATGAATTAACAAAGCAATGGGTTCAAAATGCTATAGATGTCAACATTCGCCAAGAATTCTTTAATTATGAGGGTTTTGTTCTTTTTAAGTGAATTAAGAGGAGCCACATAATGACCAGGTACCATGAAATTATATTGTGACATTGTAGTCTGTATGAGTCCATGATGTTTGCACAATGATAAAATAACTCAATGAGACATTTCTTAGAACAAATCCTGTTGTTAAATGGTGCATGATTATGTGGATACATTTACATTAAATTTAGTGAAGAAAGTAAAAATAAATAAATAAATAAATAATAAAAATAAAAATTATTAGCCAGCAAATAAAAGGTAAGGAGACTTATCACAGCACTATGTGCTATAATAGAGTGTGATAATAAACATGAGGTTTATGGGAGTATCTGATCAGGACACTAACTCTAGGAGTTTTTTGCTCTGAATTGTCTCCTAATATTTTCAGCTTTAATTTTTTCCAACTGGAATTCAGCATCTTCATTGCTGTAAGACCCTATGGCTAAAGCTCCCTGTTCATTCTTAATCTATTTTGTAACTTAATCATTTACATCCTATTTTCCTCTCCCACCATCGTCTCTCTTACCATTTCTCCTTTGTTCTGTTAGTCTCCCATTTTGTTAAATCTCTTAAATCTATGAAATCACCAACTTCCCCTTCTTCAAGTCTTCATCATAATAATGAAACTGAAGAAGATCACAGAGTCATAGGATTTGAGGGTTGAAACATCTTGAAATGCCTGGCCCAGCATAATTCAAACATCAACGTACATAATAATATCACAAGGTAGTTATTAAACATATAGACCAGGTGCTAAATCCAGGAGTTTTGATTCAGGGGATGAGAAGACAGCTATAGTCTATCCAATCAATCAATCAATCAATCAATCACTCTCTCTCTCTCTCCCCCTCCCTCCCTCTCAAACACACACACACACACACACACACACACACACACACACACACACACATTTTACACCAAGCAGCTACATCCAGCTACATCTTCACCTATTCCATAAAAAGGACTTCCACATAAGATTTCATCAAGAGGCTGACACAATGGCTCAACTGGCTAATCCTCAAACTCCAAGCACCAGCATGTCATATGGGTACTGGTTCCAGTTCTGGCTGCTTCACTTCCCATCCAGCTCCCTGCATGTGGTCTAAGAAAGCAATGGAGGGTAGTCCAAAGCTTTGGAACCCTGCACCCACGCGGGAGACCTGTAGGAAGATCCTGGCTCCTGGCTTCAAATAAACTCAGCTCCAGACATTGCAGCCATATGGGAGATCTTTCTCTGTCTCTTCTACTCTCTTCTATTCTCTGTAAATCCACCTTTCCAGTAAATTTTTTCAAATAAAAACATTCTATTGGAAAAAGTTCACTTGTTAGAATAAAAAGTTTGAGAAAGATCGGTATCCAATCCTCTTGTATTACATATTAGAAAGCTGTGTCTTTTTCACAAGTTTGCCACTAGAACATAGATATCACAAAAGCCACCACTCAAAACCAAAATAGGAAAGGATAAGACACACAACAACTTCATGATTGGACATAGATTCAAGCAAGTTCACTTCTACTGTGATTAGATCAACAAAAGAACCACCAAAGGTTTGAGAACACAGCTGCTAAGACAGCAAAAAGCTCTTTCAGGTACGCCTGGATTTTGGATAAGCTGCCAGCTGAGCATGAGCATGGTCTCACCACTGACATATCCCCATGGAATAGGAGACCACAAATAGGATTTAACTATCATTGATGCCCTAGGACACAGAGGCTATCAAAACAAGACTGCAGGCACATCTCCAGCAGACTTAGAGATCCTGATGGTTGCTGCTGCTGTCTGTGAGTTTAAAGCCAAGAGCCTAATGCATGAGCAGACCGGTGAGCATAGCCCTCTGGCTTATACACTGGATATGAGACAACTACTGGTGTTATCAAGATGACTTTCACTGAGGCACCCTACAGCCAGAGAAATATAAATCATTACGGAAGTCAGCACCACATTAAAAAAAATAGCTCTTCCTCTGGTTGGAATGTTATAACATGCCAGAGACAAATGCTACCATGCCTTTGGTTCAAGGGATGAAAAGTCACCTGTAAAACAAATGACAGTGTCAGCGGAAGCCCATTGCTTGAAATCCTGGATTGTACTCTGCCATGAACTTGTCCAATGAACAAGCCCTTGTATCTGCCCTGTAGGATATCTACAGAGTTCAAGATATTGGTTCTATCCCTGTGAACTGAGTGGAGATGGGTGATCAATCTTGGTGCGCTCAACATCACAACTGAAGCGAAGTCAGCTGAGGGGATAGCATTGTGGCATAGTGGTGCCAGCATCCCATATGGGCACTGGTCCATGTCTTACATGCTCTATCTCTGATCCAGCTCCTTACTATTAGCCTGGAAAAAGCAACAGAATGTGCCCCAAGTGTTTGGGCCCTGCCATCCACCTGGAAAACCCAGATGAAGTTCTTGGCTACTGCTTGGTTCAGCCCTGGCTGTGTAGCTGCCTGGGAGTGGACCAGCAGATGACAGAGTTTTCTCTCTCTCCCTACAACCCACTTATCTACACCTCCCTCTCCATAAATAACTCTGCCTTTCAAATAAATTTTTAAGCTAAAGAAAAAATCTGTTGTAATGTGCCACAGTTTTGAGTCAAACTCTTAAGGACATTTGTTTTTCAATGTCAAGAATGTGTCCTTCAAAAATGTTGGCAAGGACAACAAAAATGACCCACCGATACAAACAGCTCTAATGAGCATCATGAAGTATGCAGGCCAAGCCCATGCTGGCTTAGCCCCTGCACTGCATTGTCACACAACTCACAATGCTCACAAGTTAGCCAAGCTAAAGGAAAGGTTTGATCACCATTCTGGTAAGAAGCTGGAAGATGGCTTGAGATCTGATGTTGATCATGCCATTGCTGATTCAGTTCCTGGCAAGCTGGCATGTGTTCAGAGATTTTCTATTTTCTGGATCATTCTGCTGCTCCTTATATGAGACAGATCATTCTTGTGGATACCATGAACACAGCTGACAAGAAGGCTGCTGGAGCAGACGAGGTCACCAATCTACCCAGAAAGCAATGTAAATTATCCCCATAAGGACTTCCCAGTCTAAATAAGTGATGGAATAATAGTCCAGTCTCAGAACCATTTGTCTGAACTGACCATGCAAGTTTAATAGTAAAAGACTGTTTAATGGTAGTAATATATCATACAACCTTCAGAACAAAAGGAGAATGTTGTGTGGACTGTATGTGTGTGTGTGTGTTAAGTTACTTGTTAATAAAACTACTACTTTTTGATGGGAAAGATGTGACCAAATATTTGTCATATAATTTTGAGACCCATGAAATGAAGTTGAAGGAGGAAAAAAGAAAAAATAGCAAAAATCATTTTGTAAGTCCTGAACTGTTGACAAAGCTGAGACAAGACTCAAGCATCCCACCACCAGGTTGGTGGGCTTTCCTAAATCTCCACCTGCTTCATAAGGTAGAAACACAACAACAGGTCTCGCTGCTATGTCATCCAACCATCTTAAATGAGTAGCCTGCTTATGAAGATAGCACTCATGGCTGGATCCATTCAACCAGAGCACACAATCCTTTCCCGAGTTACATCCTCACAGTATGTCCCAAATCAAGCTCTGCAGTCCTACCAACATTTTCTACCACCTGGCACTGCTTTATCTGCACAGCCTCGGCTGATAAGAGCCTCTGAAAGCTGCACATACCTGGTGAGATGAGGAATTCTGCTTACCTCCCCTGCATATGAGTAAGAACACGGAAATGTGGGAGTCACATGGAAATTTTAAAGACATAGCACCTATATATAAAAACGTACCAGCTATGTATGACTCCACCAAAAAGAAATTATGTCCTTATTATTTAACTTTCCAGTCCAGTGTATATAGTTTTCTGCCTTCTACACAGTAGGCATGCAACAAACACCAAGTGAGAAAATGAACACATGAAAGAACACAGAAATCAAGCAAAAACTATCAAGTGGTATTGATTTCCTAGAGTTGCTATAACAAACCATACAAATTATGTGACTTACGTTGGTAGAAATTTATTTTTTCTCACAATTGTGGAAGTAAAACTCTAAATTCAAAGTGTTAACAAGGCTGAGACCCATCACCAGGCTATTAAGGAGAATCTTCCCTTCTCTGTCAGTTTCTGACAGTCGTGGACATTAACTCCAGGCCACGTGATGCCAATCTCTGCCTCTGTCTTCACAGTTACTTTTTTTTAAATTTTATTTTTGATGTTTACATGCTTGATCAGTTTGCTGGGGTAGTTGATCAGTTTGTTTTGCTCTCTTTCTTCTGCAGCCCAGCCCAGCCCACCACATGCTCAGTCCTCATGTATACCAGGGGAAGCTGAAGCCCAGTCAGAGTGACTCCCAATAACCCCCACTGGACCAACCCCTAGCTCTGGTTCCTGTGTTTTCCGGCTTGTTCAGTGGACTGGTCAAGTCTGTCCCATATCCCATTTAGCTCTCATATACATCATTGGGCATTGAAGTCTAACTCACCCCAAGTAACTCCACCCACCACGCCATACTCAAGCCAATGGGTGCCACTGCCTGTCCTGCAAGGCCAGCCTCCATGCCTGGTTCTCATGCTCACCCGTTGGAATTGCAGCCCATAAGCAAGGTGCCTACAGCCTCCCCACTGCACCTACTCCGTGTCCTGGATCTTGCAGGCAGTTCTGCAGTCTAGCTCTACAGGAATTGCCCCCAGTCCAAGCACTTGTCAGTTGATGCTGCAGCAAAGCCCAACCCACCTAACCTTACTCCGCGTCATGCCTGCGCGGGTGCATACAATCGCTTAGCCCAGTCTGGCTCTCCCTTAACCCAGTTCACACAGGCCAACGGGTGTTGTGGTCCAGCCCAGCCTGGTCTGCCCCCAGTCCCAGCTCTTTCGCCCACCAACACATGCCAGACCAAGAGAGTAGAGGTGGGGGAAGAGAGGTATGTGAGCCTGGTAGGGGAGTAGTAGGGTCTCCCCTGCTGGGCCACTGCTCCTGTTGGTGAACATGAGAGCTGGGACACAATTATATTCTTTCTGCTGTCTCTCATCTCTCTTCTCATAGAAACACTATCCCAGAACAGCCTTATCTCAAGAACATTACTTCAATCAACTGCATCCACAAAAATTTTTTTCCTAAATAAGATCACATTTACAGGTTTTCTTGGACCTATGATAGAGGATAGCACAGTCCAACAATGACAGTATGATGCAGTATAATCTCGATTACTTTTACAATGGATATTGTATGGAATAGAAAGGGAAAGCAAAGATAGAAAAGGACACAATACAATGCATCCATAAATTAACTGTAATCTACTCACAAGAAATAGTGAAATCAAACGTAATTACTCTTGTTTATTCTTTTAGATTTTCTTAACTTTCTACCCACATTATATAGATCATACATCAATTTCTACTACAGTGAGATTATCTCAAGAAGTCTAAAGCAAAGTGCCCCTTCACAGTAAGGGGTTAAAAAGCTCTGGAGGGATAACTAAGGAACTGACAAATACTGGTAAGACATTGGCTTGGCTTTGAATAGAAAAATCACTCAGCGCATTACAATATTATGGGATTCTTTTTTAGCGTTTAAAAGATGTTCAGACTATATTTAAAGATTGTATTATTATCATTTTTTCATGATACATTTTGTAGATGTAGAGGTTAGCTCCTATTCCTCCTCTTCCTTCCTTCCAACCCCTCTTGGCTCCCACCCCCCTCCATATTATCACAGCAGTATAGTCCCTTAGTAAGGCTACATTTTTTAAGTTATCATTTTAACATCCAAAAGGTCTTTTTGATTTAGATTTGGGTCTATTTTTTCTAAATTAACTTTAGATCTTCTCCCTTTGACAACCTGCAAAGAGATGCATGAATCTATTTTTTTTTTTTAAAGGAACGAACTGAATTGTAAATGCTAAATAATCTGGTGTATCTTTAACCACCATTGTCATCTGATAAGTGATCCCTAGTTAGAGAAAAGTTTGGAGAGGAGCTACAAAGGGTTTGACTGCAGAGCTGAGGAAGAATCTAAAGACTGAGTAATACAGAGGAAACAGAAAGGAAGAACCACAGATCATCAAAAGAGGGCTAAAGCAACCCCATGGAACACTGACTAGAGGAAGAGGAGGAAGGAAAACGTTCAGCGTTTCACACCATTTGCTAAAGAGTGCATCAAATAAAGCTCCTTGGTTATTCCCCCCACAAAATCTGCAATGAAATCTACCATATTCTCAAGGCTCTTTGCACTGGGGAGGAGAAGTTTCCTGTGAACAAGCTAGGAACAGGTAACATCTGGGTTGTATAAACTTTAAGAAGAGATGCCACTAAATACTCCATGTGCCAAGTTTTGAAAGTGTTTCAATTTCCTGTTATGTCAAGATGCACCTCATTTGGAGAAAAGATTGCCATTTAGAAATTCAACCCTCAAAAAAAGTGCTATTCACCAAAATAATTATTACAATGGAAACTCATTTGTAAGAAGTGCAATAATTTCACGGCTCACATAGCGAAACAGTCCATTGGCAAATGACCCTGCCGTGTGCAAAGCTGACAAGCAGAAGTTGTTCAAAAGATGATCAATCCAAGGTTTAGGAAAGTGAAATTAATTTATTGATTGTGAAACTATTTTTGAAACACTTTTACTGTGAGTTAAGAATTAATTTCACTTTTGGACTTTCACTGTCCCCCAAAGGCCTGAAACTACTCTAATGAGTTTGCTTTTGAACTCATTGTTATTTAAGCCCATCAAAGTATCTTTTAGTAACACTGTTTTTTAAAAAGAGAAAATCAAGTACTTTTCCCCCAATTTTCCTTTCAAAGCTTCAGTTCTCATCAAATAGAGCCTAAATAGCTCCTCCCAGACCAAAGGAACCATCACAATGTATAAATAATTGGACTGGGCTGGAGATAAAAGACTCAGTCCTCTGTGCTGTGTTTGAGCACTGAAGTCTCTTTCTCTTACTCCAATTGAAACAACATCACTCAATACAGAGTGCATCAATTCTTACGTGGGAACAACAGAACATCTCTCTCCCACTTACGAAACTAAAGATAAAACTCAATGTCTATTAGCTGCAAATGCTCCAAGTTCAAAATCTTTGGCTTTTTTTTTATTGCAGGTGTGCAATTGGGGGGGGAGAATATATTTAACAGGAATAATAATTCACTCTTAGGGAAGACTGACATTTTGGGTAAAATCCAGAAGATGGCAACACCAAAAACAAATAACCCCCTTCCTTTTTTCTGTATAAACTTTTCCCAGGGATTCAGTAGCAAGCAATAAATCTCCTGGCCATGGCTCCACATGCCTCCAACTGGCAGGACAAAGATGTTGGGCATAGTTCCTTTGCAGCTGCCTGAAGTGTCTGGTAGCCATATTTCTGAACTACTGCCCAAAGTTGCTACAGACCAGAGCCAATGCATATATGTCATATATGAGTATTATATAGCTGGTGATGATAAAAATTTACACTTAAACTGCTCCAAATTCAGTGTTTTGGGATTTACATGTATCACTAATAAGTTTTTAAAGCAGAACATATGGAGTTTTTTTCTTCATATTGTGCTATGAGTAAGAAAAGATAATTTGGCACTTGGTGGTGGTGTTCTCATAGTCTCACTCAAGAAACCACCATATTTATTAGAACTGAAACCTCCCCAACATTCAGCCCATTCACCCAATGTGGTCCTGCCCATACTTAGATGCTGAACACACTATGAAAGAGTACTGTCAATTGACTGAACAATAAAACTTCAAGTTTTAAATACTTAAAGTAGGAAATGGGTTCCTATGATATCATGTAAGTTTTTAAAAAGTCCAATATGGAAAATGATACCCAAGCTAGAAAGATTAAAAAAATGTATTTTAAAATTGAAAGTAAACTAAGCAAACACTAGAGAAATTGCTATGTGAATTATAAGATGGGATATTACACATGTTAATGTGTATAAAAACATGAAAAAACTTAAAAGATGTGAATACTGAAGTGTAGAAATATACCAACCTGATTATAGGAAATACTGGTATTGAAAAGAAAAAGTTCAAGAAAGCAGTGGTAGTATTAATGTTTGGATAGTGAAGAAGATAGGCTGTTTTCTGCTTGTTTTTTTTTTTTCTTATTTTCCAAATCTCTTTTTATAAAAAAAAAGTTGCATTTACAACATTTTTTAAAAAGCTAATAAATAAACAAACGGAATTTTAAATCCTAATACCAAATGGGCCTTATCAAATGGAAAAGCCGATTAAATAAACAGAAAAGTTGTTCTTTTGAAATAGGTGAGGTAAGTGTTCTCATAATTATGCAACTTGTAGGAATAGCAGACTGAATGCAGCAGAAAGAGTACTCTGCTGTAGTAAAAGAAAGCCCTTATCCCTCGCCATAATATAGTTTCAAGAAGAAAAACAAATGAGTCATAACTAAAGTGAGCAGCATTGTGACAGCATGCGAGACCCGTGCAAAGTTTACCAACGCTCAGGAAAATAAAGTGGAACATGTTGCTCCATAAGCAGATAGGCAAGTACTTTTTGATATCAAGAGATAGCAAGGAAATAACCTGACTCCAAGTCACCTGCACCACAACATGGTTCTAACCCTGGATTTAAGATACACAATAGTACTACCCAAAGTCACACACCACACCCAAAGACTCAGCATCTCTTAAAGAAATGGTAAGTCTATGTGGAAAATGCTATCATTCTGCAAGCATTGCAGTCAAGCATTTTACAATAGCTTATTTAATTAACCTTCACAGCAATTCTACACGTGAAAGAGACTCCAACAGAACCCCACTTATCAGGTGCTTACAGAGGTTAAGATCTTACCCAAGACTACAAAATTATTTGAAACAGGATGAAATCCATATTTAATTTATCTAAATATAAAACATACTCTTAATTCCACACTATGGTGTCGATAATTTAAAACCTGCTAGCCTTGGAAATGAACAGATGGGTCTTCTCTATGGCTTATCCATGTGATATGAGGATGATACTTTCCAAGGCTCCATCGCTACAAATATGGTTTAAGATTAAGATAATTTTCTGCAATTCACATTCAGCACCCCTTTCTAAAATGAGCTCATAAAGAACAACTACAGGAATTCATAAAATATGTTGCTGCTGATCAGTAAAATTTTAATTACAGAAAGATACTAGCTGCTTCAATTTTGTTTAAATTTTCCTTCATGCATGATCCATTTATTATTTCTCTTTTAAAATCATATTATTCATATTAAGTGACCCAAAACATTGGCTGAAGTGGTTGATTACAGACTGGAGTACAAATTTACTTTGTCACAGACCAAAAAACAAGAGTGAAAAAGTAATAAAAGTTCAAATCTTAGCTCTAAGTTTTCAGGGGGGAGTTTTGCTATTGTGAATAAACATGTGTACTAAAACATCTCTATCTCTAGTACATTGCCTCAAATAGTATTCCTTTGTTGATGGAGGAATTCAAAGGCAATGAAAAAAATGTGTGTTTTGGTAGAAAGTTCATTCTAAACTCAACCACAAAGTGCATACAAAATTCTCATCATTATCACATGGTACAGTAATGTGTCAGAAATCTCTCTTGGAGCAGGTGTTTGGCCTGGAGGTTAAGATGTCTTTTAAGATACCCTGGACTCTCTCATTCAGCAGCATCTGGGTTTGAGTCCCAGCTCCAGCTTCCTGCTAAAGCAGACAGGAAGGCAGCAATGATTGGGTTTCAGAGCCCCATGTGGAAGACCTATATTGCATTGCCAGCTCCAGGTTTCAGCCCCCGCCTAATGTCGGCATCTAGGACAGTGTAGTAAGGAACTCCTGGAAAGGAACCCGTGCGCTTACTCCCTTCTTGCTCGCATTTTCTATCAAAAATAGAGGTTCCCTAGCAACCCTTTCCAGAAAAAAATTAGAACATTCTACAAACCTTTTAACGCATATAAAACATCACGTGTGCTATTTCTAACTAGTATTCGACATAGAAATGAAAAGCTAAGTCAGTGTGTTCCACAAAAAAAATATCCCAAAGCAATATGAAATAGATGTTAAGTGGGCAGTATAAACATTTGTTCAGTGTAAAATGGTTCATGAAGATAAAATAGAATTACAAATCAAATGTTAGTATTCAAAGGCAGGCAGATAAACCTTTAACAAAAAAGAAAAGTCACTAATTAAGGCCTGGTTTGGTAGTTGCAGGAATTCTAGGAATTCAAAAACACATTTCTTACTTGCTATCGATGAGCACTTCAGACTGCCTATTATTCACTTGATCATCACTCTTATGGCGAAACTGAAAAAAAATAAAAAAGTATTTGTGTGAAAACATGAAATCGCATTTTTTAAACCCAGTTATACTAAAGCCACTTCGAGCTCATCTATTTGGACAATATTGTCATTTGTTCGAGGTGAACTCAGTTTATGCTACCTTGAGCCCATGTCACTCATCTCACTCAACCTTATTTCATAATCACCAGAATAAGTCTACCCATGTGCTCTTCCAATTTCCACATGTGATTTGTTGATTCTAGAAAGCCAATATGTTCTATATTCTGATGTCTAGTCCCAGGAAAAAAAATACATTAATTCTGATTTAGCCAGGAATAGAGTCTTGCATTTCTCTCACACAAGTCCAATACTTTACTGGAACACCATTCATCCATTCATCCCTTCTATGGATATCTTTGAAGTCAAGAAATCACTTTTAACAACATGCATTTTTATTCTGTCAATCCTAAGTGCAAACAGTGGTCTTAAGAAATACTGAGCATTTTAAACAAAAATCAGAATGCAATATTGCACCACACTTAGTATGTATTTAGATTTTATGCTCAAGTGATCACTTTTCTTATTGTATACTCTTACATTGGCTTGGGGAAGTATAAATGTTATGTGTTCTCCATGAAACTCTTCAATTAGAAACCATTTAGATAAATCTTTCTACATAAACTATCAAGATTAGAAACTGGTGGGCTGAAATAGAGCCAAGGTTAATATACAGACGATAATACAAAGAGCAACACACAGAATAGCTGTAATAAAAACCATTTCTCTAACAAATTAGCCAATATGAAATCATCAGTTAGTGCTTTCTTGTTTCACTCAAAACCTTGTACCTGAGATGAGTATTTAGCCTAGCAATTAAGATTCCAGTTAAAGTGCCCATGTCCCAGGAAACATGGGTTGGATACCCAGCAGCAGCTCCCGACTCCAGCTTCCAGCTAATCCAGGATCTCGAAGGAAGCAGTGATAGATCCAATTATTGGGCTCCTTACACCCATTTGGGAGACTCAGATTGATTTTGTTTCCCAGCTTAGCCCAGTTTAGTCTTGGCTGTCTGGGGAGTGAAGGGATAAATGGAAGATAGTAATTTTATTTGCTCACTTTTTCTCTCTGCTTTTTAAATAAAACAAAAAAATCAATTTTCCTTTCCTTCAATTCTTTTTCTTCATATCCTTCCCAAACCCATCCAAATCTTTTTATTGTGATATCCCTGGTACATCAATTACACAGCGTGGCACATATAAGTTAATAGACATTACCAAGAGAAATAACAAAGCTATATACATTTGCTAATGAGAAAATGTATAACGCTGGTAGAGGAATAAATTAAGTTAGCTCATCCATTAACATGCAAACTTCTTCCTACCAATAAAATGATAGAAATGGAAACACTATTTTATCTAAGTGCATAGTTTGGTAGGGTTACAGAATATTCCCTATTTGGTCCTCCATATCTACCACCTCTCCCCCTCTTTGCTCTGTGGCTTGGCAAGTTTGCCTGAGTTGGGTTTGACCAATAGGTGACATTCACAGAGTATCTAAAGGACAGAAGAGAGTGAAACTGGGTACTTATTTCCTGGATTCCTTCTACCTACATTGACTACAGCTCCTTTCTCTACAGTTGGCCCAGCTGCAAGCAACTCTTATAGCTCCACATTTGGTGATTGCTGTTTTCATTTGCCTCTTCAGGTATAGAGGTTTTATATCATCTACATCACTACCATAGGTGATCATCCTTGCCTGTGCCCTTTGTAAGCAGTCTCTTCGTTATTCAGTTCTCCAGTCTTCTTTCAAAATGACATCTCTTTCCTGCCCAGTACCCAACTGATAAAGTTATCCAGTTATTAAGCTGACACATATCACAACAAACTCACACTTGAAGTATTCATTGCAGTAAGATCAAACGAGGATGTCATTTCATTCACATTAGCAACCAACCTAAAGTTGGCCCCTAATTGACTAGCTGGACACCATGGAAATATACTGATCAGCTAATCCCTCAAAGCTCAGCAACCCATTTTCTGGGACTCAACTACTACTCAGGCTTTGTCGAGGTGTCTGAGAAGATAGGGTCCAAAGAACTTAGCAACTGTAATCTAGGCCAGTTCTACACTAGTGGTAAATACAAAGCTTAAGGGGAAACGTGTTCTGGGACAGGAAAGGGGAAGAACAAGCATTCACTGTGTACTCGACATGAGCCAAGCTCTCTGATGCTTCACATGTATGATCTTTTGTCAACGCAATGTCATTGCAAAAGGATAATTTCAGAGATATTACCTGCTTTGCCTCATGCAACACTGCTAGTACAGGGTATAACAAGGTATCTCCACCCCAGGTCTATTTTGTTTCTACTCTACAATTTTCCTCTTTTATTGAGTGTAACTATAATACATAAGATATTTAAAGCAAAAATACAGGAACTCTCACATCTATTTACTTAAAAGATTAGGCAGCACAAGGAAATCACACATTTACTCCAATGAGTGAAATCACTAAGATTTTTGCCCTTGGAACTACTTGAAGCTAATAACCTATTCTTTGTAATATCCTTTGTTCTTTGAGAATGGAACTCTTTAACCTTTAAAAGGAATGTATTATGTCTGGAAATACATGAAAGCCATTCTTAGAAAACAGGTTTGGATAATAAGATTTTTAATAAGCTGAAAAATGACATTTGTTTCCAAAGCTGCATAAACATAAACCCACGATTTTGGCCTTCTTCTACTCCTGTGCACAAAGACAACTCTGTAAGAGAAGCTCCCCAACTACCTTAAACAATGGCAACCTCACAGAAATGGGTAGAGCCAGGAGCATCCCAAGCTGAGCACTTTGGTTTTTATTTATTTATTTTAAATATTTATTTTTATTGCAAAAGCATATTTACAGAGAGAAGGAGAGACACAGAGAAAGATCTTATGTCTACTGATTTACTCCCCAAGTGACTGCAATGGCCAGAGCTAAACCATTCCTGAACTCAGGAGCTTCTTCCATGTCTCCCAAGTGGCTGCAGTATACCAAAGGCTTTGGACCATCCTCTACTGCTTTCCCAGGCTGCAAGTAGGAAGCTGGATGAGAAGTGGAGCAGTCAGGACATGAACCAGTGCCCATATGGGATCTTGGCACGTGCAAGGCAAGGATGTAACCACTGATTCATTGCACCGGGCCCAAGCTGAGTACTTTAATACAGAATTAGAAAAACAGAAAAATTCATCAACGGGCCCAGCGTGATGACTCAATGGCCAATTAGCAAGCTAATTCTCATCCCTGTGGCATCAGTATCCCATATGGGCACCAGTTTGTGTCCTGGCTGCTCCACTTCTGACCCAGTTGTCTGCTTATGACCTGGGAAAGCAACAGAGGATGGTCCAAATCCTTGGGACCCTGCACCCATGTGGGCGATCCAGAGAAAACTCCTGGCTATGGATCAACTCAACTCAGGTCGTTGTGGTCATTTGGAAAGTGAACCATCAAATGGAAGACTTCTTTCTCTGTCTCCCCTTCTCTCTATATAAAATATGATTTGGGGAAAAATTTAGATAAATTTGTTAAAATCTACAAGAAAAAGGTATAGATTCCAACTGTACTAAAACAATTTCCAAACTATGTTCAAAGAGAACTTAAAGTCACAGGCAGATCACAACATGAAATATAAATATGGGTTCAAAGGAGAGGCCTGGGATAAGCGTAGAAACACATTTGAATCATTTGTACATTGATGAGTTAATGAGACTATGGCACATGCAGTCATCAGAGTAAGAATGTAACTTGTCTGGATCTAGAATGTTTTCCCAAGGTTATGTTCTAAATATTTGAATAGGAATGACTTCTTTTTTTGAATATTCATATTTTAAAACACTATCAGCTTTTATCTCATTTACTGACATAGGTTTCCTGACTTTTTGAAGCTATTTACTTGTACAACATCTGATATGCTGAACAAAGTATGTGAGAGTGCTTAATATTTACCATCCTCATAACTTAGTTACAGACTTACAAGATAAAAAGTATTCTGAATGAATGCAGGTCTAATTCTAGTTTATTATTCCATGAAATTGTTATGTAATCATTAGCAAATCACTAGTTCTTAGGGGCTCTAGCTTCATCATCTACAAAGTGAAGAGGTGACACTATTGAAGGCTTCTTGCCTTTACACACCAAAGCAAATGACCAAATTAATCACCAAAACAAATGACCAATGAGGGTTTTTTGTGTTTTTTTGTTTGTTTTGGTTTGGACAAGAAGCGATTCTTTCAAAATTTCAAGTAGGTATTATTTTCCACATATGAGATGACACAAAAGGAAGCCCTTTAAAGTTTCCCATGAGCAAATACTCACATAGTCGTCTGTAGCATCTTTGACAGCTGTCATTATGATCACCAGGACCAAAGGCACAAAAGTAGTAAACCAGGTCAAGGAGGAGATTTCTGGAATCAACTGAAACAAACATTGCAAATATTTTAGGATTTTTAGTATCCTATGTGTATCTTCTAGACTGTGTCACTGGAGGTTATTTTCAGTTATTTGTAAAAATATAAAATGAATTTTAAGAACTTGCATTATAAACCAAATATAGTAGGAATAACATTAAACCAGTTTTCAAGCTATCAGACAAAATATAACTTTAATAGGAAGTTAATAAACTGTTTGAAATCCTCTATAAAATATCTTTCCCTGGATGTTAAATGTCACATGTGATTCTCAGTCTCTCATCTCAACTCTTAACCAATTCTTCTCTCATCAATTCCCCAAAACAGATCCTTTGAACCTCTACCTTGTGCTAGATTCTGTGTCAGGTACATTTCATATTACAACATTTGATCTACAGCAAATATCACTAAGTTAAATTTTAAAAAAAGATTTGTTTACTTATTTATTTATTATTGGAAATGTACAGCTACAGAGAGAGAGAGAGAAGGAGATACAGAGAGAAAGATATTCTGTCTGCTGGTCCACTCCCCAAGAGGCAACAATGGCTGGGGTTGAGTTGATCTGAAGCCAGGAGTTTTTTCAGAGTCTCTCACATGAGTGCAGGGTCCCAAGGACTTGAGCCATCCTCTACATTACCAGCCCACAAATAGGGAGCTGGATGGGAAGTGAAGCAGCCAGGGCACAAACTGGTGCTCTTATGGGATCCTGGGCGAGCAAGGCAAGGACTTAGCCATTGAGCCATCGCACCGGGCCCACACTGAGTTAAATTCTATGTTAGAATTGCTTTGGACAAACCCATAGAGTTTATGTTTCTGTACAGCTCCAGGAATGCACAAAGAGAAAACATTGCGAACAATAACCTAAGGTTATAGTGGAAATACAACCTAAGGTTATAAGGAAATAGTGCAGCCTTGGGTGTCGTGGCTCCATTTTATAAAGGAAGCACTTAGGGGTTAAGCAACTAAGCCATAAACATACATGGCTGAAGTTTAAACATGTCTTTTACTCCTATTGCTTTGTAGCTCCAGTGCCCCTCACCGAAAAGAAAGTTAGTGACCATGCACAGGACTATCTCAGAGAAGTGGTTTTCAAATGTGGTTCATTTTTGAGCTGCTTCAGGGCCAACAGATGGGAATGATGGCAAGCATGTGTTCAGTAGATGGAGGAGAAAGTAGGGAAGGACTCTTCAATAGACATTTGTCCCATGTGTTAGGATACTTGTGTCTCACATCATAGTGCCATGAATTGGATCCCAGCAGTGGCTTCTGACTCAAATATACAAACCTTTGGAAGGTAGCACCTGTGCCTCGGCTGACCGAGTTTCTAGCCCTGGTCACTGCAGGAGGGAACCAGTAGATCAAATCTCTAAATAACTAAATAAACTTCTATAGCAAACACCTCCACGGAAAATCAATTTTATATAACATTCTACATAAGATTTTCACACCTCAGAAGCCCAAAAGTACTCTGCTGGGAAGCAGAAAAGCTGCATTTCAGACCCATTAACTCTCAGCGAAAGCATTACATGTGACCTAACTTCTTGCATCTAATTTCTTCAGCCAAAACACAAAGGAGGTTGAACTAAACCATCTCAAAGGTCCCTTTCAGATACAAACTTCTATGAATAAAAGCTTCTGACCACAAAATAAGAAACTATTTGGAAATGAACAAAAATCTGGAATGGGATGAAAAAAATCAAACACAATTTTGTAAGAGGATAAAAGAGAATGAAATCTTGGGTTCTAAGGTCTCTTTAATAAATAGTAAGATGTTAATTCTTTTTTTTGCTTTTGCTTTTTATTCTGATTTTTTTCCCTGATCCACATCCAGTTCTTTTTTCCTATTCCCTATTTCTTGGGGAGTCATCCATCTCCTCTGTTTTCAGTCCACAAAGTTTGGGTGAAGATCGACTCCATCCTGACTCCAGGTTTTGGTGTATGATTTGGGTTAAGCAAATCACTGCCCCAAGTTCTGAAGCCATGGTGATTGGTTCAGGGATGAATGTATCACCCCAGTTGGAATGAATCCCAAAACCTTCTCTGCAGAGGATGACCCAAGTCTTTGAGCCCCTGCCATCCACATGGGAGACCCAGAAGCTTCTAGTTCTTGGGTTTTGTCTGGCCCTTCCCAGCCATCTGGGGGAGTAAATCAACAGATGGAAGATCTGTCTCTCCTTCTCTTTGTAACTCTGCCTTTTAAATAAATAAATAAATGTTTTAAAAGGAAAAATATTTTGCTATAACAAGAGAAGTAATATACTCTCTTCCTACTTTTCCTCCCGTACTTTCTCCTTCATTGGAGATAAGTTGAGCTAAGAAGATGGAACTCTGGAGCTGTCTAAATTACCAAGTAGAGTTTACCTTAGCATCAGATCAACATGGAAGAAGATAGAGAGCCCACGTCCCAATAAAATTGTTACTTCCCAGGATTCCAGTTATACTGGAAATGATACATGTCCCTGAGTATATTCACCATTTACTTAAATTAGTTTACATTTCTGCCATTTATAAACAGAAGATTTGTAAGGCAATGTTAAAGACAAAACATATTCAAAACTGTTAATGCAGATAATATATCTAATTAACCTTCTTACCTTCTATGATTAACAAACTGTAGCACATTCTGAATCTGTCAGTTTGATCTCATAAAATTACTCAAAAATACTAGGGAAATAACTGGCCTCTGTGAGCTATTTGTGTGTCTTCTTGGATTTAGCATTTTCTAACATATTGGTCATTCAATACCAAGCCAATTAACTCCATGATGTTGTAAATTGATGTTGATGCTATGTTGTGGTTTTTCATTGCAGGGGATGATATTCTGCCAGCTCTACTTTTAGACCAGGGATGGTCTCCCAAGGAAACTGCTGAATTTATCTGGACAATAAGAGGCTAGACTCTATGCATGGTACATGCTCGCAATGAAGGAATCAGGACTGGATATGAACTGTTCTACTGCAACAATGTGGAGGAATCCAACATGGGAGCAGGGCTTTTTGGAGGGGTGGGGGGAATCCCAGAGCCTATTAAACTGTGTCATAAAACGAAATTTAAAAAAAAAAGGACACCATAAGAAAAAAAATACTAGGGAAATAACTGGCCTCTGTGAGCTATTTGTGTGTACTCTTGTATGTGTCTTCTTGGGTTCAACCCTTCTTTCTTCCCAAAGTACCAGTATAAATTCAAACAGCAGTAAGTCCAAATTTCAGTTACATGGGGAAAAAACAGAAAAGCTACTATCTTCCAACAATCTACTCCAAACTATCAAACTCATTACCCAGCAGTAAAATAGCATAGCTCTATTATTTATTTTTCATATGTACATAAAATATGTCATTATTCTCAGAAAAATATGGAATGTGCCTAATTGAGTTCCCCAAGCCCCTCAGTCTTAGGCAGCTAGAACTCTGTGTCAGCCCTGGCAATCCCTGCACTGCCAAAGTAGGAGGGAAATAAATAAAGGAGGGAAGCTATAAATGGCCATTATCAGGCTCTGGTTTGGTTCACACCAAGGGCAGGCCTGCGTTTTTAAAGGACCTCAGAGTTTAAGCTGACAGATGTACTCTTTTTTTGGACCCATTTCTAGTCCTCCCACATCTGTGATGAGAAACTGTAATAGCAGCATTAAAAATCTGATAAGGACAGTTGTACTGAATCATGAAAATTTAGTTGATAAATTACCTTATTTTTTCAATTATCTAAATCATTTTATTAAACAGATATTTAATATTCACAAACAACAGTACCTGTAAAATCAGAAGGAAAAGGAAGTATGCATTTGCCACTCTTTGGAACTGTTCAAATAAATTAATTGGCAAGAAGGTGAGAAGGCTGTACTTGGATGTGTGGATGCGATTATCCTGAAAAAGAAATAGCATCATGTTAGTTTGGAATAAAACACTGTTCACAATCAAAAATAGCTCTAAAATTTACAAAGTTGAGCATAAGCAGTACAACAGCAGCAGCAGAAAAAAAAGTTACACAGAAAATTTTAAACTCTGCATGACCCAAGGCCTTAATTTTTTTTCCAAAATGACACACTCCAAGAACTAGGTAAAACTGCTGCTCAATGCCATAAAATAAATTCAACCTTCACTAAAAAAAAAAATATGAATTGCAAAAGTCTACCTTTGAGGTTTTGATACTTGGGCATTTATTCATTTGGCTTAAATACCTACTGGATGCAGAAACTGCTCTCATGCAGAGTCCATCAGCTACAAGAAACACTGAGGACCTGGTCTACCTTTCCAAAGTACAATTCCTCTAAGGACCAGACAAGGGACCCCCTCAGTCTGTGACAGCAAATCGACTGTGTCACAAGACAACCTGCTCCTATTTCAGTTAGAATTGCTAAAAAGGCCTTTCTTCTCTAAAGACATAACTGTTAATTTTGAAAGAGTTACAGAAAGATCTTTGACCCACTGGTTGATGATCCAGATGGCCACACTGGCCCTGGCTGGGCCAAACTAAAGCCAGGAGCTGCATCTGCATCTACCACATGGATAACAGGGGCTTACACACTTACGCCATGTTCTGCTGCTTTTCCCATGCCCATTAGCAGGCAGCTGGGTCAGAAGAGGAGCAGCAAGGACACGAGCTGATACCCGTATGGAATGCCAGTTTCATAGGTGCTGATTCAGCAGCTGCGCCAAACACCAGCCCCTGGGAAGGTCTTATACATATGAAAGCCTAATCTGCCTCTCTAACTCCTTGCCACACTCATGTCTTTTCATTTTTGAAACATTATTCCTCCAATGCTGGAGGTAAATGACACTAAAAGGGACAGAGCTAAAGACAAAAAAAAATTAAGCCAAACAATAAAATATAGCAAGCTTCTAGATTAATGTTAACAGCTTTTTCAGGTATAATATAAAACATATTAAGTATGCTATATTTAATCACTTAATCCATTCAACTGTACTCCCTTGAATCTTAATGCTATCATACCCACAAAGCTGTGAACTGACAGGTCTTGCTGAAATTTAGTATAAACATGTCCAGAAGAGCATTTTTAAAATGAAGTTAGTTTGCTGTAGCTGGTTTTAAGTGAGTTCATACTTGCGCTCTGGATATCACTAACTGGCTAATGAAAATACAAGCATCTGGCAAATGACTACTTTTAACAATGACCAGAAAGCAAGATATCAGAGCTGTGCGCTCTGAGGTGCAGCAGAGTCAGAAAAGAGGCAAGTGCAGGGTCGCTTTTCCAGTGTTAGCTATTCAAGAGTTGGGCTGGGACAGCAGACTCTGAGAACTATTGATCATGACACGCTTTTCTAATGAAGGGACTTAGACAAAAAAGGGGGAAAAAAACAAGGAAATGAAACCAACCGATTACACATTCTGTTTTTATATTGTCCTTCTAAGTTAAAAACTAAAACTGAGATGAAGCTTATTATCTTGCTAAAACGACAAATACGACATCTAACTGTCAAAACCCCTACTGGAATCATAAGGAAACTCCTGCAAAACTGGTGAAGAGCTAATTTTGTGCAATGAAGTGACAATGCCAAGCAGAAACTGTGGTAATTCCCTCCTATTTACTTAGTTTTACATATAGGGAATGGTGGTTCTCCTGCCTTTGTTGGAACTTAGTCACAGGTGATGCAAAGCTTCAATTTCATCTGCTAATAAGGAATAAGGGCTCCCTCTCGTGGACAATCTCTGGAGCCATCCATTTTTCTTCATTTCACCCAAAAACAAAACAAAAATTATTCTTTTTTTCATTTTCCCTGCCTTAAGTCAGGCACATTAATATTTAGCCAGTTTGTTGAGCCAGCCTGTGAACTTACAGATTCTAGAGTAACACATTCCACAATAAAGCCCAGGATTCCACTACTTTGTTCCATCAGGGACAACTAAAAACATAGCCATCCAGAAACAGAGGAGGACACAGAGTAGTGGTACCTGAAGAAACCACAGAGCATTACTGGTGCTGACAGAAGCCAAGCTAGAAATCATGGCTTCAGCTGCTCAGCTGGGTGGACTGGTTATGGAGCCGCAGGAAGGACAGGCCAGCTCAAGCACAGAGCCAAAGGGGATGCTGGACCAGGCCAGGCCACCCACACGATGGGAAAGAGGAACATGAGAAAAACACCTGCTCCCTGTAACAGGCTCACTTCTGCAGGTGAGAAACAGAGCTGACTGCCTTTATTCCCGCAGATGGACCCAGCAGACAGATGGATGACACACAGGGTGCAGAGAGAAGTGTCACACCAGCAGAGATCCCACCCCCTTGGAAGCGATGTTAGGATGAAATCAAAGCGTTGGTCCTCTAAAACCTAGCAACAAAAGTGGGTGACCAAAGGGGGAATGCAGAAGAGGAACCAAAGCTGAGACTGGAGCATACAGTCAGTACAAACAGGTTAAAGGGGAAAGTGACTTGTAATCCATGCTAGAATTCTAGTCTTTATCATAAAGGTTAAAATCACAAGTAAAGCAGAAATCATTTAAAACTTTTCAGTAAAGAAGGAACTTGCGGAGATTTCTTTCCAAACATGACTGGTGTAGAGTAAGTTGGAGATGACACAAGAATAGGTGTTAGAAGAGCAATGTGGAGGTTTTGAATCAATCCGTCTGGGAAATGATTGGTGGCCTGAACCAGGGTCTTTGCCAAAGGAATGACAATGAAGAATGAAGATAAAAGGAGCTGATACTTCCCAGTGTACTGGTTTAGGAGATTTACATTAAGAATTCTTTTTTAATGTCAAGAAGGTAGAGGGTGGGTAGGGTGGGAACTATCACTATTCTCCTAAATCTATATTATAAAAATATAGCATTTGTTCATCTTACATAAATAGCAATTTTAAAAAACAAAAAACAAAGTCCAGGGGCTGACTCGATGGCTCTACTGGCTAATCCTCAGCCTGCAGACACTGACACCCCAGTTAGGCACTAGTTTGTGTCTAACTGCTCTACTTCTCATCCAGTTCCCTGGTTACAGCCTGGGAAAGATGGCCCAAAACCTTGGGACTCTGAACCCACATGGGAGATTTGGAAGAGACTCCTGGCTATGGATAGGCTCAGCTCTGGCCGTTGCAGTCATTTGGAGGAGTGAACCAGCAGAGAGAAGATCTATCTGTCTCTACTTCCCTCTGGAAATCTGCTTTTCCAATAATAATAAATAAATCTTAAAAAGAATCTAATGAAAGGAACATAAAATTTATGTCACTGTTGTCATGTTACAGAGATGAACATATACTCACCTGAGACTAACAAACGTGTATTGGGATGACTGTGCAAGCTCATATGGAGGGAGAGCAGGGACAGAAAGGATTTAAAACAAGTGTCTGATCAAGCATTTGTCCAAGATTTTGCAAATGTAGAATATTAAAATTATTCAATTACTTGGTCCTTTGAATAGCATTTAAATGTTTGTATTCTGTAGTATTAATAAAATTTATATGTGGTTTTTAAAAAGAGCTGTTGATCCTCAGAACATCCTCAGAAAACAAGCACTATTCTGTTACAGGAGGCATTCAGGAATTTCAAAAATCAGGGAATCCACATAAGCTGATTGGGTTTACAAGTGAGACAGCCAAGAGTTGGATCCATGGCACACCTGCTTTACAATGTTGTTGTCCCCAATTCACTGCACATCAGAGGAGTCTTCTGCTCTTAGGAAAAACATTCTTCACTGCTTCCTCCAATTTTTAAGAAAGTGTCAGTCACTTCCTTATGGAAGGAAACAGATTATCTGCTGCTCCTTTCCAGCCAATCCTCTCAGCAGGGACCTGATGACCTACCACATGCTGCAGAATCACAGCTTCCTTCTCTAAGTGGAACTTTAAAAGGCTCATAACAAACTCACAGGGTCTGTCAAGTCCGCCTCTCCACTAATGTTTTGAAGTCCCGTTAAGCTCAGTTTCCCTCAGGAGTATTTCTCTTGGCCCCTGACAAATACCCATACAAACAAGTTAGCTTAGTATAGTTTTCCATCAGGAAAGGCCAAAGACTTAACACATTTCCAGCTTTGACTAGTTGGTAGGGAGAAAGAATAAAGTCAAACTAACAAAATCTTCAGAGATCAGCCATCAAATTAAAGTATTAATAAAATAGGAAATACTTTTTATAATGACATTCTCATTATACCCTCATTGTACAAGTATTGCACAACAAAGCAAAGCAAAGAGAAAACAAACCACTAAATTAACCAGAACATTGTCGAGATCTTACCTCAATTTTTTACCAGAAAAACTACTCTATTTCACATCTAGATATGAGGGCACTTTAAAAAGCTCATTAAAAAATGAGATGGGGTCAGCATCATGGCATACGAGGTTAAGTCATCACCTATGAAAGGATTATGCAAGTATATTTGTGAGCAACCCTCAAATAATCCAAGAGGATGAATATACACAAAGTTTTAGTCAAGTTAAGCTCTCTATGCCAGAATAAGAAGTCCAAAATCACCACGGTTTAACCTAGCTTACTTCCTGCACATGCATGCATTCATCATCACTCATGACAAACCAACCGCCATCTCAGCAGCTTCCAGTTCAGTCTAAAAAGAGAGCAAGTCCTGAGGAGTCTTGAATGCATTCATTAGGACTTCAACCCAAATGTTCACAATGCCTTGTCCAAAAAAGGCATGTGTCCAAAAGACAGAGCATGCAAACACTAACAATCAAAGTAGCTATTGGCTACCCCCTCCAAAATGAAAACGAACACTGATAGTTTCATATTGTCAGAAACATTCAGCCCCCAAAACATCAAAAAATAACCTCAGTGCTCCCGATGCAGTTCTGTTAATGCCAAATGTAAGATATTTGACTATCCCCTCCCTACCCAATACCTCCCAGCTAGCAGTTCTCCAGTTTCCTGGTCCTGTGTGCCTTGGTTGGATTCAACTCCCATCCACAGTTTCAGGATCAGGCCTAGATTAGTTTATATCAACTACATGTCCCATCCTCCTCATTAAAAGGCTGAGTTTAGAGATGGGCACATGACCTATGATATATAAATGACCTATGTCAATTATAGAATTTGTTGAAAGTAAATTTCTCTTTCCTATTGCAGCAAGTTGCCCCCATTTATTGCTAATATGTTGGGAGCAATGAATGGAGAATCTGCTAACAATAAGCTTTGCACTAAAGATGTAGATATAAGAGAAGCAGAAAACTATACCAACCCAATTCCAAGGTAGCTGACTTTTTTTAGTTATACAGTTTGTTTCTCTCATTGTCTAAGTTAATCTGAGTTGATTTTTCTTTTACTCCCCATCAATAAAACACCTAGTAAGAGCATTAATAATAAATGGAAAATCCACTCATGTTTTTAAGGAATAGTTTACTGTTATCTCTGCCTTTGCCTTCAAGAATACATTACAGAAGGCTAGAGCTACATAAGTCCGGTGATTGCTTGGGGACACTGCCTGCATCTGAGAATCCCTCAAGCCAAAGCCCAAAGCTTGCAAAATGAGCACCACAGCTTCAGCATTATCCGAAGATCTTCCTACACACGAAGATAAATGTCTTTATGCCATGATAGCTATAAAAAGTAACTGCTGGGAACTTGAGGGGGAAAACAACTTTTCAGACCACAAGCGGAGGTAGATACAGTATTGTAATTGTACAATTTAGATTCTAAGGAGAAAAATAATCCTGACTCTTCAGGGAGAAATTATCTCTAAACCATAAAGTGAAAACCAAGAAGAAAAGAAACTATGTGCACAGAGTACTTGCTTCAAAAAAAGGAAGTGGCCAAAAGGCATTTGCACAACTCAGGAAGTATGTGAAGTACCCTGTTTATGCAAAGATCCCAAAAGAATGCATGTATGGGGCAAATGGAAGCGGAGATTGGGCGTCTGGCGCCTCACTGATGCCCTGCGCAACCACAGCTCCTGAGCCTTAACAGAAGGCTGCCTCTGCAGGAGCCTCATCCTTAGGACTGCCAGGGATAGGGGGAGGATGGAGGGAGGATGGAGTTCCTTGATGCACATGGCCAAGCAAGTCAACCACAGCCGGCCATCTACAAACAGGGGCTGCAATCCTCAGCCCCTCATGCCAGCGCCATATCACAGTAACAATCCCCTGAGCCTTTGCTCCCAGCCATGAGCAACAAAAACATTGTAAGGCAGGAAACCACAGTGCAAGCCTTTCCTTCAACATTCATCCATCATTCGGCTTGTAGCTGTTGAACCTCCTATGTGGCAGGTAATATATTGTTTAGCCAGGGTTACAGATATGGAGAGGAAAATGGCCCTTCCCTCCACAGAGCTGCACTGTAGCTGTAGAGGAGAGGCAGGAGTAACTAGACAACAAGCTTGTAAACTGATGATGCAATCCACGAAAGTGATCACTGTTATAGGAAAACCATGACTAACAGAGTTGAAGCACCTTGCTTGACCTTCCACTGCAACACAACCTCAGTATTCCCCCAAAAGTATGGGCACTTGAACCCCACAGCTCAGGCTGCCTAGAAAAATTCTTATGCTACCAGAAGAACTTCCATATGTTTTTCAATTAGGAATATAGACGTTAACTAGTGTTTAATGCATAGGCTGTCTTTACTACAGGGGTGTGTACCTAGAGGACCTAATATATACACATGTGTATACTTGAAGACAGGATATGGATAGTTGCATTTACATACACACACATCCATAGTGAAGACAGCAGGTATATGCACAAGCATATGGGTTTCCTTAGGGAACAACCATTTTTAAAGACTGAACACTGAAAAGGTCCAAGAGTCCAGCCCACGTGTCACCAAGACTCAGGCACAACAAGGCAACTGCACAACTTCCTACTCATTTCTCTGTGCTGTAAAATGATGTCAGTTCTTGGGAACTGTCTCTTTGCAAATGCAAGGCACAATGTTGAGCACCATACACACTTCATCGCAGATGGTCCTCACAAACTCCAGTGAGCTATTATTCCTGCACCATTTTACAGATGAACAATAGGTTTTGAACAGTTGTGAGGGTTCTCCATAGAAGCCACATCTCATGGAGTCCCGTGTTCTCCCAAATGGGCTGTGCTTCCTGGGAAATGGGTCAGAAACAAGGAGTCCCAAAACTGTCTGAATTCACGGGCTCACTGGCCCTCACAGGCCACCCTTGACCCTGGTGGAGAACAATACCACTGTCAACTATACAGTGCAACAAAGAGCTCAAGTTAATTCAATCAGCTGGAGCAGTCACTTCCAGTGATTTCAATCTAGGGAGAACACTGTCACCTTGTCAAGGGAGCTCATTTCCCATCTAGACCTTGGGCACACATACAGCGCCAAGGAGAGCATCCTGGACACCATCTTCTGACACAGCAACTCCATGCCACAGTGTCATTGACCTTCTTCTCTCTTCCCACCCCCATGCCTTGGTTTAGTGTTCCAGTGCCTGAAAGACTGTTCTAGAGCTAATAAATGGCCTAGTGAATAGTGATTAATCTACAAAGAACTCATTTTGGATAATTATCAGGGGAACAAATTGAATTTCCCTCTGAGATTAATTTAATCACACTAATTTCTTTTTTCTCCAGGGTGTTTAGATGCTTACAACATTTAAGATAGTTCCAAACAAACTGTTAACTTTTCTTTGGTGAAATGAATGTGTGTGAGAATACTTCCTGCAGAGAAGAGGAAAGCATGGAAAACAGAAGCAAGCTAAGGGTGGCTTCAGTGGACTCTCAGGGGAGTTTCACCTGATCTGTTTACCTCCTATTTCTGTTTTGCTGGAGCTCCTGTCCATGCCTTACCCCAGCAGCCGCAGTGTCGGCCAGGGCGCAGGCCTCGGCCTCTCTCAGTGCAGGCCTGCGAGAACTTCTGTGAGCATAGGGCCATTTCTTTGAGCTGATGAGAGGGTTGGCTTGCCCAGGCCTGTTCCCTGAATTACAAACAGTCTGGGGACAACTCAGTGCACATGAGCTGCTTGTCTTATTCGGACTGAAACCGAGATCATATTCATATCACTGTGCAATGTGGGAAGCTGGCCAAATTTCAAACAGGACCTCAGTGCTGATGGCAATTACAAAGGCACAATTAGGAAGGGCACCCAAAAGGTGTATTTCCCCAAAGACCAGGGTGTTATCATCACACGCTATGAAAGGCTCAGCCTTCCCAGAGCTCTAGCTCTCACACTGAAGTTCCACACAAAGATCACTTTAGGGAGAGCTGAGCAATTCTCCCCTGAGCCCCCAGGGATGAGATGGAAAGTTCAAGTAGCTATGGGGATCCACTCCTAAATGGTGCTGGGAAACTAGCAGCCCTCTGCCACCTAAGGAAGTGGCCGCCTACGTTCTAGATTTTGCTGGTTTCCACCCCCTTGGCAGTCAGGGTTAGGTACAAATCCAAATTTAGACAAACTCATAACACCTGAGTTTCCATTCGCAATCTGTTGTGTGGCTTTTGTTTTAGAGTAGAGGTTCGGACAGAAAGAGACTAAAGGACAGTTGGCAAATAGGAAAGAAAAATTCTCTACATATGGTGAGGAGGACAGGGAGAAGACGACTTCAAAAAGAATCAGCTATCATGTAGATTAACTGTAATACAGACTATCATATCCAGATGTGAGAACGCAGTGCAGTATGCATCCCTACTTCCATATCAAAGATGAACTCCCAATAAAACTGTTAAATATAACTTGACAATGGAATGTTCAGCTCTGCCATTGTCCATACCTACAATACCAGGACACATTCAAATGGCAGAATGGCAGATTTGTGAATGTTCATGAAGGACTATGCATTGTGATAATATAAGGGAAGTCAGTGGTGGGGAGGGAACTCTGGGATGGGGTTGGGGGAGGAGGGCAGATACCAGAGCCTATGGAACTGTAGCATAAGATTTTTTAAAAATTCCCTGTCATTGAAATACAACAATAACATGAATAAAGCACTGATCTTTTTTGTGATCACACTAGGCACAAAAGGTTTGATGAATTTTCAATTTTGTAAGCTGTGTTTCAGATCATTCAAATTAGACTACCTAAATTTGCTTTGGGAACTAGCAGGGGGATGCTCTGGTGACACAGGTGAAAAACAGTTGTCTTCTGTAGGAGTCAACATGGAGATCCAACAATATGCCCAGCAGATCAAGAGCACTTCAGGCTTAACAAAGAAAAAGTCACAGTGGCTTCAAGTATGAATCTCCCATCAAACCTCCTTAGGACAGATGCTCAATGTCATATTTGCAACCGTGCTTCCTGCAGAAGCAATTCTAAGCTTTAGACTCAAGTCAGGTAAGAGTGGGTTAATGCATCTAATGTTTGAGGAGCCATCATGGGAACCAGCCAAAAAATAACAGTGTTTAAAGTTGACATGAAACAAAGCAGATCAAATCCTTTCTCCTGCTTCATGAATAAATGACTCTTAAGTATAATTCCCAACCTTTCCCATCATCTCATCTCACTTCTTTCAATTTCCTCTTCCACATACTTCCTCCTGATTCAGTCCAACTAGGCAAGAGTTTCAAACAAAATACACCCAGAACTCTGTGTAAGGGTCAGTTTTCATGAAAAAGATTACTTAGCACAAATCCCAGAAAGCCCCACCTATGCCTATAGGTTCAAGCCCCGAGACCCATTTGATAACCAGCAGATCACAGAACTGAATCAATGAGACATAAAAACGCTGTGATGTTTCATCCCGAATTAGGCTAGGAACTTGGTGTCCTTTCTAATCAGCAGAAGATATTATCCTAAACTTCTCCTTCAACCTTTTAAGAAAAATACAGTGGATAAACAGAATTTTTTAAAGATCAAATTATATGTAACGCATTTCCAATTTAATTTCTGGGAAATAAAAACATCAGCTCAAGCAAGAAGTTGTACAAAAAGAAACAAAGAAACTTCCTAGATCAGTTTGAAAGTGAGGGTTCTTGGCTTTTGGAGTAGCCAAGAGATTCTTCAAACCACAACAACAATTCTTGGTGCACTGCAAATCGGTAAGCATTCAAACCACAGACAATTTTACCTTATATCAACAAAATGTGGTGTTTTGCCACAATTTTATAAGATAATTATTAACTCCAAGAAAAGAAATTCATTTATGTTTAGCAAATTGTATTCCTTACTCAGATATAATAAAAAATGTTCAGTATTAGTCTAAGACTACTCATTTTTATACTTAATTTTGTAAGGTCTTTTTATAAGTTTGTTGATGCATGTGGAACAGCAAAATCTCAAGTGAATAGCAAGCTTGTAAGGAGCTGTGATCTCAGACTTTGTTAAGCTCTTAAGCATTTAACAAAGTGATAAACATGTTATAATAACCACATACATGGTTGATTAGCCCAACTAAAAAAAAATACAAAACATGAGAGGAAAATAATTCCATTTATTAAGGGAAAAAATCATATGAGCTAATATCATCGTTCATAATTCAAAACACATTCCAATGATTTCCAGTACACATCTTAGGGAAGAATTATTACCAAAGAAAGATAAGAATAAATACAAAATTTTCATATTCCAGCATAACTTGCAGTTTCTTGATTTCCTCATATCATAGTAAACAGGAGCTAGAAAAATCAAATATTCCTTTAGCTGATTTTATCAACTGCTTTATCTGCTATATACTACGAAGAATTCAAACCACTTGCGCATTTAACCTTAAAAACGCCTTCCTTAGGACAATGGCATTTTTGTGATATCTAGCTTATAAAAATGTTCAAAATATCAAACATGAGACTAAGAGGTTTGTAAGAATTACAAAAACATGGGCCTGGCACAATAGCGTAGCGGCTAAAGTCCTCACCTTGAACACGCCCCGGGATCCCATAGGGTCGTCGGTTCTAATCCCAGCCAATGTGCTTCCCATCCAGCTCCCTGCTTGTGGCCTGGGAAAGCAGTCAAGGAAGACCAAAGATTTGGGACCCTGCACCTGCGTGGGAGACCTGGAAAAAGCTCCTGCCTCCTGGCTTCAGATTGGCTCAACTCCAGGCATTACAGTCACTTGGGGAGTGAACCATCAGATGGAAGATCTTCCTTTCTGTCTCTCCTCCTCCCTGTATATCTGACTTTCCAAATAAAAATAAATAAATCTTAAAAAAAAGAAAAAGAATTACAAAAACATGCCAGGTAAAAAAAATCTTCAAAGTTCAACTATTCATTCTTTCTGCTTTCATATAGAAATCATCTAAACCAGCACTATAGTCAATGGGTTTCTTTTTTAAAGAATGTCTACCGATTACAACAGCAACAATAAAGTACAAATGAAAATTGAGTTAGGAGCAAAGACAATTAGCTATAGAAACTGGTACCAGTTAAGTAAGCGAGATGTAATGATTATGTAGTCAATAATGGTATTACCTATATTGCTATTATATTGTCATTATGTAGTCAAAGCTGCCCTTCACCTGAGCAAAGTGGTTTTAAATGCCTTGACTATTCCCAGAATTTCTGCTTTAACTGCCCCACTGGTTTAGATATCAAGGAAAATGTACCAGACATGCTCAGTAAGTCCATATATGACACAATGAAAGGAAAAATTAAATGTCTGTTATGGCCCAAGTTCTATGACAAGATACAGACATCACCGTGATACAGTCCTCATCAACAATGAAAATTGAGTAAAGATGAGATTAACAGGAGTCAACGACTATAAAAAATCTAACTGATCAAATAACTTTCACAATGTTGTGTTTCACTTTTGAGCAACCAACTTCAAGAGGTAACAGAACATCTTAAACTCTTTGGGGAGGGAATGCATGATTAGGTGATTCTCGAGGAAATTAGTCTATTCAATATCCTGTTCAATGTTTTAAATACAAGCATCCTAATTGTCCTGTGAAACAGGACATTTGTTCTGCTTTTGTTTCTGAAAAAGCTAACACCAACAGGTAACAAAGTAGGAGAACATACGTTTGACTTAACTGACGAACAACATATCTAACTGTCCTCCGCTTAGAAAAAAAGGGATGTAACTTCCCCTCCTCCAGAGGCCTCTGGAAAATTCACTGATGGCTACTCAGAAATTAGTATTGAGGGCTGAATGGGAAAGCTTTAAAAAAATTTTTGCTGCTGAGATGCTACATGGGCATAAGCTAACTTCCTTACAGACACGTGACTCTTCTTATACAAGGCAACCTTTCTTCCCTGCTCTGTTGGACAGTAGAGCAGAGAAATGTCACCATCGATAGCATGTCCATAAGTACCTAACACTCTACTACTGTGTCTCTGATACCTAGCAAGCTTAATAACTAGGGAGGACATATAATATCCAAACAGGGCTGCTGAACACATCAATGGAGGGGCAGCAGGAGCTTAGAGACTCAGCTCATCAATCACAAGTGAAATGTGATAATCTCAAAAATCATTGTTTCACAATTCAAGGCTGAATACAGTTGAAAGTTGTAATTACACCCACCCAACTGTAGTTACACTCAACTGCAGTTACACTCAACACACTTGCAATGAGCCCTAATCAACTCCTGTACCATTTTTGAAGTGTCTTCAAGCTTATGTCTAATGAGCTTACTTCTCTAAGAAAGTTGTATACTGTAAACCTAATTGCTATGATGACATCTTTCTCAGAAAGTCTTCTTATCAGAAAGAAAAGATATGGGTATATTAATTGGCCTGATTAACCCTTCCATACTATATATTTTAAAACATACCTTAAATATTGATTATTTTTTTAAAACCACATAGATGGCAAGATAAAAAAATGCAAGAATATGAACTCTGCTTTGAGATTGAGACATGAATAGTACACATAAATCTGAGACATTTTTACATGAATAACTTGAGCATTCAGTGAACTATAAACTGTAAAACATGATAGTTACCATCTTTTAGCAATAGGATTCACAGAATCATTTGGTACAGTCTAAAAAAAAACAAAAACCACTTCGAGACTGTTGGGTTTGATGGGTTTGTTAACCTCTCAGTTATTACTGAACTTGTCAACTGCGTTCACACAGTTGATTTATGGATTACTTTCATAAAACATCCGTCAACAAAGAAAACTGCATTTGCAGCTCTCTCTCCACAAGGGAAGTCACATTTTTTCTTGCCCTTTTGATTTCTCAGCTTAATTTTGCTATAGACAAGGTAGAACAAATCTCCAAAACTCTATCATAGAAATGGCTTGTTTTAATTCTGCATGTTGGTTGCCTGCCTTTTCTGTTTCCTATCACTGTGATGCATAAAATAAATCAAATCACATCTGTACATTTTTTCCTAAAATTTACTTTAAAAAGCAGATAGAATAATGGGAACTTGCTTCTGAGAATACTGAAATCATCTCAAATCCTCAAACCTTCAACAGGCAAATAACAAACATCTCTGAGTGGTAGAGTTTAACTGGTTTCCTTAAATAATGTGATGTGCCACTTCAAAACATTTAACACTTAGGAACAGAATTCAGAGGCTAGAAAATGAAAACAGACCAACTAAACAAAGGAAACAAATCAGATAAGTGCTTAGCCAAATGATAATACTAAATAAAATATCCAAAAGATAAAATTATGCTTCAGTTCAAGAAAATATAGTTGAGGGATGTCAAAACATATCTTTTCTGTGACAATTGCTAAAGGAAAAAAAGCCCTCTGTCACATAGAACTTGAGCAACAGACAGATATTTATAGCAGACAGAAGTCATTTTCAGTTTTCAATAAAAAGCCAGTGTTGCCATGGCAATGCCTCAATACAAGAAAGCAACAGCAAACAGAAACCCATACCAAAGGCAAGTTACTGGCACTTCCTGTGACTAACTCCAGCTTGCCACACTGCTTGTCATCTGTGCTCTTTGGTTAGCAAGTAGCAGAGTAAAGGCCTGTTGGGGAGAAGTTTCAGCCTCACATTTCCTGGCTGGCTGGGATGCACCCTGTCATATTATCCAAAGAGCCTCTCAGAGAGTAGAGGGTTTCACTCTCCCATATTTTCTGTGTATCTAAAAAAAAAAAAAAAGCTGAAAAGATTGCTTGAAAAGATTGATTTAAAGATGCATCTCTTTTATATTCTTTCTCTTCGTTTTATCAAAAAGTTTCAACAGACTATTCCAATACCATCTTCGTGCAGTTTGTTGAGGGGTGAGAGAAAGAGGATTTGGTCCCTGACTTTCAGACCTCAACCTCAGTAAGTCAAGATTAAAACCTCTTCTAGATGTCTTCAAGTTACTTTCTTCTGTTTTAAAAAGTGTTTCCTAACCTCTTGGACATCTACCATTAAACCAGGTTGACCATGCTCTGTTTCCAAGGGGTCCCCCTCCCGGAGTATTTCATTTCACTGATGCCTCTGTGGTCCCCCATCTTGGCAATTCTGGATTCCTCTTGTAATTCCCTCCCTCCCTCCTAGCTGGCTTTGAGTCTCCATACTCACCTGCCACAGCCCAGCCATCATTCCTTAAGTTTCATTTTTTCTCCTAGCTTTAATTCTCTCCTTTCAAATGATATTCCTAAATCTGCAACTCAGCACACCAACTTCTCTGTTCCATATGAATCTTTCCATTTGAGTACCTCCTCTATTTAATATGAAAGGTTAACAAAATTCTTTTTTACTTGAGATATCACAGCTCATGTCTATTAGCTCCTATTCAAACTCATTTTTTAAATAACCTGATCCCATATACCTGAGTCATAATTTTCCATGATACATACCTCACTTCATTGGTGGCTAACATTCCTAACAAATGAACAAAGCTGGGATAATTTCTATTTGCTCTGACAAAATTTCCCCAAACACTTCCACTCTATATTGAGTTCTTCTTTCCCTAACATTTACAGGATATGTGTTAAATTGGAACCTAGCATTGTCATTTCATTATTACTTTCTATTAGATTTGCTGTAGTGTGCGGGTCTTCTGTTCCTGAGTATATTATATGTGCCCTTGAACTTGGAAAGCATAATTGACAATCCCTTCTTTTAATATCTTCAATTGCACTCAATACATTTTTGGTTCAAGCAGTTAGGTCCTTCCAGCACATGCTTTGAGACCAACCTAAAATACCCTGCCTACACCAACTTCCCTTGTTTCAATCCCTTTGAGTTTTTACTCTTTTTGTACATTGCCCCAAATCTTAACATATATGCCTCTATGTAGAAAGCGGATGCATTATAAATATTCAATTTTAAAAATTGAATTTAAAAAGGGAAGAATCATCATCTATCCTCCACACACACAACATGATCATCACATTTTACTGTCAGGAAAGTCTTCTCCCAGAAAAACAGATGCCTCATTATAATATAAACTTAAGGAGATCCTGAGAACCCACAGAAATTCAGTGACCATATAAGCACACAAGTGAACTTACCACCCTGACTTGATCACACCAAGTGTACATTAACTGAAACTGCATACTACCCCACAAGTTTGCTTATGATGTATCAACTGATACAATATAGTAATATTTTAAAGAATTAAGTTTTTATGATATTCCAACTATAATGAATACATCTAAAATATTTAGTGATTTGAAAGGAACAAAAAGAATTATGGAGGACCATATTTTTCTACTCCATTCTTAACCATGTAGATTCTGAGTTGAAAGAGAAGTGACTGTGCAAACATCAAGATGCCTGTTTAAATGAGTGGGAAGAAAATAAATGGTGTTCATGCTGAAGGGACATTTCGAGGTGTCATGGCACTGACTGCTGGGAGTCTGAGCCATGTTTGTCACACTGAACCAGCAGTTTTTGGAAAATCCAAACAGACATTATTCTCCCAATCACAAAAACCATCAGAGCAGCAATAGGTTCCATATACTGACCATTATTTTAATACATCAGTTTAAGACTAAGAACAGAAAATAAATCACTACTTCTAGATGTGAGACTTTCTTTACAAGCCATAAAACTCTACAGTTAACACATTGTATAAGCCTGTGAACACCCTCAGAAAGATCAATCACCCAACTCAGGAAGAAAATCCTTTTGAAATCTGCCAACCACCTTTGTGCATGAAATACATCCAGATAAAATTTATTAAGTGCTGCATTTTATGAGTCAGGATAACTTTCACACCACTCAAATGAGTTCGTCTCCCTTCCCACATCCTATTAAAGTTCAAGAGAAATGAAAAGAGCATCAGAGAAAAAGAGAGAAATGAGAACAAATGAAAAGCAATGAGTTCCAGAATCATGTCTTTCTTTTAAAGTCCGAAAATAGCCATAATTAACACTTTTTTCTGACAGTTTTTGACATCAACAGTTTTTACTATCTCTACCATTTATATTGGCCTCTTTTAACAGGGATAATGAGTGTGGCTACTTGGCTCATTCTCACAATGTTTCTAACATTTTTTAGCCTTCACAAGGTTTCATATAACTCTTCTCATTAGTTCTAGTATTCCTGTTATTAACCAAGAAAGCTTTGGATGTCCTTCTAAGGAGAATAATCATTCCAGTACTGTGGGTCTCCTTCGGTTCTCCGCCGCCATTTTCTTCTACATATCTTGGCAGTCCAAATCCCTCTGAAAATTGTTATTCCCTTTCCAGTTCTCACAATACCAATCTGCTTTACCAATGCTAACCTCATCTTTTGGTTTAAATCTGTTATCTCTCAAGAATGTTTCTGCACAGCCTAATAAGTTGTAACTTCTCAGCTTTACAGTGTATTACTAAATTAAGATTCTCCAGTTACTGAGTTATTTTTCTTCAGTCTCCAAAGGAAAAACTTGGCTTGACCAGGTTTAATGTTTGTAGAGTTGGCACCACTTATCTGTACATTTTTTCTCTGAATTCCTGTTTATAAATGCAAGATAAGATTTAACTTTATTCTAAGCCTCACATTATGAAATTTTATAGCTCCTGTTCATATCTTTGTCTTTAGACAGTAACTCAGCCAATAGCGATCTAGAGAAGACAAGCAAACTGAGAGGGAAAGATTTATTATTATTTATTCTTATTTTTTTGTTTTATTTATATCTTATTTTCTTTTTCCAGAACTATTCCAAAAAAGTAGCAATATGCAATAAAAAAAAACCTTGGGCTTTAGAATATGGACAACATAGCAACTTAAATTAGGATCTAGCCATGTAAAAGAAGTCACTAAGTGGAGTTCCATCTGCTTCACCCTTTCTGGGTTTTGTGAAATGTGAGCAAAGCACATAGTTCACAGGCAGATTCACAGCTGGATGAATGAGGTCATTGTCTGCAACCCTGAGCGCATCACTGAAGTCAGATCTCTATGCCTTAATGCTTTCACAAATAAAAGCTACTTCATAGAAGTTGCATAAAGTTAATACACTAGAGTGTCTAGAGCTACACCCTTTATATGATAAAGACTATGGATGTTAAGCTATCATTAACAAAAAACAAAAACTTAATACATAAACATGTATCTGTCAATATATTTGCTAATATTGTAGGAAAGTTTTCTGAACTTTAATTGCTTTACATAAAGTAATAAATATCTCATTGAGTTATTACTATTTCAGTGTATCATATCTGGTAAAGACTCTCATGCTTTGAATTCTCTTGCTTTACATGCAATCTCTTTCACTGCACAATTCACATGAATTTTTCCATCACTTTCACAACTCCAGCCTCACAGGTTTGTTGTTTTATTTTCTGCTACAAAAACTAGGTTTAGTCAATTTCCCAATGTTTTCTTAGAATAGTTATCACTGACACCTTACTTTGTCAAATGTTTTACAGAGATTTTAAACCCTATTGAGTGGTCACAGAAGGTGGTGAAGAACTCGCATTTACTTTTAACATATTGGTTACTCATTACTATGTCAATTAATTCCATAATGATGTAAATTTTTGCTGATGGTATGTTGGAGCTTTTAATTGATCGGGATGATACTCTGCTGGCTCTGTCTTCAGACCAGAGAGGGTATACCTAAGAAGCCGTTGAACTTGACTGGACAATAAGATGCTGGACTCTATGTTTGGTATACGCTTGCAATGGGGGAATCTCAACTGAACTTGAACTGTGGTTATGCAACAAGGTGGAGGAATCCACCATGGTGGGAGGGTTTGGGGAGGGGTGGGGAGAATCCAAGTACCTATGAAACTGTGTCACATAATACAATGTAATTAATGAATTAAAAATAATAAAAATAAATAAAATAAAAAAATAAATAAACCCTATTGAGTACTTGCCCATAGGCATATTCAATTTAAGTTAAAAGGCGGGGGGACATCTGGGAAGTGAACCTATAAATAGAAGAACTGTCTCTCCTCTCTCTGGATGATTCTGACTTTCCAGATAAATAAATCTTTTCTTAAAAAAGAAATTAACCAGAAGAAAACAAAGGCTTAGCACCAGACCTGGCACACATTTAGCATGTGATATTGGTCTTCCTAGTCTCAAATATCTTACGTAAAGTATCTAATTTGATCCATTAGAAATAATCCTTCAAGGGAAATTTCCCCATTTAATGGATGAGATGACTGACCCTCAGAAACAAGCAGATCAAGATCAGTCACAAGTTAGCAAGAAGACAGAAAGGACCATTCCATCATTTATCTTATCCAAAACCACGACATCTAAGTGGCTTTCACTTTTTTCTTTTTTTGGCTATTAAATTTTGGCTTATTCCTATCTCCTTTTCAGTTTTTTTGGTGGGAACATTACTCCTCTCCTTGTTATGAACATTCTGGGTGGACTCTGTTGGAGTCTAAGTCCATTTCTGTTCAGGGTAACAGCCTTTAAAGCTGGGCAATACTGAGCTGAACTCCCCAGGCTGCTATTTTTTTCCTAAAAGGATATTCCATTTAAGAAGTAGTTTTAAAAAATTAAAAATCTTAAAATCAGATCACCATAGGTTCAAATTCCTTCTGTGCATAGACTAGCACATGGGGCCAATATGTTCTTACTTTGCTCTTTATAATAATTATGTGAAACTATGTTTCTAATACCCCATTTGAAGCTGAGCAGACTGAGGTCAACAGGCTCCAGAGCTCACAGCGATGCCAGTCACCTCAGTCAAGAGTTCCTGAATCAAAGTAATACCAGCTGGACATAGGGAGGGATCCATGCTCCTTTTAGGAACTGGCAAGAGCAGACTTCCCCTGAGCCACCTCAGGAGTCAGGAGAGCAGGGATGCCCACCATGGAAACTTACCCTTCTCAACTTTAGTTGCTATTTATAGTTTTCTGGTCCATGATGGATTTTGACTTTCCCTTGGCCTGGTTTTCCTCAAACACCAGGCTGCTTGCCTTGTCAACTGGCTATGGCCATAGGATACTGTTCTACTGCCTCACTGTTACTAGGATATCCAACAGCAGCCGCAGCCACCAAAGGCATGCTGTGTGCCCTCATTCGATATCAAGAAAGCTCCAGAGAAAGCCACCTCTGAATCATTAGCATATCATCGATTGTAAAAGAAAGACTCAAGGCAATCATGGCACATTAACATCTATTTAATCTGAGTGGTGGTCATGCAAGTACATTATTTCCCAGGCTGCTCTGTAAATTTGAAACATCTTGTAGACCAAGTAAAAAGTAAGTAGAAAAACATGGCATCATCTTGTAAAATGCAAGTAAAAATAGGGTTGTTCTTGTGGAATTGCTTTTCACAGAATGAAAATGCTTAGTACACATTGGAAAGTGAGTAAATGCAGCCAAGCATCCAACTGCGCAATTACTCCATAGATTAGTTTTCACAATGCCAAGGACATAAATAGACACACAGTGCTGTTAGGACTTGATATTTGATGTTCAGGATTTCCAGAATCTTTCTCTGTAATTGGGGAACCAGCTGCAGGATGATTGGGAAAGCAGGGGGACCAAGTCTAGTGGTGACCAACAGGTCTAAATCAATGCAGGTCAGGAGGCCACACGAAGCGACCTCCCCATCACATGAAGACTCAGCCCTCCCTCTCAGGTGACCAGGACATCCCTTCCCCGCAGGGCAGCTTTGCTTTAACTAAGTTTACAAGACTGAAGAATAAAACAGAGCACCAATAAATTGTTTTACAATGAGAAATCCAGCATATGAAAAGTATAATTGCTGCCTGTAGGGAAACCTACATGGAAAATAAAATTATAATCATAAGCTGGTATGGTTGACATAACATGAGAAAAGAGCTATTAGCTACAGTTGAATGTTTAATACTATAAGGGTAACTTATTCAATGCATCCATCCCCAGATACTCATTAAAAGAACAGGATATTTTTTAAAATTCAGTAGGTAAACATCTTTCTCCTCTAGCCAGTACCTGAATGGACACTGCCAATGTATGCCACATGACTAACCACAATTCTACGCTTTAATGGCCATCCTGCCTTTCATTAAATGTGATGACATACAGTCTTACTCTAGGACTGACAGAGCATGTCATCTACAAAAGCAATTCAATTACTCCTTCAGAGCTTATACAAGACGTTATAGCAACTTAAGTCATAAAACGATAAGGACTTACGTTGTAATTCATGAGGTTCTTCACCAATGTATCCCAAGTTACTTAAACTGTACCAGTCATTTAGTAGACACTCAATAAATATTTCTCATATAAATGAAGAAAACCTTCATTTTAAAATGAGTGCTGTGGTACCGCAAGTGAGGCAATCACCTGCAGGGCTAGTATCTCATATGGGCACCCAGTTAAGGCCCAGCTGCTCCACTTCTTATCCAGCTCCCTTCTAACATGCCTGGAAAAGCAGTGGAGAAAGGCCCAGATGCTTGTGCCTCTGCACCCAATGTAGGAGAGGAAGCCCCTGGCTTCTGGCTTGAGCCTGACTCAGTTCTGGACAGCGTGGACAATTGGGGAATGAACCAGAAGATGGAAGATCTCTCTCCTTCTCCCTCTGCCTCTCTCAATGTTAACTCTGCCTTTCAAATAAATATTTTAAAAAGAAAAATTCAGCACAAACTTAAAATCCCCACTTTTTAATCATGCTCACTCATTTTGTCAATGTAACAATTCCAATCTAATAGCCAGAAAATTTACCCTGCACATACTTTCCTGCATTCAGATGGAACTGCTTATAGAAAAATCCACATTCTTATACACCACTGGTAGTCATGTAAATTAGTGAAGCCACTGAGGAGAGCATTTTCTTTAAAAACTAGAAACAGATCAGCCATATCATCCTATAATCACACTACTGGGTATACATTCCAAGGCAGGAATTCATTGTACCGAAGAGATACTTTCTCAGTCAGGTATGTTAACAGCACTGTTCACAACAGTCAAAATATGAACTCAAACATGTTCATCATCAGATAAACAGATTCAACTGTTATATATGTGTGTGTATATATGCATGAAACATATATGTATGATATACATGTGTGATGTTATATATACCCAATGAAACAGTATTTGTCAATTTAAATTAAATGTCATTTGCAGCAAAATAATTGGAACTGGAAGACACCATGTTGAGGAAAATATATCAGACACAGGAGGTTATCACATGTTCTCCCTTATATACAGGACTAAAATTAAAAATTCATAAGTATCAGTTTTGCCGAAAATATGGTTTTGACAAATTACTGCAGCTTTAATGTAGTAATAGTAATAGCAGTACTTTAGGAAGACAGTAGGTTACTATACTTTTAATGATTTTGTGACTGTTTTAAAACTTATATAAATGGGACCAGCATGATAGCTCAGCATCTAAATCCTTGTCTTGTAATTGCTAGGATCCCACGTGAGCACTGGTTCATGTCCCAGCTGCCCCACTTCCCATCCAGCTCCCTGCTTGTGGCCTAGGAAAGCAGTACAGAATGGCCCAAAGCCTTGGGACCCTGCACCCATGCAGGAAATCCAGAAGAGGCTCCTGGCTCCAGCTCAGCTCAGCTCCAGCCATTGTGGCCCCTTGGGGAGAGAAGTAGCACATGGAAAATCTTTGTCTCTCCTCCCTGTAAATCTGCCTTTCCAATAACAATAAATACATGTCTTTTAAAAATTTTATATAAGTGAAGTTAAGTGCTTTTCATTAGATTTATAGTCCTTGCCTGTTTTTCTACTGAACCATGGTTTGTTTGTTCAAAGTAAACTTTTTTTTTTTGCAGAATCAATAAGTCATGGAGTGACCTATTGAGTCTTTATTCCCTCAAGTCATTCACTAATTATGAATTGAGTAACCATTACGTGCTGGTAGCTTTTCTTTTTTTATTATTAATTACATTGAATTATGTGACACATTTTTATAGGTACTGGGATTCCCCCAAACCCTCTCCCCATGGTGGATTCCTCCACCTTGTTGCATTAACATGAGACAGTTGAATAGTAATCTATAGACATTTTCAGGTGTATAGAACTGGTTGTATATAAACTAAAATTGAAATGTCAATGAAGAAGTCACGGGATGTGGTAGAGAACTTGCGGGTTTTTTTTAACATATTGGGTACTCAATACTATGTCAACTAACTCCATAACGTTATAAATTGTTGCTGATGTTATGTTGGGGCTTTTAATTGATTGAGATGATACTCTGCCGGCTCTAACTTCAAACCAGAGATGGTCTCCCCAAGATGCTGTTGAACTTATCTGGACAATAAGATGCTGGACTCTATGTTTGGTATATGCTTGCATTGAAAGAATCTCAACATAAACTTTTTATTTAGCAAAATCAAAATACCTTTCACTATAAAATAAAAATTTTATCACAAATTTTTAATTTAAAAAACCCAATGTCATTTATCATCAGCCACTAACACCACTTCCAACATAATTATCAGTAAGTCTCATTTTTGTATTATTTCTATGTATTATAGTATCCAAAGAGACACCAAAATTAAGCATCAATTCAAATATTTTATCACCACTCCATGCCAAAAATATACTGAGCCCTTAGTTCAAGAGAGAAATATATATGAAATTAACTATTAAGTCCTGTATTAATAGAAAAATTGGCAGTTTGGTATTAAAAGGGACCAGTAAATACTTAGTGATGGCACAAAGTTCTACAAGGGTTTGAATTCCACTGAAATTACTTAGAGAAAGATGCATCCCAAAATATATAAGCCATGTGTATTTTACTCACAGCGTACTGGAACTTTTCATTATATTCACGGTCATTGGCTTTCACTACTCGTTCCACTTCTAAAGAAATGAAAAATCAGGTATAAAATTAAATTTTATACTTACAAAAATGTATAACACATTAAAGTAACATCAGTTGGTTTACTTTGATTGTTGGACGCTTTCTTTCAAAAATGTGAGGGGTGTTGGCTTTTTCCAGCCTAATGTTGGAACACATATTGGAAAGTCTCAAAATGGAAAGCTGCAATGTTTCTCATTGTCTTTCTGGTGCCAGTCATAAAGAGAAACAGTATGTGTCTCCAATTTCTGTGTCCTTTAAGTTCTGAAGCGACACTTCACAGCAAGTAGTTCCTAAAGAAGGAACTGCTAAACAGCCAGTGTACTTTAGGTAGGCATGTTCACTGCTACAAAGTCATAATACATAATACAGGTAAATAAAACAAGCCAGGCCACTTATTTCACGGTTACAGAACCCTAGGTGGTATTTCTAAACAATCCAGGCTTATCAACAGAATGATCAGGAGATCCACCTTTAATCAGAAGTTGTAATGCAAATACAAGCACTAGTACACACAAATAAAATACACAAAAAACCCCAAGCCCAAAGGTCATGGTAGAGAAGAAATTAAGGTTAGCAAAGGGTGAAAAAAGATAGTACCCTGGGACCATCAGCAGTTTGCTTTATAGTAAGGACAGCAAGCTCCTTTTACTTTTTACTGAAGTGACTAACAGAGTTGTCCAGATGTTTATGATAGAGTGATTAAAAGCTATGGAGAGAAGGGTTGGCACAGTAGGCTAATTTTCCAACCTGTGGCACCAGCATCTCATATGGGCACTTGTCCCTGTCCTGGCAGCTCCACTTCCAATCCAGCTCCCCGATTATGGCCTGACAAAGCAGAATAGGACAACTCATGTTTTTTGGGCCACTGGACACACATGGGAAACCCGAAGAAGCTTCTCACTCCCAGCTTTGTATCAGCTCAGCTCTGTTCGTTGCAGCCAATTGAAGAGTGAACCAGTGATTGTAAGACCTTCTGTCTCTTCCTCTGTAAAATCTGCCTTTCTAATAAAAATGAATCTTAAAAAAAACTATGGGAAGTAAAATCATCACTAAATGTCAAGAATGGACTATCATGATGAGTAGCTTGACCATCTCACCTGAGAGTACTTACACATATAGTTCTCTAACTTGGGAAGTAACAGGCACTAAAGGGCATAGGGAAAGAGGTAAGAATCTGAGTTTAGACAAGGCACAAATCACGACAGAGGATTCCAGGAGGTAGAAAGTAACTTAGAGACATATGTTATGGCTGAAGAAGGAAAATCAAGAAGAAAGTGAAGGGGAGGAAGAGTGGAAGTTAAAGGAAGATGATGAAGATGAAGGAGAGATGAATACATTTTCACAGCCATCCGCCTATGTCAGGCACCATGAATCTTAAGACATCACTAATACTTTGTAAACGTGCAGAAGAAATCTGCATGTCTCTAGTAGCCCACCTAGCCCAACTCCCAAATCTGAAGGTCACCTCTGAGGACTGCTCCCAATACCTGGCACCCTGTCTATAGTTACAGTAGCATCTCCACCATTTGTGGAGTGTTCTAATTGTTTGGTACCTACCTACATGGTTTCCTTGTTGCCTGTATAGGACAGTGACTTCCCTGTGATTTTTTCTCTCTCCAGTCTGACTCACTTAACTATTGATAATATTAAACTAATATCAAGAGCTTCTAACACCTAAATGAGCATGCAATTACTACATATATCTTTGAAATCTGGAAACGACCTTTCAAGCAACCGACCACCTGAAAGAAATGTTCCGAATCCTGGCACAGTGGTATAGCAAGCTAAACCTCCACCTTCAGCACTGGCATCCCATATGGGTGCCTGTTTGCATCCCAGCTGTATCATTCTGATCCAGCTTCTTGCTAATGGCCTGGAAAAGCAATGGAGGATGGCTCACATCTTTGGGCCCCTGCACTCATGGAGGAGACTCAAAGGAAATTCATGGCTTCCAGCTTCTGACCAGCCCAGCTCTGACCATTGTGGCAGTTTAGGGAGTGAATCAGCAGATGGAATATTGGTCTGTCAATCTGTCTTCTTCCTTCCCTTCTCTCTCCATCACTATTTCTCTGGATCTCTCTCTTCCTTTCTTCCCACCATCTCTGTGTGTAATTCTTTCAAGTAAGTTTTAAAAAGCACTATCCTTTCTCGCTTTTGATTCTTCAACAAACAGCAAAAATATCAAAGACCAAAATATTACTTTTGAGGGTAAGGGGACTTAAAAGTTTAAAGGGCAGACAAATTTAAAATTCTATTTTTATTTGACAAAAGAGTAATAGACAGATATTCAGAGATGTATTTCATCCCAAGTGTTGACTCTCCAGATGCCTCCAATGGCTGGGACTGGACCAGACCAAAGCTAAAAACTGGGGACTCCATCCAGGTCTTTCATGTGGGTGGCAGGAACACAGTCACTCTACACCATGTCTTCCTGGATCTGCATTAGTAGGAAATGGGAATCAAGAGCTGGAAGTGGGTATTGAACCCAAGTACTCTAACATATCTCAATACCCACCCATAGATAATTCATTTATCACTACCACAAGCCAGGAATAGTAAAACAACTGAAAAAAAAAGTATTGGGAGGCTAGAGGCAATGGGCTCTTCATCCATGGGACAAAAGGCAAACCTTGCCTGCTAGCATTTTGCATTAAATGTATACATTAATAAGGGAAATCCAAATTAAAACATCAATGAGGTACCACCTAACGCCAGTAAGACTGGCCCACATGAATAAAAGCACCAACAACACTTGTTGGCGAGGTTGCGGGGAAAAGGGAACCCTACTCCACTGCTGGTGGGGCTGCAGGCTGGTACAGCCTCTATGGAAATCAGTATGGAGAACATTCAAACAACTCAAATACAACATACCGTATGACCCGGCAATAGCACTCCTAGGAATATATCCAGAACACTTGTTTTATGAGAAACCAACATGCACTCCTATGTTCATAGCAGCACAATCAGTAATTGCAAAAACATGGAAGCAGCCAAAATGCCCATCAGCAGACGATTGGATAAGAAAGCTATGGTTCATCTACTCCATGGAATACTACTCAGCTATTAAAAAAAACAAAATGCAGTTCTTTGTGGCCAAATGGGCCAAACTGGAAACCATAATGCTAAGGGAAATGAGCCAATCCCAAAAGGTTAAATACCACATGTTTGCCTTAATTTAAGATGATATGATGTTATGTATAACAAGTTATGTTATGAATGTTATATGTTGTGTATAAACCAAAATTGAAATGTCAATGAGGTGGTCACAGAAGGCGGATAAGAAATCGCATTTACTTTTACCATATTGGTTACTCATTACTATGTCAATTAATTCCATAATGATGTAAATTTTTGCTGATGGTATGTTGGAGCTTTTAATTGATCGGGATGATACTCTGCTGGCTCTGTCTTCAGACCAGAGAGGGTATACCTAAGAAGCCGTTGAACTTGACTAGACAATAAGATGCTGGACTCTATGTTTGGTATATGCTTGCAATGGGGGAATCTCAACTGAACTTGAACTGTGGTTATGCAACAAGGTGGAGGAATCCACCATGGTGGGAGGGTTTGGGGAGGGGTGGGGAGAATCCCAGTACCTATGAAACTGTGTCACATAATACAATGTAATTAATGAATTAAAAATAAAATTAAAAAAAAAAACAAAACAAAAAAAATAAATAAATGTATACATTAATTTTTGCTGTTAAAAAAAGTCAGAGATGCTCTTTAACCAGTATACTAATTGATTTACCTTAGAGCATATGCATCCAGATGACAATAATTTTTAAACTTTACACTCGAATGAGTCATAGTTAAAAGCAGCATTCTATAGCTCTGGACCTAGTTTTATGCCCTCTAAACATCAGAGTCTGTTTCCATGAACGTGTTGGAACAATGCTATCCAGCATATCCACTCTACAAAGACTGACACTAGCCTTTTCCCAGAGAGGCCAAACAATGTCTACGGTTGGTCTAGAATTGTCTTCAAGGTATCTAGCTAGCTCTCATCTCAGAAAATCTTAAAGCCATCAGGTGTTCTTGTTGCTTCTCAGTCTTTATTATTAAGTCTTTATTTCTGCACTTGCCTATTTGAACTGAGTCTTCATAGACTAATAATGGCTGGAGGCTTTGCGTCCTTCATTAAGGTCTATTTCGATTCCAGCTTTTATTCTAAATCCCTACACTTTTTCCATTTAACCAGAGTATTCTAGACTTATATTTTCTTTGGAGGAATCAAATGTTCTTCCATATGTTACCACAGTGTATGAAGGGACATAAACCTCTCTTGGTAACAAGTCACATCCTGCAAGAAAACGAAGCTGAAAACAAACCCCCATAACAATTCCCACTGAGAATGGCTCAGAGCGTCAATGATTTAATGTCCAATATTTCATAGACCTCATGGGACCATCCAGATGTAATTTCAATAATAAAAGGAAAATAGACTAAAGGGTTTATGACCTATCATTGTAAACCCACTCCTGCACAATCATCTTTAAATTTTTTTGGTTCCAAAAAGAAGTGACATAAAAAATAAAATATAGGAAGCCTGCATGTCTAAAATGGAATAAAAAAGATGAAAGCTTCCAGGGTAAGATAGTAAACTGAGTATGCTTTTTACCTCCCTTACTTCTTTATTTTCCACCAAAGTGGCAGAAAATATTTTAAAGAAAAAGAATAGGAACATAAACAGTACTGGGAAACAAGAATAGTTGGCTATTAGAGATTCATAAATTTTGAAGAAAGCCTAGAGAAGAAAATAGAAAGCAGATGGGATCATTGTTCCTGAGGGAAAGGAGTAGACCATCTCCACCAAAAACAGTGGAAGAGCAGTCTTCCGGAGAGAACCCCAGTGTAGCTCCTAATTCACTCAACAAGCACCCATACCAAGAGTGCATTACAGGCAGGGTGACAGTTGGGGTTCAGATCCATGATTCTGTCAAGATCATCAACATTATCCCAATTTCTATGGTAAATTACATTATTACCTGACCTACAGGTCAACAGAGTTGGTCCATTCAACCCTCTGCTTCACCTGCTAAAGAGAATAGACCCCACAACAGGGTGTTTACACCTACAAGAGAAGGGTCTGAGGCTCCACAGAAGGTACGGCAAATTCAGTTCACCTAGAGCCTGCCTGACCCAGGCTGCTCCACTAACCAACAACAGTCTTTCTGGCTGCTGGATACTCACTGGTCAGTCATATTTAAAGCAGAGGCCTAGAAAGAAACAATGCCATGGGAACCGCACTAATCTGAGAAATCCAGAAAAAAAAAGTGGCGGGTCCACTCCCGCTTGGATCTACCACATGGGATGGAAGAAGTCCAAATCCTTTCTCACAGGATCCAAGGGTATCAGAATAACAGCCAGGAGCCCTGAGCAGTCCACAGAAGCAGAACAGTAAACTTCCTTTGGGACTAGGGAGGGGAGCCTTCTCTGGTCCTCATTTGGTTCCAATTTTGGATCCCCACCCTCTCTTGGCAATGACCATCAGGATCGCTCCAGAAACCCCTCAAAACAAATAACCAAACAAACAAAAAATCTAGAATAGATAGAGAACAACAAGGAAAGCTTAGAATCAGGAAACAGTCAGCATGGATTCACTTATACTTCACTGGTGGGATACAAAGATTAGTTACTCCTCACTAGGGTATTGAAGATTTCTCTGCACACCCCTCCTAAAACTGCTCTGCACCTAAACTGTTGACATATGTCGTTAGAGTTATAAGCCAGTCTAGACTACCCAAAAAAAAAAAGCCAGGTTCAGCAAAATTTTGCTTCAACGCTATAAGATGCTAACTATTATAATGAAAATAGACACGAGACAGCTGAACAGTAATCTATAGCCATTTTAAGATGTATAGAACCAGTTGTATATAAACTAAAATTGAAATGTCAATGAAGTAGTCACAGGATGTGGTTAAGAATCTGCATTTTTTTATTCAACATATTGGTTACTCAATACTATGTCAATTAACTCCACATTATAAATTGTTGCTGATGTTATGTTGGGGTTTTTAATTGATTGGGATGATACTCTGCCGGCTCTATCTTCAGACCAGAGATGGTCTCCCCAACAAGCTATTGAATTTATCTGGACAATAAGATGCTGGACTCTGCTTGGTATATGCTTGCAATGAAAGAATCTCAACTGAATTTGAACTGTGGTAATGCAACAAGGCGGAGGAATCCACCATGGGGGGAGGGTATGGAGAGGGGTGGGGAGAATCTCAGTATCTATAAATCTGTCACATAATGTAATGTAATTAATTTTAAAAAAAAGTGGCGGGTGTGGGGGATCCAAGGAAAAGAGACAATGCTAAAGTCACATAAGAAAAAGGGGTGATTTTTCTTGTTAAGTTAGTACCTTGAAGATATTCAAGAAGACTTAACACACAGGTAACACAAACATGAACCAAGAAAACAATCAGAAAGAGTTCTTGGCAAATAAAAGCACTAAATGGACAGGAAGAAAGGTACATATTAAAATGACAGAGAGGGTAAAATTGGGAAAAGCTAACTTAGGAGAAGGGAATATAAGGAATGAGAGGAAATAAATGCAAGAAACTTACTCCTTGAATAAATGGGCCACCAAGTGCTAATAAGGATAAATTTAAGGAAAAAAGTCTTCACAAAATTTTGAGTTCCAAGGACAAGGAGAAAATATATATACATATAGCTCCAGAGACACAAGAGTTAGACTAACTTATTTCTCATCAGCAACAAGTATACTAGGAGACACTATAATATTTGAATGTTTTAAAAGATTTTCAATCTTTGAATTCTATATCCAGTCAAATAAATATCATGCAGGAATGAAAGTTTTTCAGATCTGCAAGAATGTTTACAGGCAAAACCATCTCCAAAGCCTTCCCTGAGGATGTAGAGCAGGAAGCAGGCATTTAGCTTGAATTTCATCCTGTCAGTGTTCCCCATCAGAGAACCAGGGTCCAGTTCCTGGCTCCAACTCCTGACTGCAGTGTCCACCAGTGCAGCTGCTGTGCGGCAATGGTGATGAATGAAGAAATTGGGTTCCTGCCACCCATCTGCACAATCTAGCTTGGACTTCCAGCTCTTAGCTCCATTGAGAGTTATTGCAGGCATTTGGATGTAAACCAGAAAATATCCCTCCTGCCTCCACTCTTGAACACACACACAGAGACATCATACATCATGACCCAGGTAGGTCACAAACTGCAGAAAAAGCAGACAGCTACCTATTGCAGTTATTTTGAGTGACAATAAACCAATTTCTTAAGGAAAGCACTATTACTACTAGTTTTTAGCTTAGGCATTGATTTCTTTAAGAATGTCATGAAGTCACTATTTGGTATTTAAAAAAAAAACTTTAAAAATGGAGGTTAGGCACCTTAGTGTAGCCAGTTAAGTTTCTGCCTATGGTTTCAGCACCCTGGGCACCAGTTTGAGTCCCAGCGGCTCTAGTAGCAATGTGCCTAGGAAAGCAGCAGAGGATGGCCCAAGAGCTTGGGCCTCCACACCCATGGTGAAGACCCAGAAGAAGCTCCTGGCTTCACACTAGCCCAGCCCCAGCTACTATAGCATTTGGGAGTGAATCAATCAAAGGAAGACTTCTCTCTTGCTCTCACTCTCTCCTTACCTTGCCTTTCTCTCTCTTCCAATAAATCTTTTTAAAAATAACTTTAAAATGGTTTTTTAAAGCTGTGTTCTATAACAACCCTATGGAACATCTCCAAAAATACATTCATAGGGGCCAATCACAGTCTCTTTATACATTTGTTGATTAGTTTATTAAACTTAAGCATCTCTTATAGGATATCTGAATCAGCAACCAGCATGTCCTCCAATCAGTCATTCTAATTATTTCTCTCAACCACAATATGGCTATAAACTTGAAACTGAACTTTCTAGAATACACCTGGAGAGCTGCTATTGCCTTATCATTTGCTGAGTAAAAGACACCTGGGACACAAAATGAAGTTGGCAATGGTCTTAGCATTGTTTTGTGATATCTAAGCAGCCTGAGACAGACACTGCTTAGACAGGAAACATTCTTTCACCATGCTAGTGATCCAAGCAATCAGTCACCAACAGGACAAAATTCTTTTAAACTTGTTTTAGATCTACTCCAGAATTATAATTTTTAAAAAGTAATTAAACCTTCAAAATCCTCCTCCATACAGAAATACAGGAATAGTTTTAAGCAATCATTATGGGAAATTGAAAGGTATAATAGATTAAACTCTTTATTCCTTTTTACTGGCAAAGCAAAAAAAAAAAAAAAAAGAATTACAGGAATAGATTCTCCCTGCAAAGCAGCATGAAGCCAATATAATTTGATGTCTTCCTTAATCAAAAAATCCATGAACCAATTAGAATGTTTATATTCAAGCCATGTGCTCCCTGTTACACCCTCCAAGATAACTAAGATACCTCACTTAGTTTAGAAAGCAAACATTTTTCAACCGGTTATATGTTAGGAACACTTACCAAAAGGAATAACCTCATTTCAGGATAATCAACCAGAAAGCCACAACTTCCTCTTTCCCCCCTCTAAAAATAATTATCTGGCAGGCTGACGTTTTGTCATTGCTGATTTAAGATAATATTTTAAAGCTATATTCACTTGTGCTTCTCTTTCCATTTGGAGGGGGGAAATGCTTAAAAGATTAGGAGGACTGCAATCCTACCCTGCTAGAAATTTTTCACTGCAACATATTGTCTCTGCTGTCAAGATTTTTAGGACTCATCAAAATGTAAACTAGTGCAACCACTATGGAAGTCAGCAACTTCAGACAACTGAAAATAGACTTTGCATAAAACCAGCCATCTTACTCCTGGGAATATATCAAAATTAAATGAACTCTTCATATGAAAAGGGTACCTGCAGCCCCAAGATTATAGCAGCACAATGCATAATGTTTAAGACATAGAACCAATCCAAATGCCCATCTATAGAAGAATGGATAGAGAAAATCTGATACTTTTACTCCATGAAATACTACTCAGCTATACAAAACAATGAAATATTATCATTTGCAACAAAACAGACCCATCTGGAAGCCATTAGGGTTAGTGCAATAAGTCAGTCCCAAAAGACAGGTATCATATAGTCGTTGATATGGGACAATGGATACATAGAGCACACACACCAAAAAACTGTACTAGGAAGATTACTATACTGGGAAATACATGGATATAGCATGTGTCTTTACTCCCCAATAAGAGAATTCCAAGTACTATTTTTTATTCTATGTTACACTATTTTATTTTCTTCCTTTTCCTATACTTACATAAATGTATCATAGCATGGCATCACAAAATCAAGTTTGTAATGACAAAGTGAATGACTATGCTATTGTAATAAGTTGGGATCAAATAATAGGAAGGAGATATAGGGAGGCAGGAGGGGAGGAGGGATGATGCCCTGTGCTTGTAAATCTGTATCAAAATAAAAATAACAGAAAAAAAGAGGTCAGAATGTTGAGGCCAGAGGCCCATCTATGTGAGCACACTTTACCTCACAATCCAGCCTTATCTATGATTTCTCTGTAAAACAATGCCACTTTGATTTATGATCATTGGATAAGGAAATGGATGAAAAGCATTTTTATGAACAGTAAAATACCAGAAAGCCCTTTTTTCAAAAATTATGAAAAATAGGAAATAGGCACAGGGAAAAATCATCTAAGTTTAGTTAATGTTGCTTATATGTTTATTTCCTGGGAAAGCCATTACTGTTATTCTGAATAGTTTTGGCACAACTTGGCCACTGTCCATTGATTTGCTCCAGGTACTTACAGGGGACACCCAGTTCCTAATCTAGTCTCTTTCACATCATAATAAATTATCCATTACCCATCTTACACATCCAGTAGGCAAGAGAAAACCAGTCACATTATTTTTGGAGGTTGGTCTGTGGATAATTCATAACATGTTAGTACGTACCAACAGCTAATGATCATGGAAGTCCTGCTAACAAAACCAAGAGCAGAGGGTGGCTGGGAAAGCTTTCACTGGGCCCAGGAGTGATCACAGCAAGGACGAGTTCCCAGTTAAGAAGCGCAACTGTCTTTCTTCAATTAACACCAGAGCATTCTGTTCTTCACCAAATGTGGTTTAGAAGACGCCTCTAGGCACTAGGACCCAGACCTCCCAGATCAAAAAATGATGAAGTGCCACAGGGAATCTGAGGTCCTCATATAAAATGCTGATGGCCTAGGCTGATGTTCCTAAGCCAGTCTGGAACCCATCCAAAAAAGGAAGAAAGTCTCCAAACACGGAGTATCATTTGGGCTTTGGATAGTTAGGTTTTTGGGTTGGGTCACAAATCTCAGAAAAATTCCCTCAAGTGAAATCAATGGCTTAAGCTTTTTTCCTTTCATAATTTTCTTTCATTCTTCACAATCTGGTCTGTGTGGTTAGAAGCCAGAGCAATTCATTAAAGACATGAGGAAAGAACAATAAATGGGGAGAGCTTTAAAGAAAAGAGTTTCCAGCCTCCAAGATTTCCTGACTTGATTCCAAGAACACATTCTGATACAATTGAGAAATATGTGTCCCAAATTGGGGTTTCCTATTGAAACCCAGGGGTGACCTGCAGCTTCTGGGATTTATTGACATTTAAGCAGAACACTAAAGAGAATAGAAGCAAAAACAGAAACATTCCCACAATGTTTTTATATGTTTGTCCTCACAAAAAAAGCTTGAAACAGAGTTAGGGGATTCAAACAAATGCTAAAGGGCCTTGGGTTTGTTTTCCGCTTGGTTGAGCCAATTTCCTCATCAGGTCCAGAGAGTTAGAAAATTTGATTTATTGGGAGTTTATTCCTCCCATATCTCACTAGGGTTTCACAAAGATATAAAGAAGTTTTATCAATTCATTCTTCTTCTAGCATATGTGAATTGAACTATCCAGATGGCAAGCAAAAATCAAACTTTCAGCAAGCCTTTGGCACATAGATTTCTTTGAAAGCAGATTCCCCAATGGAGATTTAAAATTATAATAAAAGTTGATACTAAGAACTAACATAAAAGACTAGATACCATATGAAGAGCGGAACATGTTTCTTTTAATCTTATAAATAATAGGTACACATTAGCCTTACTTCCTTGATGGGGCTATGAAGAAGGTCTGATTACTTTTTGTGCTAGGATCAAACTTCAAAGGTAGAACTGCCTTCCTTTTAAAAGAAATCTGAAAGATAAGCTAGGTATAAGGAGAAGGTGTGTGTGATGTTCATCACAGAAAACTAGGAAACAAAGTGGGTATGTGCCTGGGCGAGGGGCCTCTCTCAAATGAAAGACTCCAGCATGTACTGTAAATCACATATACCATGCACCTTAACCTCATGGCCCCATGGCTCCCCACATATCATTGCTCCCAGGCTTGACTGCTGTTTCACCAAGAAGGTCTTAATGAAGGATTTCTCTGTCCTGTCCTTGGAGACTTTGGTTAGTTCCTACCGAGAATTCTCCCCCCGGGCCCTATTGAAAACTCATGAATTCCCTCTATGTGCCAATTCTAGTCTGCCCTTTTGTAAATTCATTCTTTGATAAGCTGATGAACTATAGTAAAATTGTATTTGTACGGACTGAGTGACAATCAATACTTTCTCTAAAGCCGGGAAATAGTCATTTTCTTCTCTATAGAATCCTCACTCAATAAAGAAATAACGGAGGTGAGGGAAGTATTGTGCGGACAAAAGTTTACACCACTGATGCCAACATCCCACACTGGAAAACAGGTTCAAGCCCCAGGTGCCCCACTTTCCAGCTAAAGCTTGCCAAGGAATAAGATAGTGTCACTGAAGAGTTCTAGGATGCTTACGCTCTTCTTGGGTTGGTGAAAATTCCAAGGAGAGTGGATACTGTCATTGAGTAAAGTGTTAACCACATAAAAATCTAACACATTTTTAAAAAAGATTCCATATGCCAACTCTTTAAGGCTATCTTCGTTGATCCGTTCCATAAAGCTATCCAAAGAAACACTGACACTCAGCAGATTACTAAACCCATCCACCAGTGCAGGGAGATGCATGGGCTGACACCTGGCCTCAGCAAGGGCTTTAAGTTCTATCATGGTCAAGGATTCTCTTGGTGCAGCCTGGAGGTGGTACAATACCCTCCAGCTGCCTCATTACTGCTAACACAAGCAATGATTATAAAATTCATATGCAAGCAATTTAGGACAGGCTTAACTCCTAAAATGTACTGTTTATCTTTAAAACAGGTCTGTCCACTAGAAATGTTTATCTCTTTGGAGGTTTTGTCATGCGTAATTTAAAAACTGGAATATTGGGGTCAGTTTATAGCATAGCAAATGAAGCCACTACCTGCAATATTGGCATGCCACAGAAACACTAGTTTGAGTCTTGACTCAGTCACTTCCAACCCAGCTCCATGCTGAGGTGCTTGGGAAAGCAATGGGAAATGGCCCAAGTGTTTGGGTGCCGACACCCACATGGGAAACCCAGCTGAAGTCCCTGGCTACTATTTGGCCCAGCCCCAACTATTGTAGGCATTTGGGGAGTGAACCAGCAGATGGAAGATTCTCTAACAGTGCCTTTAAATAAATAACAAAGACTTTCAAAAAGTTTGAATATTAACTACAATTACTCCAACTTTTTAAACACAAAAATGTAACACCTGACTCAAGCCTTTTCATCGTTTCCAGCCTTAGCCACAAGCTCAGAAAGCCAGGGGTACAAACCAATTCCCTACAGCTACCAGACACAGATTCTAATCCATTCCAAGCAGCCAGACTTTATCTTGACTACCGAACTCAGTTGTAAGCCACACAAAGAACACTGAAAATGCCAAGTGCATCAAAAATCCTAAGAGTGAGATACATTCATCAAACATTTATTCAGAAGTCTAGGCCTGGGCCAGGCACAGTAGTCTAGTGGCTAAAAATCCTCGCCTCGCATGCGTCAGGATCTCATATGGGTGCCAGTTCTAACCCCGGCAGCCCTGCTTCCCATCCAGCTCCCTGTTGTGGCATGGGAAAGCAGCCAAGTATGGCCCAAAACCTTGGGACCCTGTGCCTGTGTGGGAGACCCAGAAGAAGGTCCTGCCTTCAGATTGGCTCAGCTCTGGCCATTGTGGCTATTTGCGGAGTGAATCAGCAGATGGAAGATCTTTCTCTAAGAAAAAAAAAAAAACTATGTCTAACCTCTGGAATAAAGTTATATGTTGCAAAGTCAAAAATGAAAACACAGCTTGCCTTATGTGGAATGCCTATTGTAGGGTAAGATTGTGGAAATCTAGAAACTGTGAACCATGCCAAATGTCAAGAAAAGTTGCAGGTTTCTAACAAAAACAGCAGAAATTTAAAAGAATACCAACAAGAAAGAGTTCATGAGTCAACATGGAAGAGGTCTTTAGATATCTGATAATCATTTATATAGACAGGAAGATAGGCTGAAGTGAAAACAGAAGGTGAGTTTTACAACGGTGTAAAATTCTAGTCAATACATGGTTGAGTTTTCCTGCCAAAACAGAAGCCATTTTCTAAATTTTCAAGGAAAAATATTTAGGCAGCAACAAAGAAATAGACAGCCAAGATGGAAATAAAGCTGTATGAGCACTGAAAATGAACACTGAAAATCCTAGTTTTCCTAGGTTTTATCATTATATACAACCTAAAACTCCAGTAATAGAATCATTACCTCAAAGGCAGCAACCGTTGGAAATACAGAAAAGCAGGAAATTCATAACAGAGACCACAGTTTACAGATTATCTTCGAAGAACGCAACAGAAGCCACAGGAGGGGTTCTCGGTGGGGCAAAGAGCTGAGAGAGAGAAACACAAATGACTGAACCTGGGGGGAGCTCACCACTCAGACCTAGTGAAGCACACCACAGTATTAGAGCCAAGAAGAACTCAAGCAAAGAGCATTTGAGGATAAAGCAGCCACAGCACCCTAATGCCACAGAGAGATGGGAAAGGATGGTGCTGAGCAACAGACCTAACGGCTCCTCTTTGTGGCAGGTGGGTGGTTACAAGAGCCTAAGCTAGTCCATAACCTCAGTAACAAAATGCCACCATGCTCTAGGTCTAAATAGTTCCACATTTCAGCAAGAGCCATGCAGAAACGGGCAAAGTACTTAAGAACCAGGAAACATCTCTTTTCTGCACTTTCTTGTTGCAACTCTGCACAATTGGTGATGATCAATCTATAAACATGTATCTTCCCATCCAACAAGAACCAGAACGGGGTGAAAGCCAGCCAGAAAAAAACCACTGTCCCTGCTAGGACAGAAGGTGAACTGAGTAGGGCTGGCTCATGGACCCCCTGGTGTGTGCAAAATAAGCACAAGAAGCACGACAGGAAACTACCCAGAATAGGCCATGGAAAGTTCCCACCAACATACATTTGGCATGGGTCAGGGGTGGACCAGGCTGAAACGGTTCATGTCATCCACTGGCAAACCCAGGTGCCACAACGGGGTGTGGGTCGGGCCGGGTTTGGTCACAACAAAAACCAGTGCACAAGACGGAAAGCCAAGGTGAGGTTACCTATACTAGATTTGAATGCAGCACCCAACCAGCACACGTGAGAACCAGGAAGGGAGAGGGCAGAGCCAGCGGGGGGATTGAGGGGCTGATCCCCTCACCGGACAGCTACTTCCACTAGATAGCATGGGCAGGGATGGGGACAGACCAGACTAAGGAAGTGGTGGGTTCCCCCCTCTTGGGTTACTAATCCCACGGGAGGACATCAGAACTAGGACGAGGGCTGGGGTGGCTAGATGGAGAGGCACTTAGCCACATCCGTGAGGGCTAGATAGTTGAGTAGGTTAGAAGGAACTAAGCTTTAATACCCATTGATAGATATAGGAGCCAAATGGGATGCGGGATAGATTGGACTAGTCAGCTATGCACATTGGCAGGCCAGGGTGGAAGGCGGGGCTGGAGGGGGTTATTGTGGGTCGCCCCCACTAGGCTACAGCTCCCACTAGTTGATAAAAGGGTCGAGTACGTGCTGGGCAGAACCAGGCTGGACTACAACACCCACTGGTTCCAGTGCAAGTCGGGACTGAGAGCAGAACCAACCCAGCAATTGCAACCACCAGCTGATCATGGAGATGGACTGTGCCGGGCCCTGTGCTTACTAGAACATACGGGAATCTGATCTGGGAATACCTCAAAGTTTCTTTGCAGATCTCCCCAACTGAACTGCTGGACTCAGAACCCTAGCCAAGAAAAGACAGAGAACAGAACAAGTCAATCAACCACCTCAGCTATATGTTGGGCAGCGAAATACTGGGCGGATAAAGACTCTATGATGGACTATGACAATCAATGGATTCTTCAATGACATCATCGAGCTGGAAGTGGCGAGAGTGGCAGCGATTCACAACTGGAGAACTATTACAACCACTTGAGCAGGTATCTCAGAGCATGCCCCAAATCCGGGACTTTGGGCGGGTGGGAAACTGGGTGGGGCTTCTCCCTCAATATCCCCCTTTACCTCAGATACATGAAGGAAACAATATGGACATAAAAAGCTTACCCACATCCCTGTAGCCCCTAAACCTTTACACCGTAATTAACTATGTAAAGATTGTTAACAATAAAATAAAATAAACATGTATCTTCCAAAACTTCTTAGAAAACGAAAGTAAAAGATAAGTTTAGGAGGCTGGCATTGCATCATAGCAACATTAAGCTGGCACCTGCGGCGCTGACTGCTGCATCCCAACCGGAGGCCAATTGGAGTCCCACCTATTTTACTTCTGATCCAGTTCCATATGAATGGGCTTGAGAAACCAGTAGAGGACGGTTCAAGTCCTTGGGCCTCTGTACCTACCTGGGGGTGCCCAGAAGCAGCTCCTAGCTCCTGGCTCCAGACCAGTGTACAAGCACCAGCATTCTCACCAATTTGAAGAGTGAATCAACCAATTGGCATATTCTCTAATGAATTTTTTTAGAAGCTTACCTGGGTGCAAAAATTTTAAATCCATGCATATCAAAATCTTTTTAAAAGGTTTGTGAAAAATATTGTGGAAGAATTTTGCCAAGTCCAAGTTTATTCTGCACTAAAATAAGCATACCTTTCAATCCCATCTTTTAAGATTTTATTTTTACCTGAAAGGCAGAGTTACACATAGAGGAGGGCCAGAGAGGAATCTACCAACTGCTGTTTGACTTCCCAAATGGTGCTCTTGGTTTTTGTGACTGGCAGAAAAAGGTCTGTTCACGTTTTCTAAAAATTGTTCATTCAGTCTAACAAATAGGGCTGTGACTCTCAGTCAGTACACCCTTAAGACTTCAACACGACAGCATCTTTGTCTCACCCATTTTTTCAACATTTCTTATTTTGAAAGGCAGAGGTCAAGAGAAAGCCTACTATGTCAGGTCACTATATTCATTAATGCCATTTTTCTATGAACTTCCAGAAGTATTCTTGCATGACATGTTCTCCATGAGAAACACTTCTATTCCCAATGGGACTTAAACATAGGATAAAATTTCAGAGCATTCCTAGTACAAACCATTTCCATACTGCTTTCTCCTCGTCTCCCAACCAGAAAGGCTCATAAATCTGAGAATCAAAGCTCATGTCCTGTGATCTTCATGACAAGCAGCAAGGATTCAATGTGTCTGGAATAAGTCCAACTACCTCTTTGCACAGAATCCAGGGACAGTAATTTGGAGGGAATAATAATTTCCCCCTCACCTCTAGTGTAACCAGAATAATTCCCCAAACTTTTCCTTCCATATGCCAGAAACTTATTAAAATGCCAAAGAGAAGAACCAGTGTAGTGGCATAACAGGCTAATCCTCCACCTGTCAACACTAGCATCCCATATATCACCAGTTCAGGTCCCAGCTGTTCCACTTCCAATCCAACTCCTGATAACGGCCTGGGAAAGCAGCAGAGTATAGCTCAAGTCCTTAGAAGCCCTGCACCCATATGGGAGACCTGGAAGAAGCTCCTGGCTCCTGGTTTCAGAGAAGCCCAGCTCTGGCAGTTGCAGCCATTTAGGGAGTGGACCAATGGATGGAAAATCTGTCTCTCCCTCTCTCCCTGTAATATGCCTTTCCAAGCAAAATGGGTAAATCTTTATAAAGAAAAAGGGGGGTTCAATAAGAACTCATTAATAAAACCCCAAAAGTTACAAGAGCTTTTGTGAGTCCAGTAGAATCTTAATTATGTCATTGACTAGCAAATGACTGTCATTTTGGTATTTCATTTCATGGAGTTACACAACTCAACTAAAAATTGAATGATATGAAAAAAATAATATCCAATTTTGCAGATTACTACCATAGGCAGATTCAATCAAAAGATGAATTCCTTCATAGTATAATTGTAACACTGCTTGAGAAAACAAGTTTTGGATTTATTTATTATTGTTGGAGAAATAGTGCTTTTTATTGAGTTATTTTTATTAACAGAAAGAGAACATACACACTGACATACATGCATATACTTTCTATGCTTTGATGTGGTACCTGCAAGGATAGGTTTCATACGTTACTCACAGTTCTTTTTACCAACCCTCTATCACAGATTGCTAGATAGTATATGCATATACCAAAGAAGATGGTGATATGAAATAATTCAATAATACAGAAAACCAAAAATATGGGCTTTGGTTGCTCCCTTGCAGACCAAGCACCAGAAAATCTGAAACTTCTCTAGTGCTAAGGCATCATGATCCCTGGGCACTCTCTGTTAGACAGACATGGTAATACAACATTTCCTTTCAGCAAAGTCACTGCACATGCCTGACAAAAATCCGTATGAACCCCAACCACAGCAATTGGCCACCATTGTTTACTCTGCAGTGGCAAGCCTCCAGAGACTCACCATGAATAAACAGCCCTCAGGAGGGTATGACAGAGGCTCTCAGGGCTTCCAGAAAGATCTCTCAAACATCAGAGCCCTATACATTACTTCAGTAAATAGAAAACCCATCCGTATATGCATCGCCCATAAAACTGGGTAAAATCAGTTTTGTAAAATGTGAGATCAGGGAAGATCAAGAAATCAATAAACTGTACCATTTATTAATTCAGCATTGATTAGCAGATATGTAGTGCTTTTATAAAGTACTTGATACAGATTCTTGCATTTTGTGCCCATTATCACTGCAACAGGATGGTAGGTATTATTCCCATTTTACGAGTGAGGCTCTGGGAGTGTAGGTACCAACAGCTGATAAAAAGAGGAACCAGGCTCCATCTTAGCACGCACATTATTTCTATCACACCACAACAATGTCCACAGAGGAAAACTGCAGCAAAACTAACAGGGCCTTGTACACCCACCACACTGTTCTGGTCAAATCCAATAAACTCTTTACACTATTTGATCTGCAGGAATCATGTTATCTCACAACTATCAAGAATCAGAACTGAAGATTTCAGTCCCACAAAAAGAATTATTGGCAACATATAATTCTGTGTTTTAAACTTACATAGCATTAAAAACTTAAAAAGTACAGCTATTCCTACCAGCATCTTTGGCTACTTGTGGCCTCACCAAAACACAAATTTTGCTGCCACTCTCTCTCGCTCGCTCTCTCCACACAGACCTGCTCCCTGGTAGGCTGCTGGCTCCTGGATGCATTTAATTCAGAGTAAACTTTTTTCAAACAGCATAAGCAAAGAAGGTAAAAAGTCTTAATAGCTCCCTCAATAGATTGATAAAAATGTTTTAGCTTTATTTCAAAATCAGGAGAAAAAAAATTAGTATCATTAATGGATCCAGCCTGGATTATACTTTTGTTATCCTAACAGTCATTTAAAAAAACTATTTTTATTATTCTTATTGAGGAAGGAGGCACCTACAACTCACAGTGGGCATAATGCAAGTTTGATCCTTCCCACCCCATAAATATGTGAAGGGCTTCCTGTGTGAAATAATGTCTTTAGGTTCCACAACCCCCACATTGCTAAGTCAAAAACTTTAGCTTGTTTCCAAAAAAGCCCTGAACAGTTTCTTTTGCTTCCCATCTTAACAAGCTATTCCAATTTGCATTAGCTATTTTACACATGAACAATGCTCTCTCCCTGATCATCTTGTGGAAAAACACAAGACTACACTGAAAAATTTGTCTTGGGGCCTTCACACAAGCTACACAGAAAGGGTGAATTGCTAGGAATGGGAAAAATAAAATACAATTATTATGGTTTAAATAATGGAGTCAACTGGCTAGAAATTTTCACATCTTGAAGAATGTGAGACTGATGCGAATATGGAGACAATAAAATCAATCTGGGAGAACAGCACTCTTTTCCTACAACATACATGACTAGTTAGTCGTATTTTCATACCCATCCTCAGTGGATGCACGAAGCTTCCCTATGGATGTTGACCTGTATATACATATGGGTGCACCTTGACTCAGTGTTGTAAGATGAACTTGCCCCTCAGAGCACAGTATTGCCTCAGTATGATTTCCCTCTTTGTTATCTCCAGGCTGACTAAACCATCTCTAGTTTGTGCTCCTCTGGTAAGCACACCCCTTGTTTTGGCTACCAATGCTACTATGAACTTAAGAAATGCTGTCAGGGACGTATATTTTAATGATGCTATTAAAGAACTGAAGTCAAACACTGTTGACTATCATTTCATAAGGAGCTCAAAAATGTTGAGTATTCAAATGAACATTTTAACTTTTAAAAACTCTGATCCGTCACCAGAACTACAGGAATTGGGTGACCTCAAAATGCATCATTCTCAATCACGAGAATGTAAAGTGATGTCAATGTCCCTGCACCAAGTCAGGTGGCCACTGTTGCAAGCCCTAGAAGGAACTGGCCTCAGCTTTCTCAGCAGTTAATGCCAAGAAGCAGACAGACACAGCTAAGTTACAACAACAAAAAATTACCCTCCTTACATAGCAATGATTCGTCATCTACACGAGGAAATTCTGCATGAGGAAGAGCAACAAGTTGTGTCATTCACCAAAAATATTCCTATTAGCTAATTACCTGTCCATTTGTGTTTTTTTGTTTATTTTACTTTTCAAACAAGTTTTATTTTTACTTGAAAGTGAGATTAACAACAAGGAGAGACAGAAGCATTTTCCGTCTGCTGGACTACCCAATGGCCAGAAACAAACCAATTAGCTATTTTACACATGAACAATGTTCTCTCCCTGATCAAACAAACCAATCCAAATCCAGAAACCAGGATTTTCGTGTGCATTCTTCCACGTAAGCAGGGACTCAAGACATGGACTTTATCTAGGCCTCCCTCATATTGTCCAGGGTCTCAAACTCTGGGCCAGCTTTTGGTGCTTTCCTGGGCAGGGAGCTGGTTTGGACATGAAACATCGGGACACAAACAGGGTCCCCCATCCAATGCTTAAGCTTCACGTGGCAGCTTAACCAGGTATGTCACTGCACTGTGTCCATTACATAATTTATTTTATTTATTTTATTGGAAAGGCAGATATACAAAAAGAAGAAATACAAAGACAAAGATCTACATATTGGTTCACACCGCATTGGCTGCAACAGCCAGAACTAAGCCAATCCGAAGCCAGGAGCTACTTCTGGGTCTCCCACAGTGGGTGAAGAATCCTACGTTTCAACCATCGTCTTACCATGTTCCAAGCCGTAAGCAGGGACCTGAGTGTTAGTGGAGCTGCCACGATACGAAGAGCCAGCCATTTGGGAACCCGACACATGCAAGATAGGTTTTAGGTACCAGGCTATAGCGGTGGGAACAAATATTTGTTTTTAAAGGTATATATTTTTTTCTATGTGAAAGGCAGATTTATAGAACAAATCAGAGACAGAACAGATCATCTTTCTAATGGTTCTCTCCCTAACTAGTTGCAACATTCCTCTCTGACAAAGCCTAGGGAGTCATACCCAGCACTGTGCTATGGCTGAGGAGCCAGACCCCAAGACTAGCCAGGCTCAAACACAGCCAAGGCTGCACGCTCTCAAAGAGGAGTCCCCAGGAATCTATGCTTTATTTTCTGAAGAGTCATTGATTTATTGAAAAGGCAGAGATAGACAATGAGCCCTTTCATCCCATCCACTGGTTCACCCTTAAATATATTTAATATTTTGTATTTAATAAATTTATTAAATATTGATAAAGTACCTAATTAAATGTATATTAATAAAAACCTATCTTAAATATTTGGGGAGGGACCATCCTCAGCACCTCCGTTGCAAACCACAGGATGTTCTGTCCGAGACCATTCTTGGGGTTTGTGGCTATTACCCCTCAGTCACCCTGCCATGTGACAGCGCTAGCAGCTGACACACAGAATCAGGAGATTACCTGTGCATGGTGCCTCAGGGGATAAAGAGTAAGAGATAAAGCCACACCTGGGCCCTCCTGGAGGGCAGATGTGGGATACAGATGTTCCCAAGCCGTGAGTGACCTTTTCTAAGTTCCTCCTACCTACAGGCCTGGGCTGTGTGCCTGGACTCAACAGAGCCCCAGCCAGGGGAGATCCTGCCATGTCCCAGCTCTTGCCCTTGGTGCCCCTCTCTGCCCACTACTCCTTACTACATTTGGCCAAATTATCCTGTGAGTTTCAGCACAATCATCCTCCTCCAGGCAGCTCTCCAGGGCCCAAATGTGTCTGTGTACACCCAGGGCAAGAACCACCTCCCCCTCACAGTGCCACAGTGCCATGCCTTCTGATCTCAGTTCACTCATGAAATTGTCTGTACATGCTACAGCTGCTTCAGGACCTCCTCCTAAGTGTTCTGGGAATGAAACTGACTCTGTGGGGAGGGACCCAGAGCCTTCCTGCTCACTGCCATGTCCCCACAGCACCCACCACAGAGCTGCAAGCCCAGGTTCAGGGTGCCAGCATTGTGGGGTCAGCAGGACATCCACTGGTTGGCCTCTGACATCTGATAGCCTGGGCTCTGAGAGCTCACAGCCATGTTAGATGTCATTGTGACGCCAGTGTCTGATAAAGACAAAGAACGGCATGCCCATGGGTGTGAGGCATTCCAGAATATTCCTATGTGACCCAGGAGAATGAAGCTATCATAGTGAAAAAGGGAGCCAAGATATAGCCTGTGACATGGCATCCACATTAAAACTAGCTTGAGCACTAGCTGCTTCACTTCTCCCAAACCGAGGCCCGATTGCCACAGCATGAAAGGCCCCCAAGGTTTCCCGTTCCCGTTTCACTTATGCTGACCAGCGAAAACCAGTAAAAGCCATGGCAGCTATGCCACCCGCTCTCCCTGTTCTGGGTGAACTCATCCTCTTTCCTATGCATTCCTAGAACCACACTGGGACGCACTATCATCTGCCATCCTGTGATGGAAACAGGCACAAAGAGGTTGGGTAACTTTGCTGAGAGACCACCACCAGCTCACTCAGTGCCCCAGGTCCCATGGAAAGTATTTTCTGTTCTTCCTTCCTAGCATCCCTTCCTTCCCATTGCTCTGTGTTTATCCCCATTTGCAGGTGAACACACTGGGGTGTTTCCTTGTGACTGTGAACAGCAGCCCTAGCAGCAGCAGGTGGCACCCAGGGCTGTGGTCCTTGCCGATTGAAGCCGATTGTGAGGAAGAAGCAGAGGCAGAGGGAGAATTGGTGGCATCCAGGGAAAGCAGGCTGGGGCCAGTGTGGTGGCTCAACAGGCACCTTCTCCTGCAAGAGCCCCAACATTCCATATGGGTTCTGGTCATATCCAACCTCCATTTCCCGTTCAGCTCCCTGCTTATGGCTTAGGAAAGCATTACCTCTCCTTTGTACAATATCACTTTATACTATTTGTGCGCAACAGTTTAATCCAAATTGACTTAGGAGAAATTAATTGAGTCACTATAAAATATTCTGTAAATCGATTCGACTGGACCTTTCCAAAATGCAGTGTAACCGTCCTAAAATCAAAAGAAAACCAAGGGACTCTTCAAACTTGGTGTGTGAGCACAGACTTGATACTATACCCCCAAATATTTGTGAGATGAGATATTCACGGAAAAATTGCAAAAACTAAAAAATGGAATGTTAATCATTTATCAGTGCGACATATTTTTGGTATATTGGTGCTATGCTTATACAGAAGAATGGTTTTTTTCATGGATGCATCTCTGACTTAGGGATAAGTGCCATGGTGTCTACCACTTTCAGAGGATTCAACAAAATATACTTGTATGCACACATATGCATCTTTCTATGGAGTGTGGATACAGAGAAGTCAATGTGACAATGATAGCAATCATAGAATTGAGGTGAAGGACATGTATACTACAGTGTTAAAAGATTTCTAAATAATGTACAACGGCATCCTAGTTGGGGTTATACATTCAGAGGAATGAACACAAATGCACAGTCATAGGCCATTGTCATTGGAGCTTCTAATGTTGCATAGCACAGCAGCCTCAAACGAATTGCTTCTTGCTCTTATTTATGAAAAACTGCCTGCTCAACAAAGCATGGCTGATCAAGCCATAACCTGTAATGTCCACATTCCCTATGAGCTCAACCTTGAGACCTAGCTGCCCCACTCTGTTCCAGTTCCTGCTAATGCACACAGGAAAGCAGCACACAATTTTCCAAGTGCTTCAATGCCTGCCACTCACATGGGAGACCTGGAAGAAATTCCTGGTTTCTACTTTAGCCTAGCCGAGCTCTGACCACGTGGCCATCTGAAAATTGAGCAAGCTAATAGGTTTTTCTCTCTCTCTTTTTCAAATAATCTTTAAATATATATTCAAATGTCAGATTAAATATGCATTAAATACTAAACATCAAATATGTTAAAATTTTAAATATATTTAAATTAAATTTTAAATGTTTAAATTTAAATTTTTAAATGTTAAATATATATATAGATTTTTATATGTATATATTTATATACAGGGCCCAGCATGATGGGCTAAATCCTCATCTTGCAAGTACCAGGATCCCACATGGGCACTAGTTCGTGTCCCAGCTGCTCCACTTCCCATCCAGCTCCCTGCTTGTGGCCTGGGAAAGCAGTAGGAGATGGCCCAAAGCTAGGAACCCTACACCTGCATGGCAGACCTGGAAGAAGCTCCTGGTTCCTGGCTTCAGATTGGTTCAGCTTCAGCCATTGCAGCTATTTGGGGAGTGAACCAGCAATGGGACATTTTCCTCTGTCTCGTCTCTTTGTAAATCTGCCTTTCCAATAAAATAAATTTTTGTAAGTCTACATGCATACATATATATGTACATACCATCTACTTGTAAGAGAGGCCTGGCTGTTGGATCGTGTTCATAATACATGACTCTCACAATAGGAGCAGACATTTGGCCCAGTGGTTAAGATGTCAACTAACTAATGCCCATGTTGTAGTACTTGAATTCAACATGTACCTCCACTCCTGACTCCAGCTCCCTGCCAATGCACACCCTGGAGTTCTGTCACCCACAAGGGAGGTGTGCATTGGGTTCCTGCTCAGCCTTGATTCCCTAACTATTGTGTGCATTTGGGAAGTGAACCAGCAGGTGGGATCTCTCTTGTTCTTTCTTTCTCTGTCTCACAAATAAATATTTAAAAGTTAGAACATTAGAACCTATCATAAACTTTTCTATGTTAAAGCTAGTTAATCATGTGTTTATACTATTCAGATTATACCACTATGGTATGATATAAATAAACTTTGCTTGGGGGGGGGGGGGCGGGGAGACAATGTGATAGCATAGCAAGCTAATACTCAACCTGCAGTGCCAGCATCGTATACAATCACCAGTTTGTGTTCTGGCCCTTCCGCTTCCACTCCAGTTGTCTGTGACCTGGGAAAGCAGCAGAGACTTGGGCCTTGGGCCTCTGCATCCAAGTGGAAGACCCAGAATAAACTCTTGGCTCCTGGCTGCAGATCAGCTCAAGCCTTTGTGGCCATTTGGGTAGTGAGCCGGCAGATGAAGACCTCTCTGTCTCACCTTCTCTCTGTAAAAATCTACCTTTCAAATAAAAATAAATAAATCTTAAAATAAAAGAGGGTGGGCTTTCTAGCACAGCAGGTTTAAACCTCTGCTCAAGATACCTGCATCTCACATCAGTACACTTCAAGTCCCAGTTGCCTGTTTCTGATCTAGCTCCCCGATAACACACTTGGGAAGGAGCAGATGATGTCTCAGGTACTTAACCTCCCACATGTATGATGGGAAGTGAAGACTGAGTTGCTAAGGAAATAGGATGCTGCATCTATTTTCAAATTCAAAAAAAAAAAAAAAAGACCAAGTTGCTGGTCAAGTCAGGCTGCTGCAATCATTTGGAGATTTAAGGAATGAACTGGCAAGCAAAGACCCTGTCTGTGTGTGTGTGAGCGTGTGTGTGAGATTGCTTGTGTCACTCAAGTAAATAAATCAATCTTTTTAAAACACTAAATGACATCAATAGTTCATCAGATTGGTGTCGGAATCATGAAAGTAATGCTCCAGAGGGCCAAAATAATGCCCTGTATGTGGGAGCTACAGTGAGACAGTGTTTAGTCTGTGAGGCTGAACACTGCATCAAGTGCCTGATGAGGGAATGGACTACACCATGAGATAATTGTCTATGGAGGAAGTCACCCATCTGTCATGGATGTTAGTATGTTAGACAAAGTAATTTAGTCTTTAGTCTCTAAAGAGTCTGTGCTCATTGAAATCTGACAGGAAAGAGCTGGCGTGGATTGGCTCACGCCTCGCTGGGTGGGACACAAAGATTAGTCACTCCTCACCGTGGTGTTGAGGATTTTCCTGCACACCTCCCCCCCCCAAAAAAAAATGTGTTCTGCACCTTAAATGTCGACAAATATCTTGTTAGAGTTACAAGCCAGTCTAGATTATCCTAAAATCTGCCAAGATCAGCAAAATTATACTTCAACACAACAAATGGCTAAATACTAAAATGAAATAGACACGAGACAGCTGAATGGTGCCTTATAGACATTTTAAGGTATTTAGCAGCCGGTCCTGAATATAAACTAAAAGTGAAATGTCAATGAGCTAATCATAGGTTGTGGTTAGGACTTGCTTTTTTTTTTTTTTTTAACATACTGGTTACTCAAAAACCATGTCAATTCCATAACATTGCAAATTGCTGTTGATGTTATATTGGGACTCTTAATTGACTGGGATGATATTCTACCAGCTCTAACTTCGGACCAGAAATGGTCTCCCCAAGAAACTGTTCAACCCATCTGGACAATAAGTAGCTGGACTCTATGCTTGGTATATGTTTGCAAGGAAAGAATCTTGATTGAATTTTAACTGTAATACTGCATCAAGGTGGAGGAATCCACCAGGGGGGAGGGGAGGGGAAGGGGTGGGGGGATTCCCAGAGCCTATGAAACTGTCACATAATGCAAAATAATTAATTAAAAAAAGAGTCTGTGCTCAAAAGTAAGTGACAGTAATATGTTAGGTACATATCCACTGCAGGAAAAGCTAAGTTATATTTTGTCACTACCTAGAGGTAAAAAGAGGAGGTCGATAGTCCCTGGTCAAGATGTCATATTAAAAACTAGAATAACATCAATCCTAACTCAGTAACCTATTACCCAACCACAAAAACAACATGCTTCCTGCTCTTGTGAATGACATTATTTCTGACCACATGAACTCAGTTTTAAATATTGGTGTATTCACACAATGGAACACAGCTTTGAAATAAATACACGCCATGAATACATGTAACCCTATAGTATGACAAAAAAGCAAAACTAATGCTGAAAAGAAGCCAAACAGATGCACAAAAGTGATACTCATTTCAAAAAGAAGCAAAACTAGAAATCAGAGGATTGTGAGAATACAGAAAAGGCAGATAAAAGGGGGCACAAGAACACTTAGAGCAACAGAAACGTCCTGTGCCCTGACACTATCAAACACTAGAAGAAAGCATCAGGGACATAGGCAAAGACTTCCTGGGGGAAGAAAAAACAGAAGCACAGGTAGTCAAAGCAAAAAAAGAAAATAGACAAATGATATCACATCAAGAGAAGAAGCTTCTGCACTGCAAAGGAAACTGTCAACCAAGTGAAGAGGCAGGGAACAGACCCTGGGATAAAACATTGGTAAATAAGAAACTGACAGAGGATTAAAATTCATGGGCTATAAAGAGCTCAAGAAACTCAACAACCAGAAAACAATTCAGTTAAGCAACAGGGGAAGAACGTTTCAAAGGATGAAATACAAATGGCAAGAAGACACATGAAAAGATGCTCAGGGTAAGGGCCATTAGCAAAATGTGAATAAAAAACACAAGGAGGTTTCACCCCATCCTAGTGAGAATGGTCATCACCCAAAAAATAAGAAAATAAATGTCAAGGATGTAGGGAAAAGATATCCTAATTCACTGTTTGTGGGAGTGCAAACTAGTACAACCATTATGGAAAATATTGAGATTCCTCAGATATTTGAAAATTGGTCTGCCATACGACCCAGCCATCCCACTCCTAGGAATTTATGCAAATGAAATGAAATCAGTTTTCTGTACCACCAATTTACAATAGTTAAGATATGGAATCAACCCAGTTGTCCATCAACAGATGACTAAAGAAAATATGGTACATACATACTATGGAATACTACTCAGCCATCAAAGAGAATGAACTTTCGTCTTTTGCAATAAGATGGATAACTAGAAATGATTACACTTACTCAAATATTCTAGCCCCCCCCAAAAAAAAGCAAATGTTTTCCCTGTTCTGTGGTCACCAATGCACAGAATATTAAAAAACTAACAGGAGTGAGGCCGACATTTAACAACTGATTATTATTGATTGACTTTGTCTACACTCTTGAGGAATAGCAAGGGATTGTTTCTAGTCACTTTGTGTCAAAACTTTTTCCTAATGCAGTGCTAAGCTTGTGACTGCAAAGTGAAATCAAAGTACGTCATTGTAAAAATTTAAATAAGGAAGGAAAGAGGAGAGTGTGTTAGGTTACAGACAGGACAGAAGGTGGGATAGAAAGTGGTTACACTCCTTAATCTGTATTGGGAAGTATATGAAATTTTGTTCACTCTACAGAAGTTATTTTTTAAATTTCTGTTCTGTGTCTTGCTCTATACACACTAGTGATACAGGTTATAATTAATTCTCAGTATTCAGTGAGCTGAACAATTAAGATTCTTAGATTTTTGCATGTAAATTAAATCTCGATTGGAATATTTAAAATTCAAATGGTTTTGAGTCACCTGAAGAACTCACTACTTACCAAGCAATTTCTTTTTACTGCAGAACATTATTGAACAGCTGATATTCACCAGATCTCAACAACTGACCTATATAACAAAACAGAAGTACAACATTAATATTTCAAATATGTTCATTAACCATACATTTCCATCCTTTCTTCCCAGACAAATTTAGATGGCAAAAAATTACTGACAGTAGGGAACAATTTGTTGTGATTCTGACAAATAATTCTATACAGAAATAACCCTCCTACGGTCATAATGTAAATCCCACTGAAGAATTCAGAGGTACAGGTAACTCAGTGGCTAATGATGCCACTAGGGACATGAGCATCCCATATCCACGTGTCTGGTTTCAGTCTTGGCTCCACCCTGGCAGGCAGCAGGGAGTGGCTCAGGTACTGGGTGGCTGCTGATGAAGTAGCACATTCAAACTAGGTTCCAGACTCCCAGCTTTAGCCTGGCCCAGGCCTGGAAGCAATTTGGGAAATCAAAGATTTGATCAAAGATTTCTTTATTTCTCTCCCCCTTCTTCATTTTCCCCTCAAAGCAAACCGAAATATTTACAATGGATAAAGGGGCAAATAATTTCAAACCTTCAGAACCTAAGCAGTCACGAAAATATACACAACACCTTTGCAAACACAAACCCAAGTAGGCAGAGGTCCCGAACGTGTGCTATTTCAGTTGGAAAGAGAAACGGCTTGTTTGCTTCCTGCTCCAAGAAGCGCTGTGGCAGGATGCCGCAAAGGCTCATGAAGAAGTTGGCCAGTAATACAGAGACCACAGAAGGGGAAGGGTAGTGCTTACAACCTTAAAATCACAAGAAGGGAGGTTGCAGAAAACGTCCATCACTTGGCTTCTTCCTCCACACCTTCTACCAGCTACAACCAAAGCTGCCCAGCACCATCCCTCCTGCCCACTCCTCAGGACTGCACTCAGCTTAAGCAGTGATTGCCTCTTCGGACATGCCTGCTGACCAGGGATTGCTCTCCACCTAACTAGTCTCTCTCGCGGCAGCCCTGGCCACTAACAAACCAGTGTCCACACCAAAGCCAAAGCTATCATTTTAAAACATGTTTGTATGTATTTGAAAAGCAGGGGGACAGAGATAGACAAGCAAACACACAGTGAAGAGGGAGAGAGCGAGCGAGCTCTTTCATCCACTGATTCATCCCCCAAGTGGTCACAACAGCTGATGCAGGTCAAAGCCAGCAGCCTGTAACTCTATCCAGGTCTCCCAAATGGGTAGCACAAGTCCAAGTATTTGATCTGTCTTCTGCTGTTTTCCCAGGCACATTATCAGCGAGCTGAATTTGAAGCAGGGCAACCTGGACTTGAACTGGTAGTCTAATAAGGGACATGGGCATCAGAAGTGATAGTTTAACCCACTACACCATAATGCTGGTTCCCAAGATTATCCTCAAAAGGGACAAGGATACCATGTTATCCACATGGTAAAAATCCTTCCAGGGCCTCCAATTGGCCTTAGAAAAAAAAGACCAACTTCTAACATGACTCCTGGGGCCTTCTGTTGCCTTGTTCATGCCTATCATTCTAGCCTGGTTTCTCATCTGACTCAATGCTTTCTTGCCCCTCCTCAAGTCTGTCTACACTCCAGAAATATACAACGTAATTTCTTTCCATCTGGAGACATTTGCATAAGTGCTTTCCTCTTCCACAAGCCACATAACCTCACCTATTCTCCCTTATCAGGTAACTCCTACCCATCTTTCCAATATAACTTCTGCTAGGGGACTTCTATAACCCACCCCATAAGTCAGAGTCAAGAAGATCTCCAAAGTGCTCCCACAGAACTCTGTACTGCCTACTGTTGACCCCTGTCACTCCAAAATGCATTTGCTATGACACTGGTCATTACTCCACAAACTCCAGTAGGTCAAGGATCTCAGCTGTCTGATCTGTAGTTGAATTTCCAATACCTAATAATGACATCTGTTTGTGGTGGCCCCATCTGGCAAGCCAGGGATAAAGACCTTGTTAGGGCTTGCGGATGCTCCCAGAGGACTAAGTCAGTACAGTCTGTGTTCATGGGCTTGGCATCCCTGGAGCAGAGAGAAGGAAGAACAAATTTTCTTAGCAAGATGGCTCAAAAAGGACCTTACAACCTGACAAAGTGCAACAAAAAGACAGAGAAGAAATACATCTCAAAGGTGACTGGAGTACTGACCCAAGACAACTTTGACCCAAGGCAACTTATCCTTTCTTTCTAATTGGTTTGCTCGGTTGGTTTGCAAGAGGAAACACAATGGATTTGTATGATGGGAAAGTAGCCAAATCTTATTTTAGGTCTTCCTCCCAACACTTAATATTTTAAAAGCTACTGGACAATCAATGTAAAGCAATGTATTTTTAAAATTATTTTTAAGTCATGACTTGTCACTGTTCATTTCAACAACCTTCAAAAATGGCTGTTAAACCTTATACTTTGAAATAATGAGGGCTAAAGGCGATAACTCAGGGACTAAATCCTCGCCTTGCACATGCTGGGGTACCATATGGGTGCCAGTTTGTGGCCCAGCTACTCCACTTCCTTTCCAGGACCCTGCATGGAGGTTGGGAAAGCAATAGAGGATGGCCCAAAGCCTTGGGACCCTGCATCCGCATGAGAAATCGAAAAGAAGCTCCTCCTGACTTTGTATAGGCTGAGTTCTGGCTGTTGCAGCCACTTGGGAGAGTCAACCAGTGGATGGAAGATCTTTATCACCTTCTCTGTAAATTTGCCTTTCTATTGAAAAATATATCTTACGGGAGGTGGGAGTTTGGTGAGGAATTCCAGTCTACACAAAATTGTGCCTCACAATTCAAAATTCAAAATAAAAATATTTAAAAATATATATCTTAAAGAAATATTAACTAAATCAACTTAATTTTAGCCATTTCCATAGTGCTCATTTTTTTCATTTATTCACCAATTTGAAAAAAGTGTCGGGGAAAGAGAAGAAGAAACAGATCTTCCATCTGCTGGTTCACTGCTCATATAGATGTAACAGGGAGGTGTGGGCCATGAAGAAGCCAGAACCCAGGAGACAGAAGCAAAGAGACCATCCAGGTCTCCCACGTGGGTGGCAGGGTCCAAGTACTTGGGTCATCTTCCACTCCTTTCCCAAGTACATCAACAGGAATCTAGCATCAGAAGAAAAGCAGCCACAACTCAAATATTACACTAATTTGAAATTCTGGCATTGTAAATGACATTTTAGCCCACTGTGCTACAACACTGATCCCAATACGCCTTCACATCATACTTAATCCAGAATGCACATGGCTGCATGAGTTCCAACAATATTCCTGAAAGATTTCCAGAGGTTATATTTTAATGCTCTAATTCAAGTTCTTTAATTCTCCAATATGTAAAGTTACAGCAACAACAAAATCAGAGTTGGCATGCTCCCCCCAGCTCAATCTTTTTGTTGTAGCAGTGACAAGCCAGGCCTATTTCATGGGGGCATCACTCCAACGTAGCAGATTCGTGTTTAACTTTGAGGAAGTAACATTCCCATACATGCATTTCATCCTGATGCATTCATTCACTCACTTAGTACCCAACTGACACTCACACCATCTCTGAAGGATCTAAAAATGAAGAGAAGATCATCTTTTGGTGAGCTTTTGGACCAGTGAAGGCCTAAGAAAACTGAGTAAGCAGAAGCAATTGATGAGAGAAAGAAAAAAAAGTAAAATTGGGCATGACACAGTAGCCAGTGGCTAAATCTTCACTTTGCATGTGCCATCATCCCATATGGGAACCAGTTCATATCCTGGCTGCTCCACTTCTCTTCCAGCTCCCTGCTTGTGGCCTGGGAAAGCAGTCGAGAATGACCCAAAGCCTTGGGACCCGGTACCCACATGGGAGACCCAGAGAGGCTCCTGGCTTCAAATCAGCTCAGCCCCAGCCACTGTGGCCACCTGGGGAGTGAACCAGTGGATGGGAGGTCAATAAAAATAAGAACCTTGAAAAAGTTTAATCTAGCTCCAGAAGAAGAAAATCACAGTTTTGAAATCCAACCATTGATAATTGCTGAGACATAATGTTTCTATGAGTAGGTTCTAAAATCAGTCTCAAATTGAGGAAATGGAAAAGAAAAGCTTCCATGTAGGTCTTACCTTACCCTTAGCATCACCTCATGCAAGCAGACAGCATGGTAATTTCTTTGTGTAGAAGTCCTAGTAGGTATGTTATGGATTTACGGAGGAAGCATGAGAAAGAGAAAAAAAGGTAACAGAAATAATAACTAAGCCTTTACAAATCTATTCTTTCAAATGAAAGCAATACTTTTTTAAAAAGTGAAAATTATAACCTGTTTCTACCTTTCAAATTTAGGTTTTTTCATTTTGTCATGGGAAATAAGTCTTCTCATGGTAGAAATGGCATAGGGAAAACAAGAAGTGATTTCAGACACCTTGAGACTGTGGTGCTAACAAGGTCTCAGATTGGAAGAGCAGGGTAAGCCTCTGTGTGGGAAGAGGCCTTCCTGACTACGGTGCAGTTCCACCAGGAAGGCTTGCAATGCAGTGCAGACAAATGGCCATGGGTGCCAAGGCAGTTCCTGATACTGATCTGAGGCCTTTTCACAACCAAGTTGACAGCACTAATTCCCTCTGCTCCATTCCACACTCACGAAGCAACCTGGCAATAGTAATTTGCATTCCCGCACAATCCTGCCTACAGGGAAAGCTCACTGCTCACACCAAGATGAACATTCTGGCCCCCACGGCAGCTGTATGCACATGTTAAATTAATATGTTGTCATGTTTATATTCTCAGTCTCCCAATCTCATTAATTTGCTCCAGAAAGATCCATTTGCAGGGTGCTATTGACTTAGGGTTCAAAACCTACTGCACAAAAGGCCTACTCTGGACATAGCAACCTGTCCAAGAGGCCTTGAGGGACCAGCTGGCTGCTCCAGGGACAGCAGGATGGGATGTGGCGGTTGTCAACTTGTTCTTTGGAGTCAACAGCCTGATCTTGAACTTGCGCTCCTCCTCCTAACTCATTACAGAATCTGGAGGGAATGAACTCTGAAAGCCCCAGAATCACACTGAGCAAGCCATGGGGCCAAGAACAGGCAACAAGGGTTTGTGTGATATCCTGGTTGTCTCAAAGGTGGCCATGTGATCCTTTCTTATCAAGACACCCATAAACATTAGGAAGAAAGGACAGTCCATCAGAGTTCTTGGCTCCTTCCTTCTCCTGCAGGATGGCCCCACGTGTGAATGGGTGATGGACCTCCAAGAGGAAATGTGTTTACAGTGGGGGAGATGAGAAGTGGGGGTCAACAGACAGGGTGGAGTCAGTGCAAAGAGAAGGACTGCAAGAAGAGGAATGACAGTGATGCTAAGGAATCAGAGCAGATGGTGAGAAAGGGGAAAAGGAAGTGGCCAGAGAAGCCGAGTAATACTAGATGTCTGGATCCCTCCCAGCTGGCCTATAGCCCTATGCAGAAAAGCTACATGGCCCCTACACAGCCCTCAACATCTTAGATCAAGAGCAGCAGCTTTCCCCTAGGGGAGCCTCTACTTCCTGGGAGCAGCGAGTCCTCTTCAACTCTCAGGGAGAAGACAAGGCAAGGGAGAAAAGACCGACATGACTCCAAAGTGTTCACCCAAAATGTAGCCCTTTGGGGGGCTTCCTGCTTTCCTCACCTTCTGCTCTCCATGCTCAGTTCTGTCCCACAGGCCTTGTTTCCTCCAACTCTGCTATCTGTTACCTTTTGGAGACAAAATACTCTACAGGAGAGGTTTTCAGGGTATGTATGTTCAACTCCTAGCTCACTCAGCATTTGGGCACATCACTTTCCTATTCCAAGACTCAATCTCCAAATTCCTAGATTGTGGGTAATGATCTCTTCCTCCAAGCTCTCATGCCATGAAGTACACTTGTATGTTCAGTTCCATTAAAGCCTTCTGTTCCCTCCTCTGTTCCCTCCTCTGCAGTCTGCCTTTATTTCTCCTACTCAGTCCTTTTTCCTCCTCTAACTCTTTCTATCTCCATAGACTTTTCCTATTTCTTACTCAGGCACTTTCTCCCCACTCCAACTCACCATCTCTATGAAGATCAGTGCAATCCTGAATGGAAAGATAGGCTGCCTGAGATAGTAGCACCAGTTCAAGTAAAGCTTGAACCTTAAGAAGGCCAGCTGATGGGGCTGGTGCAGTGGCTCAACAGGCTAATCCTCCACCTGCAAACACCAGCATTCCTTATGAGCACTGATCCTATTCCCAGCTGCTCCACTTCCGATACAGCTCCCTGTTTATGGCTTGAGAAAGCAGTGGAGGATGGCCCAAGTCCTTGAACCCTGAAATCTGTGTGGGAGACCTGTGGATACAGATGCCTGTATCCACTGCACTTCATATCATAGGCATAAATGCCACTCTGTATGCATACAAGTGCATATGTCTCAGTGTAAGTGATGGTTTGCACAAATTTACAAATAATTCAACAATTACAGCTAAGTGCAATGCCTCAATTAGAAGTTCTATTTCCTGTGTAATGTTGATCAAGTTGGTGTTACATGAGTTGCTATGGCAACACGTGGTCTGCTGGTGCTGTTAGGCATGTGGTTGTAACACTCTGCACACAGTGTTAAAGCTTTACTTCTACCTGCTGTTTATTCCCAGCTCATTCTCTTCCTTGATCTCAGAGTATCCTTTCCATTCTCTTTGCTCACAGGTTGCTCTGGCTGCCTCTTGTGCAGTTCCCTTCCTTCTCCCCATCTAGTCCTTTTTCTCCTGATTTAGTCATGCTCCTTCCCTTTCTCACTTCCCTATTTCTCCACCCTTGTTAAAGTCAGAATACAAGAGTTTGGTCCAGCTACTCTCATCACCTCCAGCAAGTTCTTCCTTCTAAACTCCGGTTTCCTCATCAGTAAACATCAACTGTCAAATAATGTGTAGAATAATCTGAAAAAATCCAAAAGGTCCTTTGAATTCACACAGTGCTATCATATGGTTAGTACTCGATTAAAAAACGCTATCATTCTTCCTAACTAAATTTCTTAAGTCTTTACATGTAGAAAACCTATCAAAATCCAGAGCCATCTCCTGCCTTCAGGGATGTTCAATCATGGCTACTGTGGCCTGGCCCAAGGGAGGCATGGATGCATTCCCTGTCCTTCAGGATCCCATTGTCTGGGGAAGATGAGAATAGATACTCAGAAAAAAACATATTAGAATGGGGAGTGCAGAGTGAGTTGGAGAAATGGGATGATGGGGGAAGGGCATCACCAAGCCTGCTTCGAGGCCCTGCAGAGGGCAACTCCAAATTGCGAACTTGTGAAAGAACACATTTGATCCAGAAATAAGGCACACACAGTGCAAAGGAACAGCACATGAGAAAGACCTGAAAGGCAAGTTGGAGGAGCAATGACAGTCAAAACAACCACGTCAGACAGGCATGGGATGGGTGTGGGGTGATACAGGACTTGCAAGGGAGGTAAACAAGAGCTGAATTCCAAAATCATCATCTTCCTCACTGAATCCATCATGACATCTTTTCACTGCCTACGTTGCTTTGTGTCAAGTATTTCACATGGATTGTTTTAGTTAATCACACAAGTAGGGGCTCTCGTGATTCCCCACATTCAGAGGAGGTGACACAGGACATTTTTGTGGTCAAGATGCTACAGTTGATCCTGCAGATAAAGAGGAAGCCAAGAGAACAATGATACCGTTAGAATCCAATCAGCCTCCTTGTGCATTGTCATTGCTCCCTTTTGTCTCTTTTCCATTCCACACTGTCAGTTTTTAGGCAAGTTACTCTCACAGCATCAGCTGGCACAGGTAGAAATGAGGCAGGGGTATTATCATTGACAACAGGCAAGCAATATTTCCACAGTGGATCTAACGGTTTCATAAGGTTTCTTGTGTTGAGGCATGGAACAAGATTGACTTTCTAGGTCCTTCTACTGGAGCACAGAGAGGACGGAGACACCATTAACTAAGATCATCAACAGAGCAGTGAAGAAGGAAGGGGAGAACATGGAGAAGCAAGAGCAGGGATTGGGAAGGGAGAATAAGTTCATTGTGAACATGTTATATTTGAAATGCCCCCTTGATCGCTAACAACATCTTCAACACTAAAAGGGCAACTCTGTAGACTTGGAATCATGAGGGATGAATTACTTCCTCCACAGAAAGAACTAGAATACAGAGTGAGGAGGAGAGGACAAGGGTACGTATGAGTCATTAAGAGAGCACGGACCACAGCCCAAAGGAACACAGCTTCACAAGGAAGGGCAGAGAAGAGTCACTAAAAAGAAATACTGTGGCCTTCTATATAGAGTGATCCAGCCCTGTGCCTGGAACAGGTGCCCAACAAACTCCAGCTGAGTCAATAAAAGGAGCCGGAGACAAAGGTAGTCTCAGGAAGCCAGGCACACACTTCCCGAATATCATCATCAATAATACGCAATACTGTGGTCGGTGAACTACATGGAATCTGTTAAAACCTACTTAAAATTAAAAGTAATACTTAATTTGTAGAGCCAATATCCCATTAGAAATGTTTAAGTGTTTATTTATATTTTAAGTATTTGTTAAAAAGTTACCAAATTCTTTGACTTTTTCATGAAAAATCTTAAAGTACCGGCTTCTAATTCTCACACTTACCCAACAAGCATCTAGAACACATACATTAGGAGATTCTATTTCCAAGAGAGCTGTAATTTCAAGCTTCTCTAAGTGATTCAGCCTTTTCCTACTAAGTGAGATTTCCCATTTGCTGCATTAGAACCAAAGAAAGTTGTGTGCGCTAACATGCTCTACAGGGGAGTACACACACCAGTTATGTGGCCCCGCATTGTTAAAGAACCAGACATTCTGAAGTGATATCAAAGCACAAGATAGATAAATACAGGCTAAATGAAATCACAGGATTACACTTTGTGATTTAAGCCAGCACAGAGCAACACCTGAGCAAAAGAAGTTGCTTCGTGGGCACAGGTGCTAGTAATCCCAAGAAACCTTGGGCTCCCAAATCTCCTCTCTAATAAGCCTTCAGCCCCCAATTAATGTTTCTCCATGTTTTTTCTTCTTCAAAACAGCTAGATGTCAACCTGGGACTTAATATAGTCTCATATCCTATCAAAACAGCTAGAAGGATCTGTTCCTGTTCATACACAAATCTTAGCCCTGAACAGACAGCACTCAAGCCCCAGAGTCATCACTCCATGCGAATTGTATACACCTAAAGCAGGTATTGGTCATAGAATAACCAGTGTCTCCAGTAAGTACACTAAAAACAAACTTCTTGGACACAATGAAATCAATTACAACCAAAGAAAGCAACAGAGACCCACAAACCAAAACAAGTCAACATTTGAGCTACTCCCATCAGTCGTTTAATGGGGAAAAAAATCAGCAATTCAAGTTAAAAAAAAAAAAAGTCATGTATGTCTTCCTTCCCCAGGGAATTTCCCCCAAAATTTTTAGTAAGAGAATAATTTAAAATGTGTGCTAGCTCTCAGCCACACCAAAGAAAACAAAACAGGAATCTAGGGGAGAAAGAACTAGCTTTGCACTTGATCTCGCTAACCATTGAATACTCCCCACCTACTCACCTCAGCCTGGACCTAACCCTTGACCCCCCTGAAAGGAAGAGTTCCCAGCAACACCAGAAGATCAAATAGGCATCCATCTGTGATCGTATCTATGAGAAAAGCGGAGCTATTCTGAGAGCTCTAGCAATTGCATAGAAAACGGAGTAGGTCTCTAGAGGACATTCTTGAAAACCTGAGATCAACTCCCGGAAAAACACTCTTGCCCACTTACCACTGCCGGAAGCTGCTGGGTGACAACCAGAATGAGTATCTCCTCAGAAAAAGAGAGAGAGAGAGAGGCGTGGCAAGACAGCGGCTTCTCTACCATTGAGGAACTAAGAAGAAAAAAACGCTCCTTCTTGGCAGAAAGGCCATGAGCCAGGAAAGCACCTCTGCTCCTGCCACTGCCTCCAAGGCTGATCTTGGAGGAACAAAAAGAAGCTCCCAGGAGGCTGTCTTCTGGCATGGCTGCTTCTGTGGGAGCAAAGCATTCAGGAGGGTAGACGTGAACTCTGCAGAGAGACCAGCCACCTCACTTCTACTTTATCAGCCCTCTCCTGCTAAAAGCAGGCGTCCTAACAGCACCCACCTGCTTTCCCACAGCTGAAGCAGTTAGTAGGGATTGTTCCAATTATCACAAAGGACGTCCAGATTTTTTGGATGAAGACTGAACACACTCAGGCACATCTAATAAACAGATTAATGGCACTTCTTCCCCCACATCCTTCACTTCAGTGGTAACACTGAGACCCCTGAGGAACAAACACACAGAGGAAATGGATTTACATTTTTCAGTTTGGAATCAGCTTGAGGGGGTTCTGGTTCTCAAGGTGGGTTTGCAAGAAAACAAAGTCTTGTGGTTTCTATGTTCAAAAGGAAGGATCAGAAGAGGCCTATAAGCCATTGGAGGGCTTTTTTTTTTCAAAGGTTGCATCAGATTTGCCAGTTAAGTACTAAAACCAAACGTGCTTTCGTTGCATCTCTATGATGGGCAGTCCTGCTGTCCTTACAGGCAAGAGGATCTGCCTTTAGCATGTCCTCAAAGCAGCAAGAAGCTGCAGATTTCTGAAAATAAGAGCCATGGTTTTCTTCCTTATATGAGAAAGTGGACAAAGCACAGCACAGCAGAAGAAGCAACCATTTCTTTAAATTCTCTAAAGAAATCTTAAGTATAACCTCTACAGAATTTTTTTCCCTAAACCAGAAAGCTGCTTTACTGATATACTGTGAAAACTGTAACTGCCAAGCAGAAATCCTGTATGAGCAGCAAACTGTCTTCCCAATGGGAAAGCTTCCTGAGCCAAAGGCCTCCATTGGTGACGGTTCAGCCCGGTGGCCCACCTCCCATCCAGGTTTTCTCCATGAAGAACTTTTCCTAGCAGAAGATCCAACAATCTACACAAAGCTGACAAAAGTCACCACCATCTTAGAATACCCTTTAGATTGGCCCATTTGCTCAATTCCCTATACATTTCAACTCTGTTACAACATACACTGCTATGGAGCAAAGAGCCTGGAGTAGCTGCTGCAGGTCTGTGGTCGACCAGAAGCTGACAACACAGACCGGTAGAGACAGCACTGCAGAGTTCTCATTGTTGCCTATGGGAGACACCTGTTGTCACAGGAGCAGGTGGCTCAACCCAGGGCTTGTGAGAAGGCTCATGCACTTTTTCTGCTCCTAGAAACTTTAGGGTACATGAAATATTCCTGATACCTTTAGAATCACAACACGTGCTTCCGTAATGTGTATTTACTAACTGTATTGTAGGGATCGTGTACAAGGGAGGGGGGTAAAACTGTTGAGATGCAGTTGTCATAGGCCATGGCTAAACCTATCTGTAAGCTAGAAGGGAGACAGCAGGTGTTGTAGGCTACATGCTGAGAGGTGGTCCCATGCATAGTCCTAGGAGGAAGGGGCTCCGGGGTAGTCACACTTAAGCTAGTCTTTTAAAGGCAGGGTGGAGTGAGGCAATAAAGGTAGACACAGAAAAGAGATGAGAGCCCAGCTGCGATAGCCCACTGGAGGTGCAATTGGCACTGAGATGACCGAGAGAGGTCCTCTGGGACCAGGGCAGAGGATCCACTCAAAGATGACAAAAATAGCTTTAAAAGATGCACAGGAGACCAGGAAGGAAATATGAGCTACGTGTGTCCCTTCCTTTGTCAGCTGCTTCCTGGCACACACACTTAGCAGATTGCAGGGAGAGTCATCTCTCCCATCGCTGCTCTGTCTGCTGTTAGTTGGGGCAAGCTTTAGATGCATCCTGTAATTGAAACCTCTGTGTTCTAGAGCTGTTTTCCTTGGAAGGTGTGCAAGCTCATCGTAAGAAATTCAAACAGACAAGGGGAGGGACCAAAGAGATCTTTCTCCCAGGGTCCTCTGGCCTCTCCCCTCACTGCTCAGGCAAGAAGTAACTGCTGTTAGTAATTTCTTCTTGGAGAGACGCCTTATTGCCATTCATTTATTCAGCAAACACCTGTAAGAGCATCTATGACGAACACACTGGAGAGAAAAAGCAAACAAAAGTCCCCACTCCTTTTTTATTTATTTATTTTTATTGCAAAGTCAGATATACAGAGAGGAGAGACAGAGGAAGATCTTTCGTCTGATATTTCACTCCCCAAGTGACCACAACGGCCAAAGCTGACCTAATCTGAAACCAGGAACCCAGAGCCTCTTCCAGATCTCCCACGTGGGTGCAGGGTCCCAAGGCTTTGGCCCATCCTCGACTGCTTTCCCAGGCCACAAGCAGGACGGGAAGCAGGGCCACTGGGATTAGAACCAGTGCCCATATAGGATCCCAGTACATTCAAAGTGAGGACTTTACCTGCTAGGCTACCTCACCAGGCCCAAAGTTCCCACCCTTGCCAAGCATATATTTTAAGTAACAGGAAACAGTGAACAGCAAGCACCTTTGAAATACTTTATACTTTTTACTAAATGAGATGATCCAATGCTGAATTCTGCAGCTGACTCTACTCTCATGACAGGGCATCATGGACATCTCTCTAAGCTGGCCTGAGGAGGCCTACCTCTCCTGTTAACACTCACCACTGTTTCTGGAGGGTCTGCAGTGCCCCAGGAACTGCTGGGGTGGTAGCAAGCCTGTGGAGTAAGAGCTGTAGTTACCACCTTGTTACAGAGGAGCAGGTCAGGCCCAGGTGAAAGGCTCAGAGTATGTGCAGGGGCCGCTCAACCCTCTGTTCTGTTCTAACTTGTCTTGATGGCTGTATAGTGATCTATCACGCACAGCGACTGACTTAGGCAGTTACCTATATCTAAATGGCTTATCAATAATAAGTGATATTTTTGTTGGAAAGCTAGATTTTACAGAGAAGTTGAGACAGGAAAAGATCTTCACTCTCCAAATGGCCACAACAACTGGAGTTGAGCCGATCCCAAACCAGGAGCCAGGCGCCTCCTCTGAGTCTCCCAAACAAGACCCAAGAACGTGAATCATCCTCCACCATTTTCCTAGGCCGTAAACAGAGCTGGTCTGGAAGTGGAGCAGCTGGGACCAAAACTGGCATCCATGTGGGATGCCAGCCCCACGGGCAGAGGATTGGCCTTTACACTTTTTATATCGATGTAGTTTTGTCATCCTATATAGTGCAATAGTCCTCAAAGTCATGCCAGTGTGCAGGTAGGTTTTAAATAGCCCTTGTTACAGGCAGATACTAGGTAGAATTAGATTCAGATTTCTCTGTGGCTGCCTCCTGAAGTGATCAAAGTTAGAGGAGGAGCCGATGGGAAGGATAAAAGCCTGCTGCACATTTGACAGTGCAGAAAGCAACTGCTCACACATAGGGCATAAGCAGAGGAGGCACACTCACTCCACATGGCTGGAAATTATGGGAGTTAAGGGCTTTGTGGTGCATTTGTCCACTCCTGGGTATGTATAAAAAGAGTTGAAAACAAGGACTCGAACAGATACTTGTACACAAAGATTCATAGAAGCATAATTCACAATAGCCAAAAGATAAACAATCCTAATGTCCATTACAGATGGATAGGCAAATGTGTACTATTCGTGCAATTGAATATTATTCAGACATGAAAAGGAATGAAATTCTGCCACATGCTTCAACACAGCTGAACCTTGAAAACGTGATGCCAATAAAATGAGTCAGAGCAAAAAGAACAAATACTGTATGGTTCCACTTATGTGTAATAACTGGAGCAGATAAATTCACAGAGCCAGAGGGAGTGGCAGTTACCAGGGACTGAGGGGCAGAGGAAAATGGGCAGTTCCTTTTTCATGAAGACAGTTTCAGGTTGAGCAAAAGTTCTGAAGATGGATGGTGGTGGTGATAAGACACTGCTGAGCTTGTACTTCATGCCACAGAGCAAAACTGGACCCTGGTGTTTGGCCTGGTTGAGTCACCAGTTGGGGCATCCACATTCCACGTCAGAGGTCCTAGCTTCCTGCTATAGTGTCCCTGGAGGGCAGCACTGATGGTCCAAGCAATTCGCTGTCATCCATTCAGGAAACCCAAGTTGAGCTCCCAACTTTCCAGCCTCAGTCTGGTCCAGCCTCACACTTTGGAGGCATTTGGAAAATAAACCAGTGGATGGGAGTTCTCTGTGTCTGTCTCTCTGTGTGTAGTTCCTTACCTCAAAAAAAAAAAAAACTAATAGCAGGGTCTAGCACAATAGCCAAATGGCTAACATCCTCACCTTGCATCTATCAGAATCCCATATGGGCCCCTGTTCATAACCTGGCTGATCCACTTCCCATCCAGCTCCCTTCTTGTAGCCTGGGAAAGCAATTGAATGTGGCCCAAAGCCTTGGGACGCTGCACCCATGTGGGAGATCCGGAAGAAGCTTCTGGCTCCAGGCTTCAGATCAGCTCAATCCTGGCTGTTGCAGCCACTTGGGGAGTGAATCAGAGGATGGAAGATCTTTCTATCTCTCCTTCTATCTGTGTATCTGCCTTTTCAATAAAAATAAAACAAAAATAATTTTTTTAAAGCTAACAGTAAAAATTGGTTAAATTCTAAATGCTGTTTTTTTATAGATTTATCATAACTTTTTCAAAAACAGCTTTTGTTTTGTTTTATTTAAGGATAGGAGAAGAGGCCTGGAGAAGTACACTTCCCCTGCAGAGGACTATGACCAGCCAGACCACCAGGCCTTGCTAGCCAGGAAACCTACTTTAAATTCCTACCTTACGGTCCAGGGAAAATATCGCATTCCCATTTCACAAAAGTGCCTGAACAGGGCTAAATCTTTAATCATCATCAGGCAGTGTGTACATTGTCAGAATGTCTGAAAGTCTGTTAAGACCTTCATTTGCTTTAAAATCTTACCTTTTACAAATATCTTTTATGTCTATAACCTAGAATTTCTTTCTTTAATATTGATTTACTTCGTTTGAAAGACAGATTATACAAAGAGAAAAGGAGAGAGAGATCTCTCATCCACTGGCTCACTCCCTAGTCGTCACAATGGCCAGAGCTGGGCTGATCCAAAGCGAGGAGCCTGGATCTTCCTCTAGGTCTCCCGCACAGGCTATCCTCCACCGCTTTCCCAGGTCACATGCTGAGAGCTGGATGGGAAGTGGAGCAGCTAAACAGAACGAGTAATCACATGGGATACAGCACCACGGGGTGGAGGATTAGCCTGATACGTTGCTGCACTGCCCCTCCTCCCTTGTAATCCAGAGTCTCATAAAGCACCTTATTAATGAGCACCCCAGTGGGTCCTCACAGGAATCCAGCTTATTATGTTAAAGCAGTTAAATATGTAAGCAACTGAGAGAAAAGTTATTCCTAATGTACTCACTGTCTAACTTTCCACACATTTCATCAAAAAGAAGGAATGCCCAGTTTGATTCTGAAGAATCTGAAACCACACAATTCTTTTTCACAGAACAAGAAACACAACACGTGTTTCTCAGAAGCGTGAATATCCGTTGTTCCATTGTCAAGAAGCTAAGACAGCCAGTGAGTGACATATTTAGATAGGTAAATCACTCATGGCAACCGGCTTGCCCTGACCCCCAGTCTTAATTCCACAGATGTAAGAAATGGTCTTAACAAACACTTTCATTCAATACATGCAGGCACCCCACATGGACCATCACGAAAGCCAGACATAAAAACAAAATACAATTCCTGCTCTTAAGGCATTTATCTGCCAGGAGGAATCAGCCATGCAGATGACAAACACGCAGCGACAAGAAGCTCTTCCCTCATTGAGAATGAGATCAACAAATGGCTGATTGAGTCGTTTTGTGTTCATTCAATGCAGTTTCAATGAAATAGACTAATTATGATTTCATTGACTCCCTGGCAAACATCCATTACCACAATGTTAGTTTTTGATGCTGCTGGTGGCTTAATTGCTTTTAATCCAGATCAAAGAAGACGGAGCATACTGCAAAGCTAAAGAAAGCCTCTGGTTCCACCCTCATGGACTGGAAAGCAGCTCTCACTTAAACTTACGATTTGGAAATGTGCAAAAAGTAACAAATGAAAGTAAGACAAAGTAGCCTGTAATTCTGTAGACAAATTCTAGAACAGTCACCTGTTCCAAGGAGCCTAGAGCCCAGCTTGAACCTACTAAAGCAGTGTGTCCCCTGAGAGGAGCCTAACATAGACTCTCCCTTGAAAGCACCACCAGTATTGCTGAGCTGCAAACCATTCAGCGTTGAGTCAACTGTGGAAGGCACCAATCTTCACTTCCCAGTTGTAAAAACTGGGAAAATGGAAACACCCTTAGTGAAGATTAAAGGAGATATTTATTTAATGAATAGAAAATAAATAAAACAAGTACACATTGATGGGCCCAGCGGCGTGGCCTAGCAGCTAAAGTCCTCACCTTGAACGTCCCGGGATCCCATATGGGCGCCGGTTCTAATCCCGGCAGCTCCACTTCCCATCCAGCTCCCTGCTTGTAGCCTGGGAAAGCAGTAGAGGACGGCCCAAAGATTTGGGACTCTGCACCCATGTGGGAGACCCGGAAGAGCTTCCTGGTTCCCGGCTTCAGATCGGCGCAGCACCGGCCGTTGCAGCTCACTTGGGGAGTGAATCATCGAATGGAAGATCTTCCTCTCTGTCTCTCCTCCTCTCTGTATATCCGGCTTTCCAATAATAATAATAAATCTTTGAAAAAAAACAAGTACACATTGCATATGCACCACCTAAGCAGCAGGTAATCCAACATGTAACAAAGGTTGATGTCTTCTCTGCCATCTCTCCAGAACCTTCCCAATGACTGCCACATTTCCTTTATCAGAACAGAAGATACACCTGCTGTTTCTGAGGTACCTTATCTCTCCAATCCTCTCCATCCTTATCCAGACACCTGCCTTCCGCTCTCGAGGGTGATAGCCTCCAAGCTGCTGTTTCTGGCATGCCATGAAACAACACAGAAGATGGAAACTTTGAAAGGATGAAATCAACAAGGGTAACAGACGCACTAATATTTTCTTCTCACATTGTTTTTCATGCCTTGTTCACTACAGTGAGTGACAGACTTTCAATATCTCTGGACACCGTACCTGCTTCTTTTAGTGATTGAAGCCAACACTTCTGTTCAGGAACACATTCATAAAAGGTTTCAAATCACAAACATCATCATGATCTTTATTACCTAAAATGAAAGCTTGGGACTGTAACCTCCTGCAGTTTTATTTCTTTTCTAATACTTTTCTTGGTGTAATGAGCTAAATGTCACCAAAATAATATAACTCACCTCCTCTTCCACCAGTTTCCCCACAATACTTCCTGTGTTAGGTTAACCATTTGTGAAAGGAAGTAGATTTCATTACATTGACCAACTCAAACGACGGACCCGTTGCTGGTCACACCATTTCCTCTGGGGGATTTTCCAACCTCAGTGAAGGAGTTTGAGTTTCAGTTATTTCTTAACTAACTCACAAAGGGAACAAACAAGAATGAAATAGTACAAGAAGGAGACATTCCTTTAGAAGTGAAGCCATGGATGGAGACCAAGATTTAGCAACACAGGAGCTTTTGATTTCGCTATTAGAATTACAGGAATCAAAATACACCAGTGATATGAATCCAACACTGCATTCAATTCAATATGGTATCAGGGGTTTTTTTAGATAACCAAAGTGTCCTGTGTGTTAAAAGTTACACTGGGGACCTGTGGCTGGCAACAATCTATCTTCACCTCAAGGGCTCGCCTGAACACCCCTTCAAGGCATTTAGGTGCAGGCAGACAGCAGAATCTAGAGTTGGCTATCATGCAAGGCCACTCTCTAAAACCAGGTATTCTGCGTTTAAATTGCCCTTTCAACTGCACTCTGCACTCATGTGTTCCAGAACAAGAGGACCCAACTTTTACTCAACCTAACCCCAATCCAGACAATTGGCATCCGTAGTTCTAAAAGTCATTCTAGCCATGTGTTGCCAAACAATAAATGCTCCACACAGTCAAACCAGATCCTGAACTAGATTACTGGCTCCAATGAAAGAAGCACTCCCCAAAATGACATTGTCTCTGGCTACCAGGAAAACACAGTCAGTGCCTTCTTTACACAAGTCAGTGTCCAGCAGACATTTTTGGCCTCCGCTTTTTTATAGGTTGACATCATAAGAAATCTGACCAGAGGCAGGGCACTTAGAACAAACAAGGCATGGAACACAGGATCAAGTCTTATCAAACTGGGGTTCTGGAAGTTCTCACCACCTCAAAACCTTTAAGAAACAGGATCAGCACATGCCTGAAGGTCTTGTAACACACATTCCATCCCTGTTTTCTCCTTAGCAGGCTGCCATCCCACCAAGAATGAAGGACTGGAGCCAAGTGGCTTTAAAGAAGCTCTTTTCTTCGTCTCTTTCATCTATATCCTGTCCAGCTGGTCAACAGGTGTGAAAACCCCACACCCTTTGCAAAGCACCTGCAGACAGCAGAATGAAGTTCAGGCTCCTAAGCAAGATATATCTCTAGGACGGATTACATTTGTTCCAGAATTCTCCAAGTCTCAGTTCTGTATTAACCCCTCTGTAATGCACTAGTTATTGCAAGGTGACCAAGCCCTGGTCTACCCCAAAGAAAGCCTTTCTAGTGTAAGGGATATGAGTTGTTATCAAGCTGTGATACAGATTGGTGTAAGCTCTAAAGTAGGTAGTCCCTATTCCAATAAGCTTTGGAGCTAAACAAGAGGGAAGATGTATCAGTCTCTGCGTAACAGAGCAGCTGAATCCTAAACAATGACTAGGTGAGTAGAATGGGTCTTGTTCTCTCCCCAGTTATGTCCCTGCCATCCTCTACTGTGGCATACACCCTACGGTGTTCATAAACACAGAAAGCAGAGATGAGTTCCTTATTACCTCCATCAGTAAAAGTGCCCAAGAGACTAGGCAACTATGGGTAAGAACCAGACTAGAGGCCTTGAGCGCTGCACACCAACTCTGAGGAAAGGAACTTAGAGACATTTCCTTCTTAGGTTAAGTTGCCAAGGCTTGTGCTGTATTGGTTACAAGGAAATTGGACAGGAGGTGAAGACAAAGGATGGCAACAGAGAGGCAAACTTGCCCAAGGTGACTCCAGGTTGAGCTGCCCCTAGAGGTCTAGCATGTCTGTTGGTGAGGAATAGACTCCATTAAATCAGGCTGTCTTTGGGAAAACATGAATTCCCAAACAGTGGCCAGGTCTGCGTCATTCTGATTTGACACATATTGTGCACTGGAGCTTATCCATATTCAGGAAGAAGCTCTGGGCTCAAGGCCTGGGACCCACACTGGCTGAGAGGGTGCTGGAACTCTTTCCAGTACAGTGCTGCACTTCTGTACATCTTTGGACCAAAAAGGTGCTCTTCTCCAAACTTCTCTTATTAGTAAGCTGGGACTTTGGCTTGTGTCCAGTCTGTCAAGATAAGTGGGTATGAACATCACTTCTGAAAAGGAAAAGGAAGAGAAGGTGTAGGGCTAAGATATGCCAGAGACTCAACAGATAAGGAGAACCATGGAGGCAGACATGGGAGTCCTGATTTTTCTTAGCCTCAGGCGTAACATGAAAGATGGAGCTGACTGTAAGTTGCCACTGATTTTGAGGGCACATAAGTAACAGGATGAGCAAGTAAATTATGATACAGTTCACTGATGCCCATCACTGAAGGCCAAATGCTTTTCTCTTGTTACTTTCAAGAGTCCAACTCATACCAAGAATGGTGAGTTCATTTCCTAAAACTGCTGCAGCAAAATACCACAAACCAGATGGTTTAAAACAAAAGAAGTGTCTTCTCACACACCTCTAGAATCTACACACCCAAAATCAAGCTGAGAGAAAGGTTGGTCCCTTCTGCAGGCTCGAAGGGAGAAGCTGCCCTTCCTGGATCTTCTTATGGCTTCTGGCAGTGCAAAGAATCCTTGACATTCCTCAGATTGTAGATGAATTCTACACCCTCAGCTTCTTTCGGCTCATGATATTCTCCCTCTGTGTGTCTCCATCGCATCTCTGTATCTTCATGTGGATTTCTTTTTTTAAAGATTTGTTTATTTTCACTTCCTGATATGCTAGTCTTCATTATACAGTTCATCTATGAGAATATATGTGTAAATTGTTTGCCAATATGCCTAAATTTTTATAAATATTTGTATTTATATATATATGCATTTTTCATGAATGTTTCCTTATATCATAGAGTACAGATGATATTTGTCCTTTTCAAATTGCCTTATTTCATTTAGCATAATGGTTTCCAGTTGGTACCATTTTGTTGTAAATGGTAGAATTTCATTCTTTTTTAATGGCTCCAGTATTCCCTGGAGTAGATGTACCGCAGTTTCTTTATCCATTCCTCTCTCAAAGGCATCGGAGTTATTTCCATGTTTTTTCTGTTGTGGATTATGCTGCTATAAATATAGGGTTGCAGATTGCTTTTTGTATGCAGATTTCACTTCCTTTGGATATATCCCCAGGAGTGGGATAGCTGGGTCATATGGCAGATCAATTTTCAGTTGTCTGAATACTCTCCATAATGACTACATTGCTGTGTAGATCTCTACTCCCAAATAAAAAGAGGACATCCAGTGAAAACATTAAATAAACCTTGACAATAGGATACTAGATTTTCTACCTTTGTCTATACCTGCGATGCCATGAGAACTTAAACAGCAGGATGTTCAACTTGTATAGTTACTGAAGAACTACACTGCTGTAATAATATGGAGGGAAGTGGTGGGAGGGGAAAATAAGGAGGGAGAAAGTGGAGGGAAATGGAGGGAATCCCTAGACCTACAAAAAGGTATCATGGAAATAAAAATAATTTTAGCAAAAATTCATGTACTTTACTTGAAAATCAATTATAGAGGGAGGGAGGGAGGGAGAGAGAGAGAGAATCGATTTGCTGGATTACACTCCAAATGGCTGATCCAAAGCTGGGAGCCAGGAGCTTCTTCCAGGTTTCCAACATGGGTGCAGGATCCCAAGGACTTGACCCATCCTAGGCCATAAACAAGAAGCTGAGTGGGGAAGTAGAGCATACAGGACACGCACTGGTGCCCATATGGGATACCAGCACTGAAAGTGGAGGATTAGCCTACTTCATCACTGTGCCAGCTCCCATGTGGACTCTTTATAAAGACATGAATCATTGGATTTTGGGCCCATTCTCAGGCTTAGGGTGTAACAGCAAGTTGAGGATGAAATTAGCAGAGAAAAGCACTCATGCTGGCGTCCTCTCTCTCTCTCTCCTCTCTCTCTCTCTCTCTCTCCTCTCTCTCTCTCTCTTTCTCCCTCCCTGCCCTCTTCTCACTCTTGTTCTCACTTTCAGTTGCCCTGTCCTTCAAATAAGTTGTAAGTCTTTTCTTAAAGAGTGAGCCAAAATAAACCTCTCCCTGTCATAAATAGCTTCTCTCGAGTATCTGTCACAGTGCTGAAAAGTTGACTAATATGGGGAAGATTGGTGAGTTTGATCAAAATTGAGAGAAGGTAGAACAAGTTCTGGTTCATCCATCTGAGTTCTATGTATGAGCATTCAACTAGTTCATCATGAAGCAAAATGGAGAACATTTCAAGTCCAGCATTCTTTATATGACTCATCAAATGTGAGGGTCACCTTGCTTTTGCACTTACAGAAGTAAAACAAAATCTGAACATTAACAAGATCCTTCAGGTTTCCGGAATAGTCAGCTAGGTTATCTAGAACAACTAAGCCTTAACTGAGACCCTTCAAATCTGACCTTAGAGGAAGGTTTACAAAGTTTCATGGCTGCCCTTAGTTCTTAGCTGGCTAAAACCTGAAAGGTAGCTTTTCTCTTTTTGAGATGTGGGCGTGACACATCATTCAGTTCTAAACTGTCTCAGTTTCATTTGCATTAAATGCTTAGTGTGACAAATTCTCAGCTCATAATCTGATCAAGGAGCTACTCTAGATTTCATCTCAATCAGTTTCTGAGTAGTCTGCTGTCTGTCATCACTTGATGGTGTCACGCAGCAGGGAACCTTAAGTCTAAGCCTGAAAATAAATCCTTATTGCTGTGCTTTGTAGAGATGCCTGGCGCCCTCCCCAGGGCATCTGACACATCATATCTGCTCACAAAGGTTGCTTTAGGTAGTTTTTCACTGCCTGTGGACCTATGCCCCCTAGACATTCTTTAAGATGCACAGCAAGTACAGGGAACAAACTCCCTGAAAACTCTAACACAGGAATTGCACACAGGCTTAACCTGGCAACACAAGAAGCAGATGCCTACTGTTAAGCAAGGCCTTGGAGGCCACTGCCTGAACATGCTTCATGGGTCATCTTAACTGAAATCGAACCTGCAGAAACTAACTGAACACTGATGACAGTAGAGCAGAGACCCATAAAGAGAAGTGTCTTTGATTCCTTTTATGTCTGATCGGCAAGTTTTCTATCCACGTTCAGTGGAAAGTGCAGGTCTTTTGCTTAATCCAACCTTGAGTGTGGATCCGTTCCCGAACTATTGACAGAGGCATGATATTTAAATGCACAAGTAGCGGCAATTCCATTTGGCTTTCCTAATTATGCTGATTACCATGATGCTAACCATGCCTGTTCCCTGGAGTTTAAGTAAACAGGGCCACCACTTTCTGCTCTCAGCCCACGATTTATAGGGGCTATGTGTCTGGCACTCAGGGAAATGGTGGCCTGCTCTCACCAATGGTTATATATACAACACCATCAAATAATTTTCAGAGTTTTCAAAGACTTCAAAGCTCCCAGTCTTCCATAAACTTGATATCCAGGCATGTTTAACTGTGGCAAGGACTAGAGGGAGGAGAGCTACACAGAAGTTTCAAATTATGGGCACATCACAAACGTGTTCTGTGTGGCTAGAAAATGTCCAAAGTTCCAGGAGAGAAATGAAAAGGCCAGTCAATCCACCACCCAAGCAGGGATAAAGCTAGGCTGGAGCAAATGTGGCTTAAATGTTGGTTTGGAGAGGCTATTTGATTTTTCCATGATCAAGATATTGTATCCTAATTGCTTCCTCTACTAAATGAGTGGTGTTTAATTGGTAAGTAGAAATGAATTTACTTCCTCCCTTCTGCATTTTCTGAAAGTGACCAGATGTCCCATTAAGAGGCCTTATGCCCTTATGATGTGGTCCTGCAAACACAGAACTTTGTGTATCTTAAGAGGCCACACTGCTTAGTGGTAAAATTAGAGGCTCTGGCTGTGTGTGAAGCCTGGCTCTGCCCTCCTTGTAGCTCAAGGCCGCTGGGACAAGTTGCCCTGTGTGTCTCAGCTGCCTCATTTCAAGATGAGGGTGGTAATAATGGTATTTACTTCATCAAGCTGAGGGTCAGAATTATTCTATTTGCTCAGTACCTGGGAAGTATTGAGTGAACGCTGTTCTATTATCATAATTGGAACACAGAACAAGGGAAAAGTTCTTCCAGCTCAAAAATTAATTCCTGTAACACCAATAAAAATAGTTCTGCTATGGTTCTGAGTGCTCCATCCCCACAGCTTTCACTCGTACCTTACTAAAGCTCTTAGAACATACAGCAACACCTTGTTCTTCAAGAGCACTGCACAAAAGGCATGTATTAGCTCCTTCTTATTGTAACACCTGCAATGAGCTGCTTACACAGGAAGTAGGTTTATTTGTGTTCATGGTTTTGAAAGTTCGTGGTTGAAGATCAAGTTGGTTCCATTGGTCTGGCCATCTGGAGAGGACCAGAAAATGGGGATAACAGAGCATGTGTGGAGGAAGGACACTGCTACCCAGGAAGCAGGCAGAGAGATCAGGCCTGCCTCAACATTTGCAACCAATTCTCTCATGAGAACTACATTCCAAATGCCCCCAATAAGCCAAAAGTTGTCCCACTGGTCAGCACTGCAGCATAGCATATTCAGGCTCTACCTGAGGCACTGGTATACCATATGGACACTGAGTCAAGTCCCACTTGTTCCACTTCCAATCCAGCTCCCTGAAAGTGGACCAGGAAAGCAGTGGGAGATATCCCAAGTCCTTGGGCTCCTGCACCCATATGGGAAACCCAGAAGCTGCTGGCTCCTGCCTGCCTTCAGACAGGCCCAGCTCTGGCCATTAGGGCCATTTGGGAAGTGAATCAGCAGATGGAAGATCTACTCTCTGTCTCTCCTTCTTTCTAACTCTGTCTTTCAAATAAAAGTAAATAAATCTTTAAAAACAGACCCCCTCAAAAATATCTCCCACTTGTTCAACTTTCCAATACCATATTTGGATTACTATTTTCACCTTTCTTAGAACCATTAATTTATGACCCTGAGAATTAAATAACTGCATGATTGCTGGAGCCATCTTACATGCAAACTACACCAATGATTCTCGTATATGTAATGATCATAGCATCTAGCAACACGTTAGCATTGGATCCCATCAATCTTCCCACAGATACTACCACCGCCCTTTTTCCTGTGCTTTATTCATCCAGTGAGGACCCATTACATGCCAACCAACAGGCAGCCCATATGCAGCTTCCCAAGACTTCCCATTTTTACCAACTAATTAATAAGTTTTTCCAGAAAAGCACCTTGATCCCAAAGTGCACGACTTTTTAGGAGGCCTAATCTGAGGGATGATGGTAACTTGTGCCTAGGGCTGTGACATGGTGGTTGAGAAGAGTCACTGTGCCTTTTGCATGCTGAACATCTCTGTGCAGCATCATGACTCCCAGGGTTCGTAGAGTTTAGCTATCCTTGACTAACCACTATCAGTAGCATTTTCCTACAGATACTAGAAGCTTCTAAATGGTTGTGTTCTTGGGATAAGATCTGAATCACCATCTCAGAAGGCAACAATGTGCATTGCCAGGAAAAGCACAATCAACAGCCCGGGCACAAGAATAGCCCTGTTTTGTGTCACTCTTCACCAGGAGAAATCTCATGTCACTCCCTCATGAATAACTCCATAAAGCTTCCTTCATGAGAGGATACTTACAACCCTTGGGGACATCCCTGGTGTTGGAGACGAGGTGATAGAGAGGGAGTGGCAGGAATGTAACGTTTATGAAATTCCAGAGCCCTGGCCTCCTGACTGCTACTTTAATGGTCTTTCCACTGCACCACATGTACTGGAAAAATTGCAAGACTCTCTGCTCAGCTGCTGTTTAACTCAAGTTCTTACTTAGCAACCTTGTCAAGACTGGTAAAGGCTGTGAGAACCTGCTTGCCAACTCTAAGTTCCATCTCAGATCCCAATCCATTTCATCCTTCTGTGATGTGGAAATCGCACTGAAGTGGTCTCTTTCATATTTGGTCGTGGAAGGGTATATGCACTACAGCCAGGCTATATCAGACACCGCCTAGGTGTATTCACCTTGAGATTCAGCGGTTTTACTTCTGAGAATGTACAGGAAAGAAGCAATGGGCAAACAAGCGAGCCCATGCTCAGCAGGAGACAGGGCATTGCTGGGTCACTGCATACTCACGCACACGCAAAAGTGTCTCAAAACATGGAAAAGGAAACTGAAAAGATAAGCTTACTTTGGTTCCAAAAAAAATTTGAAATTCATGCATGTTTTTTTTTGGTTAATACGTTTTGTTGTAAACTGTTGAAGACTCTCTGCTATGCATGGATTTCAAAAAGTTTCCTTCTTTATTAAGCCCATGCATTCATAGATAATGTAAAGGAAGGAATTTATCCGAGAAAGTTGATCTCATGAAAGGAGTGTAATAGGAACTAGTAGAGGGAAGAAGGAGGGGTACAGAGGGAGACTGGCTAATACACAACAAACACAATCAGACCAGAAGAGTCAGGTCTAATGCCCTACAAACTACATGGAGCTACATTTTTACAAGCAGCTAAGAGCGAGGAGTTCCAAAGGCACAACACACAAGAACTGATAAACGCCTCAGGAGCTACAAATGCAAATCATCCTTATTTGATTATTTTATATATTGTATAAATGTAACACATTATCACACTGCACCCCTTAAATAGGTAAAATTACAATGTACCAATGAAAACTAGATAAATGAAATAGGGTTTTAGAGAGGAACTTCTATGTGAGATTGACACCATGTCTGGGATGAACTCAGAGTAGAAAGTGTCCAATCTACTCATCTAGTTGGAGTGGGAAAGTTGCTCGCAGTAATTTTAAGACATCATTGGTGAACAGGCAGTACCTTGAGAGTACTGAAGATAAAAAGAATTGTACATTTAGCCCCAATAGTACAGGTACTAAAGAGCGCATGTGGCCTTCTGAACTAGCTAGCTGAAGAGGATTCCTCATTGGGAGCAGAGTCTAGAGTGAAATTAAGCAAGGACAGAAGCAGGGGACCTGTCTGGGTCCCTGTGTGAGGAGTGCCTGAGACACAATTGAAAGACCAGAAAAGGAACAGAGGGACTTGGAAAGACAAGCAACACCTACAGGTGGGGGATTTGCGAGGCAGGATCAGGGCAGAGGGCCAGGATAAGAGGGGAAAGAAGAAACTAGGATTTCAGAAGAGCCCGTTTTGATTAACTCTAGGGAATTTTTGTGGAGTATGTTAGAATTATTTGGATAGAATGAAGAGGAGAGAGAACAGATGCTAAGGAGTAAAACAGAAAAATGATTCTGAAGGTAGTTGCTATAGATCATTTACTCCAAAAGCCTGAAGTGAGATATGAGATAAGCTGGGGCCCATTGGTTGGGAAGGTTAGAATAAAACTTCTTTCCTGTGCCGTTGGGAACTTGAATGTCATATATAGAGGGCAAAAGGATGAGAAAGATGAATCTACTGAGCCCTCACTGACATCTGGGCAATGTCACCACCCAGGGAAGCCCTGGCAATGCTCGTGTGAACACTAATCATGTAATGATTTGACTGATCACTTCAGGCCCTGACTCCTGACTCTTACAAGATGGACCAATCCACTTCATAATGTTATAATGATTGCTTGCCTCTCCACCCAGCAATGTGAACAGTAGGAACTCGTTAAATGTGCATTTGTTGATCACCTTATAGAGATGTTTTAAGACCGTAGTTAAGAAGCATTTGGATTTTTCCTCCCTTGGAGCCCCCTCCTGTCACTACAGCAGGAACCCTTTTTCTCCCTTCCTAAATAAATCTGACTTTGAAAAAAAAAGAAAGGGAGGGAGGGAGGGAGGGAGGGAAGGGCAGGGAAGGGAAGAAAGAAGGAAGGAAGGAAGGACATTTGGAGGGCTTGGCATATTGGCTCTATTGGCTACTCCTCTGCCTCCAAGCACCAGCACCTATATGGGTGCCAGTTCCAGTCCTAGGCCAGAATAGGATGACCCTGAAGGACTGGGACCCTGCACCGCCATGGGAGACCTGTAAGAAACCCCTGGCCTCAGCTCAGCTCAGCTCTGGCTGCTGTAGTCATTTGGGGAGTGAACCAGCAGACAGAAGATTTTTCCATCTCTCCTTCTTTCTGTAAATCTGCCTTTCCAGTTAAAAAAATTTTTTTTAAAACACCTTTATTTGCTTTAAAAACATAAGACTTCCTGTACAATAAAGCATAAGCATGTTTCATCTACAAAGTCAGAATATCTTCCTCATGGAACACGCAGGAAGAAAGGAAAAACACACACATGGCAAAGTAGTCACAGATTACCTCTAAAATAATTAAGACTTTCGGCCAGAAAAATTAATCTTTTGAAAACAAAAGTATAACAATAACAAAAAGCCATATTTCACACCTGGTACTAACAGTAAACATTCATAGTACAAAATTATCTGTTAAAATCAAATTCCTATATATTGAAAGTATTAATATCATCAAAATACCCATCGTACTTAAAGCAATTTACAAGCTTATTGCAATCTCAAAACATTTTTTTTCTCTTTTTTTTAATCATTTGGAGAACTGCAGAGGGTCATCAAGGTTATCATGCACAAATTTTGTTAATGGAAACCAAGAGTTATTTATTTATTTATTTATTTGTTTATTTGAAAAGCATTTACAGAGATGGAGAGGCAGAGAGGGAGAGAGAGAAAGAGATCTTCTATCTACTGGTTCACTCCCCAAACGACCACAATGGCCAAAGCTGGGCCAACCCCAAGCCAGAAACCAGGAACTCCATTGGATCTCAATGAGGGTGCAGGGGCTTAAGCATTTGACCCATCCTCTACTGATTCCCCAGTCACATTAGCAGGGAGTTGGATTGGAAGTAGAGCAGCTGGGGCTCAAACTGGCACCCTTATGGGATACCCTGCCTCTGTCTACCCTAACACTTGTGCTCCTCCCCTTCCAACACCAGCCACTCCAAGGGTAGCAATCTCCCTTCCTCTCATGCTGTACCTGTGCTTTGCTATCCCTGAGCCAGACACAAAGGCCCTTGCCTTCTGCTAAGGATGGGAGAACAAGAGGCAACCAACAGAGGGGAAGAGAGAAGAGTTTCAAACACTCCAAGGTCAACTGCACTGCCATGATCCCTGGCTGCAGTTACGGTTTGCAACAGAGTTAACTGTTCAGGGAGGAATTTTGAGTACAAAGCTAAAGAAAGCACAGAGGCGGTCAGAACAGGGTGCCTAGAATCCAATTCAGTGATTCATTTGTAATACTCCTTACACATCTCTTGGGTAGCAGGCAGTTTTCTCCCGAAGAACTAATAAGCACATAATCTCTCCCCACAAGAAGCTCACATTCTTGTGTAAGAGAAGAATACATAAATAGGTGATTTATTCACTCACTCCATTGGAGCTATACTGTCCACATATGGCTATCTAATTTTGAATTAGCTGAAGGTAAGCAACCTTTGGCTCAAAAATGAAAGATTAAAATTCACATCCTGTTGCTCTAACCAGGTTTGTTCCATAGCCACATGTGCAGTGGCTCCCACCTCGGACAACGCATATGGAGGACATTCCCTTTATCAAATGGAGTTTCATTGTGTGGCATTTGACAGTGGCCTTGTGCTAACAGAGCAGACGACAATGCGGTCGGCTTAAGGAGGGCGTGGAGGAGCCAAGAGAGATAGAGGCAAAGATTCCATCTACTAGTTTCCTTTCCAAATTTCTCGGAACAACTGGTCCCAGACCAGCTTACAGATAGGAACCTAGGACTCCACAGGTTCTAGAACTCCTAAAACCTAACCCCCAGAGGGAGTTCTAGGTTTCATCGGGGCCTCCGAGATTTGTGACAGGAACCTAAGTACATGAATTACCATCTGCTGCCTCCTAGGATGCATTATCAGGATAATGAATCTGAAGTGAAGATGTTGGGACTCAAACTGGCACTCCAGTATGGAATGCAGGTGTCCCAAGTACCCTACTGTGCCACAATACCGGCCACATGGAACTTTTTCAAGCGCATGGCCTCTGTTTGCCAAAACCAACTTTTTTTTGAGAGGCAGAGAGACAGTGAAATATACGGAGAGAGTAAGCTTTCGTCCAATAGTTTACCTTCCAAATGCCCACTATGGTCATATGTCCAAAGCTGGAGCGAGGAATCCAGTTCAGATCTCCCGTGGAAGTGTCAAGGACCCATCTTCCTGAGCCATGCAGGCTGTCTCCCAGGATCAACATCATCAGGAAGCTGAAATCGGGAGCAAGAGCCGGAAGTCAACAGGCACTCTGAGGTGGGACATGGGGTGTGGGACATGGGAATTCAACCTGGCCTTTTACCTGCTAAGCCAAACACCCGCCCCCTACGTGGTATCTTTGGGTGGCTCTTGAAAGCTGAGTGTATTTTTCCTACAGCATAAAGAATCGGGATACAGGAAGAAAAAGGCAAAGAACAGTCACACAGTATTTTCAGGAAACACTCAAAAATAAGCAGGGCCATGTGATGTGTGGAACACAAGTTAAGAGATTTTTTTTTTTTTAATTATTCCTTGTCTGGGAGATCCTCAATGTTGTCATCCTGTAGCTCTAAGATTGAGATGGGGTTTTTGCTCATTTTTGAAGGAAACATTGGTTTCCTCATTTATTTTACTTGATGTTTTTCAGTTTCCCTTTCCCATGGCCTTTCAGATCTGTGGGCTTTCTCTTCAAGCCAAGTGTTGTCTTTACCTTGTGTCTGTGGCTTCCAAGCATGTGGGTAGGGAGGCTTGGCCTCAGTCTCTGCAGCCAGTGCGGCCCTGGCTGTCTTCCTTAGCTGCTTGGTGTTCCTCCCCGTCTAGTCCCCGCCTCCGTTGGTGGAGTAAGTGGGTCTGAAGATGCTCATGTCTCTGTTAAGAGTGCTGCTCTGCTGGGAAAGCAAGCTCTGCCAGCCGTTTCCCAGCTAAAGTTACGGGGGCTGCTCAAGTGCGCCACCAGGTGGTTCCTGCAGATTTTCACACTCCATGTACTGAGTCTGGGCTGCTGGGTCTGTTTGCCCAGTCTGAGCTTTCCTTGCATTTCACTCCAGCTTTCAGGCAGTTGATCCCAACCCAGCCTCTGCCACTCAGAGACCCTCAGCATCTCCCTCTTGGTTGGCTCCGGTATCTCTCCAGAGGTTTCGGGTTCAAGTGGAGGGTGGACACTGTCTTCCTTCCCTGAGCCGCCCTCAGCCAGCAAACCCTCCCCAGCAGCTCACTCCCCACTGGCTGGCTCCCCAGCGGCCTGTCTGCCCTGATCTGGGGTGCCATCCATGCGGCGGGCCTGTGATCTCCTCACCAGAGTTTTTGTGCTATGACTTTTTGCCTCACACTGTCTCTGTCTCTTAGGGGTCGATGGGGTGGGGGATCCTGCTGGGAATTCCCTCTGTGCCGGCATCAGTCCTTTATTGGTGGATTGGGGTGCCCTCTAGTGGCGTGCCTGGGCTCACCTTCCTCCTGGGCTGCATTTTCAACAGCTGTTCTTTGTGCAGCTCCGCTTCTCCCCTGTGGCCCCAGGGAGCTTTGGTCACCCTGGCTGGCGATTTTCTTTTTACAGCTCTGTGCTCCACCTAACCTTGTCTCAGGACTCTGAACTCTCAGGTACATCTTCCTAACCCAATTGGACATCTTTATTTCTGCTATTTTTACCTCTTCTTAAAACCAGGATCAAAGTGGACCCAAACAGAATTAAAACAGCTTCATTAGAACTTAAGTAACTCTCAGAATTAAAATACGTTTTTGCGTTTTTAGGAGCTGGCATTGTGGCATAGCTGGAAGAGTCAGCACCTGTAATGCCAGCATGCCATAGGGGCACTGCTTTGTGCTCCAGCTGCTCCATTTCCAATCCAGCTCCCTGCTAATGTGCCCAGGAAAAGCAGCGGAAGACAACCTGAGAGTTTGGGTCCCTGCTACCCAATGTGGGAGACATGAATGAAGCTTCTGGCTCCTGGCTTTGGCCTGGCCCAGCCTAGCTGACATGGCCTATCCGAGGAGTGAACCAGCAGATCTCTGTAACTGCCAACCAAATAAATAAATAAACCTTTTCTTATAAAAAAGATTCTTTGAAATTATTCTATTTATAACATCCTGAGTAACTGGAGAGACCATCTAATCATGGATCAATTGCAGATTGATTTGGGATCAGAAATGTCTTTTTTTATGTTTTCAGTAAAACGTACTGAAGAGGAATAAAATTTAGAATTAAGTTTTAAAAATTAAATAAAAGGTGAATCTGCTGTAAAGGTTTCTCCCTCCTCTGAGTAGGAGACTGTCCATGATTGGCCCCAAAGCTCAGCTCTCCCTGAAAGCAGTTGATCTTGTTGGGAGGCACTGACTAACTTTATTCTTGGAGTGCTGCTGCCACCTGGTGGAACTATCGCCAAACGTCATGAATTCTGTCCAGGCCGTTTTTCCTCCACCAACCCATCTATACCAGCACGTTTGTTCTCACTTCTTTCCTTTTCCCACATCAAAGATTCACTCAGGTGAACAAACAGTACGAAATGTTTCACCAATCTTTGCAGATGCTTTTGAATTTGGGATTTTGTGTACAATGGTTTACAATTAAATTTATTTATGTGACATTTGAGCACATGTGTATGATGTGTGCTAATCAAAACAGGGTAATTGACACTTCCTCTTGTTTGGCATTATGATTAGAGACTTGAATCTTCTTTCTTCTATTCTTTCATATAATATCTACTGGGTGGGGCTCGGCAGCGTGGCCTAGTGGCTAAGGTCCTCACCTTGATCCCATATGGCCGCTGGTTCTAATCCCGGCGGCTCCACTTCCTCTCTGTCTCTCCTCCTCTCAGTATATCTGACTTTGTAATAAAAATAAAATAAATCTTAAAAAAAAAATCTACTGGGTTATTGTGAACTGTAGTCTCCCCTATTACACTATGTAACAGTAGAAACGTATTCCATCTCTCCATTTCTAACATGTATCCATTTTCCAAACTCTACAGCCTCCATATCACTTCCAACACCCCACAGGTGGCCATTCTGTATTCAAATTGAGGGGTTATTTGAAGTTTCCTTATCGCAAACATGCGACACTCTTCCATCTATGCCTGGCTTATTTCACCTGATGTGATCTGGTAAAATGCTGCAAGTGACAGGGTTTTGCTCCTGTGGTTGGATTATATTCTGCTGTGTATATATACACCACAATTTCTCCATCTATTCAATGGACATCGTGGTTGGCTGCATATTTTGGCTGTTGTGAACGCTAAACACGGTGGTATGGTATCTCTTCGATACACTATAGTCATGTCTTTGGAATATACACCCAGCAGTGGGATTGCGGGATCATATGTCAGTTTTACTTGCAGTGTTTTAAGAGATCTCTACACTTTTCCCACAGTGGCTGCATCACCTTACATTCCTACCAACAGTACACAAGTGTCCCCCTGTCGAGGAAAAGCACTTCATACTCAGTGTCTTTCAGATAATAGCCATTGTCACAGGGATACAGTGAACTCCACTGTGGTTTTTATTGGCAGTCTTTCACACGTGTATTGCTTCTTTTGGGAACAGTTTATTCGTGCCCTTTGTCCGTCTCTCACCCTGGTTGGATTCTTGTTGAGCTTTTGTGTTCCTGATATATTCTAGATATCTATCTTCTGTTGATAAGTTGCTTGTCAGCATTTTTCCCAATCTGTCCGATTCTAAGACCCATTCTGGGAGGCAGGTATGGTTGGATTTTTTTAAAACATAATTTTAATGATATGAAAACAGTTGGGAAGGATTTGTAATAGTAATAAATGAAGTGAACATCAAGATGAAAGGAGGACATAAGACCCAAAATGAAACTTTATAATGTTAAAAAAAAAATGTTTTCCAGTGAGGACAAAATAATTGTGAAGGTTTAAATATTGAATAATTTAATTTCTGTATAAAACAATAACTATACGAGATTAAGGGAGAAATGGAAAAATACTAATGATAGCCTTTAAGTATCATTTTCACTATGAAACAGATCAAAAGAACATAAACAAGATTATAAAGCCTGCAGCATAATCAATAAAGGTAATTTTTTTCAAAGACCACACCTTAACAGTAGAGAAAGCACCTTCTCAAGTCAATAACGTTCCTAATTTATCATATGTGAGGATAGACACACAAGAGGCACAAGCTCCATAGCATGCAAACATATAAAATAATACTATCTTCTCTCAATGTAGCAAGACTAGATACTAAAAAAAAATTTTTTTGAAAGAGATGACATTTGGTACAGCGATTTAAACACCACTTATGACACATCCCTCCCGCCCGTAGTGCTTGGACTGAAGTCCCAGCTCTGAGTCCAGCCCTAGTCTTCTGTTACTGTGCGCCCCATGAGGCAGCAGGTGAGAGTCCAAGCAGCTGGATTCCTGCCTTCTATGTGAGAGAACCAGCTGGAACCCTAGGCTCCTGGCTTTGGTGTGGCTCAGTTCCAGCTGTTGTGGGCATTTGGGGTGTGAACCATTCACTCTCACTCTCCCGCTCCTTCCCTGTCCGTTTCCTCTGTCTCTCTCTGTATTTTCAAATAAAGGAATACATTTTTTTAATACAAACAAAAACCAAAAAGCCTGTTCTACCTGAAAATTTTTAAGATTTTATATTACATTTACTTTTTTTTCCCCCCTAAAGCTTTATTTGTTTGAAAGCAGACTGACAGGGAAACAAAAAGAGACCTAGTGAAAGACATCTTTCATCAACTGGTTTGCTCACCCCCAGATGCCTGGGGTAAGCCAGGACAAAGCGAGCAGCCTGGAACTTCACGCATTTCCCACAGCACAAGTCCTAAGGCCATCGACTACGGCCTGTCAGGCACAGCAGCAGAAAGTGGACAGGAAGAGGAAGGACTGAGACTGGCACCTAGCAGGGCCTTTGCAAGGTGGATGGAGTCAGAGGAAGTCATCAGAGTGAACTTCCGTGACTGAATGCTGCTGGCTTTAGAAGAGGTAGAAGCAGCGGCAGGCAAGTGCATGTTGACTCACTGCACTGCCTTGGGCCTCTGCCAGCAAAAAGGTTATCACCAGATACGGTCTCTTGCCCCTCCACAAGGACTCTGAGCCGATATGAACCTACTTTCTTTATAATTTAACCAGTCTGTCATGTTGTTCAATTAGTAAACAGGCCAGGCCAAAACAGTGGTACTGCAAGACTGGGAAAATAGAGCCTCATGGGTGATTCTGGTGGGAGTTCAGATGAGAATAGGGAACCAATCTCAGCTAGAAATGAGGATCTTACTGACAGCTGGGAAAAGGCCACTGCAGCCACACCATCGCAAAGAACTGGGCTGAGCTAGGTCCATGCTCTGGAGATTCATGCAAAGTCAACTTCCTGAAGGAGGAAATATTGGTGGAAGACATTTCTGGGGAAAAAACCCCATATATACAATGGACTGCATGGATGCTTTTGATGACTTTTGACATGATTTGACAGCAAAGGGCAACAGAGTGGAAAGCTCTAGGAGATTCACAGCCTGGCCAAGGAACAAGCAAAGGAAAAGCATGCAACAAACTGATGGAGTGACCTCCTCCTGAGGATACCCAATGAGGTGAAAAATAGCCAGTTCTGCTGTGTGAGGACAATCTGACAACCCCAAAGCAGTTCCTGCATCACAAGCCCAGATCCCTTAGAGGGCAGAATTGCTTCAGGGAAGGACACCAAGGCCCTCTCCAGAGGCTTTCTATCCAGGGTCAGCTCGGGATTCTACTTGTTTTCTGGCCTAGTGCCCCATGGTTAATCAAGCATGCCCAATTTGTGCTGACAGCAGACCTTGGAGTCCATGGAACACTGCTTTTTTGCATGTTTCCACAATGTAGCAGTCAATCAGTAAGTGAAACATAAAGAACAACTCTTTGTAGAGATCATGGTGGCTTCCACCGAGATTCCAAAGCTAGCAGTAGGAACCCAAGCCGAAGTGTGTCCCCACAGATATCCCTGGATGAGACAGTGCCTAGAGGAGTGGAGCCACAGCAAGGACCCAAGAAAGTAGAGTTACCAGCAGTCCGTAGCATCTCCCAGGAAAAGCTGCAGGGAGCATGTAAAACCAGCCTGGGAAAGTAACCATGAGATCTACCACCAGCAAGGCTGGGAGTCAGGTCGCCTGTGACCATGGGCCATCAACACAACCCCCTCCACTACAGTGGGCATGAGCTCTTCAACGCGGAACTTTATGTCTACCCTATCACACGTTGAACAAATTACTCATTTCTACTTGTCTGTTTATTCCTCTTAGAACGGGAAAGTACACTCTTGGCCTATCCCATCCTTGCATATGGAAAAGACAACTTATTCTGGTTTTAAAAGTTTAAACCTGGAAGAACTTTGCCTGGAGTCTCAGATGAGACTGTTCAAATCCTGGTGAAGGCTTTGGGGATACTTAGAAGACATGATACATGTTACATGCTAGAGGGGTATGAGGTTGGGGTGGTGGTCAAGGGTGGATAATATGGTTTAAACACAGTTGTCCCTTCTGAAACTCACTTTAGGTTTGATCCCTCACTGTAAGGTACTGAGAAAGTAAAAACTTAAGTCAACCATAACGTTTAGAGGCCGGGCCTTTCACAGGTGATTCAGATTAGATGAGATTGTCCAGGTAGAGTTCCCATAATTTTTGAATCTTGGTGCTATTTTTTAGAAGAAGTGAGAGACCAGAAAAGCATATGCCTGTGCACAGGTTGCTTCCAGCACAGTGTCTCCCACGCCACGCTGGGACTCTCCCAGGAAGGTCATCCCTTGCCCTTTGTCCAGAACTGTGAGCTCCAGTTAAATTGTTTATACTTTACCCAGGCTGTCATATTGGGTAACTCACAACAGAAAGTGTAAACACTCTAAAGGTTTTTTTTAAAGGGATATAAAAATAAAAGGAGAACTGATTAAAGTAGTTAGGAAGCCAATTAAATCTCATTTTTTTTTTTAGAAATATAACATAAGCCAAGGTCACCACGGGAGGAGAATGGACTGATGGGCTCTGGGCACTCTGCTCTCGCCTGCTAGCGTGACTATCTTGAGCACCTGCTTATTTTGAGACTCTGCGACACAAAGACTCTGGAAATCATTCTTCTATTTTTTTAAAAAAAATGTTTATCTTTGAAGAAAACACAAATCTGTAGAGTATTACCTTCTCTGCATCAAGACTAGGATAGCTGATTCACCAGGGTCTTCATCAACAGGGAAGACATCAACTTATGCGGCATACCTTTCCTTCCGGTGCTGTTCCAGGCCACCCGGTCTGAACTTGGGCTTCCCCTCACCTCCCTTTATTTCAGAAAACGACGTAACCAAGTCTGAAGTCCAAGATTGATTATCAAGATCTACTCCCAAGATTTCCTCATTTTTCCTGGGTTAAATACAACGAATACACGAGACATACGTGCTATTAAACTTCTGCTTGATACCCTCTCAGTTTCATTTTTTGTTACACACATAGTGTGGCACCCATCTCCTTTCCTCCTCTGTGGCACCCACAAACAAAACAAATGACAAGGTAAAGAAAGTAAGCGCTGATATTTTACCCCCCAAAATCAAAAGATAGTTTGTACATTTGTTCACAAGTATACTCAGAAGACTAAACAATCAAGAACTTCTTTGGCTTATCAAATTGTGGTTTAACAAAAACTGACCTAACTAAAGCTGAAAGTCAGAAACAGAACATTTTCCATGAAACAAGAACTAAGGGAGGGCCCAGCACCGTAGCCTAGCAGCCAAAGTCCTTGCCTTGCATGCGCCTGGATCCCGTAAGGGTGCTAACTCTAATCCCGGCAGCCCTGCTCCCCATCCAGCTCCCTGCTTGTGGCCTGGGAAAGCAGTCCAGGACGGCCCAAGCCTTCAGACCCAGCACGTGCATGGGAGATCCAGAAGAAGCTCCTAACTCCTGGTTTTTGATCAGCTCAGTTCTGGCCGTTGCAGCTACTTGGGAAGACGATTCATCAGACAGAAAATCATCCTCTCTGTCTTCCTCCTCTCCGTATATCTGACTTTCCAATAAAAATAAATAAATCTTTTTTAAAAAAGAAAGAAAGAAGAAATAAGGGAGATTACCAAAAGCCTACAACCAAATATAGACTCCAAAGGCTCTACTGGGGAATCCCCCCTAAGCGCTTAAACAACCAGGTTATCTCTGCTTTGTCACTCACCCAAAATTGTAGACCAGCTCCCTAGTAAGTATCAAAAAACACAACAGAAGGTGTTATTGTGTAAAATAATCAATTAGCAGCAAACAAGGAGACCACAGGGAATTCTAGCCAAAGCTTAAATTCCATGATCCGGGGAAACAAATGTCTCTTGTTTCAGGGGAAACACCTAACAGAAGCTCTTGTCCTCACTGGAGGAGTGGGTCCAAGTTCATGCACGTGCGGCTCAGACACCTGCTCCAACACAGGCTGCAGGTTGTGCTGTTGAGGGGTGCGCACCTCCTGGGGTGAACGTAGAGTTAGCGAGAAGCACGCAGTGGCCCATGGGTACTTTTTGGCCCTCTGTGCACTGGCAGTAGGGACTGCGCCTCTACCTAGTGGCTGTGAGTTTATCCCTCCCCAGGATATAACCGAGAACCTGCAGGACAGCCCTGGAGAAGATCACCTCTCCAAAGAGAAATGATTCAAAATAGAGTCACTGGCTCAGCTACTCAGGCATTAGCAGCAAACAGTATTAGATCATGTTAACTGTAATTATAGTTCCTCCCCACAAAAAAAAGAAATAACCCAATTATTTTTATCGAACACGCATTATATTATCATCTACTCTCATAAAATGTCAGAAAATTTTCCAGAGCAATATCATGTATGATTATCAAGGCAAAAATCTAAAGCCAAATACCAGGAAGCAGGAAATACTCCAATACCACATTAAGAAAATAATACTGCATCATCAGGAAGAGTTGATACCTAGAATGCAAGATGACTCAGGATAAGAAAAAGGCGAGTCTGGCCCCGATGCAATAGCCTAGCAGCTAAAGTCCGCACCTTACACTTGCCAGGATCCCATATGGGCTCCAGTTCTAATCCCAGCAGCCTCACTGCTGGGAATCTAGCTCCCTGCTTGTGGCCTGGGAAAGCAGTCAAGGATGACCCTAAGTCTTGGGACCCTGCACTCACATGGCAGATCCAGAAAGAGGCTCCAGACCCCTGGCTACAGATTGGCGCAGCTGCAGCCATTGCGGCCAATTGGGGAGTGAATCACCAGATGCAAGATCTTCCTCTCGGTCTCTGCTCCTTTTGGTATATCTGGTTTTCCAATTAAAAATGAATAAATAAATCTTCTTTAAAAAGAAGAAGAAAGGAAAAGGTGAGTCTGGGTGAAGTTTCTTTGCGTGACCCCAGATGGGTGATCCTCATGCCCTAGCCTTTGATCCTTCAGAGAAAGCTGAGCACCAATCACATTATTCCCATCACAAAACATTAAGATAAAATCACTTCAAGTAAAAAGGTTTTTTTAAAGTAAATCAGCGGAAAATGTCAACGACGTGTCTGAGAAGATGGAGAGCGCCAGCCTAGATGCTAACGCTCATGTACAGGCAATAAACCAGGGAAAGCTTGATCTCTTCCACAAAAGTTTTTGGGACAACTGGATAGGAGTCTGCAGAAACAAGACCCCACATACACACCTGCCACCTTATACAAAAATCAGCTCTGAATGGATCAAGGATCCAAGTCTGCACCCAGACACCATCAAACTATTAGATGGGAAAACACAGAAAGCATCTGCATGATACAGCAATTCAGAAAGACTTCTTAGAACAGTCACCAAAACCACAGGCAGGCAAAGTCAAAATTAACAAATGGGAACACAGCAAACTATGAAGCTTCTGTACAGCTAAGGAAACCATTAACAACGTGAAGAGGCAACCAACAGAATGTAGAAAATCTCTGCATGTTACACAACAGAATAGGGGCTAATACGCCAGGATTTACTAAGAGCTTTAGAAACTAACTCAACAATAACAAAACAAACAAGCCTGTGTAGAAATAGTGGCAGAATTGAGCAGGTATGTTTCAAAAGGCAAATTCAAATGACTAATAGACACATAAAAAGTGCTCAGACTCCCTAGCTATTAAGAAAACACAAATAGAAACCACATTGAGGTTCTACCCAATTCCAGTGAGAATGGCCCTACATTCAGAACTCTGCTAGCAACATCTGTTGGTGTAGATTTGGAGAAAAAAAAAAAACAACCTTAATCCACTGTTGGTGGGAGTCTAAGCAGGTATATGATAAAAGTCAGTATGGAGAGTGGTCAGACAACTGAAAATTGATTCACTGTATGACCCAGTTATCCTACTACTGGAATATATCCAAATAAAATGAAATCTGCATAGGAAAAAGCAACATACATCCCTATATGTATAGCAACATAATCCACAACAGCAAAGACATGGAAATAACCCAGCTGCCCTTTGAAAGAGAAATGGGTATGGAAACAGTGGTACATCTACTCTGTGGAATACTACTCAACCATTAAAAAGAATGGAATTCTACTATTTGCAACAAAATAGTACCAACTAGATACCATTATGCTCAGTGAGATAAATCAATTCTAAAAGGACAAATATTATGTGTTCTCTCTGATGAAGGTAACCTTTGTGCAAATTTCAAAACAAATAGGTAAATAGGTGAACAAGTATATACATGTGTTCTCATAGATGAGCTGACTAATGGAAAATAAAATAGCAGACAGCAAAGATATGTTGCAGTATACAACTCTACTCCCAATGAAATTGTTAAATATTCTTTGACAATATGAAACTAGATTTTCTACTTTTGTCTATACCTACAATGCCACGATGTACCTAAATAGCAGAATGCTGAGCTTATAGCTGTTGCTGCTGTTACTACAGGACTGTATTGCCATACTAATATGGAGAGAAAGGATGGGAGGGGAAATAGGATGGAGAAAAGTAGAGGCAAAGGGGGAAATTCCTATACCTACAAAAGTGTATCATGGGAAATAAAAATAATTTTTAAAAGTCACATGGAAATATTATAAATAAAAAGAATAGCAGAAATAAAAATTTATTAAGCAGGATTATCACAAAAGGAAAAAAAGTCACTTGGATATAGGTCAAAATATAATCGAGAAGAAAAACAAAGAGAAAAAACTGAATAAAATACTGTGTATCCAAAAATCACTGGACAATGTCAAATGACCTAACATATGCATTAATGGAGAAATCACAAAGGGACAAAATGGAGAAAAAGAAGAAGAAATATGTGAAGATATAATGACCAAGCATTTTCTCAAAATTATAGAAGATACTCAATCCTATATTCAGAAACTCAGAGAACTCAAAAAAGAATACAATAAGTGCACACACACACACACACACACCTCATCTAAAGTTTCAAACCAAAAATAAAATATTGAAGATGACCCAAAAATTCTATACAAGGAAATAAAGACAATAATTACAGCTTTACAGACCTTGTAAACCAGAAGGCAATCACATGCTATGTTGAAAACACCTAGAAAATCACAGGGCTGCTTTTTCCTACATCAGGTTAAAGCACTCTATGGCATGGGATCAGAGTGTCAATTCAAATCCTGGATTTTGTGCTTATAAACTAGTTTCCTATTACTTCCTATTATTCCTATTACCTTGGGAAGGCAGTGGAGAATAGTCCAAGTACTTTGACCACTTCCACCCAAGTGTGAGACCCAGATGGAGTTTGTGGCTCCTCGCTTCAGCTGGGACCAGTCCTGGCTGTTGCAACCAGCTGGAGGAATGAATCAACAGACAGATGGTTTCTCTCTCCTCCTCTCCCTCTTTTAAATTAATAAGTAAATAAATCATTTTAAAGGAATCAAAAGTATAATACTACAGAAAATCAACTCAAAATGGACCAAGGATATAAATCTACAATCTGATACTATCAAATTATAGAGGGCAACCTCAGGAAAAGTCTACAAGGCATAACTATAGGCAAAGACTTCTTGGAAAAGCACAGAAAATTAAAGCAGAAATAAAGAAATGAGATTGCATCAAGCTAACAAACTTCTTCCTGGAAAGAAAACCATCAAGAAAGTGACGATACAATTCACAGAATGGAAGGAAATATTTGTAAATCGTGCAACTGATAGAGGATTAACACCCAGGAGATTTTAAAAAAAGATACATCTATATGTATATATATATATATATATCTGTAAAAATACTATTGACAAGAGGAAAGGGAGGCACGAGCATGTGGGGTGAGTGAGGGAACAAGGGAATTATACCTATGGAACATATAAAGTCTGTTCTCTTTATGTTAATTTTTAAAAAAGGAAAAAGGATGGGGTGCAGGGCAGATTGGGTCTGGCCACATCACCAGACAGTTCACATTAAGACCAGCACTGGGGGCTGACTGTGTCAGGTTGGGTGGCAGCTCCAACTAGCAGGAGCTGGAATGGGAGCAGACTGGGAGCGGCCAGTCTACAGCACCTGCTGGCAAATGCTGAGGTGGCACTGGACCAGCCCACTGCACACGCTGGCAGGCACAGGAATCAGAGCTAGGGGCTGGTCCAGTGGGGTTGTTGGGGATCGCTCTGACTGGGTTGCAGCTCCCCCAGTGGTACATAAGGATTGAGCATGTGTTGGGCTGGGTTAGTCTGGGCCACAGCACCAGTGAGCTTGCTGAGGATAGAGGGCACAGCAAATTGATCAACTACCCCAGCAAACCTTGACAGCAAATTTCTGGGCCAGTGGAGATTCAGAGGTGAACTATGGCAACCAATCGACCTTGGAAAGTTTTCCTCATCTGTGGAGCAATGATAACAGCAGCATCTCAGAACTATTGAAAACACATGAACAGAACCCTCAGGAAATGCTCCACAATGGGGACCCTGGGATGACATTGGGTGGCAGTTCCCCATCCCCTGGGTAATGTGGCAGTTGGGAAGCTGGGCATGGTTTCCCCTCTTGTATCCCTGTCCCCCATATGTGGGAAGAAGAAGAAGAAAATGCATAGACAAAAGTCTCATCCACTATCCCCTGATCCTCAACCCTTCCCACCCTGATCAACTATATAAACATCACCAATAATAAAATTTAAAAGAAAAAAAAAGAAGACGAGCCCCCCCTCCCCCGAGGGGAGAGAGAGGGGAGAAGGAATTCTGTAACCAGTGAAAAATATCACTCAAAAACACAGGCTAAATAAAGACTTCTTTGGAAAGCCAAAAGCTGAAATAATTGCCAGCAGATGTACAATACAAGAAACATTAGGGAATTTTCTTACACTAGGAGAAATACAATACCAGGTAAAAGTTTGAGTACACACAAACATTTCAGGTACTTTCCTTCCTCCTGTCGTGAATCCCATCTTTCTTGATGTTGATCTATGCATCCCTGCGTTCAAAGCTGGAGGAGTCGGAGTTGTAGAAAGGAGAGTGTCTTGGAAGAAAGGAGAACATGGGGGTGGAGGGGGAAGATTTAGGAATATTCACCAAAAGAATGGGAGTGGAGATCTCCATCTTGGAGCGCTCAGAGCCAATCTCCTCCTAAATTATAGTAAATCCTCTAGTTTGGCCCTACTTCATATTTTATTGTTGAATATATATCTTAAATTAAATTAATTAACATGTAGATGATGTCAAGGTTTAAAAAATAAATAAATAAAAACTGTGATTTTCTGGGGCTGGCATGGTGGTGCAGCATGCTGATCTTCCACCCTGCAGCACCGGCATCCCATATGGGTGGGGCGGCCTGGGAAAGCAGCAGAGGATGGCTCAAGTCCTTGGGACTGCCCACAAGGGCCTGGGAAAGCAGTCAAGGACAGCCCAAAGCCTTAGGACCCTGCACCCACGTGGGAGACCCAGAAGGAGTCAACTAGCTCCTGGCTTCAGATCAGCGCAGCTCCAGCCATTGTGACCACTTGGGGAGTGAATCAGCAGACAGAACATCTTCCTCTCTGTCTCTCCTCCCTCTGCCTTTCCAATAAGAAAAAATAAATCTTTTTTTAAAAATGGACCACTTTCTTAAAGGAGAATTGAGATTATCAGGGATAGGTCATTTAGGGGCAGAAAGCAATGAGAACAAAGCTGCAGCAAGAGGACCATGCAGGCCATGTTTAGGAACCTCCAGACCAGACTCACCAAAGTAGAAGCTCCTCCAAAGGAGCAAGTGCAATTAGGCTTTTCTTTTTCATTTGTTTATTGGTGGCTGATGATGTTCTATTCATGGCAGAAAACTGAATAAACTTTGACTCTTAAATGTAATGAAGTTTTGGAACAATTCTGAAGTCAGGAAAAAAATAACACTTTGAATTGCATTGTTCAGGCCAATTCTTCCCAAAACATAAGCCCAAACTGAGTTCTCAATGTGCTAAGCTAGTTCCCTCCAAGGGAACCATCCACAAGCCAAAGCACCCGGGCTGGAGCAGACCAGGTGGGCAAAAATGGTACCCAAATAACAATCATCTACCTGTGCCCTGAGTGGACAAGAGTGGAAACAACAGGAACCGCTATAGGCCCTGCCTGCTGGAGCTGTAACATGATGGCTAACTGGGACTTGCTATTTTCCCATTGTGTTTGATCACTGAATTGCACTAAGCACAGGAAATAATCTTATTAAAATCTGAAAAGACAAAAAATGGCAATGTTTGTAGGAAGACTACTGCTAGGGTTTGAATGTTTGTGTCCCCCTCCGCCAAATGCTAATCATAGTGATGGCACCAGGATGTTAGGGACTTTGGGGAGGTGTCTGGATCATGAGGGTGCCCGGCATAGCCCTCAATGAATAAGACCAGTGCTGTACAAAACAAGCCCAAGGGAACTCACTCCTTGGCTCCTTCCACGAAGTAAGGACACAGCTAAAAGTGACCATCTGTGGGAAAGCAGGCTTTCACCAGACCTCATCTGAACTTTTTTCAGGCCTCGGGAACTATGGGAAAGTAATGTTTGTTGCTTATAAGCCACCCAATTTGCAGTACGTTGTTACAGAAAACCAAATAGACTGTGACAATATGACTCTAATGATACAGCAAAAGTAGATGGACCCTGAGCTCGAAGCTAGAACCATGGGAGTGAGGAGCTCTGAGGTAGAGAGTACAGACATCTGCTTGCCCATATTCCTCTCTGCGCCCTCCTGCTCCATCTTACCCTTGACATGCGTTTTGTAACAATAGCCTGCAATTTCCCACAAAGTGATCTGTGTGACTGTAGCCCAGTCCAATCATGGAGCCCTGATGGGTAGAAACCCACCAGCATTTCTCTTTCCCCAGGCCCTACAGAAATGTGGACATACTCTAATTAGAATTTTTGTGGTGAGGGCTTTGTTTAAAGATTTATTTATTTTTATTGGAAAGTCAGATATACACAGAGGAGGAGAGACAGAGAGGAAAATCTTCCATCTGCTGATTCACTCCCCCAAGTGACTGCAACAGCTGGAGCTGAGCCAATTCGAAGCCAGGAGCAGGTTGCCTCTTTTTGGGTCTCCCACCAAGTACAAGGTCCCAAGACTTTGGGTCGTCCTCAACTGCCCTCCCAGGCTGCAAGCAGGCAGCTGGACAGGAATCGGGGCCACAGGGACTAGAATTGGCACCCATATGGGATCCCAGCGTACCCAAGGCAAGGACCCTAGCCACTAGCTACTGCACCAGGTCCTGTGGTGAGGACTTTAAATAAAAATATTTTTGCATTTCCTGAGTTGACTCAGGAGGTAGCACCCACTCCAAACTGTTGGTGGCTGTCTTTGGGTCATGAAGGGAGAATCTGACTGAGAACAGAGGAGGTAGAGAGGAGAACTAGCAAAGCAGACATTGGGTGCATGTCCCAGCATTTCAGCCCTAGATTAAGGCTCAGCTCAGGTTATCCTACTGCCAAACTCTTCAGTTCCTGTTGCTACCTAAGCAGCATTGGTCCCTTTCACCTGCAACTTAAAGATTACTCAAGTACAAGGTCAAAGTGATCCTGGGAACATCTGAAGAAAGTAGACATCTGTGTTACCCTAACACCCTGGCTAGAGAGTGAATGCACAGGCAAAGGAGAAAATGAACTGCTTTTTAAGAGGCTGCGTTGAAATGACTACTCGTGCAGGGATGAACGTGGCCCTGGGATGCAAAAGGAAGGACTGGGTTTGCTCTTCAACGTGAAGGAAGCACACATCGGGACGGTTTCTGCTTGACCACTGTTTTGGTTAACATTACCACCTGTTCCCAAGGAAATGATGCACCCAGCCATCAGTGTTGAGGATGTCAGAAATGAGAAAGGGTTGCTTGAGTAAATACCAACCACAAAAAGCAGGGACCGGGGCACACATTTGACCTCCTTGCGTCCGATGTTACAGTTACGTACCGAAGTTGGGTTCCCAGCTCTGACTCCAGATCCTGACTTCCTCTTGCTGCTAATGCAGATCCTAGGAAGCAGCCATGACGGCTCCAGTGACTGGTGCCTGCAGGATACCTGGAAGGAAGTGTGGACCATTGCAAGCATTTCTGAAGTGAGCCAGCAGATAGGGGTACTCTCTCTCCTTCTCTTTTCTGTTCACCTCACCTCTCCTCTCCTCCTCCTCCTCTCTCTCTCTCTCTCTCTCTTCTGTCCTTCATTTCTCAAACAAAGACATAATAATTAAGAGCTGGGCTTTAAAAAAAAAAAGAGGGGAGGGAATTGATGACAATTTTTCTTAGTTGTGAAGGGAAATAAAGAGTATGTAGAAACATAGACTGGAAAAGGATCTCTAAGAAGCTGAGGCTTGGTTCCCTGGCCCCAAACAGACCTGAGCTCCTCAATCCAGGTATTCCTTACAAACTCCCAAATGTCTCCTTTAAAGAGTAACTGTGTAACACCCCCAGAATACACCACAGGGAAGATGCTAGCAGCGTGTCTAGGAAGGATGAGGTCACTCACTGGGGTGCTTTGTTACCAGTAAGATGACAAACAGGGTGCCAGACAAGCAATGACTAAGCGAGCTAACAGAAATGGGAAAACTCACAACTGCTCAAGAAGAAATGACTTTGCGGAAACGCTAATAACATTCACTTCCTTTCCTATGTGTACAACTATTCTCTAACAAAAACCACTTGGTGATCGTGTGTCGAATGGGGCTAATACCCATGCACGGTCAACAGTTGGGGCTGGGGAGCTTGGAACAGAACAGAAAGACGTACTAAAGTAACACAGGAGTCTGATTTCTCTTGGCCATATGTGGCAATGGGACATGGCTTCCCGAGAAGTCAGGGCTCAGGGGGCCTGGCAGGGCCAGCTGGGTTTGGACAGACTTGTCCCCATCCAACAGCAGGGACTGGGATAAGCTGGAAAATGACTGTCTTCGCTTGGAGCTTTGTTCCACCTCCAAGTCTCCGCCCACAAGAGGCCGCTTAGCAGGCGGGCTGAGCTGGAACGGAGGCGCAAAAAGAAACAAAGAGAAACCAGACAGAAAGCCCTGAAAGCCCTTGGGACCAGGAAAGGACGAGGAGTTGGACCTCGGCAGCCACACCTGCTACCAGCTCCTAATAAACAGGACTGTCTGGTATCTAGGAAGCATTGGGTGGACAGGAACAATAAGCCATCACCGTAAGCCACTTTAACGGCAACAGCAACAAATAACAACAGCCCCTCGGCTATAACGGTTCCCTTCATCTTCTCCACAATCGCTAAATGCAGCTCGCCATCACCAACTGACAGCAGTGGCTTCCAGAGGTAAAGCACCTTGGTCACCACAGGGGGGAGTCCAAACCTGACCCCAGAGACCTTTAGACCCGTGCGGGCGGAGTGGCGACTGGGATCCTCCCATTCCAACCCACCCTCCCCCCAGGCGCAGAGGCAGCTGCTTGGCAAGGCCGAGAGGATCTAGGGGGCGGGCCAGGAGCTCAGGTGGCTGCGCCCCACGAGGGGGCGGTCTCAGCGGGCGGGAACCCTAACCGGCCTACACGCCGGTCCACCTGCACGAGAGCCCTTGGCGCTGCCAGCTGTCCAGCAGCTGCGCCGTCGCCCCCAGCCTCACCGCGAGCCCCGCTGTGCGCCAGCAGCGCGCAGCCCTCCAGCCACCCGCCGGAACCCGCCCCATCGCCACACTGCACTCCCGGAGTGCGCCCTCTGCCCTCACGGGGACAGAGGGTCTCGCCACCGTCATGCTGCCGATCATCTACACCGTCCTGGCGGGGCTGCTGCTCCTGCCGCTGCTTGTGAACTTCTGCTGCCCCTACTTGTTCCAGGACTTACAGTATTTCCTACGGGTGGTAAGGGTGGTGAGGCGGGCGCGCAGCAGCGGGAGGCGCCGGCCAGTGCACACCATCCTGGGAGCCTTCCAGGAGAACGTACACCAAACTCCGCACAAGCCTTTCCTGCTCTTCAGGGATGAGACATTCACCTACACTCAAATGGATCGGCGCAGCAACCAGGTGGCACGGGCGCTGCATGATCGCCTGGATCTGCGCCAGGGAGACTGCGTGGCGATCTTTATGGGCAATGAGCCGGCCTACGTGTGGCTGTGGTTGGGTATCCTCAAGGTGGGCTGTGCCATGGCATGTCTGAACTACAACATCCGCGGCAAGTCCCTGTTGCACTGTTTTCAGTGCTGCGAGGCGAAGGTTCTGCTGGTCTCCCCAGGTGAGCCTCAAGACCCTGCCCATCCCCACCCTGTTCACCCGCCTGCCTGGGGTGTCGGGGTGGAGTGGGGTTCATCTGTACCTTAGGGAAAGCCAGCTGCAGCATGGTGTAGGCAGAAGGGAGAATGAGGGACGGAAAGGGCGGGGGGTGTTCCTGAAATGCTCCTGAATCCTTAGAACCAACCACCTGTTGTGAAGTGACTTGAGTCCTAGGCACAGGGTGGAGCACTAAAGCCTCGCTCAGCATTCTAGGGAGTTGGTTCCCAGACCCCCTTGAGATATCAAAATCCACCGGATGCTTAAATTCAGATGTAGTAATTTACCTGTAGTAATTCGATGTAAAGCTTTATACTTTACAAAGGCTCTACATTGCATAATACCTAACACAATGCAAATGCTATGTAGATCGTATTGGTTATGGAATAATGGCTAAAGGAAATCTGTTTATTATGTTCAAAATGGACCCAATTCTTTTCCTCCAAATACTTTGGTCTACAGTTGCTTGAATCCCCAGGTACCAAGTGCCCACTGTAACTACACAGTTCTCCCAACGGGGGTTAACTATGGGACGTTAGCAGATGCAAATGCAAGTCTAAACTAGGCAGTTTCATACTCTAGGTCGCAAAGGTGCAGGGCAGGGGAGCTAAGCAAGGTGTCTACCGCCGAAGTCCATGTACTTGACCGTTATTCACATCTTCATTACGAGGCAGAATCTCGAGAGTGAACCCCAGTGCGTCCAGATACTGTTCCTGCCTCTGGTGCTGGCCTGGCTGTGTTATGGTGGGAAGGTTACTGTCCTTCCCCAGCTTTCCTCCTGAGCAGTCTTTAGCTGTTTGCAGCTCACTCACTCTCCAGAGTTATGAATGTGCCTGACTTTTCACTGCAGAGACCCCAAGTGATCACTCCCCCTCACCCCATCTCCAAGCAGAAGACTTCAGGGACTGGTGTCAGGGCCCTGGTGGTCCTTCACTGCACCTGAAACCATAGTAGCCCTCTTCAGTTCTGTGGGTACATCCTGCCATATTGCAACCAGACAGGAAGTGGTGACTCTGTGCCAGGAAGACACAGAGCCTGTTACCCACAGGGCTGCTGTCTCGCCCTTGAATACAGACCAGGGATTGCGCTTCTCTCCATCAGTAAGAGGACTAACCAAGAGTGAACTGTAAGATCTGGCTGACAGGGGAGGACCTTAGAGAACCAAGATGCGCTGGCTGAAACAACTTTCTGCACCAAGCCCTATGCTGGATATTGAGTAACCTGGGAAATACTGTATCATTACACCACCTCCTTATGCAGATAAGGACACTGAAGCTTAAAAGCTGCAGCCTAAGTATGTCCAGTTTCAAAGGCCAGACCCTTTGCTGCACCAGGCTGTCTTGCTGCACATTTGATGAAAAGGTCTTAGAGGCAGAAGGAACCAACTACCAGCTTATGTTCATGTCGTAAGCAGGGAGGCTGGAGCATCTGCCTAGTGCCACACAAAGATGAAATGACGATTCACCTGTGAGGAACCAAACTTTACATGCCTGTTTCTTGTGACATAGACAATCCCCAAAATGTAGGTTTGGGATAAAATTTTAAAAGCAGGAGCATGATTTTAAAGAGAGTCAAATAATTTAGAGAGCATAGCTCCTTGAAGAAATTTCCTGACAATTTCTAGTTGTCTGGAAAAGTAGGCAACTTTATTACATAGGAGCTGGAAGGCCATCTCAAGCCTATTATTTTACCAGCTTACTTAAGGGGAATTTAATAACGCAATGATCTTTGTACCATGGTGCCAGTTAAATGTTATTATATCCTCAGTTGTTCAGGTCCCTCTGCAAGGGCACTTTACTTGGAATTTAATTGACAATGAAGCTCTGGATTAAATCATAACCACAGAGTTTGGATCAATGATTTCTGTGAAGCTACCACCAGACCCTGGTTGAGGATTGCTTTTATGAGATGTTTTAGACTGGAAATGTTTAGGATTTCAAATTTTATAATCATTGCATTTGCATACGATGATATTTTAAAGATGAGACCCAAATCTAAACACAGAATTCATTGGTTTTATATATACCTTACACACATAAAGATTCTTTCCTAAGCAGTATTCTAAATAATTTTGCACAAATTCAGGCCAAATCAAAATTCCATGGTGCATGTTACCTTAGTGCTCAAAATGTTTCTGTTATTGGAACAGTTGGGATTTGGGGTTTTGGAATGCTCGGCCTGCTTCCCCTGCCAGGCCACCATCCTCTGTCAGACCTGTGTTAAGGTGAAGTGTGAGATGACAAGCAGACCACCATAGAAGCTAACTTGCCAAAGGATCTAAGGTATAAAGTGACCTCTGAGAAAGGCCACCTGATTGAAAATCATTAAGGTTTTCTAAATCGCTGAGATCCTTTGGCAAGTGATGCAGAATTATACCCTGAGCCAAAAATGTCGCAGCCAAGGAATCAGAGTCCAGAACGACATGTTTTGTCATGCATAAAGTAACCTTTGAGAGGATACACTTCGGGAAAACATCCAATTTTGCAAATATCTGAGATACTTTATACACCATGCACTCTGACCCAGAACAGTTTTCACAAAGGAAACAACACAGAGTCCAAAGTTACACATTTAGTAGATGTGTCTGTGTGGCCATGTGTTCAATGGACTGTTCCTTTAAGTTCTTTGCAGTTGCAAGTGATTGAGAAACAGTCTATACCCTGTGACCCTGTTATACTCATGTTGTACTTCCAGAACCTTTAGAAATAAAGCTTTAACAGTCATGAAACTCATCTGGGAGGTTTAAGCAACAGATTCCTAAGCTCCATGGCCCAAAACACTGATTCAATAGAACTAGAGTTGGGGCATGGGGTGGGGACCAAAATGTGTACTTTTTTAAAAGATTTTTTTTAAATTTTTATTGGAAAAATAGATTTACAGAGAGAAGGAGAGACAAAAAGATCTTCCATCCCCTGGTTCACTCCCCAAGTGGCCACAACAGCTAGAGCTGAGCCGATCCGGAGCCAGGAGTTTCCAGGTCTCCCACATGGGTGCAGGCTCCCAAGGCTTTGGGCCATCCTCTATTGCTTTCCCAGGCCACAAGCAGGGAGCTGGAGCGAAGTGGAGCAGCCAGAACATGAACCAGTGCTCATATGGGATCCCAGCATGTGCAAGGCAAGGATTTAGTCATTTGGCCATTGTGCTGAGCGCCAGAATGTGTATTTTTATAACAACCCATCCCATCCCAAGTTGATTTGGATGCAAATGGTCTCAACAAGGCCTCAGGGTTTGTATGAATTTCCCAGATTAATTTGACCAGTAGCAACAGAGAAGGAGCAGCATCCCCAGACTTTTGGGTGGCTTCCAGGGCACTGGCTTGTTGTAGCGCCTCATCTGGATCTGGTGCATGACAGAGAGCTTGGTTCCATAGTTACAGAAAATTCAAGCTCACACGCTCCTGATTCAAGCAGAGGTACTCATCTCTCAGAGAATATGATTTTTTCTGTACATTTTAGGAGCCTTCTTCACAGCATGGTACAATCTCTTGAATCCCAAGAAAAATTTATCTTCAACTGAATGAATTTGTATCAATGTACTAATTTATAGAAGCCAACTTCCTAAGCCAGTGCTTTTTCATAGAACTTCCCAAACACAGACTATGAAAAGATCAGAAGCATATACTTAATATCAGACAACATGGGCCATTTTTGTAAAAACATCCAAAGGAACCCTGAAATAGTCACAGTTTTTCTCTGTTTCAGTGTTTGCTAAACTTACCATCATCACCAGGGAGCTAGCATTCTAGCGTAGAGTTAAGCTGCTGCTTGCATTCCTGGTGTTACACACCAAAGCACCAGTTCAAGTCCCAGTTTTCAATCAGGCTTCCTGTGAATGCATCTGGAAAGGCAGAGAGAGTGCCCATGTGAGAGATCAGGATGGAGTTCCTGACTGCCAGCTTTGGCCTGGCACAGGCCTGATGGTTGCCTTCATATGCAGACTCCCAGCAGGTGGAAGTTCCCTCTGCTTTTTCCCCATCCTTTCCTGTCTACCCTTCCTTCCTTCCCCCTCCCACCCTCCAGTCTGTTACTGTGCCTTTCAAACAAAGCTTCTTCAAAAAGTCATCCATAAACGAGTCCCTCTCCAGAGGTGATAACACAGATGCCCTAAGCATCCATTGTCAGCTCACTGAGCAGGATTCCATGTCCAGCTCAGCACTGCTATGGGTGGCTCCCCCGGTTAGGCAATTCCTCTTGTGCAAGACTTCAGCAACCATTAAAGAATCTACTACAAGTCGCACCAGACCAGGTAATCTGGAACATTCCATTACGTGCTTTGGCCTGAGTTTACCAGGTTGCACAAAATAAAACTGGATCTCTTTTAAAAGAGATAAGCTTCTAAAATGTTTACTTTTTATTTTCTTTTTAATATTATTTACATAGTTGAGAGAGATGCATGCCCATGTGGGCTTCTGGTTAGGGTGCAGAGGTTCACGTACAGAGGAAGGTGGGTGGGACATATGTTTCAGCGGAAAAGGGAGGCACTCCTTGTTGTCAAACTACATCAGCTCCAGGGATGGGGAATGGTCATTTGATGAAGTCTTAGAAACTCCAATGTGAGGAAGAATATTCCAGGGGTGATACTTGAGTGGTTTTGATAGTTCTGAGAAGTTGTTGGTTTCATTGCTCCAGGGTTGAGAAAATCTTTCCAAGGTCTATTGGTTGACAAAGTCTACTTTAGTGCACCCAGAAACAGACCCAGAAATATGCTGCAAAGCTTGGCTGGGAGAAGTGCCCAACCTGTTCTACTTTCTATCCTCTGACAAGGTAGCTGACCTCCCCTTACAGCCCAGATGAGCTGGCCATCATGTCCCCCATGTGCATCTGGACATGCTGTCCACAGCACAGGCATCAGCAACTGAAGCGGCCCAGTCCCAATACTTGCACTCCAATACTTGCACTCCACACATCCTGTGATTTTTCCTGTGGCAGGAATGAGTTCACTGGTATAGTTGGGGAGTTCCCCAAGTAACCTCACCTGGGGTGACCTCAGACTTGACTCTTGTGTGTGCCAGCCAGTGCAGAGTCAGGTTTGGTCTGTCACCTGAACCAGCCAATGCACATAACAGTGGATGCTGCTGCCTGGTTAGTTCTACCTCAACCCCGTATTTCACACAAAACTGACAGGTGCTGTGGCCCAGCCCTGCCAGCCCACCACAGACCCAGTCCTCATGCATACCAGTGGGTGATACCACCAGGCCCACCCCAGCCCTGGTTTTTGCATGTACCAGCCTCTGCTACAGCACAGCCAACATCCCACCTGATTCTCGTGCATACCCATGGGTGCTGCAGCTTAGCTCAGCCCTATCTGCCCCCCAAACCTGGCCCTCATGTATGCTAACAGGTGCTACCACCCTATCCAGCCTGGCCTACTCCAAGCCCTGGTTCTTGTGCTCACCAGCAACAGGGACAGCCTAGCAGGAAAATGCTCACAGTTTCCCTGCTAGGCATGTTTCCTGCCCCAGATCTTGCACCTGCCAAGGGGTATTGCAGTCCAGCCTGACACAACTCACTCCCTGTCCCAGCACTTGTTCTAACGCACACAAGCAGGTGTGACAGCCTACACTCAGCCTGGTCTGCCCCCAGACTGGCCCGTCCCAAGTCATGGCTCTCATGCTTACCAATGGAAGCAGCAGCCCAAAAAGGGAGTTCCCAAAGTTCTGGGACTTGCATGTGCCAGCAGGTGCTGTGGCCTAGTCTGAGGTGGCCCGCCCCAAATCTCAGCATTCACCAGCAAGTGCTATAGGCTGGCTTAGGCTGGCCTGCCCCCAGTCCCTGCTCTCAACAGTGGGTGTAGCAACCTGGCCCAGCCAAGCCCACTCCCAGCCCCTATGAGTATTAGAATCCAACTTGCCCAGCCTGTATCCTGTCGTGGCTCTCACTTGTGCCAGTGTGTACTGTGGACTGAGCCTGCTTGGCCTGTCCCCAGAGTTGGCCAATGGGTGCTGCAGCCCAACCTGGGTTAGCCTTCTCCCAGTCCCAGCTGTCATGCTCAACAGCAGTTGTGCCTAGCAGGAGAGTTCCCCAAGTTCCCCTACTAGGCCTGCCCCCAGCAATGTAACTCACATGTGCCAGTGGGTACTGCTACCCAGACTGACATGTCTGGTCCAGCCCTGAGACTCACTGGTGGGTACTATGGCCTTACCCAACTGGCTTGCACCCATTCCAGCTCTCATCTATGGATGCCACAGCCTAGCCACCTCACATGTGATCCGACAGGTGCCACAGTCCAGCCCAGCTTGCCCTACATCTATTCTGGCTCTTGTAATCACTATCAGGTGCTGGAATCTAGTTCAGTCTGGCCCATTCCAAGACCTAGCCCACACACAATCTGATAGGTGCTACAGCCTTGCCCAGTCTGGCTTTACTTCAACCCTGGCTGGCACATTTACCAGTGGGAGCTTCAGCCCAACAGGGGAGTCCTGCTGAGTTCCCCCACCAGCCTGTTCCCAGCTCCAGGTCTTGCAGGTGCTGGCAAGTGCTTTGACCCAGCCTGACATGGCCCTTCCAGAGGCAGTCTACACCCTATTCTGGCTCTGGTATGTGACAGAGGATGCTGACGTCTGGCCCAGCCTGGCCTGCCCCAGATTCGACCCACATAAATGCTGACAAGTGCTGCAGACTTTCCTGGCCTGGCCTACTCCAAGCCCTGGCTCTTGTGCCAGCAGGACCTGTGACCTAACAGGAGAGTTCCCCAAGTTCTCCTACCAGGTCTGTTCCCAGCTCCAGAACTCACATGTGCCAGCAGGAGCAGTAGCCCTGCCTGGCATGGTCTGTCCTCAGTCCTGACCCTTGCTTATGACAGCGGGTGCTGCAGCCTTGCCCTGCCCAGCTTGTTCCCTGCCCCGCCTCCCACAGATGTCAGGTGGATTCCTGTTAGGTGACCTCAAATCAATGGGTACTGCAATCCCACAGAGACAAGCCCTCCAGTCCCCTACACAATCTACTCCCACATCCAGCTCTCTTGTTCTCATGGATGTTGAGAACAAGAGCATGAGTGGACCAGCCTGACATGGTCTACCCCCTGCTCCAACACTTGTGGGTAAATACTGTGGCTTGGTCCAGCTAGGCATACCTCCAGCACTGGTTTTTGCGAGTGCCAGCAGGCAGTGGGTGATGCTATTTAACCCAGCTCAGGTCTCCCACAAGTGCCTTGGCCTCACCCAAACATGCCCTCCTTTTTCACCCATCTAAACCACCTGGACACAGCTCTCCTGCTTACCTGCGAGCACAATGGCCTGGTCCGTGGAAGACCCCAGAAGTCATTCCTTCTTTCCCTGTCAAACATGCCTTCAGCTGCTTCCATTCCAATACGTCCCAAAACCCCTTCCCCAGGCAATCTGCACCCCCCCCAACCTGGATGCTTAGGAGTATGACTGGCCTGGAGTTCTCTGCCTCCCCCACACATCTTTCTTTTTTTTTAAAGATTTATTCATTTTATTACAGCCAGATACACACAGAGGAGGAGGGACAGAGAGGAAGATCTTCTGTCCAATGTTTCACTCCCCAAGTGAGCCGCAATGGGCCGATGCGCGCCAATCTGAAGCCAGGAACCAGGAACCTCTTCCGGGTCTCCCACGCGGGTGCAGGGTCCCAGTGCATTGGGCCGTCCTCGACTGCTTTCCCAGGCCACAAGCAGGGAGCTGGATGGGAAGTGGAGCTGCCGGGATTAGAACCGGCACCCATATGGGATCCCGGGGCGTTCAAGGCGAGGACTTTAGCCACTAGGCCACTGTGCCGGGCCCCCCCACACATCTTTTTTAAAAGGAAAGGGGGAATAAGCAACTATCCTGGCATATTGGAATAGTTAACACACAAATTTGGCACCAACCAGGCCCAGAATGCCACCAGCTACTAGCTGCTTTTCTCCCAATAGTGATAATATTTACCAAGGTACAAAGCAACCTAGGCACTTGCCTACAGCTGGAGTCCACAACTTTCAGCTAGGAAAACTCCATTATGAAACTAGTGTTGGAATAAAAAATAACTCTTGTAATAAAAACTTCATCTTTAAATTTATTTTTTGAGAAGGAAAAAGATTACTACCCAAATGCCGCTAACAGCCAGGAAGGAACATTTTTCTCTTGCTCTGCTCATGACCAAAGGTTGCAAGATTGTTGCTATATCCACTTAGTAATAGACTAGCAGTCTGCCAGTTTACATAAGGAAGCAGCTCATTGTGAAAAAGTGAAAGCAAAATAAATCCTGAATCGGCTGTTAAAGTTATTACATCGGAAGCAGAGGGACAGAGTTGGGATGAGTTCGTGTGGATATAAGTGGTCAGTACATGAAAAGGAGCATCCCTCCAAGTGGCTCCTTGGGAAACAGGCGACCCAACAGAGGACCACCGCTAACAAGACATGCTGTGACCTCATAACCTCAGGATAAGAAACTACGCTTGAGTAAGCCAGAGTTCACCTAAGCAGAAACTTAAACTGAGGGAAATGAAGAATAGTATTGAGTTATTCAATAACGTGAATATAATGTGGTTTTTCCCTGTTACATAATATGCTTCTTTGTTAAATTTTCACTTAGCTCCTGTTGGAGTTTGACCTTCATTAAGCATCTGTCTGACTTCATGTTGATTTGGGGAAATAGGGAGATAGGGTGTATGATTCTCTATGTGAAGGCTGTTCTAATATGTAATGATGCTGTACAGCTACATAAACAGTTATTAAGTACCATCACTCCAAACCCAATAGCAGAGATGCAAAAAGCAGTTACAAATGACATTTTAAGAACTATTTTCAGGGGCCAGGGTTGTGGTATAGCAGAGTTAGCCATTTTCTATGACTCTGGCATCTTAGATGGGTGCTGGCTTGTGTCCCAGCTGCTCTACTTCCGATCAAGCTCCCCGCTAATGGCCTGGGAAAAGCAACAGAAGCTAGCCCAGCTGCTCTGATATGGGATGTTGATATCAGAGGCTGCAACTTCATCCACTGTACTGCAACCATGGTCTCTCGTGTGCCTTTCTGAAAGAAAATGCAACAAATACTCTCTCCCGACTTGTTCACTACCATTTCCCATTCATCCTGAAACTTTGGTCAGAATGCCGTTGCTTTCACTGCCTCCTTTTCACTTCTCTCATGAATAAACACTTCTGGGGTGTTGTTTAACTGGGTTAGTTATGAGATAAATCAGTAGGAATATGAACTATTGGTTTGGGTGATTTTCCCCTGGGAAGATTACGAGTATAGTCAGTAGTGCAACACGACTACCCACCTCATTTCCTGCTTTCCAGGAATGAGTCTGCTTATTCAGAATTTTTTTTTTTCCTAAAAAAGTGGTGGTGGCAAAATTTAGTCATGCCACCTTGGCTTTCTTATTTTGTTTCGGACAAGACAGACTGTACAGTGATGGGAGATGGGTATGGTAATCATCCCTTTTTCCATTACCCCGATGTGTACTGTTTTCTCCTAGGGTCTATTTTTAGATGAGGGGTGTTTGGCACAGTGATGAAGTTTCCACTTAGGTATCTGCATTCCATATCAGGGTACCTGAGGTCAGTCTCACCTGTACTTCCTGTTCCAGCCTCCTGCCAGGGTCCACTCTGGGAAGTAGCAGGTGATGGCTAAGGTACTGGAAACCCTGCCAGTCACATGGGAGACCTAGCCTGAGTTCCTGGCTCCTGACTTCATCCTGGCCCGCACTATGCTATTGTAGGCATTTAGGAAATGAATCAATAGATAGAACATTAATCATCTACCTCTGCCCTTCAAGTAAATTAAAGAAAGAATAAATCAATCTGGATGAATTAGAGTCTGATAAATCTACTCCATATCCTCCAGGAAACCAATTTTTTTTTTGTCTGAATACCAATTTTTTTTCTGTTGCCAACAGAAAAGTTTATTTGTGAAGGGACCAGGTGAGAAGGGAGAGGGAAGGGAAAAGCACGTCTGGAGAGAAAGCCGGGAGGTGGGGTGCCTCTCAAAAGGCAAGGGAGAGACACCCCTGAATACCATTTCACACACTGAAGATTTTAATAAAAGTTTGAGGTTATGCTCTTCATTAAAAAGATGAATGAGAGATTGGCTATCTTAGTCTTAAAAGGCAAAATCCCCATGCTTTATCTAACAAGTACCAATTAGATAGGCTCTCCTCCAGAAAGGAAAACATTTTACCAAAACTTGAAACTAAATGGTCAGTCCCGGGAAAGAGGGATCCCAGGAGGCCAGCATAACTCTTTGCCTTTTGTGTGTGACCTTCCATGTGCAGACTTACTCAGCTTCTGCCCTCATCTGTGGAAACAGGGTTACTGGGAGGTAAGTAACAAGGCTGTTGTAGAAATCATGTGAAGTGAGGCATGTAAATTTACAGCACAAACAAAAAAGCCAGCTGTGTTTCAGTGCTGTGGTGAGCTGCCCATAGCTCCCTTTTCAGACAGAGGTGTCATCTTTCAATTGCTAGGAGCTCTCCACAGACACCGGTCATGGACTTTGGCCTTGGTTGAGAACAGCCTTTGCCTGAGTTCTAGCAGTATCATCCCAAGCCATTGACTATTTGATGGGTAAACGTAAAGGCACATCTGATCTCCTTTAATATGGAACAATCTGAAGGACCACTCCCAATCCAGAGCCTCCCTAGGGTCAGAGGACCAGCTGAGGCAGGCCATTGTCTGTTCCCTCCACAACTTCGTGGGCATGCAACTTCCATTTCTCTCTCTGTGTTGTCCTGTCTTGCAAATATTTTTCCTTTTAATTATATTGTTCAATTTATATAAAATGAGATTTTACATTTTTCATGGTATAGATTAAGAAGCATGGGGTATCTCCCTCCACCTCCACTTCTTCCCTCCCTATCTAGCCCCCTTACTGTTTTTTTTTTCCCAAATTCTTACGATAGCATGTTCATTTGCTGCACATTAATAAGCTTAGCTTTCTGATGTAAAAAAGATATCATGATATGGAAAGTAGAGAAAAAAGAAAAAATAATATAAGAGAAACCCTTCTTATTAAAATGGTTAATTCAGGTGATTTGTGAACAATATCTTTGAAAACATAGATCAGTTTCAAGTGGAGGTGAGATAAGGAGGAATAGAAGGAAGGAATGTTTATTAATTCTTTAACTAGCAGTAGTAATTTTTTTGTAATTTACTTCTACAAGGTCTTACTTGTATGTCAGGCCTATCTGGTATCACAGAGTTATTTCAGTTTGTGTTCTAATTTGAGGCTGAGCAAGTCACAGACCTGCAAGATCTGAATCCTTTGACTAATTGGCTATAGGCTTAGTCCTGTCTTTCTTAAATACTAATAACAATGGTCTGTGCAGTTTCTTTCCATCATCAACATTTATTGAACAGCCATAAAATGTTTTTTTAAAATTATTTATTATTTAACTTCATTAATTACATTGTATTATGTGACACAGTTACATAGATACTTGGGTTCTCCCCACCCCTCCCCAAACCCTCCCACCATGGTGGATTCCTCCACCTTGTTGCATAACCACAGCTCAAGTTCAGTTGAGATTCCCCCATTGCAAGCGTATACCAAACATAGAGTCCAACATCTTATTGTCCAGTCAAGTTCAACGGCTTCTTATGTATACCCTCTCTGGTCAGACAGCCATAAAATGTTAAAGGTCCAAAGATGACTCAGTTGAAATTCCTGGATTTCAAGGATTGGTGTATTAGAAGAGGATATGTGAACCATGGCACATTGTGTGCCAAGTATCCTGATAGAAGTATGCACACATCCTGTGGAGGCCAGTTAGGCAAGTAGCCAACTGTGGTTTTGGGGTTGGGGGGAAAAATAACAAATTTCACCTAGACTGGATCTTGGAAAATAAGCGGCAGTTTTGCAGGTGGCAGGAATGGGAGATACAAAACAACCTGGAAAAGAGAGAGAGAGAGAAAGAGAGAGAGAGAGAGAGAAAGAGAGACGTCTGGGTACACTCAAGGGCTTTACATAGATCCTTGTGGACAAAGCAGAGGGAGCAAGCAGACAGTAGGAAGCGACACCAGACAAGCCACCTTGGTGGGACTGTGAAAGACCTCAGGGTCTCACAGCTTAGGAGAGTAGATTTCAGGTAGGCAATGAACAGTCACTAAAGGATTTTCATTCATGGGTCTGGCACAATGACTCAATTAGCAAATCTTCCCCTTGCAAGTACTGGAATCCTATACGGGCACCAGTTCATGTCCCAGCTGCTCCACTTCCCATCCAGCTCCCTGCTGTGACCTAGGAAAGCAGTAGAGGATGACCCAAGTTCTTGGGACCCTGCACCCACATGGTAACATGGAGGAAGCTCCTGGCTCTTGACTTTGGATTGGCTCATCTACAGCTGTTGCAGCCACTAGGGAAGTGAACCAACAGATGGAAGATACTTCTGTCTCTCCTTCTCTCTATAAAACTGCCTTTACAATAAAAATAAAGCTTTAAAAACATTCATTCATGTATTTATTTCACATAAGGCAGAGACAGAGCTTGCATTCTCTGGTCTATTCTCCAAAAGCCTGCAATGGCTGGGCTGGAATAGGACAAAACCAGAAGCAAGGAATGCAATCCAGTTCATTGCAGGAACCTGGCCATCACCTCTGCCTCCCATGACACATACTGACAGGAAGCTGGACTCAGAAATAAAGCCAGGCCTAGAATCCAGGCACTAGGATATGGGATGTGGGTGCCCCCAACTTGCATCTTAACTGCTCTATAAAATGCCTGCCTCTGTTGAAGGATTTTAAACAGGGCAACAACAGTTGGGCATCAGTGAGCTGACAGCTTGGAAATGAAGTGATGACTGCCATGCCAAGGTTGAAACTAATGAGGAGCTGCACCCCGGCAGTGACCAAACTCTGGATGCTGTCACTCCAGTTTCTCTAGCAGTATTATTCTGGGGGGCCCCTTTCTGCCATGCTGAATGACTGGAGAGTAACCTGCAAAAAATAAAACAAAAGAAGCACAATATAGTTTCCTAAGGATGAAAACAAAAAAATAATCTACTGGTGGGAGGGGTTTAAAAAATTGAGGTAAACAGAAGATAAAATATGGTAGCCCCCAGAAACTCCAGGAGAAAACTATTGAAGGGGAAAAATGCAATTATAGTGTGTTCTTTGACTCTGCATGAATCATATTCACTAGCCATAACTAGATCTGCTCTAATTACTGGCTTTTAGCTTCTAGAGCCAACCCACAAAGCCAGGAAATAAAAAGAAGCATGGGCTCAGAATAGATATGAATACAATAGTGAGGATACTAGCAGTTGAAGTGGTTAGGGGTAAAATGAGGATGAGAAACAGAACTAACAGGCCCTAAGCAGGTATTTGGCCTATGGAGAAGATACTCCCCTCTCACATCTGAGTGCCCAGGTTCAGGATCCACTTCCAGCTCCTGCTTCTGTAGACCCTGGACATGGGGGCAGCAAGTGATGGCTTGAGAAGCTGTGTTCCTGTCCCCTATGTCAGAGACCTGGATTAAGTTCCTGCCTTCTGGCTTCAGCCTGGCCCATCCCAGGCAACTGCTAGCATTTGGGGAGAGAAAAAAAGCAGCTGAGAATTCTCTGTATGTCTGTCTGTCTGTCTCTCTCTCTCTCTCTCTCTCTCTTTCCCTTTAAAGTAAGTAAGCAAATAAATGCAAGCAACCAGCCAAACTTTATAGACTAGAAAGGAACACTTGCTGGAGGCAGGCGGAGGGGGTGGCAAGAAAACAACACCTGAAACATACATTAGATCCTCTACACAGCACGGTTAGTTGCATGGTGGGACAGGGCTGGTGTAAAGGGCCTACTGATTTTCATCTGGTACTACTTGGTTGTTTATCAGGTGCGGGGCTCCTTTGGTCAAAGTATTTTTACGTGTTAAATATATCTATCCCAGGGGCATTTCATTTCTTGATGCAGATATCACACACAAACATCTGAAAAACAAAGCTTACAAGGTGAATCAGTCATGGCTTCCCCAAGGTCATTCCTGGGGTGTTGAGTTGCCTTCCTATGAAGAATAAGTCATCATGGGTGATTGGTGTAGCAGTGAAGATGCTCTTGGGGTGCCTGCATTCCACACTGGAGTGCCTGGGTTCTAGTCTCCATTCTGTTTCTAATTCCAGATCTTTGTTAGTGCACAGTATGGGACAAAGCAGTAGTTGAGTCCCTGACGTCCACACATGAGGTCCCCGCTTCTATGCCCCAGGCCCTGACATTGCAAGCATTTGAGGGTGAACTAGTGGGTGGAACATTTCTCTCTCTCTTCAAGTAAAGAAAAATTTTAGGAAAGATACATTCACCTCAGTTATCACATTCCAAGATAAATAAGCCTAAAAGCAATCAATTCTTACGAAGTAAGAGCACAAAAGCCCAAGTAGCAAACGTGAAACATGTGCTTGCAGGTTAGATCAGTACCTTCAAAGCCTCTGCCTTTACCCAGTAAGAAGTGTGTTTGTGCGGTGGGCACATGGTGCAGTGGTCATATTGCAGCTCAATGGCGATGCCTCCATTTCGCACTGGACTGCCTACATTCTAGTCCCTTCTCCACTTTCGATTCTGGCTTCCTGCTGGAAGTGTGAACCCTGAGAAACAGCAGCTGATGGCTCAGGTACTAGGTTATCTGTCACCCACATGGGAAATCCATATTAACTTCCAGGCTCCTGTCTTTATCTTGGCCAAGCCCTGCCTAATGTGCACATTTGGAGAGTAAATAAGAAGAAACAGAAAATGTGTATATGTGTATGTGTATGTAGGTATGTGTATATATATATATATGTATATATATATATATTTAAAAGAAGTAAAAAACTTTTTTAAAATGTACTATTTTATTATCATCTATCATTTAAAACTACTCTAAATTTATCAGTTCTTTTTTTCTCATATCACAGAATATGCTTACGGAATTTGGAGTTTATTTCTCAGATCAGTAAGACCTTTCTGTAGAACTCATTGTTACTGATGTGTTAAATTATCACATGAAAATGCTTTGATCATTTTTGCCAGAATCATATGGACTAATTTGGTTGGTTTGGATTTTTTTTGTTTGGTTTCTGTGATGTTAAGAGCTTCAAGAAGCTATTGAGGAAGTGCTGCCCAGCCTGAAGAAAGATAATGTCTCAGTCTATTACGTGAGCAGAACTTCTGTCACGGACGGGATTGGCTCTCTGCTGGACAAGGTGGATGAAGCGTCAGCTGAACCCATCCCAGAGTCCTGGAGGTCTGAAGTCACCTTTTCCACTCCTGCCTTATATATTTATACTTCGGGAACCACAGGTAAAAATAAAGAGGATTCTCAGAGAAATGGATCTATGCCAAAGGAATTAAATCTGGCCTTCAGTTTTCAAATGTTCTCTTTGAGATGGTAATCAGATAACTAATACTTCAGGGGATTTTGCTCTGTGCCCATGGGAACTGATCTCATTTCATAAAATGGGATACCATTTGGGTTCCTGCAAGCTCTCCATGACTCCAGATGAACAGGTTAACCAAAAACTATAAAAACAGTTATAATGATATGAATGAGCTGAAGTTCTGGATAGAATGCCGTTTTTTTCTAATGCTTATTGTATTTTGACGATGTTAAGAGTCCATACATAATGCATGGAGCACTATACATGGAGCACCAGAGAAAGCCAGAGGACATAATGGAGTGGTATTTATGTAAATGTTTTGATGACTAGCTTCCTTGGCAGTAATGATTTGGAGCTGTGGGTGTACATTAACTCTAGCTCAGTGCCTCAATAGCTATATTTCATCCAGTCTTGGATGCCTTCATCTGCAAGCTGCACCATTGTTTCATGAGCCACTACGGGAAAACATTGCCAATTAACAGTGTTATTTGAACATTGCTACATGGAACCAACAATGTTAAGACTAACTCATACCAGGCCATCTAGAAGCCTGTATACACTACTTCACACCATTCTCTGATGGGTTCCATTCTTAGTCCCATTTTGCAGAGTTGGAAATCTGTGCTTAGGTTAAGAATTTCCCAGCACAAGGAGTAGAAATGTCAGGATTCACCTTACAAACTCCACAGCTCATATAATTGGTAGCTCTGCTGCATTACCTCCTGGTTTATTTTTTTTCTTAAAAATTTTTAAGTAGTACTTAACAGATTTAATGTGATCTGCATACACAATTCTAAGAGTACAATTATATTCTGCTCCTCCTTGCCTTCCTCCCTCACTCCCAATCTCCCTCCTTCTCTTTTTTTTTAAACTTTTGAGATGACATATTTTAAGATTCACACTCCAGTCAAAGGCTTAAGACTTCACCAAATTAGAAATTTAACAAGTAAAAAAGCAAAATGGTCTCAGTATAGTGGGAATATAAACAATGGCTATAAACAACAATTGGATAGAAAAATGATCATTTCACTCACACATAGTAAATTATAAAATAATCAGAGATCCTTCTGTGAGTCTCCCATCCAGTCTCAGAAGGGTACACATGTCCTACATATGAGGTGATCTGGACTACTGAATTTTGGTGGAGTGACTTCCCTTTGTCCTTTTCTTGAGTTCTGTCTTCCTCAGTCCAGGTTGCTAAAGCACGGCCTAGGGACTGGTTGGTTTACAAACAAAACAAAGTTATTTCTCTTGATTTTGAGCCTGGGCAGTCCAAGGTCAAGGTGTGTGGTAAGGGCCCTCTTCCTGAACTCTCTTCTCACCAAGTTCCCCAACAGATGATGATGAATTCTCAACCCTCAAGACTTAATCACCTCTCAATGCCTCTGCTTCCCAAGAACTGTCTCACGATGGTTTTGGATGTTAACATATGAATTTGGGGAGAACACAAACACACTGCCATCTGTACCCATCTGTTTCAGAGGCTCACACATTTCCCTGAATGTATGAATTACTCTATAGTCCTGTACAAATAAAGCCACAGACCTCATGTTTGGCTCACAATTCAAGAATGTTTCAAGGATTGCTTAGCTGTTCTGTTTTGGTGACTGTTCTAGAATCCATTCTCCATGTGGATTTTTGGTATCTCTGATTGGAAGGGAGGCTAATGTCAGAGATAAGGGAGAGGTGTTCCATTCAAAATTGGTTAAACAACCAGACCGCAATGTCTGCCTACCCTGAGCTAGGAGAGAAACTACCAAGGCACAGCATGCACCCTCAAGCATATATTTAAAAGAAGGATCAAAAGCCAACCTTGGCACACTGATGACTATGATTAATCCTGGGGAAGGATGATCTGAGTCCTCTGTCTCCGTAATTCATGCGTTCTCCTTGTAAAATAACCAAAAGTGTCACTAAGGCTAATGGTTCCCTTGAGCCCTTCATCCCAGCCCCTGCATGTAGTTTACTCTTTCATCCCACTGGTCCTCTGTACCCATCTGATTTCAGGGCTCCTGAGCATGGGTTCCACCTCCAGCCAGCTCCCCCGGACACTGTCATTTTGGCTGACTATTTGCTTCAAATATCTGAGGAGGAGAAGCAGGGAATGACATATTAAAGTTGATGCTCAAAGCATAATGTCTGAATTTTTTGGCAAAAGTAATTTATTTTCCTCCCAATAGAGGATCCCAACATTAACCAGTTTACACAAACACTACTTTTAATTGCCTAACAAGAGAGTAAAATTAAATTGAAAACATTTTGATCCTGAAAATAATTTAAATAAAATGAGCTCGTGGGTAATGACAGGATGTTCTAGTGCTGGTACTAAATTAACAAGCATGAAGGTAGGTGTCAGGCAGCCGAGTGAGCCAGTGCTTGGGACTCTGTATCCCACATAGGAGCACCTGGGATGAAGTCCCACCTTTGCTTCCAAATCAGCCAACTCACACACCTGGAGGTGGCATAGGATGGGTGGCTCTACTGCTCGAGTTTTTGTCATCCACGTGGAGAATCGAATGGAGTTCCTGGCTCCTGGCTTTATCCTGGCTCAGCCTTGGCTATTGCAGGCATTTTGAGACTAAACCAGCATATAAATGAAAGACACCCCCCTCCCTTTCTGTAACTTTACCTTTCAAACAAAATGCAATTTAAACATTAAAATTTGTTTTAAATGGACAGTTTTAGAGGTGGGTATCTGGCACAGCAATTACAACAGTGTTTGATGCCTATCCTGGTGCCTGAGTTTGAGTCCTGACTCTGCTCCCAGTCTCCCCTTCCTGCTAATCTATACTCCGGAAGGCAGCAGCTTAAGGCTGCAGTGCTTGGGTCTCTGCTACCCAGCCGGAAGTCTCGCCAATGGAATTCCAGGACCCTGGTTTCAGTCTACCCCCACCCTGGCTAATGAGGCATTTGAGGAGTCAGCACACAGAGACCTGTCTGTCTGCCTCTTTCCCATTGTCCCTCTACCTCTAAAATAAAATGAAAACATATAGAAATTTTAAATAAATAAGTGTGGAGTTTCTTCACAAGACGTATTCTGAAAACTAGATATAAAATCCATTTGAGAAAGAAAAAAGAAAAAGAACACTTCCTGATTTAATCCCACAATTTAGAATTTAGATTTAATTGGAAGACAGTAAGATCAAAGCTTTTTCACTTTTTCCAAAAATCATGTAAGCAAATCATAATGCTCTTATACAAAGGATGTCCGGCAGTGAGAAAAATAAGCAATAAATGAATAAACGAGGGAAATCTATGTATACACCTAGACCAATCTCCAAGAAACATTGTTAAATGGCAGAAAAAAAAATGAAATCCAGAGACGAATGCACATTTTTAAGTAGAAAAGGTAAAAACATGTGAGAAAATGTTGATATTTGCTTATGCTGGTAAAAAGAAAGCCTACACAGGATATTAGTGAAAAGTTCCTTTGAGCCCTTCATCCCAGAATGTCTTGCAAAATGGAAGGCACAGAAATTCAAAAAACACTTGCTCATTTCTCTTTCTCTTTAGAGTTATACTATAATAACCATTTAACTCAGGAGTCAATAAAATGTAGCATGGGGTCCAAAAAAAGAAAAAAAAATACTACATGTTTTTATAAACGAAGTTTTCTAAGAACATAACCATACTCCTTTATGTTGGTGAGGACTGCTTTCAGGCACAATAGCAGAGCCATTGCAACAAGGACATCTGGTCTCACAAAGCCTAAAAGGTTTCTTCCCTGCTGTTTTGCAGGGAAAAAAAAAAAAAAGATGTTGATTCATGGTATAACTTCTCATGACCCTTCGCAATACAATTCTTTAGACACAAGATAGTGACTACCTAAACCAGCTGTTTCCCAACCTGAGGTCTCTGACACCTTCTCTTGTGTTTTTGCAAAGGCCTCCCAAAAGCTGCAACAATCAATCATTACCGCCTTTGGATAGGAACTGGCCTCATGATCACAAGTGGAGTGAAATCAAATGATATCATCTACACATCTCTGCCCTTGTACCACAGTGCTGCAATGATGATTGGCTTGCATGGATGTATCGTGACTGGTAAGCTTTTTATATCTACAACTGTCAGAGGCCACCTACTCAAAAAAAAAGAAAATATAGAATTTGGCTACTTTCCCTTGCTGCATGGCTATTTAGTTCCCATATCACAAACAAGTATCTAAAACAATTTCTATTTTCTCAGGCCTGCTTGGGTAATAATATACTGCCATAAATGTTCTGCATATCAGTGAAGACATGCCTTTACAATATTTTAGGTCTTTATTCAGATTAAGACCCTGATTCTTAGACTCCATCTGTAGTATCATTTTCATTTTCACCTTTATCACATGTAAGTTAAACTTCCTCTCCATGGGTCCATGTTTCTTGTCCTTTCCTATTTCCTGAGCTCTCAGCTTTATTCAGAATATCTGACTTGCCATCTCTTCACTTTCCTACACAAACTTTATTATTCAAATTGCCAGTCCAATAATCACCTCTTCTAGAAAGTTCTCTCTCCCTAATAAAGCTAAAAACGTTTTCTCCCACATTGCATTTCATTTTAATTAGTCATGTGTGTGCATACAGGGAACAAAGGTAAATATGTATACACATATGGGAGTACCTCAAAATGCTCATTCATAGCTTATTTTTGGTATAAAGATTTTTGAAATCCATACTCAATTTTTCATAATATCGATTTTCCATGAACTTCTAAGAATGGCTCATGAATTTTCCTCCAACTAGAATTCTCACATTTCTTTTCATGCTCATTTCTCAACACCTAACTTAAATCTTCCTCTTTCAAAATAAGCTTTTTCAGCCCTTGTTGTCAGACAGAACTAATTTGCATGTGCATGCAATTACACACATACACGAACACACTCTCACTTCTTCCAAACCTTCTTGAGCCTTTCATATCCTGCACACTGACTTGAATCAGAATGACTTTTTCATGTGTCTTCTCCATAGACTGGAAGCTTCTACAGGACAAGCCATATTATAGTCATTTTTACATTAAATAAACACACAATTCTTTCTAAAAATAATTCCATTTTACATTTCTTTTTAAAATGTTAAATCTAATTGGATGGATCTTTTGAAATGGTTTTGTATTGATACTTTCAATGCCTTTTCTGTAGGTGCTACCATTGCTTTGAGAGCCAAATTTTCAGCCAGCCAGTTCTGGGATGACTGTAGAAAATACAATGTCACTGTCATTCAGTATATTGGTGAACTACTTCGGTACTTATGCAACTCACCCCAGGTAACATTTTCCATGTTTTAAGATTGTTTTGAAATGGAGATAACGAGAATTCAAATCACTTTGAATCATACTAGGTTTTAGCTGATTCTTGTATACCAGTCTTCAGTTTAGATCACAATTCTCTGTTATGATCTAGTGATTGGCTTCAAAGCTACCATTTAGAGGGAAACTTATTAGATGTCAGTTGCTGTTAATATTATCATGATTATTATTCTTTTTACCTATTTTCATATCTTACCTTCCACCTTTCTCTGTGCTGATTGTTTTGATTTGTTTTTTTTTTTTTTTTTTTTTTTTTTTTTTTTTTTTTTTAGTTATTTATTGTTTAACTTCAGTAATTACATTGTATTATGTGACACAATTACATAGATACTTGGGTTCTCCCCCCCCCTCCCCAAACCCTCCCACCATGGTGGATTCCTCCACCTTGTTGCATAACCACAGCTCAAGTTCAGTTGAGATTTCCCCATTGCAAGCGTATACCAAACATAGAGTCCAGCATCTTATTGTCCCGTCAAGTTCAACGGCTTCTTAGGTATACCCTCTCTGGTCTGATGATAGAGCCAGCAGAGTATCATCCCAGTCAATTGAAAGCTCCAACATACCATCAGCAAAAATTTACATCATTATGGAATTAATTGACATAGTAATGAGTAACCAATATGTTAAAAGTAAATGCGGGTTCCCAGCCACCTTCTGTGACCACCTCACCTATACTTCAATTTTAGTTTATACACAACATATAGCATTCAAAACATAACATGTTATACATAACATCATATCATCTTAAATTAAGGCAAACATGTGGTATTTAACCTTTTGGGATTGGTTCATTTCCCTTAGCATTATGGTTTCCAGTTTGGCCCATTTGGCCACAAAGAACTGCATTTTGTTTTTTTTAATAGCTGAGTAGTATTCCATGGAGTAGATGAACCATAGCTTTCTTATCCAATCCTCTGTTGATGGGCATTTTGGTTGTTTCCATGTTTTTGCAATTACTGATTGTGCTGCTATGAACATAGGAGTGCATGTTGGTTTCTCATAGAACAAGTGTTCTGGATATATTCCTAGGAGTGCTATTGCTGGATCATACGGTATGTTGAATTTGAGTTGTTTGAATATTCTCCATACTGATTTCCATAGAGGCTGTACCAGCCTGCAGCCCCACCAGCAGTGGAGTAGGGTTCCCTTTTGAGGCCATAAGACAAGAAAAAGAAATCAGAGGAATCCAAATGGGAAACGAAGAAGTCAAGCTCTCACTATACGCAGATGATATGATTCTTTATGTAGAAGAGCCAAGAGACTCAATACAGAGACTGCTAGAACTTGTACGAGAGTTTGGTAGAGTGGCAGGGTACAAAATTAATGAACAAAAATCAACAGCCATAGTGTATGCGAACAGCCCCAAGATGGAAAAAGACTTAACCAGCAAGATACCATTCAAAATAACAGAGAAAAGTATGAAATATCTGGGAATAAATCTAACCAAAAATGTAGAAGACTTATTTGAAGAAAACTACAAACTGCTTAAAAAAGAAATTGAACAAGACCTCAAAAGATGGAGTAACATCCCATGCTCCTGGATAGGTAAAATCAATATCATTAAAATGTCTATACTGCCAAAAGCAATATATACATTCAACGCAATCCCAATCAAATTGCCCAAAACATTCTGCATGGAACTGGAAACAATGATCCAAAGGTTCATCTGGAAGCACAAAAAACCACGGATAGCTAGAACTATCCTGAAGAACAGGAAGTTAGCAGGGGGAATCACAGTTCCGGACCTCTGGACATACTATAGGGCAGTGGTTATCAAAACAGCGTGGTACTGGCACAAAGATAGAGAGGAAGACCAATGGAGCAGAATAGAAATGCCAGAAGGAAACCCACACAGATACAGCCAAATAATCTTTGACAAAAAGACAAACGACAACCCAGGCAAATGGGAAGGACTGTTCAATAAATGCTGTTGGGACAACTGGTTGATAGCCTGCAGAAACAAAAAAATAGATCCACATCTCTCACCATACACTAAGATCAGATCTAAATGGATAACAGATCTAAACCTACATCCAGAAACCTTCAAACTTTTGGAAGAAAATGTTGGAAACACACTGGAACACTTAGGGGTAGGCCCTCACTTCCTAAAAAAGACTCCAGATGCAGTAGAAATCAAGACCAAAATAAACAATTGGGACCTCATCAAACTAAGAAGCTTCTGTACAGCTAGAGAAACAATCAACAAAGTAAAAAGGCAACCCACAGAATGGGAGAAGATCTTCGCACACGACATAGGTGATAGAGGGCTAATATCCAGAATATACAAAGAGCTACAAAACAACCAAAATGTCAAAACAAGCAACCCACTCAAGAAATGGGCACGGGAAATGGGCAGACACTTCACAAAGGAACAAACCCAAATGGCAAATAAACATATGAAAAAATGCTCAAGTTCCCTGGCAATAAGGGAAATCCAAATTAAAACATCAATGAGGTACCACCTAACGCCAGTAAGACTGGCCCACATGAATAAAAGCACCAACGACACTTGTTGATTTGTTTTTATTCAAAAGGTAGAGTTAGAGAGAGAGAAGAGAAAGAAAGAATCTTCCATCTGGTAGACCACTCTGCAAATGATCTCAATGGCCAGGGCTTCTTCTGGGTCTCCCACATAGGTACAGGGGTCCAATCACTTGGACCATTTTCCACTGCTCTTCCAGGTGCATTAGTAGGGAGTTGGATTGGAAGTAGAACAGCCAGGACAGAGACTTGCACCCTTATGGGATGCCAGAATCACAGGGAGTGCCTTTACATACTATGTCACAATGCAAGCTCCCACTTCACCATGTTTATTAAAAGCTATTGTCTTCTTGCCCTGTCAATGTCAAAGACATACAGGAAACTTTTACTTAAAGCTACTTAATGAGTAAGTTCCTATGGGACTGGGAAATGAAACCAAACAAATCTGGCACCTAGCTTGGAACAGATGCCCCAAGGTAACTCCATGGGCTTTGGAACCACTCTGTAGACATCTGCCATCTTTGACAGAGCTGATGGCAAAAGCTCTTGGCATCCAGACTTTCAATTCTCATCAGGAATCTGGAGGCCGGCCTTGGGACCAGCTTGGGTGTTCTCAAAAGTAGCACCACTGATGTTTGGGGTTCTTTTATTCTTTGTGACATGAATCTTTTTCTGTGTACACAGACTATTTACGTCAATTTTGACCTTCACTCCATCCCCACCCCACCCCACTCCTGGCTTCAGGTCATGAGCATCAAAGTACCTCTAGACAGTGCCAAATGTCTTTTGTAAGACAAAAAGACTGGACTATACCGCATAGCAAACTTGCCAGAATCTAATTTCTTCCATCTATTCCATCAATGTAAAACAAACGGAAAGGATCAATAGGTGATAAATTGTTATTGATAGCACTTGCCAGGTTTAACTTCTATACCAGCTACTCTGTAGCATAGACAGAAGTATAAGATCCTCTTGCCCCAGTGCTCTTATCCATCACTCCATTTACTACTTGCCCAGACATCTCCTATTCAGAAATATCCCTCCTGCTAATGACCCACATCTCACTCACCCCTTGCTATCCACCTCACTAGTACTTTTCATAGCACTCATCACCACAGACATCAGAGCTTATGTGACTATTGTCTCCTGCTCCCCTCCACATCCCATTAAATGACAGATCTGTACAAGCTGGGCTCTGTCCCCTGCCTGACCCCCAGCATCGAGGCCTGTGACTGGCACATCAAAGACATCAACATATTTATTTGAATGAACTGCTAAATTCTTGCCTTGAAACATGTCTAATTTACTTGAGGAAGGTCATACAAGTATGTTTGCTCAAAAATGTTTGGCCTTAGCATATATTATTCTGGTTTTTGTGACAGAATCAACAGGTTCAAGAGGGTCATGATTCACTGTGAGCTGAGTAGGGGATTTTTCCATGGCAATTTCTGTGAATATCATTATTGAGGATTTTTTTTTGCATGAATATTCCAGCTGGTCTTCAAGATAGCATGCCTCTCTTAGCAAAGAGCAGAAATCCCTATGGGACTCTGTTGTTTGGCTTTTCTTCTGTACCACGCACTTTCATTGAATGAGCCAATGAGAATTCTAGCCTCCATACCCAAAGAAAGAAATCAGAAGACATTCAAATTAGACAGTTAAGCGCTTCCATCTGAGTTTGAATAGGGAGTTGAATAGCAAAGCTATTGATGTAAGTGGTGTTTACAGTGTTATGTGTATTTATTTATATGTGTTATGTGTTATATGTATTATTTATTTATATGTGTTATGTGTTATTATTTATCCCTTTTGCCTGCCTTCCCTTTTTATATTTGAGCCTCTGCTTCCAGAGTATTATAATAATGAAAGACTGTTTTAGTTCACTTCTCACAATGGGATATTGTCAGCTCACATTTTGTGTGTGTGGTTGACTAAAAAAAAAAAAAGAAGAAACAACATAATTGAGGCAAAAATATGTCTTAGAACAAGAATTGCTAAAGCTAAATGTTGTTCTCCTTGCATAGTGACTGGAGCTGCAACTAAGGGTCTATAGGAAATGTCATGTCCCCACTGCCCCTCACTGGGAGGGTGCCCAAGTAGGAGGAAGGAGGGAAAAGCAACCAGCGTGAAAGTCCTGGTATTTGGAATGAGCAGAGACTCAACTCACCTCCCCAGGATTGTATTCCTTCCCTCCAAAATTAGATAAGCCCCATGGTCCCTGCCAGCCCATGTTTCTGTATCTGCAACACCTTCATTTTGCTGGCAACACAGAGAAGCCAATGCCCCCAGTGTAAGGAGGGACTCTGAGGACTGACCCCACCATCCTGGACTCAGTGCCACCTTGAATGCCTGTTGACCCAGTGCTGCCTTAAATCCTCTAGGCTTCCCCTTGAATACCTGGTTACCAAGCACTACTGTAAACCTCCTAGATCTCAACTCCTTAAAGCCCACTTACCTAAGTAAGCTTAGTGACCTTTAATCCCTGAGGCATGTATTCCTGGTGTCCACTTACAGCTGCATCTGCCAGTCCCTGACCTGGCACTCCCCATACCCATCTTGAGGCTACAAAGATGCCTTTTCCCTTTGTTCTCTCTCTCTTCTTTCCTACTGCTCTCTCTCTTGCTCTCTCTCCTTTGTGCTGTCTCTACTCTTCCCTCCCTCCTCCTCCTTTCTTCCTGCTCTCTGTTCTTTCCCTTGTCCTCTGCCCCTCTCTTTGTCTGTCTCTCTCTGCTCTGCTGTCACCTTCTCCCTGCCCCATACTACCTCCCTCATGAAATAAAGGCCTCTCATGTGACTCACTTGCTGTGTCTGGCATCTTGGGTTTGTGAAAAAAGCTAACACCCAGGGACAGGGACAGGCTAGGAGACAGGGAGAAGAATCAAGACTTGCCAGAAAAGATAAATGTCGAAGAGTGTAGAGAAGTGCTCCAGCCAAACAAGGAAAGGAGGGTTTCGGGTCAGTTCAGCAACATATGAGCCCACGGGATGAAGGACTTGGCCTACCGGGAACTGCAAGCAGTGCAGTGACAGGCAAAGCTGATTGGCTGGCTCAGCTAGCAAGGGTTCGACCCTGCTAAAAAATTATGTGAAGAAGTTGCAACTACAGGCCCTCATGCAAAAGGCTGATCGAGAGGTGGCACTTTCTGCCAGTCCAGCCCTTCAGGCTGCAGTGAGCAGGAGTGGACACACTTTCCATAAGGTAACAGGTAGAGCCTCATCCCAGAGGAAGCACAGCATGTAGTCCTCAGGGGCATGGCCTTGGGAAGTTTTTTTAAATATTTTATTTATGTGTTTGTTTGTTTGAAATATCTAAAATGATGAAGACCTTCTGCCTTGTCATCTCTTGGAAGTCACTCAAATACAAGAGAGACAAGACATCGCAGCTATGCGCGACAGTTCAGAAAGCTAAAAGTTGAAAGTGGCTGCCACAGTAGGGCTAGAGTCAGTGAAACTCAGGTGGCAGATACCACAGGGAAATAAATATAAGATGACCAACTAGAGAGACAGACTGGGAGGGAAGATCCTGCAGGAATGGAACTGGAATGGCCATCAGCAACCATGAAGGGAGAAGGATGCAGGATCCATGAAAAGGACAATCCAGATTGGAGCAGGAAGTTGGAACATTATTTTATCTGGTGCATTTTACCACCAGGGAAATTTCATGTCAAGACTATTGGAAAGTGAAGGAATTCATAAATAGGAACTAACAAGAGGAAGAAAATGGGCAGGAAAACAATGAATTCCAAGAGAAACAAAACCCTGTTCAGGAATTTATTCAAGCGACTGAGCTCATCAATGGTCCATTATGGGCAAAATAAAGTGAGCACGGAATGTGAATTTCACCAAAACTTGTGGTACAGGGAAAACCGGAGAAGATTTAATGCTTCTCTGGCACAATGAGAAGCCTGAAAGTAATGAGTGAAAAGGGAACAAGATAAGCACTGAATTTAGAAATATGCAAAAAGGGAGAAAGCTCTGAGAGGTACAAGTGTCCAAGTCTGGCTAGTCATCTAGGGGAATAGGGTGAAGAGAGTTAAGTGAACTGAACACAGCCGTGGAGCAACAAATTTGCTATGGGTGCAAACTTGGGCAGAATGCTTTATCTTTACAAACTTCCCTTTCGTCAGATTGCAACATGAGGCAAATATTTATTACCCATCATTTTTTAGTGGGATTCTTCAGAAACCAAAGTGTGGCACTGCCAGCCACTTGCCTGGCACAAAAGGAAGCCCTCATAGTCTGCCCTTACCCTAATTTCCCAGTACCCTACATTCCTCCCCAACACCCTGACCATTTACCGTTCATGAAATCCCAGTGTAGAGTGAAATCCCCAGGTGTGTTTGCACATTACACCTCAGCTCTAATGCTTCAGAGAATGTTTGATCCTTGCTAAGCAAGATGCCCCTTGACCTACAAATCAGTTCCTTTGAGGGGTGGCTTTAGTGATAAAAAAAAGTACAGTTTTCTCCCCCTATGGGAAAATATTCTTACTCTTAGCCACTAGTGAGCACAAGCTTAGGTGAGAACCAAGCATTGTAGAAGATTCCAGGATCTCCCATTTGCATCCACAAACATTCCCAGCACAGAGTTAATCCCTTCTGCAGCTGTAATAAAATCTCTCAATTGTGTGAAGAAAACAGAGCCCATGGTATTGTGATTATACGCTCAGCTTCCTGCCACCCACAGGTGCTGGCTACACCTGTGAGGTTGGCTCACTTTCAACACCCTAAGGGCACCAGCACCCTGTTGCACCTGACACCCTGCCCTTGAGCTGATGTCCCAGCTCCTAGCTGCTGAGCAGGCACCTCCTGGTGGAGGCCACTCATTTTACTGCAGGGACAAGCTATGTGCAAAACACAGAGCCAGGCACCCTGGGGACCATGAGATGCACTTGGTCTCACAGAAGTTCACCATGTGGTAAGGGATTTGGGTGTTCACCACCCTTAGATGCTGAAATGAACTATGGGGTGGTAAGAGAACCCCTGGTTGGCCACATAGGAACTCAGAGTCAATAAGCTCTTGGCTTCCTCGTGGGAGAGCTGCTTTGGAGCTTCTCACAGAGCCCAGGGAGTAGGCAAATACCCAGATCAGGGTGTTATTTTTAGCTACGTGTCCATCAAATGTCTGTGACATTCTCACAGTGGCTCTGCCCAACAGACATGTCATCTGCTCACATGTGGGTGTTGGATAGTTGTGAATGGGAAGGGATTTAGGGCCTCTGGGTCTTGGGGAGTCAGTGAAGAAAATACATCTCCACTCAGCCCAGATGGTGAGACCCATTAAAGTTCAAGGGCTTTTTCAAGAAGTTTCCCCACCATGCTAGTTCAGAAGCCCTGCACCCACTGGGAGCCATTGCCTCCTCGGGGAAGACTGCTCAGGGCCACCCTGCTTACCAGAGGCCAGGTTCTGCCCATCCTCTCTGATTAGGACTCCTAAAAGAACTTTACATCCAAGTTTTTGACCACCCAGCTATTCAGAACTAAACCTGTATTCAGTTCCACAGTTCCTCCTACATGAAAACCAACACCAGGTTTGTTTTTGTTTGATTTTTAACTGCCACATCAGAGTCACACACTCGTGTTCTTTTCCAAGAGGAACTCTTAGACCCAAATCAAGCTCACAATGATGGCACCATGTAGGAAACAATGCAACAAGTGTTCTAACCTAAGCAAGTGCTGTTTGATCCAAGAACTGAATATTTCATGTAGAAAGAGAGCCCTAGTTACCTAGTATCTCCAAGAGTAACAGAATGTGCAAGTAGGAATTGTACATATTTTCTGGTCTCTTCTGCCAGGCTGTGATCTCCTGAAGGACATAAATTGGCTTTGTAATATAGAATATCACCAAAATTACCCTTGGTGTGGAGGGACTCCTAAGTGAGTATGGCTGAGTGGAAAGCAGCCTGGTCCAAACCCCAGCTCTCTTGCTTACCCCAAGCTATCCTTTCAGCCCTAGCACTCAAAATACCTCATCCTTTTTGATTTTTATTTATAGTAAACCATATTACTCCCAGGCCACCTCAGCACCTGGGAGCCAGCTTCCTCTTTCTCTTCCGCTGCTCATCCCATTAGGAAACGCATGTTGTCCCCGTTCAGCTCTAACTGGCCTGTGACCTCTGGGTCCACGGCACATGAGGGCGTGCTCAGCAGTTCTCCCTGGTCCCTCTGGGCCCTAGCAGCATTGCTCTCCAGTGACTTTGAGCAAAAGAGTTGTGCTCGCTTGCTCTCTCTCTTGCATTCCGGTTTTCTTCATTATCACCAGAAAATCATGCCTTCTGCATGACAGACAACGGAGGGTCCTACTCCTACCAGATTACATCAGTCTCTGATAGGCCCTTCCCAGGTGACCCCTCCTTTCCAGGAGTTCACAGACATTCACCAGTCCTATCAAGCAATTATCATTACCTTGACCTTTTATTTATTTGAAAGGCAGAGGGACAGGAAGAGTGGAACAGAGACCTTTCCTTCTCTGATTAACTTCCCAAATGGCTGCAACAGCCAGGTCTGGACCAGGCTAAAGCCAGGAGCCAGGAACTCCATTCTGGTGTCACACATAAATGGCAAGGAGCCCCAGCACTTGAACCGCCTTCAAATTCCCTCCCAAGCACATTCACAAGAAGCTGGATCAGTAGAAAAACAGTTAAGACTCAAACCATGACTCCAATGCAAAATGCTAGCGTCACAAGGGGAGGCTTAACCCACTCTGCCACAATACCAGCCAACCTAACTTTAGATTGGATATGGATTAAATAATGGCATCAGCTGGTTCTAGCCAGCTGATTCGTCTTGTACCTTGAGAATCAAAATGGGAAAATTCAAGTCTTTTGGTTATTCAATAAGAGTTTGGTTAGACCATAGAGCTTGTATTGAGGGGAAAGGGGAAGAAGTCTGTTGATGGCAGAAAACATGCCCTGGCACAAGGTGACTTTGTAATCAACCTAAATATGTAATAAAATAAAGGTAGTGATTAACATAAATTAAACAGATGAAAACTGCCGGAAGTTGTTACTTGTATATTCAGGCTCAATTTTGATTTGGTCTCCTTCTTCTTGCCTTGCTACAGAAACCAAATGATCGTGACCATAAGGTGAGAAAGGCAATAGGAAATGGCTTACGAGGAGACGTGTGGAGAGAATTTACCAGGCGATTTGGGGACATTCACATTTATGAGTTCTATGCTTCCACGGAAGGCAACATTGGATTTTTGAATTACCCAAGAAAAGTCGGTGCTGTTGGAAAAGTAAACTACCTGCAGAGAGTGAGTACACAGAAAAGTCAAAGCGTGTATACTCAGCTTCCAGACTACAGATGTTTACTTAGTTTTCATAATTATTGAAAAGGAATAGAAGCGGGGCTTGGCAGTGTGGCCTGGTGGCTAAGGTCCTCGCCTTGATCCCATATGGCCGCTGGTTCTAATCCCGGCAGCTCCACTTTCTCTCTATCTCTCCTCCTCTCAGTATATCTGACTTTGTAATAAAAATAAAATAAATCTTAAAAAAAAAAAAAAAAAAAAAAAGAAAAGGAATAGAAGCAAAGAGATGGTTAGCTCCTCAAAAGCCCCCAGAGCCTGGGCCCACAGCTGGAAGCCAGAAACTCAGTCCAACTCTCCCACATTGAGGGCAGCGGGCACTCAGCTGCTGCCTCCCAGGGCATGTGTTACCAGGAAGCTGGAGTGGGAGCTAGAGCTGGCTAACACACCAGGCACGCCTATGCGGGATACAGGTGTCCTAGTGTCTTAACCACGAAGCTAAATGCTTGTCCCCCTAAGAATTTCTTAAAAGCAATATTGTGATAATATCAAGATTTCATGCTGTATCAGGGCCATGCCCCATCTGCATTGCCAAGAGAGGTTTTCCACATTGTTTGATGCCAACAAAACATTAAGATCCTCCAGTTAAAAACAGTGCAATTTCTATTAACAGTAGCACATGATGGCTCTGTCGCTCTTTAGTGAAGTCTTCCCAATGGCATTTACACATGTAATGAACAGCTTAAGATGACCAGTTCCTTGAGATTACGGTACAAAACAGACACACAAAGGCTCTCCCAAAAGTTCATGGAAAATGGACATTATGAAAAAAAAATAAGTGTAGATCACAAACTTTTTTTTTACACTAGAAGAACTTATTTTTTGCTTTCATTTTTTCCATTTTTCATTTTTTAAAGTGCTGTTAGATCCAGGTAAAGGGCTCTAGCCCCTGGACTTTGGTTCTGTTGTTGTGAGGTGGGGCCTAGATATTTTCCAAAAAGCTGTGCAGTAGTAAGAGCCACTCTGCATACATATGAGAGAACCAGGAGGCATCCCATTTGCTCAACGTTGGCATTCACCTAATAATGCTGCCAGAAATTTCTTATTTTTCTTTATTTGAAAATCACAGAGAACAGAGGCAGACAGAGCTCTTCCAGCCACTGTTTGCATTCCTCACATGCCTGCAACAGTCAGGGCTGGACCAGCTCAAGCTGGGGTGGGGAGGGATTCAGTCTGGGTCTCTCACATGGGCAGCAGGGGCCCAATTACTTGAACCATCACTGTTGCCTCCTACAGTACTCATTAGCAGAAATCTGGGCTTGAACAACAGCATTCCAATACGGGATGCAGGTATCCCAAGCAGCAACTTAACCACTACTCCAAATGCCCACCCAAGACATTCCTAAGCCAATTCACATAGCAGTCCCTTTTCTCCATCAGTCATTTTACTGCCTGAGGTCTCAGGATAGTCTTTCTTTTTCTATGCTTAAGCAGTCTCCCAAATGTCCAACAAGTCTGCAAAATCCCAGAAAGAGTCCATAAATCCTGAGCCTCCATTGCCATCTTCCTAGCCACCAGCAAGCCGCACTGGTACTTTCAGGCAACCCTCATCCCCAGGAACCAACTAGAAGAAGACAGAGGACGTGAGGCAGTATGTGTAAAAGCTCTGGCTCTGGAGAGCAAATCCCAGATTATCACATACTAGCTCAGTGACCTGGGGCAAGTCACTTCTCTTCCTTAGACCTCAGTGTTGCTGTGTGAAACATAGATGAAAAGAGAAAATATTGAATCCAATGCCTAGTCCATACTTAACATTCCTAAGGGGAAAAGAGTGCTAACAGGATTACATTAAATGCTCTGTAACAAAGCCAACAGGGGTAATAGCTCAATGCCTGCTGTATGATAGCCTTGAATACTTCTTAGCTGTAGGGATTACTCTTTGTCCATTTCTTGTATTCTGGCTTGGGCCCAAAGTCCCTGTACATCAACAGCAGGCCAACTCAACACCACACAAGTTTCTCTACTGCCCTCCAAACCTGCCACACTCAGTGTGGCAACCACGGGCTACATACATGTGGCTATTTAATGTTAATGTAAATAATAGTTCAGGTCCTCACTCACAAAGTCCACATTTCCAATGCTCCAGAATCACATGTGGTTTCTGACCACCAGGGTAGAGAGAGAGTATTTCCATCACCCCAGGAAACTGTGCTGGTGGCACAACTACAGACCGAGAATCTAGTGTCTACTGCCCATGGGAGGTGATCAGGACGAGGTCAGTCTTCTCTAGAACACATCCAACGTGGACTAACTCAAATGTTGAAGAGCAAAGCTAAATAGACTTGGAAAACAGGCAAAACTCGCAGTTGAAGCCTAGGGCAAGTTTTCCTTATTGCTTCTATGGACACTCAGAAGATGAGCTGCAGAGAGGCTGGTTGCCAGCCAGCGAGTGCCCCAGAGGATTCTGCCGCCTGTCATTAGGTATTCGTTTTCTTATAATTCTATTAGCATGATTATCAGTTTTTAGCCTTTAAATAAAACCCATTAAAGTGGAAATCAAAATAAAGGAGAAAAATGCCCCTGCAGTTGACATAGCATTGGTTACCTCCTGAACATTTTTGAAATTCTCATATGTAAGCAATATCTAAATTTGTTCACCATAAATATTACTTGTTTCTGATGACATCATCTGCTACCAATGTAGCATGTGATGGGTTACTTCATCCCATAGATTTGAATATAAATTTGAAATGGATTCAGTAACCAAGGCTAATCATTACTTCCAATATTGTCATATTTGCATTTTTTGTTAACAAGAAAAATTGTTGCATTGAATTGTATTTTTTTTTATTTTTATTGGAAAGGCGGATATACAGAGAGGAGGAGAGACAGAGAGGAAGATCTTACGTCCAATGATTCACTCCCCAAGTGAGCCACAACGGCTGGTGCTGTGCCGATCCGAAGCCAGGAACCAGGAACCTCTTCCGGGTCTCCCACGCGGGTGCAGGGTCCCAAAGCTTTGGGCTGTCCTCGACTGCTTTCCCAGGCCACAAGTAGGGAGCTGGATGGAAAGTGGAGCTGCCAGGATTAGAACCGGCGACCATATGGGATCCTGGGGCGTTCAAGGCGAGGACTTTAGCCGCTAGACCATGCCGCCCGGCCCACATTGAATTGTACTTTAAATAGTATTGAATTTTTTTTTAGTTTTAATAATAATATGATCTTGGGCCTGAAATAACTATGCCTTTGATTACTAAGCATTTTGAATCACATTTCCTTGAATTTTTGAAGCATTTAACAGAGGCATATTAAGATTTTAAAAACTCATTTGTGACAAATTCCCCAAGACACATGTACATGAATATTCCTACTAGCTTTAATTATAATGGTCCAAAATGAGATATAATCCAAATACAATTAACAAGAGGATAAGAAAATAAATTGTGGCATTTTTGGACAACAGAAAATGACATAATAATTAAAAAAAAGCTTCATATAAAAACATTCACACAGATGGAATAGCACAGATGTTGAATAAAAGCAGTTACAAAAGCATTCAATTATCTAATTGCTTGAAATTTTAGATCAAATGGTGGTGATAAAATCAGAATAGTGGCTAACTTCATAGAAAAGGGCAGGAGAAAACCTACTCAGAGGACTATTTACCCTCTTGAGCTGGTAGTAGTTACATGGGATATACACAAAAATTCATCAAAATGTACACAAGGTATTTTATGTGTATTATAAAGTGATTTTACTCAAATGGTACATATTTTAATTTCACTAGAAAGTCGTATCTTACAACCTGATTAAATATGACGTGGAGAAAGATGAACCTGTCCGTGATGAAAATGGATATTGCGTCCAAGTTCCCAAAGGTAGAGTGGGCATTTTGTTCAATTAACCTGAACTGCTTATTGACAAATGACTTTCAGGGACCAACATCTTGTTTCCACATAGTAAATTTTTTTTCTAGTTTGATTTATTATATTTTTAACAATCTTTACACAGTTAATTACAGTAAAAAGGTTCAAGGGCTATAGGGAAGGGGTAAGACTATTATTTCCATATTGTTTCCTTCATGTATCTGAGGTAAAGGGGGTATTATGGGAGAAGCCCCACCCAGTTTCCCACCCACCCCAAGTCCCGGATGTGGGGCATGCTCTGAGATACTTGCTCAGGTGGTTTTGATAGTTCACCAGTTATGAATCGCTGCCAACCTTGCCACTCCAAGCTCGATGAGGTTGTTGAAGAATCCACTGATTAACATAGTCCATCATAGAGTCTCCGTTTGCCCAGTATTTCGCTGCCAACATATAGCTGAGGTGGTTGATTGACTTGTTCTGTCTTCTGTCTTTTCTTGGTTAAGGTTCTGAGTCCACCATTTAAATTGGGGAGATCCCCAAAGAAACTTTGAGGTATTTCCAGACCAGATTCTTTTGTGTTCTACCAAGCACAGGGTCCGGCACAGTCCTTCGCCCCAATCAGCTGGTGGTTTCAATTGCTGGGTTGGTTCTGTTTTCAGCCCCGACTTCCACTGGAACCAATGGGTGTTGCAGTCCAGCCTGGTTCTGCCCAGCACATACTCGTTCTTCAATGGGAGCTGCAGCCTAGTCAGAGCGACCCACAATAACTCCCACCAGGCCCGCCCCCTACCCTGGTTTGCCAGTATGTGAAGCAGACTAGTCCAGTCTGTCCCCCATCCCATTTGGCTCTTGTACATGTCAATGGGTATTGAAGCTTAGTTCTATCTAACCAGCTCAACTATCCAGCCCTCACGGATGTTGTTGAGTGCTTCTCTGTCTAGCCACCCCAGCCCCTGTCCTAGTTTACGTGCCCTCCTGTGGGAGTGGCAACCCAAGAGGGAGGAGCCCACTATTTCCCTCCCAGGTTGCTCTCACTCCCGGATTATACACTCTCCAGGTGGTTCTATGGTTTGACTTGACAGAATTAGCCCCCAGTGCCAGCTTCTGCCAGCTGATGCTGCAGCTAAGCCCAAACAACCCTCACCCACTCTTGAGGCCCACAGGTGTTGTGGCCCTGCTTAGTCTGGTCTGCCCCCATGCCATCTCATGCTCTCCAGTGGGAGTAGCTGTCCAGCAAGGAAACCCCCCCTAATTCCCCTGCTGGCTCTGCCCCCTCCCTTCCTGGTTCTCACACGTGTACTGGTTGGGTGCTGCGGTCACATCCAGCACAGGCAACCTCACCTTGGCATTCCGTATCGTGCACTGGTATTTGTTGCGGCCAAACCTGGCTCGACCCACACTCTGTTCTGGTGCTCGGATTTGCCAGTGGATGACGTGAACTGATTCAGCCTGGTCTGCCCCTGACCCATGCCAAATGTATGCCAGTGGGAAACTTTCCATGGCCTATTCTGGGCTGTTTGCCTCCATGCTTCTTGTGCTTACCTGCAGGGACTGTGTCCTGCCAGAGGAGTTGCCCAGGCTCCTCCATCAGAACCCCTCCCAATGCCAGATTTTGCACATACCAGGAGTCCATGAGCCAGACCTACTCAGTTCACCTCCTGTCCTAGCAGGAACAGTGGCTTTTCTTGACTGGCCTTCAACCCAATCTGGCTCTTGCTGTTGGATGTTTTAGCCCAGCCATGGCTCATCCATACCCACATACGGCTCACATATGGCTCAGTAGGGGTTGAGACCTAGCCTAGTCCATCCCACATCTATCCTGTTCCTCCGGGACACCAGACGGTGTTGGGGTCTGACCCGGCCTGGTGCATCCAGTCCCAGTCCACACTAGTGCCAAGGAAGACTACAACCGCTTCCTGATCAGAACGCAGCCCCCATTCCAGCCCACGCACTCAATGGTGGGAGCCTCAACCCAGTTAGGGTGTCTCCTTAGCTCCCCAACCGGGCCTGTTCCCAGCCATAGATCACGCGCCTGCCAGTGATTGCTCTGACTCAGCTTAGCTCAGCCCCTCACCTATCCCGGCCTCTGCCTTAGACACTGTGGCTTAGCGTCCTTGGCTCACGCAGACCAGTAAGTGCAAGAGCCTAGTTCGGCATGACCTGTGCTCCATGCTGGTTTCTAGTTTCGCTTGTGGGCTAAGGTTTGTTCAGTCCTACCTGGTACACCCCGTTCCATTACCAATTCACACATTAGCCAGCTGCTGGAGCTACTTTGCCCAATTTGTCCGACCCCCAAGTCTGGACCACATGTTCACCAGCGGGAGCTATGACACGCAAGAGGCATTTCCCAAGTTCCTCCACTTGATCCACTCCCAGACCCAGTTCTCATACATGCCAATGGGTTTTACCAGTGCCCAGCTCAGTCTGGCCTTCCATTTGGCCATGTATGAGCTGGTGAATGTTGTAGCCTGGCCCACCCCACACCCTATTCAGGATGCACACTCGGGTGCTGCCTCCTTGACCAGTCTAGACTGTTGTGGGTTCCTTTACCTGTGATTGATGGGAAGCTCCTTGGTCACACCTAACTTAGTCCATCACCACCATAACTCTTGAGCTAACCAGTGGGGCTAGAATTTCCACAGGTTGTGGCTCACACATCCCCCACAGAATCTACCCCCGGATATGGTTCTCGAGTGCTAGTTAATGTCATGGCCCTGCCTAATGTGACCCGTCTGCTGATCCATCATCATGTCAGGTAATAGGATATCCTGCTAGACAAGCCTGGAGCCTTAGCTTTTGCATGAACTGGTGCTCGGTGCTCAGCATTGTTAAGTAATTACAAGTTCTTCAAAGGAAGAGTTACTGTCATTGGGCATCTTTAGGATTGACTCACATCCCAGAAGCACTGTGGGTTCAACCAGGAACTACCTAAGCAGCGATTCAAAGAACCAAAACCCCAGAGCTCCCTGTCCGGGCAGCCAGTGCACCAAATGGCACCAGGCTCCAACTGCTGGCTGCCCAGGGACAGCTCACCACGTGCACATGGTGGCTGGTGTGTGGGATCCAGGCATGAGACGCCTTGTCCTGAGGCCCACCAGCAGTCAAGAGGGTGCTGGAAGTTTAAACCCCCAGGCCCAAGGTCTACATAGTAAATTTATTAGAGTGGGAGAAAAAGAGACTTATTGTAGTACCCTCAGAAGAAATGACAGAAGTTCCAAAAGATGCCAATTTACCACTAGATGTGACAAAATCATAGTCTTAAACTTAACAACTTCTTACTTATAAAATAGATGTTTTATATAGTCATGGTTGCAAAATGTAAGTTAGCCCTAGGTAGTCTTTACCTTTAGGTTTTTGTTTAATCCTGTGTATAACTCATTATTCAGGAGAAGATTCACATGGAAATAATTAAATATAACCCTATTATAAGCTCAAGTGTGGTCATACAGAATAATGTGTTGAAGGGATATAAATTTATATATATGAGATAAATAAATATATATGATATATCTATGAGGGATTTCCAAAAAGTTCATGAAAAATGGGTGCTATCAAAAACCATCATGGATTGCAAATGTTTTACATCAATATAATGTCTTCATTTCACTTTCCATGCACTTTCTGGAATCCTTCTGTGGGAACATAGGAACTTTCTTGAATGCCCCTGTTTGGGTACATCAGAAATGATACTGTCTGCAGCAAGTTAATTGCCACTGGGTCACATGGCATCAGTTTTCAGAGAGGGTTGATCATGAAATTTGCTCACTCTAGTGCATAAAACAGGAATTTGCGTTCTTCTATCTTAGGCGAGGTCGGACTCCTGATCTGCAAAATTACACAATTGACACCATTTAATGGCTATGCCGGAGGGAAGACCCAGACAGAGAAGAAGAAGCTGAGAGATGTCTTTGTGAAAGGAGATGTCTATTACAACAGTGGAGACCTCTTAATGATTGGCCACGATAATTTCATCTACTTCCATGACCGAGTTGGAGATACATTCCGGTTAGTCCCTCTGAATTGTTGAGCCAAAAACAGACACACAATTTGGCTTACTTTGAAACTGGAGTCATATTCCACCTTGCTTACAATGTTTCACTTCCTACTGTCTCTTGAACACCTCTGTTAGACCTTCTCTGTTCTGAGAATTCGGGGTATACACAGGAAGCTCATGTGCTTGAGCAGCACCCAGTGAGAATACGGCAGGAAACCTGGCTCTGAGGTATGCAGCCTGAAGCCCATCTCAAGGATCACTCTTAGAACAGCCAGGGTTTCACACCATTTGCATTCATGGGATTTTTCTTCAGATAAAATTAAGTGCAAAGTAATGTGGAGCTGATCTAGTTGAAGAGGAAGTAAAGGTGGTTAAATCCTTCCTCCTTCCCTCCCTCCTTCCCACCTTCCTGTTTTACATCTCCAACCAGATGGTCTTCACCACAGAACTCCCCAAGTAAGCACAAAAAGCCACAGAGTTGTGCTAATAGACAATGGAATTAATTCCCAAGAACAGTGCTGATTTCTGAGAGAGCTAAAGAATTTATATAAATTTCAATTTCTTACAAAGTGAAAAACAGCACCTGGCTATATTTTATTAACAATCTACCTATTATACAAAAGTATGTTTTTTTTTTTTTCTTTTTTAATTAAAAGCTCCTGTAGGGACTGGCATTATGGTGTGGTAGCTTAAACAGCTTGGAACATCACCAGTCCAGGTGGGAGCACCAGCTCAAGTACCAGCTGCTCCACTTCTCAAACAGCTTCTTGCTAAGCACCTGGGAAATCAGCCAGTGATGGGCCAAGTACTTGGGTCCCTGTCACCCAAGTGAGAGATCTGTAAGGAGTTCCAGACTCCTGGCTCTGGCCTGGTTCAGCTCTGGCTGTTGTAGAACAGATTTTCTTTTAGAAGAGACAGAGAGAAGATCCTCCATCTGCCAGTTCACTCTCAATGGCTGCAACAGCCAGAGTTGAGTTGATCCAAAGCAGGTAGCCAGGAGTCAGCTCTAGATCTTTCACACAGACATGGGTCCCAAGCACTTGGGCTGTTCTCTGTTGCCCTCCCATGCCCTATCCAAGCATAGAGATGGATCAGAATTAGAGCAGCCAGGACACAACAAATTGGTACCCACATGGGATGCCAGCTACACAGGGTAGAGGATTAGCCTGCCATACCACTGTGTCAGCCCCTAAATAAACAAAATTTTTATTTTAAGAAAAACCTTTTTGATATCATGAGACCCTGATGTATAAGCATAGAATTCTACAAAATCAAAAGTTTTACTAGCTGAATTAAATATCAATTTAAGCTAGTAAGAAAAGCAAGAGGCCTAAATGTAGCAAATAGTGGTTGAGATTTCTGATTTCCAGTGCCTTTCTTACACTAGGCTGTAGTTTTTCTTTAAATTTATATCTGTTTATTTGAAGGACAGAGTGACAAAGAGAAGGAGAAAGAGAAAAAGGAAAGAAAGCGAGAACAATCTTCCATCACAGAGAGATCTTGCAGCTGCTGGTTCATTACCCAAATGCCCACAACAGCCAGGGAAAACCAGGTCCAAGCCAGGTCCAAGCCAGGTCAAAGCCAGGATCCAGAAGCTCCATCCAGGTTTCCCAAGTATTTGAGTCAGCATCATCTGCTCTCTCCCAAGTGTGTTAGCAGGAAGCTGGATCAGAAGCAAAGGAGCTAAGAATCAAACCAGCACTGGGATATGGGATATGGGTTTCCCAAGAGGCAGTTTAACTCACTACACCACAACACCTGTCCCACAAAAACTGCATTTTAACATTAGAAGAACATCAGTCTGTGTCTCTTATTTTATATAGTAAGATGGAAAACCCATGTTTATTGCCTTTCTAGGTAGAATACCTGGACTCTGAGTAAGTTGAGGGGTTGAAGAGGACAGGCACAATGGGAAGATGAGATGAGCCACTGCACGGGGATCTGAAGGAGACACACCTGCCATCTGATATTACCTGGGCCAAAAATCTCTAGTCACTTCTACAAGCCTGTCGTTTCTTCCAGGTGGAAGGGGGAAAATGTGGCCACCACCGAAGTTGCCGACATTGTGGGACTCGTTCCTTTCATCCAGGAAGTCAACGTGTATGGAGTGCCTGTGCCAGGTACATGCAAGATACCATACAGCTATGCCTAACCCCAAGTAGTTACTGAACGTAAAGCTAACCTCAGGTGAAGGTTGGTCATGGCCTTCTTCTACCAGCGAGAGGATTAAACAATCTTCTCAGTCACAAGGGAGTAAGGAGTTTAGGTCTACCTTGTGTTCCAGTCTACCAAGCCAATTCAATACATCTAAAGCTGACCTTCTTCTGGCACTCAGCTCCCAGCTCTTCTTAGGCTCTTGGGCAAGCTATGGCTCCCAGATGCAGGGTCCTGTGCTGTATCTGGCACACCTGAAGATAGGATGTGACAAGCTTGAGAGCTAGGAAGTGGTGCCCTGACCTCTAAACAGAGAGCAAATGCAGTAAATATTAGGAAGGAGTTGACTTCATGCAACCTATAAGGTGGATTCCTGGCTCCAGTCCGGGCCCCGAGCTGAGAACCTGAAGCCAAGTGTTGCCATGAAGGCTGCATCTGTGCACCTGCTTCTGCCCAGAGAGCAGCAAAACCCTGCTCTGACCTTGAGCCCTGCTTGTTTGACTTCAGGCAAATTGCTCAAAGGAGGGGTATTGTTGGCCATGAAGTTGATTTTGTCAGGAGAACTAATTCATTTTAATTATGTAAATACTAACCCTGTATTTGTCAAATACATATGAAGATTATGACAAAACAGCAAATGTCAGAGAAGACTAAAAACCTCCAAAGTACATCCATATGTAAGGTTCTAGGAATATTTGTAATTCCTGCCCAAACTCAGTATTGGGAATTCGCTCTCATCTTCAAAGCAGAAATTCAAAAGTGCCTTTTCACCAAGCCCCTGTGCCGTGATGATCACCTGCTGTGATGCTCACTCACTCTTTTTTCTTAAGGCGTGTATGTATGTATGCATGTATGCATGTATGTATGTGTTGCTTTGCCTTCCGAGGGAGAGGAGAGCTCTTCCATCCACCCCCGAAAATAGCCAGAATAGCAAATCCGGGCAGGGTCAGTGCCACCCATTAGAAGGTCCACATGATTCTCCCATGTGAATGACAGAGGCCCATGTACTTGGGTCATCTGCTGCTGCCTTCCTTGGCACATCAGCAGGGAGCTGGACCAGACGCAAGGTAGCCACAAATTGAACTAACATTCCAGTTTGGAACGCAGGCACCTGCTGTGTCACAATGTCAACCCATTTTCTTTTAAAGAACATTTGAAATTGTGTCTGTTCTCCTGTGGTCTTGTGACAACACAATGGGAAACATAGCTTCATCTTGGGTTACAGGGTGTGAGCAGGCACAGAATTCTCCTATGGATCTCAAGGAAAACACACTGGGATTAACAGCAGAGTCCATGCCATGGCTGTCATCTGTGGCGCTGTGTGAGGCTCTTGCACACTGCTCACAGGATTTGACCTGTAAAAACAGATACCCACCCAGAAGAGCTTATGAGAAGGTGAAAGGATCCGGGAAACGGAACAGAAGGGCCTCACCCAGTGTTCCTCCAAATGGGCTTCCAGACCAGCAAATCACCATTGCCGAGAGTGTTTAAAAAATCTAAGTTCTTAGGCCAGTACAGGACTCCAGTGGTTCTTAAAAAAATAAAAACAACAACAACAAAAAAAAACCAAAGTCTGATTTGGGGATAATGAGAATATTCTAGAGTTAGATAATGGTAATGACAGCACAACCTTACAAGTATACTAGTTCCCACCACATCGTATACTTTCAGATGGTGAAAATGAGGAGTTGTCTTTGGAGTACCACTTAAAGGAAAATGCTAAAAAATTCTATCACGCACAGACACCCAGGAGTAGTGAAAATTTTGAAGTCATCAGAATCATCTGGAAAACTTTTTAAAACAGAATGAATGACCAGAATCTCTGGATTTTTTGTTTCCGTTTCCCAATGAGTCTGGTATGAGTTCGTTTTGGACTCACTGATAGAGAAACAGAGAGAGGCCAACGGCCTTAAAAGTGCTGGGAAATCAGGCAAGCGGAACCAAGAACAAGTGTGTTTTGTGTTGCTGCAGTGAACAGAACTAAAAAGAACAGACTGGACAGACCAGGAAGCAAATTTTAGTCTGAGATCTGTGTGTGTGTAACCAAAGAGACCAGCAATTGAATTGGGCTTATCTCCTGGGGTAGGGAACACCCACCAGCTGGAGTGTGGTAAGAAAGGCTTGGTGCCCAGCTGGGGCACCTGGGAGGACTCTCCCAGCTGTGAAATAGCAGAAGTGAATTCTAAAGTCCCTGCCCGCTTTCAGATTTTGAGAATTCTTCAGGTCACACTTACTGCTCTCTGGCCTCTGCCTTCCCAGAGGGCCAGCTCCATTCCAGCCATGAGATGCAGCCAGCAGGCAGCTGGGCAGCGGCCCTACACAGCACACTGAATCCGAGCATGGCTTTAAAGGTCTTCAGACCAGGAGGATACTTCCAGGGATAGGCTTAGCACGGAGTTAATTTCTTTGTAGGTGTTGCTCCCACACTGCCCAACCACCCTCTAGAACTTTCCATTCTCAATAGACTCATCTGCAGTGATGAAAATGTTCTGTATCTGCACTGTCCTATATGGGAGGCAAGTGGCTGCTGAGCGTTTAAAATGTGAGTAATGCAATTGAGAGATTGAATGTTTCATAAACTACAATACAATTAATGACAGTGGCCACGTAGGACCCATGGCTACCCTGTCCAACAGTAAAGCTGCAGTGAGCCTTTTCCCAGACCTGTCCCTTAGACTTAACCCCTAATTGCTAGGGACAGGATTCTGTCCCCTGGGGCTGACCCGGCTCCTCTGGGAGTCAGGGCCCAGGCCTGAGATCTAGCAGGTCCATTTGTACCCTGCTCACAATTGCCAAGTCCAGAGCCAGAAGCCAGGGCCAGGCAGAGCAGAGGATTTCTATTGCACCCATCCCTACCTAATTCTAGAAGGAGTTGGTTGGAGGCACTCAAGATTCCTGACAGGTGGCAGAGACTCCCTAAAGAAAGAGGACCTGCTCCCCTCTTCCCTTCTTCAGATAGGAGGCAAACCAGATGAAAAGATGTTTCTTTCCCCCACCCTTTTGCTTATTGCCTTCGCTGGGGCCGTAGGTAAACACACAATCACCTTGGGAGAGATTGCACAAGCAGAGGCCTTGGTGGCCAAGGTCGACCTGACAGCTTCCTGCTCCTTCCCCCTCTCGAATTACAGCCAAAGCAGCTCAGGGAGGAGGCCTTGGACTCCCACTGGGTTTACTAGATCAGGAAGAAGATATTAGTATGTTAGCATCTAATTACCACTGCCCTCACAAGAAAACAAGAGTAATTGTGATCAGCCCTGCAGCTTAGCTTCGCTTTTTTTTTTTTTTTTTTTTTTTTTTTTTTTTTGGTGTGGGCAGGAGGGGCCATAAGGGAGGCACCCTCTTGAGACTCTGGAACAGGAAAGGGACAGTGCAAGATGGCTTAGCTCTGCACCTGCCTTCATCTGGTTCACAGCTTCTCGGAAATACAGAGGCAGAATTATTAGAAACTTTATGTCCAAGGTGGTATGTGTGCCTGGAGGTACAAACAGACCAGACACTGTAACCTCAGAAACAGCCAGAGCTCAGGTGTCCCTGGCAGGGAAGCAAGGACTTTCACTGGAGAGTTCTACCCCTTGCAAAGGGGCTGCTAAGCAGAGGGCTAGGGGCTACAAGGACCAGATCTGCAGCCAACCTGCTTTGTGTTTGCTCTGTGCGACCCTGAGCAAGTCTCCAAAAGTCTCTCTTCTTTTTTTTTTTTTTAAGATTTATCCATTTTTATTGTAAAGCCAGACCTATAGAAAAACAGGAGAGACAAAGATCTTCCATTTGCTGGTTCGCTCCCCAAGTGGCCGCAATGGTTAGAGCCAATCCAAAGCCAGGAGCCAGGAGCTTCCTTCAGGTCTACTACATAGGTGCAGGGTCCCAAGGCTTTGGGGCCATCATCTACTGCTTTCCCAGGCCACAAACAGGGAGCTGGAAGGGAAGTGGAGCAGCCCGGACATGAACCAATGCCCATATGGGATCCTGGCATTGAAAGGTGAATACTTTAGCCGATAGGCTACTGCACTAGGCCTAAGTCTCAAAAGTCTTTAAGCCTCTTTTCTTCATCTGTACTAGAGTTGTTGCAAAGATTCAATAATCCATAAAACACACATTGCATAGAGGCTGCTGTATGACAAAGATAGGGCCAATGTATAGGGGTAAGATTAGTGTATTCACTTAGAATAACTTTGACAGATATTTGGGGGAAAAAATCCTAATTATCCAAAAGAACTTCTTACTCTAATGTCATCTCAGATCACAGTTTTTTGAAATTTCAGAAACAAAACACATAGTTAAATGTTTCTCACTTTCTATTCAGGTCATGAGGGTCGGACTGGCATGGCCTCAATCAAGATTAAAGAAAACCATGAATTCGATGGAAAGAAGCTCTTTCAACATGTTGTGGATTACCTGCCTAATTATGCAAGGCCCAGGTTCCTCAGAATTCAGGTGGGCCTCTTGTCTGACTCAGTCATCTTCCAAGAGATAATTCCCCTTCCTCCCTGTGCGCCTACACTTGCCACATTGCTCACCACCCTTGCAGGAAACCCTGAAGACAGAAGACAGAAACATGAGGAAATAGAGCTACCAGAAACCCGATCCTAATCCCTTTCAGTTCACTTAGCAACAGTCTAAGCAAATAGTTCACAAAGTCTGTTTGATGAGGTATGGGCCAAGTGACAGATGCAGGGAAGGGGAGTGAAGGGAGGCAGAGGGGAGAGGGAGCCAAAGGAAGAGAGAAAGGCTCTTTGACCCACTGGCTCACTCCCCAAATGGTCACAACAACTTTGAGCAGAACCTAAGGACTCCATCCTAATCTCCCACATGGATGGCAGGGACTAAGACACTTGGGCGTTCTTCTATAGCCTCCCAGGTACATGAGTAGGAAGTTGAATTCGAAACAAAGCAGCTAGGACTCGATGGGGCACTCTGATATGGGCTGCGCTCGCTACAACACCATCTCAGGTGTTGTGAAATACAATTGGACATCATTAACCAACTGGAACTAACCTATCTAGCCCTGCTACAGGGCATTTTTTTCTTCCTCAAGCATTAACCCTTTGGTTAGTTTAACATTCTCACCTTCAAACAGCTCTGTGATTCTAATAGTGTAGTGAAAGACTGGAGAAAAGTAATCTCAGGTTTCCAGGCATTGGTGGATGTGTGGGGTCATTTCTATTGATATTAATGGAACACTAGCATCTACTTTCAACCAAATGGTTTACAAGAAAAAGAAAAGGAAATATACTTGGATATTTCCATTAACTTTGAGGGAAAAAAAAAAAACAGTCTTCACTCTAATAGCAAACGGACTGAGAAAACAGGGTTGTCTGAGTATGAATGCTCTCTTCCATTCCCACCATTTGTTAGGATGAGAATAGTATTGCTATCTGAGGCTTTAGCATCCAATCTTGTGCTCAGAAATTTATGCCCAGGATGGCCTGGCGGTCAGTATAGCAGTTAAGATGCCATTTTGGGGCAGCTGCATCCCATATCAGAGTCCTTGGTTAGTCTTGACTTCACTTTCAACCCATCTTCCTGCGAAGGCACACTCTTGGAGATAGTAGAAGATGGTTCAACTGCTTGGGTCCCTACCACACACTGGGAGACCCAGACTGAGTTCCTGGCTCCCAGCTTTAGCCATTACAGGAATCCGGGATGTGAACAAGCAGGTGGAAGATCTCTGCCTTTCAAATAAAATGAAAAATAATTTTAAAAATATCTTTAGACAATGGGCCCGGCGGCGTGGCCTAGCAGCTAAAGTCCTCACCTTGAAAGCCCCGGGATCCCATATGGGCGCCGGTTCTAATCCCGGCAGCTCCACTTCCCATCCAGCTCCCTGCTTGTGGCCTGGGAAAGCAGAAGAGGACGGCCCAATGCATTGGGACACTGCACCCGCGTGGGAGACCTGGAAGAGGTTCCAGGTTCCCGGCTTTGGATCGGCGCAGCACCGGCCCGTTGTGGCTCACTTGGGGAGTGAATCATTGGACGGAAGATCTTCCTCTCTGTCTCTCCTCCTCTGTGTATATCTGGCTGTAATAAAATGAATAAATCTTTAAAAAAAAAAATATCTTTAGACAAGCACATTCCTATTAGCATTCCCCCAGCCTTCACTCCCCACAGGCGATCCCAAAGCTTTGAAACAGAATTCCCATCTGCTGGTTCACTCTGAAGCCAGGAACTGAGAATTCAAGCCAAGTCTCCTGTGTGGTTGGTACGAACCCAACTGCTTGAACCATCACGAGCTGTCTCCCAGGCTGCGCATTAACAGGAAACTGGCATCAGGAATGGAGCTGGGATATGAACCCAGGCTTTCCAGCACAGGATGGGGCATCACAAGTGGTGTCCTCTTTTTTTAAAAGATTTATTTATTTTTATTGGAAAGGCAGATTTACAGAGAGGAGGAGATACAGAGAGAAAGATCTTCCATCCGCTTCACTCCCCAAATGGTCCCAATGGCTAGAGCTGAACCAATCAGAAGCCAGAAGCCAGGAGCTTCTTCCAGGTCTCCCACATGGGTGCAGGGTCCCAAAGCTTTGTGCCATCCTCCACTGCTTTCCCAGGCCGTAAGAGGGAGCTGGATGGCAAGTACAGCAGCCAGGACATGATCGAGTGCCCCTGTGGGATCTCAGCACTTGCAAGGGGAGAATTAGCTAACTGAGCCCTCAAATCAGGTCCGAGGTGTTATCTTGAATTTTAGGCCAAGCACCCCCACTCCAACCCTAAAGCCTAAAGGGCATTAAAAACTACCTCATGATAGTAGAGTCCATTAGTGGAGATTCTGGGAACAAGTTCTATGGCTATCAAATACAACTTTGACCTCACTAAGGCAGCCACAGAAAGACAAGTAACATGTATTCTCATTTGTAGACATTGCAAATTAAAAACTAGAATAATTTTCCTGAACTTAGAATAGAAGTTACTAGAGGCTGTGAAGGGGAGAAGATGGAGGGTGAGAGGGAGAATGAATAATGAGTAGAACAGCCAGAGGCGGGTTCCAGGTTCCATTCCAAATCACAGCAGAGTGACTGCTGTTCTCAGGAATGGATCCCAGAAAGGACCTACTGTAGGTTCCCAACACAAAGATAACGAAGTGGAAAAAACAGTTCCCCGGTTTTATTGGTTTATGCCACATGTTGAAATATTCCACTTAGGGCCCGGCGGCGTGGCCTAGCAGCTAAAGTCCTCGCCTTGAACGCGCCGGGATCCCATATGGGCGCCGGTTCTAATCCCGGCAGCTCCACTTCCCATCCAGCTCCCTGCCTGTGGCCTGGGAAAGCAGTTGAGGACGGCCCAATGCATTGGGACCCTGCACCCGCGTGGGAGACCTGGAAGAGGTTCCTGGTTCCCAGCTTCGGATCGGCGCAGCATTGGCCCATTGCGGCTCACTTGGGGAGTGAATCATCAGATGGAAGATCTTCCTCTCTGTCTCTCCTCCTCTGTGTATATCTGGCTGTAATAAAATGAATAAATCTTAAAAAAAAAAAAAAAGAAATATTCCACTTAACCCAGACATATGTAACAATTAAAAAAAAAAATACAAGAAAAAATCCACTGCACAGCTTTCCCGTGAGCCAGAGATGTCAGGGAGTAGCCAAATCCCCCATGCCCACCAGCACCCTGCACCCTCATCTGTTGAAAGTACATCCCGACATGCATTTTGTCTGGTATCTTTCAGGACACCATTGAGATCACTGGAACCTTCAAACACCGCAAAGTCACCCTCATGGAGGAGGGCTTTAACCCTGCCGTCATCACAGATACCTTGTACTTCTTGGATGAAGCAGCAAAAATGTATGTGCCCATGACTCAAGATATTTATGATGCCATAAGTAACAAAACCCTGAGACTTTGAGTACTTCCAAGACAAGAATGTCTAGTTCCACAAAAACAACACTGAGTGGACTACTGCAGCCATTTGATAGAATTCAGCTGTAATTTGATTGACAATTGTGAGGTTCAATTTTTTTTTTTTAGGAAATTATACATACCAATAACTAAACACTTTTCTAATTACACCTGAACCTTTGCAAGTGAAGAGATTTCAAGATAATTATTTTCCAAGGTACATCTAATGTTTGTATTTGCAAACTGAGATCACTGGGGGGGGGGAGGGCATTATTTTTTTAAATAAATAAAATAGATGAACACTAACACGTAAGGTGGCACCGTGTCTAACATTCTTTTCTTTATAAATGAAAATCCTTTGTCGTTTACTCAAAGCTTGACAAATGCAAGTTTTCACAAGTGTCCCACTCATAATAACTAGGTTAAAAAAAAGGTGGAAACCAAAAAACCAAAAAACAGAGAAGAAAAAAAAAACTGAAAAATGGCTCGAACGTAAGGAAGTAACTCACCCCCACGCATATGTATCCTGGCACGGTATGCACACACCTGTCCAGCAGGTGACAGTGCTGCCTGTGATCCCAGTGCCATCTGTATTCCTGGAAGGAGCCCATGACCACTGCTTCAGAGTTCTCTACGTAAATGATACTCACCAAGCAGGATTTAATGACCTCCAGGACTGCATACCCAGGTTGCTTCAGGGGTCACACAGGTGAGTCAGATAAGAGCAGCCAATCACAAAACGTGGTAGGCCAGGAGGTAGCCACTCCTCAGCTTGCCTCTCCTGATAACCATCAGGTGAGAATGCAGGACCCGCTCTGCTGATCTTCTGATTGTTTAAAAAAAAAAAAAAAACAGAAATTCAGATCTTTCTGATATCTCAAGTTTCAAAAAGAGAAGCCTTAGCATTTTCCAAATTTCCATGTGTTAACGGAAAGAATAAGAGTGACTGGAAAAATCCAAGTTACAGTGTGTTCAGCAAGTCAAACTGAGAATTAATAATCAGTCGGTTCACTGTTCTGTGAGCCTCTGTTTGGGTCCAGATTTTCCACTTACCGGGTTATTACGTGCACAGAGTCAGGTTTAAAGAATAAAAATGTATGTGTAACTATCAGTCACATTGAAAACCAAGTGATACCACTTTGACAATTGAAGAACACCTGATAATAGTTAGCAAACTTGATTGCTGATTAAACAAGGGCATGACATACCCAGGCCCACATGGGAACCTGTATGCCAGTGGAGGCAAGCAGTGGCTTTGTTGACCAGAAATCACCTTTTTTTCTAGTAAGAATTTTCTTTTTATTTATTTATCTGAAATATCAAGGCAGACAGAGAGCAGAGACTGGGCCAGGCTTGAAGCAAGGAGCCAAGAAGCTCCATCCTGGTTTTCCCCAAGGGTGGTAGGAACCAAAGGTTTTGAACCATCACCTATAGCCTCCGATGGTGCGCATTAGCTGGCAACTGGAATCATAAATGGAGCTGTTACTGGAACATCAGAAACTCCAATATGGGATATGGATATGCCAAGCTGCGTCTTAACTATTATGCCAGATGCCTGCCCCAATCTTCATTTGAAGCTTTGCTTATTTATTTGAAAGGAAGAGTAATAACAAGGGAGAAAGAGAGTTCTTTCATCCACTGATTCACTCCCCCAAATCCCTGGAGTAGCAGGGCTGGGCCAACCCAAAGCCAGGAACCAGGAACTCTATCAGGCTTTGCATGTGGGTGGCAATGGTTCAAACATTTCAGCCATCCGGGAAGCCGGATCAGAAACAGGGACAGGACTCTGACTTGGGATGCAGGTATCCCAAATAATAGCTTAACTCAGTGTGTCACAATTTCCTCCCCACATGCCCATTCCTTTTTAAGATGGATATTTCCTTGCCTGTAGCTGATATTCATGGAAGGTAATGTGAGATTTTTTTGTTGGTGAAGGAAAAATGCATAAATGATCTGAATCGTGAACTTCACATAGAGCAGTGATTCTCAAACTTGAACGCTGAAAATCAACCGAAGTCTTGGTATAACCAAGGCAGCTAGGTGACACACCTCCAGGTTGGAATTGGAAATCGTGTTTCTGGTCAACTCGCAAGTGAGGTTGATGCTAGTGATTCGGGGCCTCATTTGGGGAGTTACTGACATATAGGAAAAACATCAATCTGAGTTAGCTGCGTGTGTGCATAGTGTATGCCTAGTAACATGGCTCCTCAGAGCCAGATGAGTTCCAATTAGCCAGAACTTAGCTTTTAAAACTGGGGTGACTCAAAGTGCAGGCCCCGGGAAAGGTCCAGCATCCAAAAGCCCTCTGTCACCCTTGTCAAGAGCTTGAATTTGTTGACTAGCTACATTCACACTGTGATTTGCTCCAGTAAATCTAAAGGGTATCCAGTCAATTCCCCTTGTGTGATAAAATAACCGGACCCTGAGGCTATGTGACATGCCTAAAGTCACGCAGCTTGTTGGAACCGAGCTCCCACCTAGCTCTCACAGGGGCCAGCTTTGCAGGGCAGCAGCTGTGTGCATGCTCACAGCACCAGCAGCACCAGCATTATCTGGGAACTCAGACATCCTGGACCATGAGTCAGCAGTGCTAAGGGTGGGCCCAGCCATCTAGCCTTCCTGGTGATTCAGAACCAGGCTCAGTTTCAGATCCCCTGATGTAGATAGAGTAGGGCTTTGGCTTCTCTCACTTGGCTGTCCAGAATGTCTGACCGGCACAGCCTCTGTGTATGCAGGCCAAGCTATAGCGGGTTCCTAGAAAATGCCACAAAATAAAATGACCTAGGGAGGTATCAAAACAAAAACAAACAAAAAACCTTCCAGAACCAAGTACAAGCTTTCTGGGAGTGGGCAGTGGGCAAGAAGCAATTTTTAAGACACCCACCCAGGGGGTGGGTGCCCAAAGCCCAGGGATCACACAGAGGACAACATGAAGCTTTGAGTCCTTGGCAAAGATTAACTCCTTGAGCAAGCCTTAGCCAGGTTGGTCCCTTTCAGCTCTATTCTCCAGCTAGACCCCCTTCAAATGGCTGCCTGAGAAAGCTCACAGCTGCCAAAAAGAGCTCACTATTGGTTCCACCCAAAGATAGGAAGTATAGAAGCCAACCCCCCTATTAATAATGGCTGCTGGGGTTCACAAGGGGCAAGCCCTCTTCTTGTCTTTGATAACTTTGCATATCTCTGAGTCTACCAAAGTGCTGGGTGGCTGCCTCCCCATCATTCCCTTCTCCTTTTACAGCATGCAATCACCTCTGCCCAAAGTGCAACTGAGTTCGACTCACACTGGGCTCTTTTCCCTGCTGCATTCATGAAATCCCTGACTAAAATCTGTCCTTGACACTTTAACCAAGTTCCTGCCTCGTACCTCTCTGACGCTCTTCAGATACCCAATTTCCAGACCATTTCCTAGAAAAGTGCCAATTGAAACAGGAATTCAACTATTTTTGGCCTCAGAACTAATTATGGGTAAGTTTCCCGTGAGCTCAGCTTTCTTTGTAGAAATGTGTGTATTTTATTTATTTGAAGGGCAGAGTAACACAGGTAGTAGAGGAAAGGAGGTGGTGGGGATGGTGGAGGGGATTGAGAGATTTTCCATCCTTTGGTTCATTTCCCAGGTGGGCACAACAGCCAGGACTGAGCCAAGCTGAAGTCTGAAGCCTGGCTCATTTTTAAACAGGTGGCCACAGTGTCTGGCTCATAACCAATACTTACAATCAGAAGCTGCCTGCCTTCATCACCCAGGTTAAACCCACTTTCCCACAGTTAAAATCAAATCTCCAGTCTCCTGAAGAACAGAAGCCATATGGAGCACTTGTTCAGGCTCCAGTATATGCCTTGGTTAATTAACCAGTGTTTCAGTGCCAATGAGCCACATGGGACAAGTTTTGTTTCGGAGACAATTGCAATTTATTTCTAGGCTAATTTCACATCACAAGCTGAGCCACAGAAGCTGCCTGTCAAAATGCCACCCTCAGCCTTTTTTTTCTGTCCGACGAGCTGCCACAACCTTTCAGATCATGCTGGACTCAACTCCCCACATCAATGCTATTGGAGTCAGGCACTCTTACGAGAGTTTGATACAGATTATAGACTTGTCCCCAAGGAAAATGCACACAGACGGAAGCGCACACACTTGCACACCACGCTGAGAGTTTGGCCAGCTCCTGGAAGCGTGTTCTCAAGCTCTGGCAGAAGACCCGCCCGCTACACCATGGCCTGCAGGGGGCAGCAAGGCAGCTGGAGGCCACACTGAGAGCTGCACTCGGGAAAGCTGGGGACGCTGTAGAACTTGATGAGTTTTTTGAAGGCGCTTTTCTTGAGCATCATCATCTCTTCCGGAAACCTAGAGAAGATCTTGACCCTGGAGGAGCCCGCGTTCCCCACAGAGCCGTCTACACTGTCTGGGGACAGTGGCTTCTGAGCGCTCACAGGCACACTGTGGCAGCTGAGGGAACGCACCGTCTTCTTCTTACCCTGGCCTGACAAGTATCTGAAGAGGAAGGAGGACAGCCTGTGCTTGCTGACGCCCGGGACCTCCTCCGAGAAGTAGTCATCCAGCGGATCCAGCAAGGCTTCAAGATGGCAGCTGTCTTCCCTGCCTGAGAGACCGGCTCCTGCCCACGGAGGCTGTTTGATGATCTTCCTGGCCAGGCCTGGGTCCTCTCCCACGGCAAGGGCAGGCGGGAGGGCCAGGGCTCCGGGGCCCCTGGGGTGAGACATGAGGTTCCTGACCTGAGGGCTGGGCTGGGAAGTGCAGTGCTGACTCAAGACGAGCGTGGCCGCGTCTCGGATGAGGTTCCAGTCCCTCAGGATATCTTCCCTGGTGGTGAACTGGGACGTCACAGTGAAGCGGATGATCAGCTTGTCCTGGACCATGGCCCGGATGAGGAAGAGCTGGCCGGCTTTAGTGGTTTCCTTTAGCACACTTTCTGTGAGGCAATTGGGACCCTGTTGGGAAGACAGAGAGATGTGAAATCTGTGTCACAGATCCATTAGCATATCCAGGGGCCCAGGGTTTGGGTTTCCAATAGCCCCTATAGCTACTACCCCGGACACGTGGATGACAGCATCGTAGGAGGCCAGGGAAGACAGCAGTACCTTCAGACGGAAAACCACCAGGCCAAGGTATCTCTTGGCAGGAATTTCAAACAAAGGATCATTTCTGACCAGAGATTCAAAATATTGAGCCATTTCCGTACCCTGCAATTGTAAATTGAGAGAGAACAGAGATTAATCATTGAGCCCACAGCAAGCTGTATCAGTGTTCCTATGACCATGGGATTTTAAACCAGTCACATCTCGGTACCACAGACCCCTCAGGGGCCTCTGCCTGTCTTCTCCATTTGATATTACTCAGATTCCAAGCTAGAAAATTCCCAATGGCTCTCTATTCTCTAACAGGTCAGATCTCTATAGAGCCCTCTTCCACCTCAGCCCCAGGCCCAGTATCCTGGATTCAGAGCCTCTCAACAAGCCAAGGGAACCAGCATGGCTCCAAACCCAGCCTACACTCTTCATGCCCAGCCAAGTGCTGGGGACACGCTGCATCTGCCCAGAACCCGAACCCCCTATGTCCAGTACACAGAAAGCACATAGTTTGGGGGATTTTGTTTTTATCCAGATCTATTAACTAAACAAGAACAGGACTGGCCTTTTCTTTCATTCTTTAAAAAATTTCTCGGGCCTGTCACATAGCCTAGTGGCAAAAGTCCTCTCCTTACACGTGCTGGGATCCCATATGGGCGTCAGTTCTAATCCCGGCAGCCCCACTTCCCATCCAGCTCCCTGCTGTGGCCTGGGAAAGCAGTAGAGGACAGCCCAAAGCCTTGGGACCCTGCACCCACATGGAGACCCAGAAGAAGCTCCTGGCTCCGGGCTTCAGATTGGCTCAGCTCCAACCATTGCGGTCACTTGTAGAATAGAAGATATTCCTCTCTGGCTCAAGTGGTTGTGTCCTTGCCATTTCCATGCAGGACCCAGATGAAGTCCTCAGCACTGAGTTTTGGGCTGGCCTATCACAGCCACCACCACCAGAGTGAGTCACTGGATGGGGGTGCTGTCTCTCTCCTTCTTAATACATGAATTTTTAAAAGTGAAAACAGAATCAAAGATATTGGGGCCTAGTGACTAAAGTCCTTGCCATGCACGGGCCACCAGGATCCCATATGGGCACCAGTCCATGTCCTGAATACTCCACTTCCCATCCAGCTCCCTGCTTGTGGCCTCGGAAAGCAATCCAGGATGGCCCAAGGCCTTGGGACCCTGCACCCACATGGGAGACCTAGAAGAAGCTCCTGGCTCCTAGCTCCAGATCACCTTGGCTCTGGCCACTGCAGCCACTTGAGGCATGAACCAGCAGATGGAATATCTTTCTCTCTGCCTCTCCTTCTCTCTGTATATTTGACTTTTCAATAAAAACAAGTAAATCTTTTTTAAAAGAATCAAAGATATATCTGTTATGCTCAAAAAAAACAATTCTTAAACCCATGCATAGGTTTTCCCTCAGTCCTATCTCCACCCTGAAAAGTATGAGAGCTGGTGCTCATCTCACCACTGTATCTCCTTTCCTAGCACAATTTTGTGGTTGTTGAATTGAAATCAATTATATCATTTGTTTACAAATGGCCTTTAAAACAGACCTGTTAACACAATGCAGAGAGGTCTACTCCAGGCTTGGTAGGCCTATGCTTTCAGGAATAATCATAATAGAGACTAACACTTTCAGCCAGCTGGGACAACCATGGTAATTCTACAACAGAGATATGACCCTACCCTGGCCACACACACCATCCTCTGCTCTACTTTCCCTTCCACTGCAAGCCAGGCTCTCAAGGCCCTCACTCTTCAGGGCTCCACGGGAGCAGAAAGGACACAGATGGGCCTTAAGGACAGCTTGTGCTCATCTTCCACTAGCTAACAGAGACAACCACTCTGAATAACCGAGTCCCAGGAGTCGCCCTCCAAGCAGGCCCAGACACCTGAGCCAGACACTCCCCAGTCCCTGAGCAGGTGTGCAAAGCACAGACCAGTCTTTCTCCACATAAGAAAATGAGGCTCAGCCCCACGCATGCTCACTACATACGTGTCTGACATGTGCTTGGAGATTCTTCACCCCAAAGGACCGAATCACGAACCAGAGTTTAATAGAACGAAAACGCCGGCTCAGGGGGATCTGCCAGTGCTAAAAACAAAGGACCATGGTTAGTGACAAGGACAGCCCGCTCCCCAGGGTGCTCCCATGCGTTCTCCCTCGTCTGCCCTGGCCTCCAGGGATGGACGGTGTCACCATGGCTCCTGAAGCAGTTGCTAAGGAGCAAACCAAGACAAGTCACGCAAAGAGGTGCTCTGTCTCACAACGAAACCTCTGATGAGAGTGGCCGATAGTCCATGTCCCCGAGCCATTTGCTCCAAACGCTACTAGAAATATCCCATCCTACCCCAGAAATTCCACATCTGGAGATCTGTTTGTTGCCAAAGGAACCTAAGATGCCACAACAGTAGAAAACAATGTTCAGCTTCTATTCGTCCTGAAATGCATAGTGGTGAGGCGCTTAGCCCTGGAGCCTGCAGAGCTGGATCCCTCCCTCAGCCTAGCTGGGACCTTGAGCAGTGCCACCTTACGTGGCTCATCCCCAAGATGGAGGAGGCCATGCAGCAGCTCCCAGACAAGCAGTGCAAGGAAAGCAGGTGCAAAAAAGCTGGCATTAGGAAGAGCAGCCCACTTCAATGATGAAATACATGTACTACAAATACTTCTGTCTAGAGCCAGCACAGTTCCTATTTAATTTCACTGCCTGTCCTGTTTCCCAGCATGCTCCTATAATCTCACTCTAGCATTCACATTTCAAAAGAGTACATGAATCTCTGCCTCCACCAGAGATTAAAATTGACCCTTTGCTCCTGGCGACCAATTTCAGCAGAGTTCAAAGCTCAAAGCTGTAGGAACAGACATTGGCACAGTAATCAAGACACTGCTTGAGACAGCACATCCCATATTGGAGTCCCTGGAATCAAGTCTGAGTTCTGCTTCTGATTCAAACTTCCTGCTATGTACAATCTTGGAAGCACCAGATGATGCTTCAGGTCCCTGCTACCTGGGACTAGAGTCCTTGCTACGCACATGGGGGATCTGCATTGAGTTCCCAGCTCTTGACTTTGGCTTGGCTCAGCCCTCACTGTTGTGGACATTTGAGGAGCAAATCAGTGGAAGAAAGATCATTGGGGCCTGGTGTGGTAGCCTAGTAGCTGAATCCTTGCCTTGCACGCACTGGGATCCCCTATGGATGCCAGTTTGTGTCCTGGCTGTTCCTCTTCCCATCCAGCTCCCTGTTTGTAGCCTGGGAAAACAGTAGAGGATGGCCCAAATCCTTGGGACCCTGCACCAGTGCATCTGGGCTCCTGGCTTTGGATTGGTTCAGCTGTGGCTGTTGCAGCCACTTGGAGAGTAAACCAGTAGACACAAGAACTTTCTGCAAATCTGCCTTTCTAATAAAGTAAAATGTATCTTTAAAACATCTTTGTATATGTGCCTCTGACACACACTTTCTCTCTCTGCTTTTTAAATAAATATATAGATTTTTAAATTCAAGATTGTCACCACCACAAAGCTGAAGATTTTCAAACCAATGTTACACTGATTTTGCAACTCAAAACTGAACAAGAAATTTGAAAAAGATTTGCAGTTATCCTGATGAGCTACGTGGTTTTTAGTGATCCTAGATGTCAGAAATCTACTGCAATTTTTATTGACTAAAAAGGAGATATTTGTCCCATCCACAGCATTTCTAAATCTTCACAAATGTATTCATCTTCATCATACACCCCAGTGTTATGAGCCAGTCACCACTGGGACATTACCCTTTGTATATGTGCTGCCGAAACGAGCATGACATTACCCCTTTGTACACAAACATCTCTCTCTCTCTCTCTCTCTCTCTCTCTCTCACACACACACACACACACACACACACACCACACAGAGGCAATGTTTTCCCGGTAGAGCTGACAACATTAGGGACATTATTTTCACCAGCAGAGGGCACCACAACCCAGATGGGAAAAAAAAATACCTGCAAGGGAGAAATATGTTCTGCTCTCTGAGAATAGTAAAAGGAGTTAGCTCTAATCATCATGCGGTTTCCAGGAGGTCATAACCAAATGGCTGCTGCCTTTCACATCAGGGAGAGGCAGAGATGGTCTTAATTTGGATTTACTTACCCTCTTCCTTGCCTGAGATTCAAATCACAATTCTCAAAGGGGACTGGCGCTGTGGCATAGTGAGTTATGCTGCTGCTTTTGACACCAGCATCCCATATGAGAGCACCAGTTCAAGTCCCAGCTGCTCTGCTTCCAACCTAGTTGCGTGCTACTGTACCTGAGAAGACGGCAGAAGACGCCCAAATATTTGGGCCCCTGACACCCATATGGGAGATTGAAATGGAATTCCAGGCTCTTGGCTTCAACCTAGTCACCCATGGTAATTCCAGACATTTGAGGAATGAACCATAGGATGGAAGCTCTCTCTCTTTCTCTCTACTACTCTGCCTTCTATGTAAATATATAAATCTTTCATAAATGTTTCATAATGCTCAAGGACATATGAGTTTAACAAAATGAGAATAATTGAATTATCTAAGTGGTGAGGGAACTACTAACTTTAGAACTAAAAAGGCAAGATATATATATATCGGTTGTCCATGGAATTAAGACTCTTCACAAAGAATGAAGCAGAGGTGCTGGACTTTATTCAGTGCCCCAAGGTAAGACATTTAATCCTTACAGCAAGCTTAAGAAGCCAGAACTGCTATTATCATCTTCATCTGATAGAAGAGGAAACCAAGGTAAAGCAAAGAAGCCATTTGCCCAAATCATACAAGTTAGTAAATGCAGGAGCCAGAAGTCAAACACAGACCATCTGGCTCTTGTGCCTACATGCTTAACTACTTTCCTACAGCAAATCTCTTACAAGAGCTTTTAGGATGGTGATGCCTACTGTTTCTTGAGCCTGTGCCACACATGTGTTATGCTAAGTCATCTGCAACCCAGCTATCTGGGTCTTATTCAATAACCTTAGGCACAACTTGAAACTAAGAGCATACAGTGGCAGCATTACAGTGTGAGGTCATGACATGCTACCTTCTGGAGGAATACAATATACACAAGACCTGAAGGGGTCAGATGTAGCCAGCTCCCACCTCAGAGGCCACCAGGCCATCCCTGGCCTCTCACCATGAAATCGATGGCCTCACCCGAGTTGGCATGCCTGAGGTAGACAGGGTTCACACTGAAGGTCTGCTGTAGCTTATACTTGTCCTTGACCCTGTGGGTTTTCAAAGGAGAACAATTTGACTGAGGTCTCTCCTGAGTGAAGCAAAGCCACCCCCAGGTACTCAAAGCTTGGCTGCCATACTCACCAGAAACCAGTACAGTCAAAGTGCACCATCATCCACTTGGAAGGGTTAAAGGTGAATGAGTCGGCAAACTCAATGCCCTTCAGGAAGCCCCGGAACTCGGGGCACAGGAAGGCAGTGCCCGCATAAGCAGCATCGATGTGGAGCCACAGTCCCTCACTGGCACCTGAAAAGAGGCATGAAGCAGGGGAGCAGCCACCAGCTGGCTGAAAGGACCTGTCACCTGCTCAAACGGTGGGTGGCAAAGAGAATGGCTGGGAAGGACGAAGAGACTGAGATGTACAGAGGTGGGGAGAGGGGTGGCAGCATGAGGAAATGGGGCCAAGAGAGGTGCTGCTATCTCCTACTGGGGACATCTACAAGGCCCACCAGGCCATCTTCTCTCACTGGGCAGAGAGCTAACACCACCTTGAGCTTAACCTAAAATGTCCCAGCACAGAAATCAAGTTGCCAGTGACCCAGGGAACAATGGCAGTGCTTCCACTCAAGGATTATGAGACAGTATCTCTTGGTCCTTGTGGGATTCTTAGCTGGGGATTCAACAACCTCATTTAGCTTTCTTCTGTTCTGTTATCTCTCCCATGAGCCCAGCTACTGTCCCATACCCCACTCAACTTCTTTGCTTTGGCTGTAACCTGTCTTCAGATGTTGACATGCAAGCAGGAGGGTGAGAAAACCTCAGTCCTCCCAGCTCCACGGTTGCCTCCCAGGCCAGGTTGTGAGGTATGGTTAGCTCTAGTCCCTGGCACACCAAGGGAAAAGCAATGGCATGGGCAGCCCTGAAGGGACATTCATGACTTCGGCTGGCTCATCCCACATTTCCCAATTGAGCCCCGAGGGTCTGGCTCATTCCACTAAGCTGATTTCAGGTTCGTGCCAAGGAAAGTGTCTAAAGACATGTTGCTGCCTTCACAGCCAGGAAGGGAGTTACTCACAGATGGGCCCCAGCTCTGAGAGGCAGTCAAATGCACAGACCCCAGTGGTCCCGAGTGTTGCACAGACCTGGAAGGAGACAAAGGCAAGCTGAATGGGAGAGGGGCTCACCTGCCCCACTGGGCTGGCAAAGGATTTGACCATAGACATTGTCTTCTCCCTCCCATTCCATAAAAACGGAGCACATTTCACACTGTACTTTATCCAGATCTACACTAAGAAATATATTTTACATAGCAATCTAGTCCATACATACCTGTGCTTTTGAAATTAAAGCTTCAGCTGCCAGCAGCACAGTGGCATAGGAAGTTAATCCTCCACCTGTGGTGCTGGCTTATCATAATGGATGCCAGTTCATGTCCCAGCAGCTCCACTTTTTTTATTTGTTGTATTTATTTATCTTTATTAGAAAGGCAGATATACAGAGAGAAAGAGCTAGAAACATTTTGCATCTGCTGCTTCACTCCCCAAGTCACTGCAATGGCCAGAGCTGAACCGATCTGAAACCAGGGGCCCAGAGCTTCTTCCAGGTCTCCCACGTGGGTGTAGGGTCCCAAAGCTTTGGACCGTAATCCACTGCCCTCCCAGGCCACAAGCAGGGAAGGGAAGTGGAGCAGCCAGGATACGAATCAGTACCCATATAAGATCCCAGCGGACGCAAGGTGAGGATTTAGCCACTAGTATACTGTACTGGGCCCCCAGCAGCTCCACTTTCAATGCGGCACCGTGCCTGTGGCCTGGGAAAGCAGCAGAGGATGGTCCAAGGCTTTAGGCCCCTGCATCCATGTGGGAGACCCAGAAACTCCTGGTTACTGGCTTTGGACCATCCCAACTCTGGCCATTGCAGCCATTTGGAGAGTGCATCAGCAGACAGAAAATTCTGTGTGTGTGTGTGTGTGTGTGTGTGTCTCAGGTGATTTCAAATAAAAATAATAGCAACAATAAAACATAATAAGTTAAATATTCACAAAATAACATATTCTCCAGCTCCATATGTGAACTCTGATATGTTCTATGCTATTTCTTTTTATTGCTAGTTAACCTTTGCATTTGAGAACCTCTGTTTCTGCCTCTGTAGGTCGCCATATGACTTCCCTGCACCTGCTAGGATTCCTGGCTCACATGCAAGCTCTAGTACGCTAAGCTGTGGACCACGTCCTGACTCACAAAGACAGGCACCAAGCCCCGCTGCTTATCTTCCTCGATGGCTCTCTGAAGAGTTTCCCCTCGGAGTGAAAAGTTGTCATCCACAGGCAGAAATCTCATTTTCACAAGGGAAATTAAGCCAGCCTTTTCCACGGACGAGTGGGCCTAGAAGAGCCACAGGAACTTGTTAGCAAAGTGTTCTCCTAGAAGGAGCACTCCCCAGAAATTACTAGAACATCAGACAAAGGGAATCACAGTGTTTGGAGTTTGGCCTCTCCTATAGTTCCTGGAGCTGACCTCCAGGGCTTAAGCTACCCTGAACCCCGAGGAACTCAGTTGCAGAAGAAGGATGAGTCCAGGATGAAAAGTCCAGGAGTTGGACACTTGCCTGGAGGTCTGCACTGTGTAGGAGACTCACCTGGTTAGAGGTGTAGGCGACAAGCCGGGCGTTCAAGGAGGATTCGTCGGCATCAGGCTCCGACCCTTGCAGTTCCAGGATCTTGTTCTTCCGCGCCGCCAACAGCGCAATCAAAGTGGACTCGCTGACTGTGCTCTGGAAGGAGAGGAGGATGGTCAAGGGCAGCCTGTCTCTGAGTTCTCGCACCAGATTCCCCCAGGATTCATGGGTAGAAGTGTAAGAGCTACTCCTGACTAAGGAGCCCTCTATTTCACCCACCTTACCCAGCTTGTCTGCATGCTGAAAGCAAGGTGGCACCTACAGAGCCATAGAAACCAGAGTGAGAATGTTTCAGCCCTTAAAAGAAATGGAACTTTGGGGCCTGGCGGCGTGGCCTAGTGGCTAAAGTCCTTGCCTTGAACGCCCTGGGATCCCATATGGGTGCCGGTTCTAATCCCGGCAGCTCCACTTCCCATCCAGCTCCCTGCTTGTGGCCTGGGAAAGCAGTCGAGGACGGCCCAATGCATTGGGACCCTGCACCCGTGTGGGAGACCCGGAAGAGGTTCCTGGTTCCCGGCTTTGGATCGGCGCGCACCAGCCGTTGTGGCTCACTTGGGGAGTGAATCATTGGACGTAAGATCTTCCTCTCTGTCTCTCCTCCTCTGTGTATATCTGGCTGTAATAAAATGAATAAATCTTTCAAAAAAAAAAAAAAAAAAAAGAAACGGAACTTTGAATTTGCTAGGGATGGAAAGGGAGTTGGATTCCACAAGCATGTCCCAGAGAGGGAGCCCTGGCTCTGTGCGAGGCTAGTGATTTGTCCTCTGTTTGATATCACTGGTTGTTGAGACCTTGGCCTGATAGTGCCCCTACTGAAGACTTTTTTTTTTTGGTGGGTGGGGGGAGGATGAGGGATGGCACATAAATAAATATTTCACATTATTAAAACATCACAAAATAGACACAAAATCCAGGTTCTTGTTTCTGCAAACAACTGTTAGATCTTACTCGTCAGCTACTAAACTACTCCATTCTCAGAGACATACAGATCCAACAATTCTCCAACATCCTAGTTTTTAACTATTGTCTCCTGTTTAACCAAAGCAGCTGAATTTGCAATGAGTCCAACATCATTTTCTTGAAAAAGTGATTTCTCTTTCTAGGTTTGAGCTATTGAACAAGTAATAGCTGGTTTCCCCAAGTCCTTTGGATGTGCTTTTTATACAAGGAATTGCAGGTTTCAACGAGACCCAAGGCATGCAGAAGTTAGCCCACAGAAACTTCTTGCAACAGAAGCCCAGGGTGACCCCCTTGGTCATCCTCTGTACGTTGACTACTGTGTGAATGTTTGCCAGTTCCTTTCTATTTCTCTACCAATTGTCAATCTGGAACTTCTTTTTCTTTCTGAGGAGGTTGAGAAAAATCTATTTGAAAGGCAGAGTGACAAAGCGAAGACAGAAATGGAAAGTGAGATCTTTCATCTGTTGCTTCACTCTCTAAATGCCTGCAACAGCTGGGGCTGTGCCAGGCCAAAGCCAGGAGTGAGGAGTGCCATCCAGACCTCTCATATGGGTGTCAGGGACCCAAGTGCTTGAACTGTGTCTGCTGCCTCCCAGGTGCATTAGCAAGAAACTGGATAAGAAGCAGAAGCAGGATTAGACCCCAAAAACTCAGATATGATTTAAGCAGTGGCTTAACCTCCGATGTCACAACACTGAGCCCCCAAAACTCGTTTCCATCAGCTTAATGGAGCATACCCTCTTCAAGGGCATCCTGGAATGGAAATATAAAGTATCCAAATTTGAGTTGGATAGGATAGCAAACTCTGGCCATGTCTGATTCTGGAGACCTCCTCAGCAACCTCACGGTTATCTTCATGGATCTCATCCTCCATTCACTCCATTTGGAGAGTCTGTTTCTTGAAAGTTTCAAATCACCAAAAGCTGACAGAATGCTGCCAGAAAGCCTGACAGATACTGTCCTGGGAGTGGCAGACCCTAATATTTTGTAGATGGAAATTACCCCATAAAAAGGAAACTAGCATAATAATAAGAAAAAGAAGCTCCTGACTCCTGGCTTCAGATCAGCTCAGCTCCAGCCATGTGGCCAAGTGGGGAGTGAACCAGCAGATGGAAGATCTTTGTGTCTCTCCTCTCGTAAATTTGATCTGCCTTTACAATAAAAATAAATAAAATCTAACAAAATAAAAAAGAAAACAGGCCCAGTGAATTTGTCAGCCCTCATCACAGAACAGTGGAGGCATTTTAATTTAATAAAAACATTCTTTTAATCCTCCAGAGGCCCACTTTTTAGGAAAACGACCTCTAACATATTAGAGAATATGAAACCGGGAAAACTACACATTCCAATGGAATTCAAGAATTTGGAGATGTTCAGCAGCTCAGAAGTGACCTTCTCCAGAAGGCCCAGTATTTACAGATGCGACAGCACTCTGTGCCATGACTCTTGGGAGCAAGAAAAAAATCTCTGAAAAATCATCAATTGAAAGTTAAGACATCCAAAAGACAGGGCCAGTGGCTAAGATACATTGCTGTATGTTGTGACTTTCACTGCCAAGAACCTCCTAGACCTACAAATAGGGAAAAGTTGTGGCGCTCCTTTTCTCTTTTCCTTCCTTATGAAGTATAAGATGGGATGAAGGAGAGCAGGTGTCGGATTCCCAACTCCAAAACTTGCATCAGTAATCCTTGAAACATGATGTCTGGACTTTCTCATCTCTTTCAAAGAAAAGGAGAGAACGATGAGGAAGAAAATGGGGCAGCAGCGGAAGTGAGGAAGAAGCGACGTCTGTGGGCAGATGGAAATGACAGCAATGGTGATGACATTTGCAGTAGTGAGGATGGAAATGCTGACAGCAATGTGGGTGGCATGTGGGGAAGTCCGTGGAGAACAGAACATCCAGATATGGGAGTGGTGCTTCTTTCATTGTTTAGCCCCTAATCCAGGGAGAGCTCTGCCAAAGAAAGTACCTGTAAGACGCCACCTCCTCTGCTTCCGGGGTGGTGGTGCAGGAAGTGATCTGGCAGTCCCAGCATTTTCGCCAGCCAGTCCATGACATTCATCTCCAGCTCCGTGCAGGCAGGACTGGAAGCCTGAAAGAGGGAAAAGAGCTTTGTTGGCAGAGCCACCAGGGAACCGAGACACCTGTAGCAGGCCCAGAAAAAAGGCATTGGTCTCCACGGCGGTTTCATCGGGCCGTGACAACGTCAATGGGAATTTCCCTAGAGAAGGGGTTCAACATCAGGCCTGTGTCAAACTCGGACCCTACCCTCTCTCAAACCCAAACGGAAAAGGAACACGCGGCCTCACATTCAAGCTGTTTTCAACAGGGTGTCCTCTCCAAGTCTTCATGACTGGCTTGAATTTGATGCCCAGTGTCCATAACAGACCCAGCTGGGAAGAGCTCTCAAGCCCAGGGGTAGTGTTAAGACAACAACACAAAGTATAGTGCTGTTTCCTAAACATGATGCACATGCCCTCCCTGTACACCCTGTGAGAGTTCAGGCTTAAAACAGAAAGACATTCAAGGAGGCTTTGGGCACAATGTGATGCTGAGTACTGCTGAAGGGAAGTCTTCAGACATATCTTTTAACTTCTCCAAGGCAAGGACACAGGGGAAGCTGTGACCCAACAGTCACCAATGTGCTTAACTAGGGTCACAAACTGCAGCCACAACCTGATCTCGGGCCACATCTCAACGGTGTCTCTATGAGTTGAACGATCTTGGGGAGATAAGTTACTTAAGCCTTCATTTTCTCCTACAGAATGGAGCCAATCCTCGTGGTTCCAAAAGGTTAAAAGATGAGATGAAACCATTTATACAAAGTTTAAGTCCAATGCATATGGCCATTTTTAAAACATAGCTTGGGACCTTGTTCAGAGAGAAGAACTAAATGAGACTCCCTCAAAGGTTTCTTCCTGTTATGCTCCCAGTGCCAATTGTTTCAGCTGTGCTACTCACCCAAGTGAATCCCAAGCAGTTGATGGCATCTGCTAGCATGTCTCCCAACAGGGATGGCCAAGAGTTGAGGGCTGGGAAGTAGGCGTGCATGTGGGGGCTCTGCCAATGCACCACCTGTAGGCAGAGGGTGCAGATAGTTGGTACCAGGGGCCATTTCCTGGGGCTTCCTCTCTCAGAGTCCTTCCCTGGCAAGGAGAAGCCACTCGAGCTAGGCTGACACGTTTACAACAACTTCACCAAAGTGAGATCTATTCATGAGCTTCTTCCTAACATAAGAACTGCTCTCACAGCTCCACAGGGCAGCCTTTGCACAAAGGCACACCAGAAGGGAGCGTGCCAAGTGAGCACGTGGAGCCTGGGAAGTCTCTCACACATCTTCAGTGTTCAGCCCCTGTGTCTAATCAGGAAAGGAAGGAGTCAGTCTTGGCTCCAGACGAGCACATGGCTGTTTCATCCGTGACAACATCTTTTGTTCTATTATTTTTAGCTTCTTTAAAATGTGCCCAGTTGAGTATTTCATAGCCAAGCACCTCTTGTTTCATGGGCACTGAGATCTTGGGCACACAGTAACTACAAAAGGTCTGATGAATGTGTCCCATGCTATCCTTGGCTTCCCAGTGGGGATGGATCCAGGATAGCAGAGGGCCAGCCCACCGTTTCTAACCCTGGCAGCCCTGCTTTCCTTACAGCTCCCTTCTTGTGGCCTGGAAAAACAGTCGAGAACAGCCCAAAGCCTTGGGACCCCGCACCCGCGTGGGAGACCAGAAAGAAGTTCCTGGCTCCTGGCTTCAGACTGGCTCAGCTCCAGCTATTGTGGCCACTTGGGGAATGAACCATGGGATGGAAGATCTTCCTCTCTGTCTCTCTTCCTCTCTGTATATCTGACTTTCCAATAAAATAAATAAATCTTTAAAAAAAAAAAAAGAAGAAGAAGAGGGCCAGCCCAGAAGGCCAACCTCCAGGCTAGCCCTTAGTCAAAACCACAGGCAGGATGTAACTGGGTTGAGTGGGCTAACCCTCCCCCACCAAAAAAAGGGGGGTTCAGAAGCACCCCTCCCCCACAGCTCCTCTGCCTCACCAATTATCTAATCTCTGTTCATCTCACTGCTCTGCTGGCCTGCCCTGTTGGTTTCTACATTCATGTACTAGAATAATGCTTTGGTTCTTGGCGGGAAGGCACTCGCCACAAAGATGTGGCCTGCTAAGTCTCAGCAAGCTACTAAATATGCATTTCTTCTGCAACCCAGACAGCAGCTCAAAGCTGTCTGACCAGTTCTCCAGCTCCTGCAGCCCTTTGTGAGCACTCCCTGAGCCACAGATGCAATTCCAGGTGCTTCATCCTCCTGGGGACTCAAGGGATAACCTCTGAGTATCATGCTGGAATTCAGTGTGTGTACAACTGCTTCCTGTCTTTCAAGAATAGGAATTGTGGGCCCTGCGTGATAGCGTAATGGTTAAGGTCCTCGCCTTGAACATACCGGGATCCCATGGGCACCAGTTCTAATCCCGGCAGCTCTACTTCCCATCCAGCTCCCTCCTTGTGGCCTGGAAAAGCAGTTGAGGACCGCCCAAAGCTTTGGGACCCTACATCCGCGTGGGAGACCCAGAAAGAAGTTCTTGGTTCCTGGCTTCGGATCAGCGCAGCCCCGGCCATTGCGGCCACTTGGGGGGTGAATCATCAGACAGATCTTCCTTTCTGTCTCTCCTCCTCTCTGTACATCTGCCTTTCCAATAAAATAAATAAATCTTAAAAAAAAAAAAAAAAAGAATAGGAATTGTGTCCTGGACAGCCTGTGTTACAGAAGAAGCATAAGATCCTGGTCCAGGGGTACAGGTCCCGGCTGACCTCTGCCCCAGCCAGAAATGTGGCTGTGTGGACTTGCTGTGAAGCTGATGAACATGAACACCTAAGTCTCCCATTTGTTTGGATCCCTTTTAAGGTCTATTTTTAACTTTTTATTTTTTTCCTAAATAGGCCTCAAAACTTCAAGATCCTCTCCTGCACCTCTTTCAACCTCAGTGTCTCATCCCATGGTAAATCCTATCTCTTCAGGCTGGTGGGCGAATGGCTTGGGGAAGAAGTGGGCAGATTATTAAGCACTCATATAAACAGTAATGTAGTGGGTCCGGCATTGCAGCACAGCTAGTTAAGTCATTACCTAAGCCATTGACATTCCATATGGACACCAATCTGTGTCCTGGCTGCCCCACTTCCAATTCAGCTTCCTGCCAATGCACCTGGGAGCACAGCAGAAGATAGCCCAAGTCTTGGGACCTCTGCCAGCCAGATGAAGCTCCTGGCTGCTGGCTTTGACCTGGCCCATCTCCGGCCTTTTGGCACTACTGGTGAGTGAACCAGCAGATGGAAGATATCTCCCTCTTAACTCTGGCTTTCAAAGTAATTAATTAATTAATTAAAATAACAACAGTATCACATGTTCTAATTTGAGTTGTAACCAAACATCATTGTATTTGCACCAAGCAGAAGGTGTGGTCACTAACAACAGCATCTTCCATTTTCTACCCTTCTCTTAGTTCTCACAACACCCCATACGCTAAGTTCCACCAACAGCCCTGCTGTGCAGATGAGTATTGGGGCTTGTAGAGAGAGGCAGTTTCCTGGTGGTTACCTCATAAGGACAGAAGACAGCCACCAAAGCAGCAGCTCAAAGCTGGCTGACCCCAGGGTGCAAACACCGAAGAACAATGCCCTGCCTTCTCCCACTGCCTGTCTTTTCCCACACAGGAAAAACCTGCATTCAGGGTTTTATAACCAGGGTTGGAAATAAAAGGGAAGGAAAGCTTTGTTTTATTTTCATTCTCTCTCTCTTAATGTCTGGAGGTAACAGGAAGGGAAAAATTAATGCCTGTTTCAATGAGGCATTGACACAAGAGTAAAGCCCAAGGCCAATTGCCTTGCGGCCAGTTGGCAGACTCTGGTACGGCCTGTGAGATGAGATGAAAGATGGGGCCTCATTATCACTGTGTTAGTGACACTATTTTGGAAACCCTGGAGGAGGGCTCCCAGCCCCTGACCCTATCAAGACAGCAATGATCTGCTCTTATAAGATAATCAAGATAAGATTAGCCAGAGGGACCCGTATCAAAAACAGTCAGATCTTGATCCAACAGTGACCCTCTTAGGTGACCCTCTCTTCACCACCCAGGCCATCCTATGGAATTGCTGGCCTCTGTATCCGAACTCAGCTTCATCCCCCTTCCCCAGTATAGCTAACCCTTGAGCCTCACTTCACATTTTACATACTGGAAGCTGAGAGATAATCTCATTGGGGAGCTCTCCTCCTGAGTACAGATTCCCTGTTAGCGACCTTTTCAAGAGATACTTGTGAAATAGGAGGTCCAATGGTGGCCCAGAGACTAGCTGAGCTTGACATACACGTGCCCTTGCTTTCTGTCTTTGAATATCTCCTCTAGCACTCCACCCCATGGCACATTTCTCTAACAATAAAACAATTTTGAGAGACCATAAAGAGAACTTATAGGAAAGCCCCAGAAACACCCAAAGGACAGGACACAGAAGGCTGCAACAGGAAGCCTGACAAACAGCCAGGGTGAGGACTGAGTTTCCCATTTGGGGTGGGCTCCTGGTGTTGTGTTGTGTCTCCACAAGAGTCTCAGGAGCTGACTGAGAGAGGATTTGGAGGGCCAACTTTATCCCCATAAGGAGAAAGTATGCAGCTATCAACCTCACACAGCTGCGCTCCATTGTCAAGACACCTCCAGCCTCCACTTAGCCTCCACTCAGCCCCCATCAGAACAACTCCTTCCTTATCAACTGACCAGACACTTGCTTTTCTAACCTCCACCTGCAGCTACCCTTTGCTTTAAAACTCTTTTTGCTGGCTTGTTAGGAGGGCAAGAACACAATCTGGACCTACAGATCTCTCTTTCCTTCACAAGTGCCAGTTTCTTGAAATAAACCCTGTCCTCTTGCCCATTCTCTGATGAATCGGCTACCCAACGGCCAGCAGCCCTAACACACTAACACACACACTCAAGCCACTTACCAGAGAGGGACCAGAGAGGAGGAGAAAGAGCAGGAACTTTTGAGGAGGGCTAGACTAGGCTAAAATCCTGAAATAGCAAAGCCCAAGCAAGACAACTAATGTCCCCGAGCCTTGGTTTTCATCACTATAAACCAGGGCTGCTATAAGGGTTAAGCAAGCTGGCTTAGCATGTGCCTACCACCATGCGAGGAAGCATTTCCAAGGGAAGAGAATGCGGATGATGTTAGCACAAGCACCTCAACAGAGCCCCTTCCCACAGGTGGCAAGGACATTATAGCAGTGCCAGTTCAAGCCCTGGGTATCAAGCAGCTTCCACTGTTCCCCAACCCTACCTATGCCATCCCAGGTGCACCCTCTGTCCCCCAGGGAGTCAGTGACTGAGTCTCACAAAGCAGCCCCATCCCCAAACCTGCCTCAGGTGAGAAAGGACGCCCTCATCCCACCTCACAGAGGAGAAAGGAGGAGCTGCTACCTGGGCCTCCAGCTGAAACCCAGGGCACCCCAGAGGGAGCCTTATGCTGTGGGAGATATCTTCTATGGGAGAGTCCCTTGGCTCTGCCCGTGGGGATCCAAGCTCCATCTCCAAGCCTGCTCCTATCTAGCCAGGCCCAATTTCACTCCCCAGCTCCTGACATTCCAATTGCACCTTCTGCTAAACCAAGCCCTGAAAAGCAGCTGCTACTCCCCCAGCACCCCCACCTGATACCACAGGCCAATCCTCGCATCAGAAACCCACTTCCCATCAAAGTGTTGGCCTTCTATCTGCCCCCAAAGATAGGCTGGGATGTGGCTGAAGAATGCACTATCATCCCAGGATGATCCAAGGCAGGCCTTTCTTCGAGCCACTAGCTGCCCTTCTGTGCCCCAAAATCCAGAATGAGTTTTGCAGCCACTGTATCTCACCCCAGGCATGATGATCCGCTCAATGTCCTCGAAGATGTTGTCCCAGCTGTCGGGCTCCTCAGGGGCACACTCAGGAAGCTGGGCTCGCAGGAACCCTGGCTGCACGTCTGGGATCACCCGCCTCTCCCGCACGGTGCTCAGATAGTGGTAGATGTAATCCACCATTTGTCTCCCTGCAAGGCAGAGAATTCAGGTTCAAGTTTCCCACCTGGGCTGGCCCAGTCTGCACCTGTCCCTCTTGTGTCAAGGCCAAGAGCTTCCGTGAACAAGGACGCAGGCTTGCTGGCCAAAGCAGGGATGTGATGGCCACCATGATTTTTTATCTTCAGCACGATACAACACAACAGAAAGAGCGAGGGAGTAAACTCGAGTTGTAGGGAATGTGTGAGCCAGCAAGGGAACAGGAGGGAAAATCTCCAAGGCAAACTAATTTTTCCCCTGCCACATGAAAGCATTAGTCTTTTTGGTTTTGCCTGCTTCTCTTTTCTTCTCAAGAAACAGAAAGATTATGAATTCACTACCTTACAGTTTTTGCTAGAAATTGCAGTTTTCTTTGTACCTAATGATGAATACATACACCCCATATTCTTGATAAGCATAGAAGGCAAGTGTCCATACCCAGCTCTGAGAAACAGTGAGAAATTTATTTTTCACACTTGCTATTAGATCAGTAAACCCTAACCTTTCTCTGAACTGCTGGACATCTTTGTTGAGAATGTGATTAAAACTGTTTATTTTCTATTAAAGCGAAGTACTGTGCTCATTGGAGTGCGTGCCCCTCTCAGTCATTTGTGGTATGGTTGGCTGTCCTGGAGACCTGGCTGTGCTGACTGGCTGCGATAGTGGCAGTGCCTGGGTCTCGTGCTGCTTCAGCTGGTGGCGCTGCCTTGTCCGGGTGCCCTGGGGACACCATGCAACCCAAGGGGGCTCCTCGGCCACCACCCCGCTGCCCCCCACAACCTCCCGCAGCCACGCCCCGGCCAGGCAGGCTGCCAAGCGCCGTGGATCCTCAGGGTTCCCGCTTTCTGTCCTGGCATTCCTTACTGTTCGTTTCCCGAGAGCAGGGAAACATACATACAATTTTGTGCATAATTTCCAAGGTTCAGGAATCCCTCAAGCACAGCCATGACTGGCACAGGAACCCCTGCATCTAAGGGAGATGTGGAAACTTGTCCCAGAGATGCCATCTCTCTGCCCGCTGCCTCTGTCAACACCTCCATGCTTGGAACGTGGTAAAGATGGCTCCAGAAAGGGGCAACAGGTGAATGAGCCCATGAATAAGGAAGGAAAAAAATCTCCATGTCAAATACTCTGAAGGCACTGCAAATTATTTTCTCCTTCTTCCCTGTCGTATCCATATGATCTCTTGTTCTCTCAAGATCTCATTGTTCCTCCCCCTTCTTGTGTGTCTGCCTATCTAGTTCACTATCTGTAACCTTTCTTTCCTTCATGTTGTTCCTTAGGCTCCTTTATCTCCCTGAAAAAAAAAAAGATAGAAAAGAAACCCGATTTCCTCCCTCCACATCTGCTCATGCACAATTCTTAGAACTAGCTCTGGATAAAACTGGGGAGCGAGCTTTCTGCCCGCTGCTGTCCAGCCTCCCACAACCCAGCACCTCTTCCTCCTGCTGTCAGCGACAGGGCTACTTGTGTGTGCACCACTCACAGGAACATGCTCTCAGCAAAGAAAGTGGAAAGCAAGGAATCAGCCAATGCATGCGAACATGGGAAGGTCCACAGCCACTTGGCCATGTCTCAGGGGAAGAGAGAGGGGGGAAAGCTGGATTTTAACCTTGGACAATTCCTTACCACACAGGCATTTCAGTCACGGCAGCCTCATGGTGAAGATGAATACGGATACAGTTATTAAGACACGATTCTCTTTTACGCCACTAACTACTCGGCCTCTGAGGATGAGCGTGGGGTTTCACTCATTACACAGGCCAGATGTGAGGCCTTCCTACTTGTTTATGGGATGGATGACTCCATGAGCAAATGCTTCTTCCAGATTAGCCGAGAAATGGATGCTAGGAAAGGACGATTTTTGCAATGACCACAGAATACTTAGGGAGAGATTAATCAATTCCAGCATGTGAATCTGTCCCATTGAGTGAGTCAAGAATCCAAATCTTCTCTTTTGTGGGGAGGGAAGCAGGGCAAGTCACAGGAGTGTGGGGTATTTCTGAGAGCAGGTAGAGGAAAGAGAAAACAAAAGAGAAGCTGAAAGAAATGCTAAGCTCCGATCTCACCTGCCTTTCTTAGAAAAATGCCATACAGACCAACGCTAAGGCTTCAGTCAAAGACACCCCAATATCTCAGAACCCCCCATGAGTAGCTAGCTATGTCTGTCAGAAGGGCAGTGGGAAGGCAACAGCGATGTCACTTGCTCACCTCTCTCTCTGTACTCCTCGGGCCCCATCGTCTCCTGAAGCACTCTGATCTCTTCTCGCAGACGGGTCTGACCTCTTCTTACAAAACTGGTTAATGGTGGTAGAGCAGTCCTGCTGCCACTGGCTGGCCTTGGCACTCCTCCATGGGGCCCCTTATTTAAAGGGCCCTCCTTTCTTGGACCTTAGCTCCACCCTTTAAAGTCCCCTCCTCCAGGCTTCATTAACTCCACCCCTTCTCTTCCCCTGTCCTCGTTGGAAACAATAACCAACAAGCCTCTGCTGGTCAAGAGAGCCAGGATAAAATTAACAGTGCACTTAGCAACCAGAGGCAGCAGGCAGCCTCCAGGTAAGAGGATAAAGCAGCCCTTGGTTCTTTCTGCGCCTGGAATCTGACCATGGGGAGTAGCCCAGAGCAAGGCCAAGGGTATGCAGAAAGTAGTCCAAATTGTTAGTATGATTCCTGGCACTGTTCCATTACCACTGACAGAAATGGAGAACAGATATTATCACTGAACACAACGGATTTTTTTTCTTTTAATTTTTATTAGCATGCTATAGAGATGAGAAGACACAGCTAACCAAGGAAGGAAGAATTGAGAAAAACATTGCCCAGAAGGAATTACCCTTGGCAGTGAAAGGGGCACTCTGGGATGTATACGGATGGGAGACAGAGAAGCTGCTGCAGGAAGTGGAACACTACTCTGGGAACTTGAATTCTGAGCACTTTCACAGTGCCACATACACTAAAGCACGCGCATGTGTGCCTGTGCGTGTGCCCGTGTGTGTCCATATGTGCATCTCTGTGTGCCTGTGCATGTGTGTGTGCTTCCTGTCTTCCCACTAGCGTCCTCTTACTCCCTCATCCGTGAGGCACTCAGGGTCTCTGGGCTTCCAGCTGCCAAGTCTCCCTCCTCCCCCGTGGCTTGTCACTTCTCTCCAGCCCTTAAATGTTGGCCTGCTCCAGGGGGCCACCCTGCTTTCTTCTTTCTCCCAGGATGGTCTTACCCATGTCTATGGCATTAAGCGTTAACTGTGTGATATCCAAATTTATACAAATCCTATTTCACATTCATACCCTAGGGCACTCCACAATCTTATCTCCAGTATCCTATCTGTGGTAGCTCTTGGCCTCTACCAACTTAGTATGTTGCAAAACTGCATTTTAATCTTTCCCGTAAAGCCTACTTCCCTTCTAGCTGTCCCCATCTTAACTCATCCTCTCCCCACAACACAGACCCTTGCTCTTCCTTCCCCTGTCCGCTGTCTAATCTAAGCTCTTCAAGCAGTTTCACTTCCAAAATATATCTCATCTGTCAGGTTCTCCCAACCTGCACGGCTATGGACCTATTCTGACTCAAACTACCATGGCTATTTGCCTAGACTAATGCATGAAACTTCTAACTGGCCTTCCCACAACTCCTGGCTAACTTCAATCTATTCTTCATAAAATGAGTGAACTTCAAAAAAAAAAAAGAAAGAAAGAAAGAAAGAAAAGAAAAACACAAATCAGATCATAACATTGACTGATCAAAATTTTTTCTAATATTGAAAATGCTAGGGACCAGCACAATGGCTCTAATGGGTAATCCTCCACCTCCAAGTGCCAGAATCTCCAATGGGAGCCAGTTTGTGTCCCAGCTGCATCATTTCTCATCCAGCTCTCTGCTTGTGGCATAGGAAGGCAGTGGAAGATGGCCTCAGATACAGAAAAAAAATAATAATAATGTGGAAACAATGGTCTTACCCACTTTCCTGTAGTCCTTAACCCTTTGTGCTCTAATCAACTATTTAAAGATTATCAAAATAATTACCAAAAAAAGGAAAAAAAAAAGAAAACAAAAAATCAATTTCCTATGGGAGCCAATTTGTGTTCCAGCTGCACCATTTACAATCCAGCTCCCTGCTTGTGGCCTGGGAAAGCAGTCGAGGATGGCCCAAAGCCTTGGGACTCTGCACCCCTGTGGGAGACCCATGAGAAGTTCTGGCTCCTGACTTTGGATAGCTCAGCTCTGGCCATTGCCACCATTTGGGGAGTGAATCATCGAATAAAAGATCTTTCTCTCTGTCTCTCCTTCTCTGTAAAATTGCTTGTCCAATAACAATAAATAAATCTTCAAAAAAGAGAAATAAAAAGCTAAGAAAATTCAGTAAGATAGTATGGTACAAAATTGTGTTTTTACTTAAACAATAACAACTAATCAGAAAATAACATTTTATTTTATTTATTTAAGTTAAAAGATTTTTCCTTATTTTTATCTGAAAGGCAGATTTACAGAGAAAGAGAGATATCATCCTTCTGCTGGCTCACTTCCCAAATAACTGCAACAGCCACAGCTGGGCCAATCTGAAGCCAGGAGCCAGAAGCTTACTCCAGGTCTCCCACATGGGTACAGAGGTTCAAGGACCTCTGTTTCCAGACCACAAGCAGGGAGCTAGGTCAAAGTGGAGTAGCCAGGACATAAACCAGTGCTCCTATGGGATACTGGTGCTATAAGGTAGAGGATTAGTTTGCAATGCCATGGTTCTGGTCCCAGAAGATACCATTTTTAAAAGACCCATAGGGGTAGACATTTAGCCTCCTGTTTAAGATGCCGATTAGGGGACCTATAACCCATAGCAGAGAACCTCATTTTATTCCTGGTTTCAGCTTCTGGCTCCAGCTTCCTACTAGCACGAACCATGGAACGCAGTGGTGATGGCATAAGTATTTGAGTTCCTGCCACCCAAGTCGGGGAACTAGGATGAATTTCTAGCTCCTAGTTTTGGGCTGGTCCAGTTCTGACCATGGTGGGCATTTGGGGATAAACCAAAGGATGGGAGCTCCTTGTTTTTCTTTCTTTGTTTTTCTCTCAAATATATATACAAAAATTAATTAATCCTAATTACAGTAACAAATGGGGAAAATGTGCAAAAAAATTTTTGAAATATTTATACAAAGGCAACCTAAACCACTGCTCATCAAAATGTAACTGAGGGCCCGGTGCAGTGGTCTAACAGTTAAGGTCCTCACCTTGGACGTGCTGGGATCCCATATGGGTGCTGATTCTGGTCCCAGCAGCCCCGCTTCCCATCCAGCTCCCTGCTGGTGGCCTGGGAAAGCCACAGTTGAGGATGGCATAAAGCCTTGGGACCCTGCACCCGCATGGGAGACCTGGAGGCAGCTCCTGGCTCCAGCCGTTGTGGTTACTTGGGGAGTGAATCATCAGATGGAAGATCTTCCTCTCTGTCTTTCCTCCTCTCTGTATATCTGACTTTGCAATAAAAATTAATAAATCTTTATAAAAGTGGGGCCCGGCAGCGTGGCCTAGTGGCTAAAGTCCTCGCCTTGAAAGCCCCGGGATCCCATATGGGCGCCGGTTCTAATCCCGGCAGCTCCACTTCCCATCCAGCTCCCTGCTTGTGGCCTGGGAAAGCAGTCGAGGTTGGCCCAATGCATTGGGACCCTGCACCCGCGTGGGAGACCCGGAAGAGGTTCCAGGTTCCTGGCTTCGGATCGGCGCGCACTGGCCCGTTGCGGCTCACTTGGGGAGTGAATCATCAGACGGAAGATCTTCCTCTCTGTCTCTCCTCCTCTCTGTGTATCTGGCTGTAATAAAAATAAATAAATCTTTTTAAAAAAATAAAATAAAAATAAATAAAAATAAATCTTTATAAAAGTGTAAATGAATAGCAAAATGGTAAGCACCTGGCCTAGCAGTTCAGAAACTATTTGGGGGTTGGCATTTGTGGTACAGTGAGTTAAGCTGCCATCTTAAATGCTGGTAACCCATATGAGCACTTATTAGAGTTTCAGACATTCCATTTCTGATGCAGCTCCCTGCTGGGGCACCTGGAAAAGCAGAAGATGCCCCTGCCACCAAAGTTCCAAGTCCATGGCTTTGGGCTGACCCAAACCTGACCATTTAAAGAATGAACCAACAGATGGAAGCTCTTCCTACCCCCTCCTATAACTCTGCTTTTCAAAGAAATCCATCTGGAAATAAATTTGTGTGGAAGGAAGGGAGGAAACAGAGAGTGAGAGAGGGAAGGGAAGGGAAGGGGAGGGAAGGGAAGGGAAGGGGAGGGAAGGGAAGGGAAGGGAAGGGAAGGGAAGGGAAGGGAAGGGAAGGGAAGGGAAGGGAAGGGAAGAACCAGTTGGGATGCCTGGTTCAAATCTTGTCTTGGCTTCCAACTCATTTACTGATATTTTGCACCCTGGGAGGGAACAGATGATGGCTCAAGTACTTAGATCCCTTCCACCCACGAAGCAGACCTGGATGGAACTCCTAGCTCCCTGCTTCAGTCTGGCCCATTCCCAGCTGTTGCAGATATTTGCGGAGTTGAGTGAACAAACAAATGAGAAATTTTTCTTTGTCTCTCTGCCTCTCAAACAAAAAAAATACATGAAAACAGTCTTTAATGGCAAATGGATTCATGAAAAGACATTCAATATCATTAGACAAAGGGGGACATGTAAATTAAAACCATAATGATGTAATCACTATTCATCTATTAGAATGACTAAAATTTTAAAATGATAAAATCAAATGCTGACAAGGATGTGGAAAAATTAGATCTCTCATATATCACCGGGACTCTAAAATGATAAAGCCACTTTGGAAAATCACTTATCAGTTTCTTAGATGACTAAATATGTACTTACCATACAAGCTAGCAAGTATGTTCTTGGGCATTTATCTCACAAAGATGAAGTCATAGATTTAATATTTTTAACTATTAAGAAAATCAAAAGAAAATATTCACCTCTGATAGCAAAAAGAGATACTCTCTCCGGGCCGTCACCATGGCCTAGTGGCTAGGGCCCTTGCCTTGATCGCGCCAGGACCCCATATGGGCACCGATTCTAAACCTGGCGGCCCCATTTCCATCCAGCTCCCTGCTTGTGGCCTGGAAAAGCAGTCGAGGACGGCCCAAAGCTTTGAGACTCTGCCCCCCACGTGGGAGACCCAGAAGAAGCTCCTGGCTTAGGATTGGCTCAGCTCCAGCTATTCATTGGACAGAAGATCTTCCTCTCTGTCTCTCCTCCTCTCTATATATCTGATGTCACGATAAAAATTAAAATAAATCTTTAAAATAATAATAATAATAAAGATTTTAAAAAGAGAGAGATACTCTCTTTATTAGGACTTTATGACAAAATTTGAGACAGACGAAAAAAGACCGGCACCCTGAAGTGGCAAAGGATACTAAATCATCTGAGAAGGAAATATGAAACTTTTCGGGGAGAAAATCAATTTAAATCTGTATAAAAACTGCCGTTTTTTGCTTATTAAAGTAGGAAAAACTCGGGCCTGGCAGCGTGGCCTAGCGGCTAAAGTCCTCACCTTGAACGCCCCGGGATCTCATATGGTCGCCCGTTCTAATCGCGGCAGCTCCACTTCCTATCCAGCTCCCTACTTGTGGCCTGGGAAAGCAGTCGAGGACGGCCAAAAGCTTTGGGACACTGCACCCGCATGGGAGACCTGGAAGAGGTTCCAGGTTCCCGGCTTCAGATCGGCACAGCACCGGCTGTTGCAGCTCACTTGGGGAATGAATCATCGGACGGAAGATCTTCCTCTCTGTCTCTCCTCCTCTCTGTATATCTGACTTTGTAATAAAAATAAATAAACCTTAAAAAAAAAAAGGAAGAACTCCATTTGATAACACATTTTGAAGTCACAGCTGAAGGAAAATACAGTGGTACAGGGCATATGTCCTGGAAGTGGTATTCAGAACTTCTGACCCAGCTACTCCATTCTATTTCATTCTATGAGTGAGATGACGTGTCTGCATGCCAGTTTTTTCGAACTCTGTTCTAAACAGCATGATTGGAAATGACAGAAATGTACAATGGTATGGAACTAATGACAACTTGGGACACCAAGGTACACCCACACTCTCAGGTATGAGCAGAAGTGACTCCAGCATCCTACCAAAGTCAGGTGGACACTCCCATCCAAGAATGCTTAGAATGCTGAGTCTGCACCAGAAGGTCAACACCCTTCGTGATGATCTATCCGTCACCACAAAGCCATCCCCCTCCCCAGAAGCTCCTCATCAAAACAAACCGAAGCCGAGAACCAGGAACCTCTTCCAGGTCTCCCATGCGGGTGGCAGGGTCCCAATGCATTGGGCCGTCCTCGACTGCCTGCTCTGTCTCTCCTCCTCTCTGTATATCTGACTTTGTAATAAACTGAATAAATATTTTTTTTAAAGATTTTTTTTTTTATTACAAAGTCAGATATACTGAGAGGAGGAGAGATAGAGAGGAAGTGGAGCGGCCGGGATTAGAACCAGCGCCCATATGGGATCAAGGCGAGGACCTTAGGCACTAGGCCACGCTGCCAAGCCCAACTGAATAAATCTTTAAAAAAAAAAAGAAAAAAACCAGCAGACAGTATGCATTCCTGTGAAAGCCTGGAGGAGAACTCAAACTACCTTTTCTAAAGGACTTCTGATAAGTAACTGTTAGCTTTTATTGCCACAAACCCAAGATGCCAGACACAATAAGCTAGCCCCATGAGAGGTCTTTATTTCCACAAGGGAAGTAGGGGAGTAGCTGTGGGGCAGGGAGAAAATGAGAGCAGAGAGAGAACTGAGCAGAGAAGCAACTTTTATGGCCTCGGGTGGGTTATGGGGGCGCAAACGCAAACAGCTGCACGCAGATACCAGGAATCAGAAGGTCTCTAAGCTCACTCAGGCAAGGGGGCCTTACAGGGGCTGAGACCTAGGGGATTTAAGGTGGTGCTGGATAAGCAGGTACTCACAGTGTTCAATGGGTCCAGGATGGCGGGGTCAATCTTGGGGTCACTGTTTGAGCCACTCCTTACAGAAACCCCTCCCTCCATGTCATCCACACTGAAATGCAATTTTTTTTTCCTAATCAAACCTTTAACCAACTTTTTTTGCAGGGATACCAACCTCTTGAGACCCTGCTCCCTCCACACACACACACACACACACACAAACACACAGCTCCCCCAACCACCATGAGATTGCTGCCTGGGGAACCCTGCGCCCAAACTCAGCTCTAAGAAGCTGTGGAAGAGAACAACACACATTTTCCTTTATATATAACAAAAGGCAAGAATGTGAGGAGTGACTGGAATATCAGCTCTGAAGATTGATGAGACCCCCACCATTTTTACACCCACCATGGCTTTGAACAGTTGCTTCCCTTAGGCTTTCACTCCCTTAACTTGTTGTTTTTTTCAGTTCCCCCAAGTTTCAGTTTCATTTTTGTAAAGCCTTGACTATTTAGTTAAGCACCCAATTTTGTACCTGACAGCCCTATCCACCATATCCCTGGCCCCACCTACCACTGTGGCTTCCAATTCCTGTGGCTCTGTGCTCTCAATATCTGCCCCTCTGTTCTTTTTCATTTTCTCTTTTGTTCTTTGTTTTTGACCCTCTCCTCTGCTGGGCTCCCTTGGAGCCTGCCTCTTGCCATTATGACAGGAGTCCCCTCTCTCTTCCTCTCTGCTCTCTCTGTCCCCTTTGATCTTCACCACCTTCCCCATGAGAGTCAATTTCATGTGTGGCTCGCTGGTGTCTGATGTCCTGGGTAAATGGTGAAAACTCCTAACAAAACCAAGGCTGAATTTCCAGCTCGGCTTCAGTCTGGCCCAGGGCTATTGGCAGGCAACTGAAGAGTGAATAAAATGATGGGAGACCTGATTGGTTTCTCTCTCTCTCTCTCTCTCTCGATTTCTAATAAATAAAATTTACTTTTTAAGTAAATCAATAAAAATTAAATTGATCTTAAACTTTTTTTTTTTTTAATTTGAAAGCCATCTAGTGGCTCACTCCATAAATAGCTGCCTTGACCAGAGCTGAACAGGTGCAAAGCCAGGAGTCAGGAGCTTCTGCTGAGTCTCCCACATTTGTGCAGGGTCCCAAGGTCTTAGGCCATCCTTAACTGCTTCCCTAGGCTACCAGCAGGGAGCTGTATCAGAAGTAGAGCAGCTGAGTCTCGAACAGACGCCCATATGGGATGTCAGTGTCACAGGTGGTGACTTTGCCCACTATGCCAAAACACCAGCCTGTGTTATTATTATTTTTGAAAGATTTATTTCTTTATTGGAAAGGCAGATCAAATTTATGGAGAGGAAAGACAGACAGATCTTCTACCTGCTGGTTCACGCCCCACATGGTTGCATTGTCTGGAGCTGAGTCAAGCTGAAGCAAGGAGCCAGGAGCTTCTTCTGGATCTCCAATGTGGATGCAGTGTCTCAAGGCTTTGGGCCATCCTCTACTGTTTTCTTAGGCCACAAGCAGAGATCTGGAAGGGAAGTGGAGCAGCTGGGACATGAAGCAGTGTCCATATGGATTCTCAGCACTTGCAAAGTGAGGATTAAGATATTGAACCATTGTGCCAAACCATCTGTTATTTGTTCTTACAGTTAGGAGTTAACCAGGCTGGAACAAGGATGGACCTATCAGGGGAGGTATCGAGACAGGCCTACAAGAACATAGCTGAAAACTGAAATCAAGTATTAGAGGCGATCATTTGGCATTCAGTTAAGATGCTGCTTGCCATAGCATGTTACTGGAGTGCCTGGGATGGAGTCCCGGCTCTACTTCCAATTCCAGCTTCCTGTTAATGCACACTCCGGAAGTCAACAGATGATGGGTCAAGTGTATGTGTCCCTGTCACCCACGAAAGAGAACTAGATTCCATTCCTGCCTCCAGTCTGGTCCAGCCCCTGGCTTTGGCAGGCATGTGTAGTCAATCAGATGACGGAACACTCCCCGCCCCCAACACACACACTTTTCAAATAAATAAATAAATTTTAAAAAGTTAATACTTAGTTTAAAAAGATGTAGGTAAAGCAGCAGATCCCAGGTAATTCCAGTGGTTTGTAGGTAGTAGGTGATAAGCAATAACTGGCACAGCTTGCAAGGGATAGGGAGAGGATATCAGAGGAAAGAACAACTGGGGTAGGTGATTTGAAGGATGGGGACAGATAACTGTCAAATTGGAAAAGTGGGACTGAGAAAATCTATAGAGGTAGGAACTTCCTAAAGGCTTAAGAGTTGCCTAAAGAACAGTGGGAACTCACTGAAACACCTATGGCTTCGAACAACAGTGGAATGACCACATTTGGATGTGTATTCCTCTTTAGCTTCTGGGTGGAGAACTGAACTACAGGGAAACTAAAACGGAAAATAAGGTGGAGCCTGCCACTGAGAGGGCATCAGAATAATTCCACAGTTACCAAGCACGTCCCTGTCAACGCAAATCTAAATCCTCCACCTTGGGGTTTATGCAACTGTACCCTAATTCCTTAGTATTGTGCTGTAAGTAAATTATCCACAACTAATAAAGAAACAACCTCTTGTAACTTCCCCATTCCTAGAGCTGCTGAGGACACCAGAGAGCAGCTGTGGAATCTCTTCCCCCCATAGATTTTGTTCCTGTGACAGTCACACGTCAACCTTCTTGCCCTATGCTGAATCGGTGCAGATTCACACACAGCTCAGAACTATGACACCTGTGTCATGTCTGCCTTCACATGCAAGCAGAGTACATCCTGTACAGCAAGAGTCACAGTCTCTGAGAAGGCTGTCTCAGCCGTAAAGGCACAAGATGAGACAGCAGGACTAGCCTGTGGAGACACCCTGGGGATTCCTGATGGCCTTGCTTCCATGAGACATTCCTGGCCCCTCGATCACAGGATAGTTGGCCCTGATCTGGAGGCATTTTTGGTTGTCATGGTATGGACGCATGTGTTACTGGCATCTAGTGGGTAGATGTCCAGAGAGTTGCTAAACATCATACAATGCGCAAGATGGTTTCCGCATAAGGAAAGATCTCACCAGAAGTATCAGTAGTGACAAGATTGATAAACCTGATTCTCTTTGAAAAAGTGAAAAGACTTAGGGCTTTTTTTTTTTCCACACTCATTACATGGAAATATTTCCACCTCTCTTATTTCTCATCTGTAATGCAGAAACAATTAATGTTTCATTTTTTAAAAGAGATCACAGTTAACTGTTTATTTGAAAGAGTAAGAGAGATAGGCAGGGGAGGGAGGGAGGATGGGAGATAAAAAGAGAGAGATCTTCCATCTACTGATTCATTTCTCAAATGCTTACAACTACCAGGTCTGGGCTGGGGTTTGAAACCAGGAACTAGGAACCCCTCTGGGATTTCCCCATAGGTGGAAGGGACCCACACTTCTGAGTTTTCCCAGGAGCATCAGCAAGAAGCTAGATGGGAAACAAAATAGCTAGGACTCATTTTGACACTCTTGTAGAATGCTAGCGTTCCAACTGGTAGCTTAACCTGCTGCAAGTCACAGTGCCAGTCCAACAGATTTTTTTCATTATTTTCTTGAATTCTCACCTAGGAGAATTAGAACTTTCACAAAATGGAGAACAAACTTTCACTCCCTAGGAGTAATCAGAGCTGACATTCGTTCATTCACTCACCCCATATCTGGCAAAGCTTTTGCTTCTGTCAGATGCTGTTGTGGATGCTGAGGAAGCCATGAGGAGCTGCCCATGGAGCTACACTGAAGGTGCAGTCAGGGAGAATTAACAAACGAAGCACACGGCATGTCAGAAGTCCTTAGGAGAAAATCAAGGGCAGGCAAGGACAGAGAACCAGAAAGTAAGGGTAAGTCAGAAGATCCTGCAGAAGAAAAATGGCATTTGAGAAAACCCTGAAAGAGGAGAGAGATGGGTTAGGTACACCTGAAAAATTTTGTAGAAAGAGGAGGCACTATGCCCAAAGCCATGGCAGTCAAAGGCACCTCAGGCGTTCCAGGGAGAGCAAGAAGTCACTGTGTATAGAGTTACATGTTGATGCAGAAGAGGAGGGATTGAGCCAGAACATCAATGGAAGGGATGGGTCACACCCACTAGGACATTTTAAACCACGGTTACGACCTCAACACTTTAAGTAGGACAGGGATCCATGAATGCAACTGAGTAGAGGAGTAACACAATCTGACCTAGTTCTGTAAGACTGTTCTGGCTGCCCTTTAGAGCAGTAAGCAAGCAGGAAGAGCAGATGCAAAGTTGTCATAACTACCTAGGGAAGGGATGATTGTGCTACTAAGGGATCAGTGTGAAGTGACCGGATTCTAGACATACTGAGACAGTACAACAAACAAGATTCACTAATGGTAGGAATACAGGAAATGAAAGGAAGAAAATCAAGTCAAGAGCGCCTTCAAAGTTTGGAGCCCAAGTAACAGACAGGAAAGCAGTTGGCGTTGACAAAATCCGCACAACTCAAGAGAAGATTTTGGGAGGAACAGGAATACAGACAGTTCTGAGCATGTTCAGTTGGAGATGTTTCTTCAGACATCTAGGTGAGCCCATCGAGGAAGTCGTTGGGTGAATCCGCAGTCCACAGGAGGAAGCTTGGACTGGAGATGGACTTTTGCCAGTCATCAGCCTACAGATGACCTTTTTTTAAGGATTTATTTTATTTTTATTGGAAAGTCAGATATACAGAGAGGAGGAAATAAGAGAGGAAGCTATTCTGTTCAATGATTCTCTCCCTAAGAGCAGCAATGGCTGGAGCCAGGAGCCTGGAGCTTCTTCCAGGTCTCCCACGCGGGTGCAGGGTCCCAAGGCTTTGGGCTGTCCTCCACTGCTTTCCCAGGCCACAAACAGGGAGCTGGATGGGAAGTGAGGCGGCCGGGACATGAACCAATGCCCATATGAGGTCCTGGCACATGCAAGGTGAAAACTTCAGCCATTAGGCTATCATGCCAGGCTCTACAGAGGATATTTAAAGCAGTAAAACTGCAGGAGATTGCAAAGAGAACTTTGAAATGAACGTGCAAGAATGTCAATTCACATGGTCTTCCAGATGTTTCCATTTAGTCTTATATTCTCCATCTCTTTGTCCTTATTCATAATTTCCTTCATTCATCCTACTATATTTATTTACACTCTCAAATACATTCAAAAAATCTTAAATCATCCTGTACTTCAGGAAACAGACCTGTTTAATTTTTGTTGCTGCATATTCTTATACTACATAAGTAGTATGAAATTTATTGAAAAAATTGCTGTACTGAATATCTGAGTCTTTAAAGTTGTTGTTTCTGCAACTGTTTTGTCATTGCCAAGAATGAGATAGGACAATTTTGCACTCTTAGATTTTCCCATAAAATAAATTATTCAAAGTAGAATCAATGGCCAAAAGCATTTTTTTTACATCAGTGTTTGTTCCTCTCCACACATTGGAACATGAGTTTTGCTTCCTCCCTCTTCCAAAAGACTTAAGGAAAATAAACTAAAAGTTCCAGTAACAATTACTTTCTTCTATATACTTAGCTGTTTGGAACATCAAACATCAAAACATACTTAGTTTTGCTTGGAAGAACTGAGATGTGAAGTATTCCACCACTGGCCCATCCTTCCCGTTTATAAAAGAACTCTTGCAAATTACTGTTAAGCTTTTTTAAAAAGGGAGTGGTGGGCCCAGTGCAGGAGCCTAGTAGCTAAATCCTCGCCATGACCCCATGTGGGCACCAGTTCGTATCCTGGCTGTTCCATTTCCCATCCGGCTCCCTGCTTATGGCCTAGGAAAGCAGTCAAAGATGGCCCAAAGCCTTAGGATCCTTCATCCACATGAGAGACCCGAAAGAAGCTCCTGGCTCCTCGCTTTGAATCAGCTCAGCTCCGCTGTTGTGGGAAATTGGGGAGCAAACCAGCAGATGGAATATCTTCCTCCCTGTATCTCCTTCTCTCTGTATATCTGCCTTTACAATAAAAAATAAATCTTTAAAAATAAATAAGTAAATAAAAAAGGGAGTGGTGGTAGTGTTGTGGGATAGTGGGTAAAGTCATGACCAGCAATGATGGCATCCCACATGGGTGCTGTTTCATGTCGTGCTGTTCCTCTTCCCAGCTAACTCCCTGCTAATGCTCTGGGGAAAGCAGTGGAAAACTGCGCAAGTCACCCACATAAAAGACCTGGATGAAATTCCTGGGTTCAGCCTGGTCCAGTTCTAGACTGTTGAAACCATCTGGGGAGTGAACCAACAGATGGGAAGCTTCTACTCGCTCGCTTTCCCCCCATCTGTTTCACATTAATAAATCCTTTACCGTTTCTTTGCGTTTGGTTAGGACGGGATAACTGCCTTTACATGCCTTGACTATCCTAAAATACCGTGAGCACTATGTACAAGCTCTACACCTTACAGTTCTCACGCACACTATTTGATTGTCACAACCACCTGGCGAACATCATCTTCTACTCATTGAGAAACTGGTCATAAGAGGGAATGAAATTACGAGGCTAACATTATACAAGATCATGCATAAGTGAAGATAGAATAAAATATTTCAACCTCCAGACCAAGGTTCATAATGGTTGTCTTTTGTAGGGAGTGAAATGGGATGATAATAGAACAAAGGAACTTCTGTAACATTCTGTTTCTTAAAAGAACTGAAGAAGGAAAACTTGATTTATCAAATTTGGGTGATAGATTAATGGATATTTCAATGAGTAAGTCTCTTTTCAAAAGTTTTTTTTACTTAATTGAAAGCCTGGGTTTTATACACACACACACACACACACACACACACACATCTTGAACCTGCTGGCTTACTCCCCAAATGGTTGCAAAGGCCAGGTCTGGGCATGTCAAAGTCAGGACCTAGGAGCTTCCTCCAGGTCTCCCACATGGGTGCAAGGTGGCCCATCTGCTGTTTTGCCAGGCACAGTATCAGGGAGTCACTATGAAGCAGACCAGCCAGGACTCAAACTGGCACCCATATGGGATGCTGGCATCATGGATGACAGCTTAACCCACTGGACCATGGATGCTTCTTATTCTCTATGCACTTCTGTATGTTTCAAAGTTCATTAGAGCGAAGCGAAACAGAAAATGAATGAGCATTTTATTATACTTAAGGTAAGAAACACATAAACAAAAATAAACTTCAGTGTTTGATGGCAAACATCTTAGACCCCAGACAGAAATGTTTGGAAGTCAAGTTGGTTGACTTCCTCGCAGACCAGGGATTTTTAAACAAGATACGGTAGTAGTGTTAGGCCTAGCAGTTAAGAAGCTCGTCAAGGTATCTGTGTCCTTTATTGGAATGCTTGGTTTGACTCCTGGTCCCTTCTCCCAGCTGTAGCTTCCAGCCAATGCAGAACCCATGAAGCAGCAGGTGACGGGCTAAGTAACCAAGTTTCTTCCACTTTTAAGGGAGACCTTGATTGCCTCCTGGTTCACAGCTTTGACTCAGCCCAGTCTTTGCTGTTGCAGGCAGTTGATGGCACTTTTTTCTCTCTGCCTCATAATTGAGAATGAGCAAGTAAGAAAAATTATAGTTTAATTCAGTTGTAGGCTTAACATATTTTTCCTATTGGAAAATTGTAAGTGAATGCAATTTAAACCTAATTTTTCTGAGTAATGATGAAAATGGTCTTTACTTACTTTTAATGACAAATAAAAATATAAGAAAATTATCTTCATGGTAATATTAACAGAATATAAAGATAATTCCTGAAAAATAAATCTATAATACATGTAGTAAATTGCAGTAAGAATGGAATTATTTTGGGGCCTGGTGCAGTAGCCTAGTGGCTAAAGTTCTCGCCTTGTTCACACCGGGATCCCACATGGTTGCTGGTTCTAATTCCTGGCAGCCCTGCTTCCCATCCGGCTCCCTGCTTGTGGCCTGGGAAAGCAGTCGAGGATGGCCCAAAGCCTTGGGACCCTGCACCTGCGTGGGAGACCCGGAAGAGGCTCCAGGCTCCTGGCTGTAGATCGGCACAGCTCTGGCCACTGCTGCTCTTAGGGAGTGAATCATCGAACAGAAGATCTCTTCTCTGTATCTCCTCCTCTCTGTATATTTGACTTCCCGACAAAAATAAGTAAATCTTAAAAAGAATGGAATTATATTATATAGTATTATATATTTGTATGCACAGAAAACACATACCAACTGTGCATCAAAGCTACTCAAGTAAACAACTAAGCAATTACTAAAGCCATGAAGGACCGACCTCAGAAACCAGGTCAAAATGGTTATAGAAAGCAAACAGTAGGATTTTTAATGAGTTGTAACATTTAGCTAAAAATAAAGGTTCTCTAGATTATATTCAATATTTGATCACCACTAAAATATATCTAAAGGAGCTGAGGATTTCTAAATAATCAAGACCATAAGATGATCTACAATCTACATATTTGGAGAAGCTTTAGAATATCAAAACTATTGATATTAAAATTGTGATTTGTAGCTACATATGTATTTCCAGTGATGATAGCACGTTTTCTATCACAGGTTACACAGAATAATCTGAGAACGAATTTAGAGCATTTACGTCAAACTCAATGCACACCCATCAGGTGTTCTCAACTAACAGTGAGAAAGTAAATAGCAAACATCATTTCAGACTATAACAGACAAGTTATCTATAATGAAATCCAAGTACTGTAAATATTATCTAATGAAATACCTAATCTAATAGTTGGTCCATTCCTTAGTTGATCTGTCATGATTGAGGATTTATTTATTTAATAGAAGCAAGATGAATGGAACATTTTTTTCCTATATTTGCTATAGAAGCTTGAGTGCTAATACCTTGGGAACCCATGCACATGGACATTAACGCTCCTAGAACTGCTTTGTGATTTAACTTAAAAAGATTTTTTTTTTTTTGCTATAATTTACTTTGAGTCAGCTTTCAAGTTCTTCCAGGTATAAAAGCACAAAGAATCCCGATAGTTTTTTTTTATCAGAAAAAGTTACTTTAGCATAATATAAGGGTACCTCAAAATTTCATAGAAAATGCATATTTATGACAAACTATGCATAGAATACAAAATTTTTGGATAAAAAAATAACATCTTTAAAAGTATCCCTGTATAGAGAAAAACGGGCAATCAACATAAAGTATCCATGAACGTATCTATTAACTCATTAATTCCTCTTATGGGCAATGAGGTCTTCAAATTCCCAGCACATAACATTATTTAAAAAAATGATGTTGAAGACTCATATGCTAGCATAAATCTCATTAGCAATGCTTCAGAAAAATACACTTATGTCCTTCTAACGCAAACTAGTCTTCATTACACATTTCCCCAAAATGAAATCTCTTAATTTTGTCTTACTTAATGTCACAGGAAAAAATCTCCAACTCTCAATCTTCTAGTAACAGAAAGAAATAGAGCAATGCCGTGCAAGAACAAAGGAACAGAATACATATTACGGCATTCACATCATGGAAGATTTATGTAAGAAAAAAATTCCTAAAAGCCAATGAAAACATATAGCACAAGTCACTTAGGGAAATGAGGGCGAAATATAAACACAATAAACAGTGAAAGAAAATGAGTCAAGAAGAACAATCCCTGCAGATTTTTTCTTTCAGACATTACTCTTCAGATGAGGTTTTCTGAAAGCATCACAGACCCAACCTAGAATGTACAATGCTTGAGCCCCAGCAACCGCACTTAGGTAAGAATAAATCCCAGTTATTAAGCCAGCCAAGCCACCCAATCACCCCAATGTCTACACAGCTTGGAACAAGCAGCGTTCTACATACGTAAGAAATCAAGTAGGCCTAACACTTCATGCTGGACAAGGTGCTTGCTCATACATCCATGGAAATAATTAACCATCAATGTAGCAACCAGATGACCACTAACTGCAAACCCATCACTGTGTAGTGAAAGCATTTGAAGTGAAGAATTCTGAAAACTTAAAAAAGGAAAGCCATTTTAATTATAAATTCTTGCCAAGGAAAATTGTTTCAATCTCTAATCCTTGTCTAAATATTGATTTCTCAATACAGCGAACAACAACTATAACAAAAAACGAATGAAGAGTGAAACAAGTCCAACAGAACAAGTGAAAGAACTCAATGTCCCTCGAGATCTTCACACCTGGTATTATCATAGACTTAACTCCTTTTAAAGTAAAAAATGTCTACCATTTATGCCCTCAGTTCTCTTTAGAGATCAAAATTCTTTCTTGAGGCAGGTAGCCTGGCAGCATAGGTATCTACAAGTGACAAAAGGCAGCTCAGCCAAGGCTTCTTGGGGTCAGCAGGGTCCGGAAGCAGCGCCGGATAGTGCTGACCTTGGGACAGTCCTATCTTTCTGCTCCAACACTGTACATCTTGGTGCACGAAATGAACGCCTGTACCAGCACCCACCTAATATAAGTTCTGTGCTAGAATAATCAGACACAGACATTCTCCACTGACTTCTGAAGATAGCAGAAAATATTACCTGGCGTTTTTAAAATTTACTTTTGGATGCTTTAAAACTATGTCAAACCTAGTCAAAAACTGAAAAACACTTTTCCTTATTGAACCCTGAAATTTGCTCCGCAATTTTTTTTATTTTAATTTATTTATTTTTTAAGATTTATTTTTATTACAAAGTCAGATATACAGAAAGGAGGAGAGACAGAGAGGAAGATCTTCCGTCCGATGTTTCACTCCCCAAGTGAGCCGCAACGGGCCAGTGCACGCCGATCCGAAGCCAGGAACCAGGAGCCTCTTCCAGGTCTCCCACATGGGTGCAGGGTCCCAGTGCTCTGGGTTGTCCTCGACTGCTTTCCCAGGCCACAAGCAGGGAGCTGGATGGGAAGTGGAGCTGCCGGGATTAGAACCGGCGCCGATATGGGATCCTGGGGCGTTAGCTGCTAGGCCATGGTGCCAGGCCCTGCTTTAGTTGCTTTTAAAAAAATTGCGGAGGCCCAGCGGCGTGGCCTAGCAGCTAAAGTCCTCGCCTTGAACGCCCCAGGATCCCATATGGGCGCCGGTTCTAATCCCGGCAGCTCCACTTCCCATCCAGCTCCCTGCTTGTGGCCTGGGAAAGCAGTTGAGGACAACCCAGAGCACTGGGACCCTGCACCCACATGGGAGACCTGGAAGAGGCTCCTGGCTCCTGACTCTGGGTCGGCACAGCAGAGGCCATTGCAGCTTACTTGGGGAATGAATCATCAGACGGAAGATCTTCCTCTCTGTCTCTCCTCCTCTCTGTATATCTGACTTTGTAATAAAAATAAATAAATCCTAAAAAAAAAAAAAAGCAACTAAAACAGTATGTGAATCCTTTTAATCACCTTAATGACCACACTGACCATTCCACTGGGAGAACTAGAAATTCCCAAGATGTTACCCAGGGTGAACCATGTCCATCTGGTGGCATATAGCTCAAATACACAGAACAAAATAATGTGTGAATGATTTGTGGTCAAAACATAAGTCTACACTGAACATATGTGGAAAAGATATTTAATTGTAAAATAGAAAAGTAGGCAGAGTACAGTTTTAAGGGTAACTGCTTCTTTACACATTATAGGCAGTCTAGAGGGGGTCTTAGGGTTAAGCATCTTCAATAAAGCAATAAAACATTAAAAATAAAGCAAGAAATAAGGGCCTGTTTTTATGTTTTACAAAAAAGAATGAACAGTCTGCCAGTCTCACATCCACACACTGTGGACTGCAACAACCCTGGCATGAGAGCTAAGCCATAGCACAGATGCTAAGCTTTCACAGGGGAAAGTTAAACTTGGCGCTAGTCTTATCGAGAGCATCACTGCAGTACAAAAAGTTCTTGTTCTACATACAAAAGCAATTTTTTTTCCTTGAGAATAATTTCCTGGAGAGGGGGAAATAAGTCCATGAAGTATTTCGGAAACTCACATTCACTGAGTTTCCCAAAAACATGATTTTAAAACCCAGTGCCTTAAAGTGCTATCGTGTGGAAATCAAGATGGAAGGCACAGAATACAGTTTCACGTCCCCACTGTGAAATTTTCAAAAAAGCATAGATTGTGCAGGGTTCGTAAATTCAAGTTATTTTGTAAGCTGCTCCTTCCAAGAACATTGTCACTCCAATAAAACCAGCTGTTAGCTTGCTTAGTTCCAATGACCTGTAGAATAAAAGGTGGTTTTTCTTTTTCCTAGTAACTTTCATCATCTTTGTGGGAAAAATACCTTTGCAGGTTATGCACTTTGAAATTATAAAACATGCAGAATATGTACAAACAAAAAGTTTAAAAAATACTTGCTTCATATACATGTAAATCTACTTGGGTATTGCTGAAATTGAACGAATATAAAAATTTCGCTCTCTAAAAAATGTTTTCAGAGAATCTGAGACAACTTAAAGCTGTACAAAGATTTCCTGGAAGAAATCTTCCCTTCATATAGAAGTTTATACCTACAGGAGTAATTCCAGCATCGGTCCACCATAATTATTACACAACATTTGGTCTAATCAGCAATGATCACCCTTAAAACTGTTCTGTTTGAGAGATCAAGGTTTGTAGTAAAATCAAAAAGAATTCACAAAAACAGTGGCTTGTTGTGGTTTTAGATCTCTTCAACAATCTTTATCAACTCATTTGAACTGTAAAAAAAAAAAACTATTTACAGAATTCAGTTTTAAATACATTTCACAACTTCTAAAGTTTTATGTTACAAGAATTCAGAGCCTGTGGCTTAAGTCCAATTATCAATCTGAAGTCTCTTCTATTATCTGTATTTTCATGACTGTACTTTTAATGCGTACAGTTCAAGATTGTATTCTTCCTTGACCAAAATTAAAATCAAACTACATATTCAATTAAACAGCTTCTTTATTAGTCTGAAGACGAGTCATGGCTTCTAATTTCTGTCTGTAGGCCTCTGCTTCCTGTTCTTTCTTTAGAAGTTGCTGTCGGTATTTTTGTGCTTCTCGATTTGCTTCATCCAGCTGTTTCTGAAGAGCTTCTCTCTCCTAATTAAAAAAAAGGGTCGCTTTCAGTTTTAGCACAAATATATTACTAGCACATACAAGCATGCACCCCTCAAATAAATCTGAGGCAGCAATAAGTAGTCATCCGTCAATACTTCCCAAATGTCTTATCCTTTCAGTTTGCCGATAATTAAAGCCCTAATTTAGTACTGCACACGGAGATAGATTAGTTTCTCACCTCAAATCAATTATTTCCTAACTAAAAAAAGGACCTACAGAATAAACCCAAATTGAGTACCTACGCTTTTATACACTTTAAAGAGAACTAGTTAAGAGGGAAATAACCAATTATATCTCTTCATTCCTATTTGTGATATTTCCATCTAAAGGGAAAATTATGAAATAGTATTTATTGAGCATCTGCTACATGACTAAATAAAGCAACTCCCAAGAAGATCTTAGATATGACACACATTTTACAGATGCGAAAAGTGATTCTCAGAGATATTACAGTTTTCCCAGGGCTACGCAAACTAAGGAGGTGGCTTTATGAGATTCTAATATTGCTTTTAAAATTGGATTCTTCTACAATACCAAGCAAGACAACTCACCTCTAAAATAAACAGTGCTAACCTGGATCAGTGTTAATTTTCTCACTTCACCACCAATAAAGAACTTTCTTCTTTACACAGGTATAAAATATAGATATGAAACTTCTTAATAAATTGAGAGACGAAACAAAAATCTAATCCAATGAAAATCGTATTTTCTCCTTCTACCTCCTTCTCATTTTACCCAATTCAGTTACCTCAGGAAAAGACAAAACAAAACAAACAAACAAACAAAAAAACAAGAGAAAGCATTAAAAAAAAAACCCTTTCCCTAGCCTCTAATAAGCAAGTAGACAAAAGCTCAACTGCATAGGCCCAAGCAAAATGGGGAGTTCCAAAGCCTTAGAAAGGAAGCAACCTCATCATTGAGACCCAAGGCCCTGCAGTGGAGTGCGAGCCAGGAGTGGAACCCTAAACTACACAAAAGGCCAGATTAGCTCTGGCAAGACACTTTTCAGAAGAAATTGGAAGTGAGAGGTCAGCAGGCTGCTGACAAGGAAAATGCCAGGGTCTCTTCCACTCCCTCCTTGGTATGCACCCACTGACAACACCACAGGATTCCTTCCTCTCCTTCACTATTATTCCCAGCCTTCCCTCTTATCCTGCCTCCTTCCCAACACAGGCAAAACAGCTAGATCCAATATTTCTTCCCACTGCATCCACTGATTACCGAAGTAGCTGCCAAGCTTTCCAATTACACAAAACACACAAGTAAAAGAGGGTCACACCCTTTATCTGCAACTCAGTGTCCAGGCCCTACTGCTTCTTCACATCCCAGCCACACTCTGCTTACCCTAATGCCAGGAGAGCTGGCAGTGTAGTGACAAGTCAGAAAGCACACCTTAACCAAGCAGGAAGTAGGGCCTGGGTACTGCTTCTCCAGGAGCTGGACCCCATCTTGCTCAAAGACATTGACAAGTGTTATAGGATTTTACACGTGGTACAAAACAAGACCATTTGGCAGCCAAAGTTTGGAATACAAGATAAAAATTTGTTCTGACTTGATACGAAATCTTGGGATAGATTAATCACAAGATATCGTCTAATATTAGCTATGTACTAGCATTCAATATCAGCTAGGGATTCATAATTATTGCCAAAGATGAAAGCAAACTGCCTGAGGTAACGGCTCTACCGGTAGATGCAGCTTAATCCTATTTTCCCTACCATATGTTTTTATTTCAAGAAGTAGTATATATTTATGAATGTTAATGAAAAGATAGCTTCATTCTGCCTTCAAGGCCAAATATTAAGTTCATTTTATGTTGAACTTTTCTGCCTAAATCTGTAAAGTCCAAAAGGCAAAGATCCTTAGTACTATTCTCTGAAAACATTCGACCTAACAGATTGAAAGCATGATTATCATACACTAGAAATGGCAATCTTACGATTTTAATCTTCTGTAAAGATTTTGATATTTAACATTTAAAATGAGCATAAGAAAAAAAAATAAAATAAGTGTAGTATAGCCTACAATTGTGTAATACTAAACCATTTTTCCCGTAAAGGTCTCATATTGAAGAACTCTACGAAAAATAAATCTGACAATCAAGACTTGGCAGCAACAAGAAAGATATTTATCCTACGCTATGTCTCTGAACCCAAGCGATGATATGTAATCAAGTAACAGCACACGGGAAGACCTGAGCTGGTTTTCATCTCGGACACGATCCTTGAACGCTGCTTCTGCAAGTAGCAATCGTCTCTACCAGTTTTATTATTTTCTAGCAATCAAGTAATCAGCTACTGAAATCAGCTACTGAAATCATTTGGGGAGGGAACTATTTGCTTTAGCTATTATATCAAAGTCATGACTAATTTAACCTCTACATCTCGATATAAACTTAGAAGGATAAGGATAGTAGTGAACATTTATGGATCATTTGCTATTTCTGATGGCATACGTGCGCTTCCCACGCCTTCTCATTTCGTCCTTATGACACGCTTAACGTGCAGATTCTATTATTTCTCTCTTCTTACTAATGCGAAAGCCAAGCCTTGAAAGATTATAGTTAACTTAATCAGGATCTCATCAGAAAATTATAAAGTAATAATTCAAACCTAAATTTGTTTTAAGTCTTATATCCCTAAGCCACTAGATGTTTTTCAAGAAATAGAAAATTGAGCAGGCTATGTGAGGGGTTTGATGATTCTTTTAACTGCTCAGGGCCAAGTATCACAAATACAATTTTGTTTTTATAAATAAAATTTTCTTAAAGTACAGATACACCCCACTTATTTCCAACTTGTCTATGGCTGGCTCCCTTCCCACTCCAGTGGTGAAACTTTCTGAACTGTGACAGAAACTTTATGGGATATAAAACCAAAAACATTTGGTGCCTTGACTTGACAAAAAAACGTTTTCCCTTCTTCAGCCCTAGAGTAAAGCTTAATACAGGATAAGCCTAGAAACTGTAAGAACTCTTTGTTAAGCTGTTTTCTCGAGACACCACCTCCCAACTCGGAGCACCCGTTCAAATCCTGGCTGCTCTACATCCAACCAGTTTCCTGCTAATGCTCCCAGGAGGCAACAGAGGATGGCTCAAGTGCTTGAGTAACCACCACCCTGGATAGAGTTCCTGGAGGCCTTTGGCCTGACCCAGTCACAACTGTGGCAGCCATTTGGGAAGTGAACCTGGACATGGAATAAGCCTGTCTGTTTCTCTCTCCCTTCTTCCCTCTCCAAGAGATGAAAGGTCTTTCTCTGCATCTCCCCTCCCCGCGCCCCTCCTCTCTCCAGGAGATGGCAGACGTGTCTTTCTTTGTGTCTCTTCACATCCCAGGTAACTTAGTCCATGCCACCCTTGAGGGAGACCCACACAAAGCTCCTGGCTTCTTACTTAGTCTGATCCAGTGTCAGTTACTGAAATCATTTAGGGAGTGAACTAGCAGATGAAAGATCTCTCTCTCTCTCTCTCTCTCTCTCAGCCCTTCCTACACTCTGCCTTTCAAATAAATCCTTTAAAAAAAACACACTTTAAAACTTTGCTACTGAACATATTCATCTATAACTTACTTGGCAAATAAAAAATAAAGGTTATTTCCTGAATTCATACAATTAAGTAAGCACAGAAATTCTGTTATACATCATCACATGTTCTTCCTTCCACATGTACACGACTGATTTCAATTAAGACACTAATGTTGCTTATTAAGAAATCTATAAATAGGCAAAAATACCCAAAGTAATAATGTCCAGGGGTGGTAAAATTACACACATTAGAGACCAGAGTTGTGGCAGAACAGCTGAAACTGCCGCCTAAGATGCCAACATCCCATATGGGTGCTGGTTCATGTCCCAGCTGTTCCATTTCTAACAGAGGTCTCTGCTAATGACTTGGGAAAGCAGTGGAACATGATCCAAGTGTTTGGTTCCCTGCCACCCACCTAAGAGACTCTTAGAAAATTCTTGGATCCTTGCTTTGCCTTGGCCTGGACTAGCCAACTGGGGAATGAATCAGCAGATAGATTCTCTCTTTCCCCCTTAGTGACTCTCAGAAAAAAATTTTAAATTATATACACTATTGCAATAGTGTGTTGTATTCATATCCTCTACTAAAATAAGCCTATTTTATTTCTTATATTTCTGTAACACAGAGTTTCTCCTGTTCTATAACTTAAACTAGTTTTTGCACATATTGGAAATGTTCTCTATTGTTAATTGGGAAACTCAGCAAAATATATTTTTAGCACCTGCTTTATTGAAACTCTGGTAACAAGGAAAATCCAAATAGGCTATTTCTGTATAATGAGTTAACTTTAAATTTTTCTAGAGCACGGTTTCTTTCTTTTTTTTTTAAAGATTTATTTTATTTTTATTACAAAGTCAGATATACTGAGAGGAGGAGAGATAGAGAGGAAGTGGAGCTGCCGGGATTAGAACCAGCGGCCATATGGGATCAAGGCGAGGACCTTAGCCAGAAGGCCACGCTGCCGAGCCCTAGAGCACGGTTTCTTAATCTCACCAGTCCTGATCCTCTGGGCCACCTAATTCTCTGTTTTGGGGTGCTGGCCTGAGCACTGCACATTGCCCTGAGCACTGCACCTCTACCAGTAAGTGGCACAGGAACACCTCGAGACAACCCAACACATGTCCCGGGGGTAATAAAATCTCCCCAGGTGAAAGACACTGCTTTTTTTTCCCCCTAGATTAATGATCAAGCTGTCACTTAGACAGGAATATAAAAGTCAGCTCCCAAGATAACTGTGCTGATTATACAATAAAATCCACACAAAAGAACGCCTTCACGTGTCACAACGAATTCCCATGTTTGGTGAAAATACTGGAGATCATTGTTCAGCCTGGATCTCCAACCACCCATCCCTACTACGTGTTTCTCACTATATGACTCAAGGTCCCTCTGAAATACCCAGTATTAGCATAACGTTAGCCTTCAACATTTCCAGTGATAAAGAAGAATATTTCCATTGCCAGAAAGCTCTAACTACTAAAAATAAAACAAAACAAACATGCCATATTCTTAAAGGTCCATTTCTTTGGTTCTGGGTCACCTGTATACCTCAATTCATATCTGCCTACTGTCTGTGATTATTCTCCTAATTTCTGAGATTGTAGGAGACAAATCAGGCTGAGCTGTGAGGGAAACAGAAACACCCACTGCTTGTTTGATAAACCAATGCACAAACTAAACACTATTTAAAACATAATGAATTAATTTGTTTTAATGAAAATCCAAATAACTTAAAAATACTTTATTAGATACTTAAAGCAAAGTACATGGCAAAATTTTGACCACATGCCTGAAAAAGATCATCTTACACATCAGAAAAAAAAAACAATAAAATAATGCTGTTCAGTGGAATAAACTGTTGGTTGGTGAATAAGAACTTCAACATCCCACATATTGCTTTAAAATTTGAATACTTTAAACAAAGCTCCACATTAAATAACTTATAGTTTGATAAAAAAAATTCTAGTTTGACCATGAATCAGTTTACTTTTAACTCCATAATATATTTATTGTGATTATGCCCAGAGATGCACCAGTCATATTCAAATGATTTTGGAAAGAGCGTTTTTCAATTGCCTAGAGTTGGAATTCTGCTGTTTTTCAAAAAAAGAATCCTTTTTGACAATTATAGAAATCTTTACACAGAATTATTGGATGCTCACCAAATTTACTATATCTATCTATCTATATAAGCAAATACACATATTTCAGGTAATATTAATATACATAAGCACACTGACTTTTCCAACTCTCATAAAAACCCTAAATTGGAGATATCACTATTTTAAACCTAATTTGACAGAAATTAAAGCTGGAACTTAGGAGAGAAAGATAATTTGCCTCAAAGTTAATAGGACAAAAAATAGTATATATGAACCCAGCTTATTGAGTTTCAAGTCTTACTCTATATTGAAATTTTTCTTTCAAAATTATTCAGGAATAACTTGGCACATTTGATGTAAGTTATTATAAATTTACGGGGCAGTTTCATCCAATAATGCGAGGAAAAAATCTGAAAGGCAATTATGGTTTGTTTCTACTCACAAACTGGTTTATACTTACACACTAGTCTGGTAGAACTGGGGGAAAGTTAAACCCTACTGATAATATAAATTAAGTTTCCAAAGGGTTAACAGCAAAATAAGCAGTTATATACCACTTTACCAAAAATAATAATAATAATAATACCCCATTTGGGGTTAGTTTTGTTGCAAAACAAGTTAAGTGGCTGGCTTCAGAGTCGACTGCTCTGCTTCTGGACCAAGATCCCTGATAAGGCCTGTGGAAGATGGTGGATGTTGGCCAAGTTCTTGGGCTCCTGTCACCCGCTGTGGTAGAACAGAATAGAGTTCAAGGCACCTGGCTTCAACCTGGCCCAGACCTGGCTGTTGTGGCCATCTGGAGAGTGAACCAGAAAATGAAAGGCATCTCCTTCTCTCTCTCTCTAGATCTCTGCCATTCTGATCTTTAAATATAAGTATTCCATTTAACAAATATCAATCTTGTTAAGAGACACCCCTGGCCCAATTAAACACATTTCACTTTTGAAAGGTTAAAAAAAAAGTCAGTATTTAGTTGTATTACTCTTTAAAGATTTGTGAGAATGGTGCATGTTAATTTAACAGAACATAAATGATGGTATGAAAGAACCAAAGATATCCCAACATTACAATGATGACACATTTTGTTACAAACAAATTGTTCAATCACTCATTCATTCATTCAATGTTTATTTATTGAGGGTTTGCTATATGTATATAAGGCAAAAATAAACAAAATGGTACTCTGCACATTCATTCTGATTCAAAACACAATGTAATAAATATAAAAGACAAATAATAAAGAAAAGCAAAATGAATTTATTTTGGATGATTGAAGCCAAACACACCGGGTAAAAGACTCCTTACTTCTATTTCTGCAGATTCCACCCGGTTTTCAATTATTTCGATACATTGTCTTTTAGTTGGTGGTTCTTCACTTATAACAGTTTCTTCGGCAATGTCTGTTGCTGGTACTGTTAATACTAAAATGGCAAAGAGATACATATTACTTCATTATAACACAGGATTAGAAGAAATAAAAGAAGTCCTGACATTGTCGCTGCTACGCACCCAAGTAAGTGTATTCCAAACCAGAAACATTAAACTATGGTGTAATGAGAGTGTCTATTTGTCTTGTAGGTAACTTGCATTGTAAACAAATCCATTCATTTTGCTCAAGAATAAAAATAAAATTTAATGATCAGAACAAGTATTTGCAAGATCTTATGCCCACCACTGCTAACAGTTCCTTTCAATCATTTTTGTGCATTCACATGTTAATTTATGTAGAAAATAAACATGAATATGTATTCTAATTTTTTCCTTGTTACACAAAAGGTTACATATATAATACATGTGTGTGCCCTTCAATATATAAGTAATAATTAGATAAATGGCTTTCAGCTGCTTTTTTTCATTCCATTAGATAGATGTCTTACATCATTATATACAGAGCTGTTTAATAGTCCCTTGTCATGAACATACCACTAACACTGCTACTTAATTCTGCTTGTTTTCTTACTGGACTATGTTTAAATTTTGAGTAGCGCTTTTCTTTCAACATTTATTTTTTATTTATTGAAAGGCAGAGTGTGGGTAGCGGCCGACCCCACACAGATGAGGGGCCGCAAGATGGCGGCTGGCCGAGTGCCAGGAGGCGGGATTTGTCCCGCCAGCAGGCAGGCAGGAAGTCACAAGGATAGGCTAATTCTCCCTTGCTGTGATTGCTGGCCTATCAGATAGTGCTCCGTGGACCACCGGGAGAAGTGATTGGTGGAGAACTGTATATAAGCAGCCTGCTTTCGGCAATAATCTCTCGTTTTGGTTCGCCCTCTCCTTTTGGTTCGCCTGCCGCTTTTCGTTCATCTGTGTGTGTGTGTGTGTTCATTCGTTTGTGTGTGCTGGTTGCGGTGGCGGTTCCCGTTTTTTACCAGGCCCTAGAAATTCCTCGTCATTTTAGTGTCACTGCAGGGCAGCGACAGCAGAGCTACAGAGAGGAAGAGATGGGAGAGAAACAGACAGAGAGAACAAGAGCAAGTGCAGGGCCTATCCTTGCTTTGCACAGAAGCACAGGCCACAAAACCAAATGTGTACGTGGGTTGGCATTTAGGTTAGTGGTTAAGACTTTGGGGATGCCCACATCCTATTCTGGTGTGCCTGGGTTCAAGTCCTGGCTCCACTCCTGATTCTAGTTTTTCCCTGATGCACCTAGGAGGCAGCAGTAAGGCCATCCACATAAGAGACCCAAATTGACTCCTAGCTGTGCCCTAGTCCAGCCTCATCTGTTGTAGGCATTTGGGGAGCCAAAGAAGAACTTTCTCTTCCTATGTGTTTCTCTCTATCTCTAACTCTCAAGCATTTCTTACAGGGTCTTTTCATGGCTATTCTTTTCTAGTTTTCATTCTTTCTTGCTTCCTCCCAACATATAGGATATATTTTGGCCAATTACAGAGAAAAACTATTGAGGGCAGCAGTGTGGTCCAGAGGATTAAAACACCACTTGTGAGGCTGACATCCCACATAAAAGTGTTGGCTCAAGACCTGGCTGTTTTGTTTTCAATTCAGCCTCCTGCTAATATGCCTGGGAAAGCAGTGCAGGGTGGTCTAAGCTACTAGGCCTCTGACAAATGCGGAAGATATGGTTAGGAGACATAATACCCTGGCCTTTACCAACTCATATGTTAGTCAGGAAGCAGCAGGCTCACAATCCTAGTCACTTTCCAGGCTCTCACACTTCAAGACTCATGTACAGAGTGAAGCTTGCTCAGATAAGTGTTTTATGTGTTTCTCTGTGTTCCCAGTACACATCCCATATTCTATCTTCGCTCTGCTTATACTACTTCTTATACATGCTATATGGCCCTATCTTTGTTGGAGTGTGTGTTTATTGTCATATCTGATGTCAACCCTTTTTCCTTCCTTGAAGCATGACTCTACATTTTCATGACAGTCCTCTTGCCTGAACTGCAATGGTCTTAGATGTTTTAAGCAACACTACAATTTAAAATTTTAAGGTCTATTTGGCACTTTAATTTCACTGAAAATGTAGTAGAGTTATTTCTTGCAGCCATCTTGTTATTCTGTGTGGTTTCCAAGAAAAAAAAAATCTGGAAAAGTTCATATCAAAGTTGCTAGAAGTTGCTATCATATTCCTATTACAAATTGTAAGCCTAGATTTTTTTAAAGTAGCTTTTCCTTACACAGTATGCTAAAAAGTTAATTATGATATCTGAATCATATACAAAAGTTTAGAAAATTACTGTTCAATATTGATCTGAATTATCTGTGGCAATATTTAAGCTTGTTTTCCACTCAGGTTATTCTGGGCCAATTTTTCCTTCTATATAGCATATATCCAGAAAAAGAAAGCTATTATTAATATTACCTTAAGCATGTAAAATCAATCAATAAAGTCAACTGCAAAAGGTTATAAGACTAAAAGGAATGCTTCGGAAAATAAATCACAATTTCCACAGAACTAAAAATATAAACCAAAGCTTTATATAAATGTCAACTACTAACCTTGTTGTCCATCAGGCATGGTCACAATGATGGGCTGACCTATTCCGCTAGTAGGAATGGAGTGCAAATTCCCAAGCTGAATTCCGTCTGTAACTATTGTGATGACTTGCTGACCCCCCGAACTAACTACTTGCTGAATTGCACCATCCACAGATTCTGCAGTAACTACTTCCTCTGTGGCCACTACTAGAAAAAAAAAAAACAGAGAGAGAGAGAGAGAGAAAAGAAAACACTAACAATCAGTGAACAATAGATATAAACAAATTAAATTTTTGCTTGGTCGACAATTTTTGCATTCTCCACATCTGTCTGACACAGGAAATTTTCTTGCATGGCTTTAAACTCAGTCCCTAGTTGTGCTAGAGATACCTAAACATACATACACAGTCAAACGCAGTGTCACAATTTATAACAAATGAGTTCAAATTATCTTGGCATATGTGTATTTAAATAAATAGTACCTGTTCATTTAGTTATATGAGGTATAAAATATGTACAATCTCCTAAGTTTACAAGGTTATACCTGATTAATAAAACTTCATGATTCAAAGATTTTTAAATATGGTTAAACTCCATTTACATGTGAGTTGATGTATAGGAAAATAGAATTCGCCTTTTAGACTGAATGAGCAAAGACTGTCATCATCATCATAATAATAAAAACCACAAGCATGGCATATATAATAGTGAACAATATAACATATTAACATTTACATAACTGAAATCCCAAAACATGTTCTAAACAATTTATGAGAGGCTCAGAGATGATTCTTACTGCTAGAAACAGTTAATACTGAGAAAATCCTTTCCACAGGCAGATCTGTACGCAACTATTATCCCCAAAAGACACGACCAAACAGTCAGAAGCTGAAAACAACCCAGGTACTCACTGATAGTACATACACTATGACAGAGTCATACAATGAAATTCTACATAGGAAATATAGCGACTACATGCAAAATACGAACGAATCTTAAAAAAGGTACCCAGCGATGTGAATCAGACACAAAGACTACATACTGTGAAAGCTACCATTCAGGATCTGAGCAATACTTATGTACTTGGTAATAATTCAACCAAATTTACACTCAGTGATAATTAAAACATATTTGTGGTCTATGAACTTTTTGGTATGCATGCTATATATCAATAGAAAAGTATCACAAAGAATTGCAGTAGTAATAAATCATAACATGCTGAATTGAAAATAAAATCTATACTACCTTATTAAAAAAGCACAGAAAGAGGCAAAGGAAAAATCTTTAAAAAAAATTGACATCTAATTAATATAGAAGAAATGACAAGAATATGTAAAATCAATGAATCAAAGAGCTGGTTCTTTGAAAAAATCCACAAAATAGACTCTCCACTAGCCCAACTAATTAAAAAAAGGGAGAAGATATAAATCAGTAGAATTAGAGATGAAAAAAGAAATACAACAAAGAATACCTCAGACACACATAAAATATTCAGGAACTATTACAAGCAACTATATGTCAATAAATCAGACAACCTAGAAGAAATGGACAGATTTTTGAGCACATACAATCTACTAAAATTGAGTCATCAGGCAAATAATAATCTAAATAGACCTATGACTAGGACAGAGATTGAATCAATAATTAATCCCTCCCAACAAAGAAAAGCCCTGACCTAGACAGCTTCACTGCTGAATTCTATCAAACGTTTCAAGAAAAACTTACCCCTTACAAGCCATTCAAAATAACAGAAAGGGAAGCAGTCCTTCCAAACTATTTCTATGAAGCCAACATCACCTTCATGCCAAAGCCAAATAGATATAACAGAGAAAGAATTACAGACTGATATCCCTGAAGACCTTAGACACAAAATCCTCAACAAAAATATTTTCCAACAATACATCAGATATTTTACCTAGACAAGTGGGATTTACCTCGGCATTACAATACATCAACAAACTGAAAAACAAAAAGCATATGACCATCAACAGATGCAGAGAAGCCATGTGATAAAGTCCAACAGCACTTAATCTTAAAAGCCCTAAGAAAGACAGAGACTGAAGGACCATTCTACAACACAATCAAAGCAATTTAAGAAAAATCCAATGCCAGCTTTATTCTTAACATGAAGACTTGCAGCTTTTCAACTAAAATTTGGAACTAGACAAGCATGTCCATTTTTCCTACTGCTATTCAATATAGCATCAGAAGTCCTTGGTAGAACTCAAAAGGCAAGAAAAACAAATTAAAGAAATTTGAATTGGAAATGACAAATTTAAGTTACTCCTTTTTATAGATGACATGATTATCTACATAGGAGAACCAAAACACTCAGTCAAGATACTATTGGAACTCATGAGTTTGGCTGATTATCAGGATATAAAATTAATGAGCATAAATTGATGGTTCTACCTTATACAAGTAACCCCACGGCTAAGAAAGAATTTGTAAGCATAATCCTCTTTAAAATAGCAGAGAAGAATCTTAAATACCTAGAAACAAACCTAACAAAGACCGTGGAAGACCTCTATGATGTAAATCACAAAACTTAAAAAAAAAAATACAAGACATTAAAAAATGGAGAACTTTACCATGTTCCTGTATTGGCAGGATCAACATCACCAAAATATACAGAAAGTAATATACAGATTCAATGCAATCCCAATCAAAATCTCACCAACATTCTTCTTGGAAATAGAAAGGAAGATACAAAAGTTTATCTGGAAACACAAGAGAACATGAATAGCCAAAGCTATCATGAAGAATAAAAGTCAAGGTGGGGGAACCTCAATTCCAGATCTCAAGACATACTATTAGAAGGCAGGCTGTTTTGTAATTAAAATAGTCTGGTACTGGTACAGAAACAAAGATGATCAGTAGAACAGAACAGAAACCCCAGAATGGAGCCCACAAGAACACTCAACTAATCTTTGACAAGAAAACTGAATATAATCCAGGGGAAAGATTAGTCTTTTCAACAAATGCTTTTGGGACAACTGGATAGCAGCTTGCAGAAGTAAGGAGCCTTGGGACCCAGAACTTGTGTGGGACACCTGGAAGAAGCTCCTGGCTCTGGATCAGCTAAGCTTTGCTGAATGCGGCTAATCGGAGAGTGAACCAATGGATGGAAGACTTTTCTGTCTCCTCTCTGTAAATCAGCCTTTCCAATAAAAATAAATAAAACTTTAAAATAATTAAAAAAAAAAAAGCAAGACCTCTCTCCCTGCCACCTTACACAAAAATCAGCTCTAAATAGATCGAGGACCTAAATCTGTACCCAAAAACCATCAAACTATTAGAGAATAACTAAGAAGTACTCTGCAAGATAAAGACTTCTGGATAAAAGACTTTACTTCTGGTAGACTTCTTAGAAAAGTCACCAAAAGCACAGGCAATCAAAGCCAAATAAACAAACAGGACTATATCAAACTAAGAAGTTTCTGTACAGCAAAGGAAATGAACAACAAAATGAAAAAGCAACAAACAGAACGGGAGAAAACCTTTGCACACTATACAACAGATAGAGAAATAATATCCACGATTTACAGAGCTTCAGCAACTCAACAAAACTCCAATGAGACTGGCTTACATTCAGAACTACTTAAACCCGCTGCCGTGGATATGGGGAAAAAGGTACCCTACTTCATGCACATGGCAACGGATCTGCCATTAACCCTGTTATGTGCTAACCAAGAGTCCAATAAAGACTGCAGAATAGCCAAAATATAAAAACAGAAAAACAAAAACTACCTTGTTTTGAGTTTTGTTGTTACTTATTTGCCTTAACCTATAAATAGCCTTAATCACTAAGCACTTAAGAAAATTTCAAGACAGTAATTACAAAATGAAATGTAGTCCAGAAAAGAGTAATATATTCAATGTACAACAATGAAGGTTTTCAAATACATTAACTATTGCTTTGATTTTAAAAACTTATTTGAAAAAAATTCAGTCTGGTTGAATGCTAACTACAAATAGTAAGTAAAGTATAATCATATGTAAGACATTTCTGAGATTACACACAATTAAGGCACAACTCAGGAACTTTCATCTTTGCACTCTTTGTAATGACCATCATTAAAATAACAATCAGAGTTCTTGCCTTTTATCTAAAAAGCTTTCTTTTTAAGTTATACTATGCTAAAGTATTTAAGAAAAAATTAAAACAAAACTAATTATGTAAGAATATAAAGTATCCCCCAAAGTCCTAAGAACACACAACAGTGAATGTTAAAACACAGTAAGAACAAAACAGAAAGCCTAAACACTTTAAAAAGATCACAGATTTAAAATATATATATAAGTTCTAACTCTAATATTGAATATTTAACATCATAGATATTCATTGGTCTAATTCAAAGTCAAGCTGTAACATTTAAAGAGTGGCTAAATAACATGCAGAACTTTTGTTCAACCTGACTTTTGGACCATGCTATCATAAAACTGAAGTAAGAAATTATCTCTGAAATGTCCTAAATAAAGGATTGAAATTCTGCATAGAAACACTTAAACAATAAAATAATATTTACTGAATAAAAATAACATTTCCAAGGTATGCTTGCAATTGAAGACAAAATTGAAAACAGCAGTGAAACAACCCAAACAATGTACAGGGCCTGGTATAATGGTTCAATGACTAAATTCTCACCTAGCTAGCACTGGAATAAAACATGTACATCAGTACATCAGTTTGTGTCCTGGCTGCTCCACTTCCCACCAGCTCCCTGCTTTTGGCCTGGGAGAACAGTGGAGGATGGCCCAATGCCTTGAGACCCACGTGGGAGACTCAGAAGCTCCTGGCTTCAGATCAGTTCAGCTCCGGCCATTGCGGCCACTTGGGATGGAAGATTCTGCTGTCTCTCCCTCTCTCCATAAATTTAATCTGCCTTCCTAATAAAAATAAATAGATCTTTTAGAGAAACAACAATGTACAAAAGTTATCTACTTCAAATTTCTCTGTTAAAGAGGAAGGAAGCTACCAACTGCTTCACACTTTTGTAAAAACCAACTTAAAGCAATTAGTAGAAATTGTTCTAAAGACAAAATTCACAGGAAATCTACTTAATAAAGGTATTATATAACCTGGACTTCAAAGTAGCTATAGTATTCATGTATTTTAAAGTTTGATTTATTTATTTGAAAGGCAGAGTTGCACAGAGAGGGAGAGACAGAGAGTTCTTATCTCTGGTTCACTTTCCAGAAGGTTTACAACAAGCGGGGCCTGGCTAAGTCAAAGCTGGGAGCCAGGAGCTACATTCTGGTATCCCATATGGGTGGCAAGGGCCATCTGCTGCTGCTTTCCTAGGTCATTAGTAGGGACTTAGATTGGAAGTAGAGCAGTCAGGACTTGAGCAGGCAGGCACTCATAAAAAATGCAACAATAGATTTCCCACAATGCGGGCTCCACATTTAAGAGTTTAATGGAAGAATGCTTTAAAAGGACCAGAAAATTATATTGCATATGGCTCATATCTGCAATTCCACATCCCAAATAACTCAATTTTGCTTCTTATTCTTTTTCACCAAAGATTAATCAAGCTATCACTATATTTCTGCTGTGGTTGGATCCAAGAGATCACTAACTAAACTCTCTCCCAGTGCACCCTTCTATAACTGTAAAAAGTGGTCACTTTTTAAAAAACACATTTATTTACTGATTTGAAAGCTGCAGTTAGAGAATCTTCCAGCCTCTGGTTCCACCGTTCCCTCAAAATAGCTGCAATGGCCAGGTCTGGGCCAGGCCAGTCAGAAGCTTCATCAGCGTCTCTGGCAAGGGTGGCTGGGATCCAAGAACTGAGTCATCTCGTGTTGTTTTCCCAGGCCATTAGCACAGAGCTGGGTCAGAAGTGGAGCAGCCAGGACGTGACAGGCACTGGCTTTACACACTACACCACAATACCAACCCCCTAGTAGTGATCTTAAGTCTTGAATAACCTTGTCTTCAAACAGCCTGAGTTACTCTCCCTCTTACTAGGTTGTCACACTGGTCTTGAGGTCCTCTGAAAAGGTACACTGTTTCCTACCTCCTAAGCTTCATGTGTCCCTCTTTCTAAAATGGTCTTCCCCACACTACAACCTAATTCCTACCTACCTCTCCAGATGTCTCTCTTACCAGAGTGGCCAGCAAGCTTTGGGAGAAGGACAAAAAAGCAGGGCTGTCCCTATTACTGAAGAGGATACTACATGGCGCTGATTTTCAAGAGGGAAAATGCAACTATAATCAATAACAACACCGTCTTTTATTTCTCTAGTTATTTGGGATAACTTCCAAATGGAATGATTTCTAAAAACTTGGAGTAAGTTGCTATTTATCTTAATCCTATCACTGTTCAGAGCACAACTCACATCTAACTCTTCACCACCCCAACCCCTAAACTCCAGCCAAAAGTAATCCTTTCCCTTTTGGACAATTGTAGTTCAAAACACATGCTAACTAGCAAGCATTGACAATCCACAGTTCTGCGTGTAATATCAAGATAGAAGTTATCATTTGGGTTTTTTTTAATTTATTTTATTTTTATTGAAAAGTCAGATATAAAGAGAGGAGGAGAGACAGAGAGGGAGATTTTCCATCCGATGGTTCACTCCCCAAGTGACCACAATGGCTGGTACTGCAACGATCTAAAGCCAGGAGCCAGGAGCTCTTCCGGGTCTCCCACGTGGGTGCAGGGTCCCAAGACTTTGGGTCGTCCTCGACTGCTTTCCCAGGCCACAAGCAGGGAGCTGGATGGGAATGCAGCCACAGGGATTAGAACTGATACCCATGTGGGATCCCAGCGCATGCAAGGTGAGGACTTTAACCACTATGCTATCGTGCCAGGCCCTATCATTTAGTTTTGTAGCAAAACCATCACCTATCAAAAAGAGTGCTAATGTAATCACAATAGTACAAAAAAATCCATCAGTTCTCAAGTGAAATGGTGTGTTATATTCGTGTACTATGACAAGTGCCTTCTCCTTCTTTATAAGGCAAGATGGCCACTGGGCTACCATTTAAAACACAGTCCATCTGCTGCTACATTCTGGCTACTTGATCCCCAGAGAAAGGACACACTAGACCAGTAATATGAGCAAAAACAAAGTATTGATGGTTCCCACACTGTATTGTGGTTTACCACTGCCCTAACAGAGAAAGCAGAAGGGCCTGATGTAATGGCTGAATCCTCGTCTTGCAAGCATATCTCTCCTCTTCTCTGAGTTTCCAATAAAAATAAATAAATATTTTAAAAATGGCGGTGGGGCAGAGGTAGAACACTTACTTGAGCAGATTCCAGAAAAGCTACAGAAAGAATCACATTTCATCAGTAGAAGGAACTGGGAACTACACGTACTGGGATCCCATACAGGCACCGTTTCTAAACCCTGGCAGCCCTGCTTTCCTTACAGGAAAAAAAAAAAAAAAGCAGCAGAGGATGGTACAAGTATTTGACTCCCTGCCGGCCGAGCATGTGAGAGACCAAGATGAAGCTCCTGACTTCAGGCCAGCACTGCTCAATGCACCCAGTTGTGGAATGAACCAGCAGATGGAAGATCTCTCTCTCTGTATGTATCTCTGACCTTCAAAACAATTAAGTATTTTTTAAAGATACAGTAACAATTACACAAATACTCCTATCACAAAACAAATTATAAACATTCTAAAAGAGAGCACCCTATGGGAATACAGCATGTCACAGAGGTTAAACACATCTAACTTGGAAATCAAACTTTGAACACAAAGTTTCTTTCACCATCTAACAGTCAAATGACTTTGGAAAAATTATTCAGTCTCTACAAACTTAAGCTTTACTTTGTAGACTGCCTATGTAAAATGGAGATGATACTGCTACTATTCCCAGAATGCAAGATATTGTTAGAAATGGATATCTATTAAAGCTTGCAGGCCACATTACACATTACTGAGAAGTGTTGGTAAGGAAGCCGTACCGCCAAAAGGCACAGAAACATTTTATGGCAGACGCAGCCTTGTCTTACCAAGTGCAAATTAAAATTAGGCAGACATTTCTTTGATTATATACTTCAGTTGAACTGTTTGCACTGGTAGTAATAATTTACTTGTACTTTCACTTAAAGTTCTTAAAATACCTTTAAAAATACCTTTATTATAATACCACATCGAAATGAAAAATCATTGTGCTCACAGAAGATGATTAAAGGCTATTAAAACTGCTAATTCTCTCAGATTAGAAAATCACATTTTCAAAGGAAAAGTTCAAGAGGTTAGTACAACAAATTCATAGAGTCAAACATCTAAATGGATTCCAGAAGACCTTCAAGAAAAACTGCTTAAATTTCGGGGACATGCAAGTTAATTAAAGAAAATACAGAAGTTTAATCAGACAGAACTGACCAATACATCCAACTTGTTTGTTCTTCTTCTGCAATACAAAGGTGCAACAGAGCCACAGACTCAGGAACAAAAGCAGAGCGTCAATATGAGGAAGCCCACAACTGCCAACAGGCAAGGGACTTCGAAAAACCTTCAGACTTTCAAAGAACAAGACCCAAAATCAAACTCTGACTATGATCTGAAAGAATATAGAAAATGGATAAAGGCTTATTATCACTAGTTTTAAAAGAAGGAAAAAAGCGGGAGAAAAAGCTTTATCCTTCAATTCAAATAATAAACAAATTTATGTGTACTTTAAAGCTTCCTAATGAGGACCAGATGAAAACTTTAAGTAAAACATTTACCCAGTGCCTAGCACAACAGAGCAAACATTCAATGACTTGTTATTGCTACCATTGTTCAAACTCTGAAAGTCACTAATTTAAAGAATGACAATGATATTCTTTTATAAGCACTGACCCAAATACAATGGTTTATACAATAGAAAGAACATTTGTTTAGAGTTTTAAAAATTTCCCAATTAAAAAAAAAAAGCTTTACTTACATAATTATGATGGGTAAGAACAAAGGTAAATCTGGTTCAATTAATATGAGGCATCACTATTCAATAACAGTAAATTTTTATCGATGATTTTCAGCTGTTTCCTAATACTGTCGGTTATTAAAATGTCATAACAGTCTAATAAAACCACCAAGACTAAAATTTACAAAAAAGATAGTGAGTTCATATATACTTATCTATTTTACTAATGTATGTATATATATGTATGTGTGAATATGTATATATATTAGTATACAATATATATAATGTTTTCTTATTTATTTTTGAAAGAATGGAGGATTTTCCATCTTCTGACTCATCCTTAAATGTCTATGATAGTGGGGTCTGGGGCAGGCCCAAGCCAGGAGCCTGCAACTCCATCTGGGTCTCTCCTATGGGTGGCAGAGGCTCAAGCGCCTGAGCCATCATCTGCTATCTCCCAGGAGGCACATTAACAGAAAGTTGGATTAGAAGCAGAGTATCAGGGACTCAAACTAAGTACTCTAACATGGGATGTGGGCATCCCAAATGGCAGCACAACCTGCTTCACCACAATATCCACCCCTTATAGTCTTTAAAAAAAAAATCACTAACAGATAAAACAGGAGCCAAACTGACAAATTTGCTTTCAATTGTGAAATCCAGACTTTCAGCTTCTCATGAAATACAACAGAAACTGGCAACACTAGACACAGGACTAGAACGCTAATTCTAGCACTCTATGCTGTCAATAGTGCTGGCAAGAGGACACTCCCATAATATCCCATACTCCACACATGAGTATAATTACAACCCAGCCCTCTTAGCCTTTGATATTTACATTATCGTCCTAGTCTTAAGATGTGCAACATTTTAATGTATACACTTGATTTGTTTTTCTAACCTGGAGTTTCTGAAGAATTGGACAAGGGAGCAGATGCTTCAGCTAAGGCAGCTAATGTAGCTAATACTGATGTAGAGGAATTTCCAAACTGAACAGCAGACACACCCGTTTCATCTATGAAGAAAGAAAACAAATTTCAGTTTGTAAGGAGTTTAGTTCAATGTATATTTCTGATACTAGGTTTTATTTTTCTTAATCTTACATGAAGTTTGGAAAGTAGTAGCTTATGAAAGGTAATATTACATTATAGGGTGTAATATCACTTTTCCTTACATTATTTTGTCAAAAAAAAATGTGTTTCCTGCCAATTACATCAAAGAAAACTGAGGTGGGTGATAGACTCTTACCCTCAATCTCCAACAGTCCTTTCTTAAAAGGCTGAGTACCTACTAAAGTAGAGAATCCCAACAGCTATCCTATATACATCTCAATACCTGTGGCCTTGGATGAATTTTCTGAAGATACCAGACCTGTTAGGTTCACCACCCCTCCAGGTCCAATGATAAACTGCGGCGTTGCAGCATGGATCGTCACAGTGTCGGGACTCTCTGGGTTGGTGTTGATTTGGTTCTGCATAGCGATCTAGGAGACAAATCACCACAGGGCTTTGAGAAAACACGGCATAGAGTCTCAGTGTAAAACAAGCACACACGTGATGAATTACTTGCTAAGGACTCTATAATACAAAGGAAAAGTGCCCATGGTCTCCTGACAGTAAATCACAACATTCGCTATACAGCATGATGTATATGATTCATGGCCTTCCCAATTAACTGTGTCCTTTTTTCAATCCCAAATCACAAACTGTCCTCCTAGGAGTAGAAGAGTGAGGAGAAGAGACAAGGTAAAATCATGTTTATGAACATAAAATTAAGTTAACTCAAAGGAGCTAACTAGTCTTAGAGTCCTACTGAGAAGGGGCACAAGAAGATGAGCAAGCTGCGGTCATCTTTAAGGAAGATAATTTACATCAGCACTGCATACCTACAGAAAAGCAGTAATTATTACCAAAATACCTGCTCAAAAGCCAGAAATAGCTACGTACATAAACAGACATTTCTGAGAATAGTGTGGTTGCCTGAATTTTTTTATTTTTTGTTTTTTATAAAGTAGTTTTTAATATATGCTTTGAAAAACTGTATGTACCAAAAAATTTACTGGAACAAAATGTCTAGAAGGGAAATTTAAGAACTCAAAACACAGAAGGCAATTATCTTCTCTAATTTAATATTCTATGAAAAGACTAGTATTACAATCAGAAAAAAGAATCAGTAATGAACAAAGTGAAAACAATTTGCCCAAATTCATAACTAAGACCAGAATAAAACATTGTAAGAAAGATTAGTACACCTATATAAACTCCCTTTTATTGTCTTAAAGTAAAAGCCAAAAGTTACCTGTAATATCTCCGCTAAATCTTCATTCCCATTGTCTATAGATATGTCAAATGCAGTTTTACAAAATTTACTTTGTGTGTGTACGTCAGCACCATATTTGATTAAAAGCTCTACCACCTCTTGATGATTGTGTTCCGTGGCCCAGTGGAGAGCTGTCATCTTTAACATGTCCTTTGCATTGACATCAGCACCATGCTATGAAACATATTGCAAAATAACAGATTGATAAAACACAAGGAATTTCTCAGAAGAAATATTAGTCACTACATCTGAAGCAAGAATAAACACAGACAGTATTTTCTGTGTTAAGTATATGTCCCAACACTCATTATCCACTTGAGAAACATATTTCTATCAGTTGAATTTCCCAACTGTTTCCTCCTAACTTCCCAGGACGGCAGCAATTATTTTTTAAGCTATCCAATAACAGGCACAAAGGGTTGGAATAGCACAAAAAGTGAAGAAAAATTATAAATACTCTTCCAAAACCTTTCTCTTTTTTTTTAAAGATTTATTCATTTTATTACAAAGTCAGATATACAGAGAGAAGAGACAGAGAGGAAGATCTTCCATCCGATGATTCACTCCCCAAGTGAGCGCAACGGCCGGTGCTGTGCTGATCCGAAGCCGGGAACCTGGAACCTCCTCCAGGTCTCCCACGCGGGTGCAGGGTCCCAATGCATTGGGCCGTCCTCAACTGCTTTCCCAGGCCACAAGCAGGGAGCTGGATGGGAAGTAGAGCTGCCGGATTAGAACCGGCGCCCGTATGGGATCCCGGGGCATTCAAGGCGAGGACTTGAGTCACTAGGCCACTGCGCCGGGCCCAAAACCTTTCTTAATTTACTGTTGAAGGGGGAATTGGTCCTCTACTTACTCACTGACATAAAATTTCAAAACCAGTGCCATGTAAAGAATGAAAATGGAGTTATTTAAAGACACATCGCCCAGCAAGATAGCCATGACACACATGTAGCTATTCTGAATATATACTGTTGTATAAGCATGCACTGGAATTCAAAGACTTAACAAAAAATACACTGTAGAATACTTAATAACTTAGCATTTATCTCATTTGAAATACTACTGAATAAAATACAATACTAACTTTACCTCTGCCTTTTACACAGCTAATACAATATCTACAATTTCATAATACACACTCGTGTCTTGTATTCTGTTGTATAGATCGATCCAGAAGCTGAGTTATAAAGCATCAAGAATAATGCCTATAAAATATTCTCCTATGTGTTCATATTTTTGTAAATTCAGCAGTTAAATGATAAAAGAAAAAAATTCCCATTTATATCACTTCTTAATTGCCTGTTAATCATCCAAGCCTAAATTTCTTTACCAAGAGCATTTGTATTCGCACAAATCTATAGCCCTTCTCCACAAGGCAGATCAAGTGTAAGGAATCAATTGTTTGGCTTACTAAGAGTACATGTCAAGGAAATTTTTCTCTCCTCACAAAGGAGAACTTTAAGATAATCTTCATTTGATAGGCTTATAGGCATAAAAGAACATGAGAAACCACAGATAAGACCAATTAAAATCAGCTTCATTCTCCTTAAAACAAAACATGAAATCATTGTGGAGCGCTTACTTACAAAAGTTAAGGACAAAAAGAAACCACATACCTTAAGCAACACCTCTACTATGCTGGCGTGGCCCTCAGAGGCCGCCATATGCAACGGAGTTCGGTCTACTTTGGTTCTGGCATCCCTACTCACACCGGCACGGAGGAGAACTTCTGTGGTGGAGTAATGCCCATACTGTGCTGCCAGATGAAGTGGAGATGTCCCCAGCTGTGCCACAAGGAGAAAAGCCATACTCAAAGTTCTTCTTAACACACTTTTACTACCATGCACTATTTTATATTTTCTGTTCATATTAGGCAAATTCTATTATCTGTTTACACATCAACTTAAAACTCAAAGAAATGACTTGATGACGCTCATCACATCCTTTTCATGCAGGGCTTCAAGAATTTCCCTACACTCAGTGTAAAAAAGATAATATTTCCTTTAATTCCAACGTTATTTTTTAATCAGATAAACAACCAAAACAAAATTAATTTTAAATGAAATTGGAGACAATTAGAATGAGAGATTTTTCTCAGTATTACGATTTTTCTTAATGATACAACCTCACTAAATTAAACTAAAATATTGATAAAGAGTAATAGTATGCACTTTTATATTAAGTGACTCAAAGCTATTTTCTAGAACTTAAAAACTAAAGCATTTAATGATCTTCTAAGTTTCACTTTTTAAAAAAAATATTTATTTTTTTTATTGAAAAGGCAGAAATACAGAAAGGAGGAGAGAAAGAGAGGAAGATCTTCCATCTGTTAGTTCACTCCCGAAGTGGTCGCGACAGAGCTGCTCCAATCCAAAGCCAGGAGCCAAGAGCCTCCTCTGGTTCTTCCACATGGGTGCAAGCTCCCAGGGCTTTACGGCCATCCTCAACTGCTTTCCCTGGCCAACAGCAGGGAGCTGGATAGAAAGCAGCTAAGCTGGGACATGAACTGCCAGCCCACATGGGATCCCAGTGCATGCAAGGTTAGGAATTTAGCTGCTAGGGTACTGCACCGGGTCCCCTTAGTGATCTTTTTAAAAAGCAAAGTTCGGGTCCGGCAGCATGGCCTAGTGGCTAAAGTCCTTACCCTGAACACACCGGGATCCCATATGGGTGCCGGTTCTAATCCCAGCAGCTCCACTTCCCATCCAACTCCCTGCTTGTGGCCTGGGAAAGCAGTTGAGGATGGTCCAAAGCCTTGGGACCCTGCACCCGCATGGGAGACCTGGAGGAGGTTCCAGGATCCTGGCTTCAGATCGGCGCAGTACCAGCTGTTGCGCTCACTTGGGGAGTGAATCATCGGATGGAAGATCTTCCTCTCTGTCTCTCCTCCTCTATGTATATCCGTCTTTCCAATAAAAATAAATAAATAAATCTAAAAAAAAAAAAAAGAAAGAGGAACAGCTGGGACTTAAACCAGCACTCTGATTTGGGATGTTGGCTGGCTTCATAAGCAGTGGCTTAACCGGCTACAACCCAATTCTAGCCATAGAAACTTTTTCAAGTTTTTAAAGTATTTTCTAGTCTATGAACTTTAAATCATATAATCTTATTTAATCTCTTAATCATCACAATATTATCATTATTCACACTCGGCACTAACACAAAGCTGGTGCGGACATTTGACAGTGGGTAAGATACTGGCTGAGCACCCCTATCAGAGTGCCTGGTTCTGAGTCCTGACTGCTCCCACTTCCGGCTTCCTACTGATGCATGTCCTGGGAGATAGCAAGTGAAGACTCAAGTAACGAGGCTCCTGCTATCCACATGGGAAACCTGGACTGAGTTTTTGGTCCCTAGGTTTCAGCCTGGCCTGGGCCAGCTAAGGACCTAACTACTTTCTAAGATGTACAAGAGCACAAAGATGGAATTAGGAGCAGAGCTGGGACATGAACCCAGGCACTCAGACATGGGCTTCAGGTAGCCCAAGCAGGGCCTTTGTCTCTACGCCAAAGATTAACCCTAAAAGTGATACAGTGTTAAGGGTAGGTCATTGTATAGACTAAAGAAGGTTCCTGAACAATTCTTTCCTCCTCCATTCTGCGCCATACATTTCTATAACTAGGGCACTGTATTATTAAATTCTAATATTTAACAAAAGAATCCCACCAGCCCATTCAACCAACCACTCATTTTGTTCAGATTGTTTGTTAGTCTACTTTCTAAAATTTTTTTTCTATAGATGTTTCTTTCTGATTACCACGTAAATGTGACTGTGTGTCATTAAAAAAAAAAAAAGGCAAGATCCATGAAATTAACAGTGTAGTCTAGAAATAAAACAATGCTGGTAATCTATTATCTTCCCATTTGCCACTCTCTTACCACAAACCCACCCTCAGCTCAGTGGAAACAACTAGTCTGAATTTTATGTCACATACAGCTTTGCTTTCCCTGGTATTACTTGTGTATCCCTAAGTAGTATGCTTTAGTTTTGCCTGCTTTTAATCTTAAACAGAATCATTTCCCTCTGACTTGACTTGCTTTGCTTAACACTATACTCACATAAGGCTTACACATGTTAAGAAATGTACATGTAGCTCACTAAGTTTTATCTACTGCACAATATTTCAACCAAAGAATGAACCATAATTAATACTCTAATGATGGACAATGGAATTGTGTCTAGTTTTGTTGTTATGAATAATACTATTGCTAAATACAGTCTTGTCTGAGTCTCAGAAACATAAAAAAGAACTTCCCTTGGGAATATTCTTATAAGATAAACTATTCTCATAAATTATGAACAAGCTAAAATCTACTAGGTACTGCCAACTATCTTCCAAAATGATTGTAACAATTCATACTTCCTCGAAAAAGTATTCAAGATTCCCTACTTTATTATCTCCTCATCAAGGTTTGATACTGCCAGGATTTTTTTTTTAAATTTGTGTATTCCTATTGTCTTATTTAAAAGGCAGATTTATAGTAAGGAGTGACAGAGACAGAGAGCTATCTTCCACCACTGGTTCACTCCCTAGATGGTCATAATGGTCAAAATTTGGAAGGTCCAAAGCTAGGCGCCTAGGGCTTCCTTCAGGTCTCCTACTTGGGTGCAGAGTCCAAAGGACTTGGGCCATCCTCTATTGCTTTCTTAGGCCATAAGCAGGGAGCTGTATCAAAAGTGGAGCACACACTCCAACACAAACCAACACCCATATGAGATGCCAGCAATGCAGGCAAGTATTAATGTAATAGAACATCCTTTCAACTTAATAGCCATTCTCTTCTGTAAAATACCATATTAAGTAATTCCTCCAATATTCTTTTCCTCAGCTGCTTTTTTATAATTAGTTAAAGGGAATTACTTATGTATTAAGCATACCAATCACTCTAAAGATCTTTATGTATCTACAGTATCAGTATGATATATGTAGATATGGATCTTTTAAAAACTGACATTACAAGAAATCTGTTGGACAACTTCAATCTGTGGGCTGTCATCTTTCATTAGTTCCAGACAGTTCTCAGCATTTAGCTCTTCAAATCATCTCATCCCTATACTCACTCTCCCTGTGGATCTACGATTAGATATACGTTAGATTTGGTTTCATGACTCTTAAATTCTTGTCAGATCATGCTTTTCATCTTAGCCTTCCATCTACTAATTTCCTCTTAAGTTGTTTTTAATCTATTATTAAAATCTTATCTTTGGGCTGGTGTTCAACTTAGCAGTTATGACATCCACGTCCTGTATCGAAGTACCTGAGTCAGCTATCCAGCTCTGGCTACTGCAGACCCTGAGAAGCAGTGACAGCTTGAGTGACTGAGTTCCTTCCACCCATGTGACCTGGGCTGCATTCCTAGTATCTGCTTCCAACCCAGCCCCCAGCCTTGGCCATCAGAGGCATCTCAGGAGTGACTAGTCAACAGGAGCTCCTTCTGTCAACTTTTCTCTCTCCAGCTCTCAATTAAATAAACAGAATTTTAAAATCTTACCTAAGTCCTGTTGATCAGCTTCTGCTAAGTGTCAGGGGATTACTGTTCAAGCTGTTTATTGTTTGTGAGCAGGATTATTTCTGACTGCTCAATTTTTTCAGAATTTCTCTAGAGCACATGAAACCTAGGTATGCAGATGGGTTCCTCTAGACCTTTCCTTCTTTGGAAATTTGCTTTTCAAATAAAAAATAAAAAAAGAAAGAAGCAAGAACTCACTACTTGGGATGCCCACAACCAGTTTCTGAAGTCAATTCTAATACAACTTTTTGCTAATTCTCCTTCTGGGAAGAAGCACATGATGGCTCAAGTATGCATCTCTATCACCCAGATGGAGTTCCAAGTTCCTGGCTCCTGGTTGTTCTTGGCTCTTGGCAAGTGAACCAGTGCATGGGCAATCTGTTTCTCTTTCTCTGTCTGTCTGATCTTCAAATAAAGTGAAAATATTTATTTTAATAGGAAGTTAGTATTGCAGAGAGAAAGGAAGAGGCAGAGATCTTTTATCTGCTGGTTCACGCCCCAAAAGGTCACAATGGGAACAAAGCTGGGAACCAGGCACTTCATCCAGAATTCCCAAACGGTGCAGGGACCCCAGCCTTTGCGCCATCCTCTGTTGCTGGATGCTGGTAGCTGGTCAGGAAGTGGAGCAGCTGGGATATGAATTGGTGCCTATGTGCGAAACCAACACCACAAGCAGAGGATCAGCCTGTGTGTTAACCCCTACATATTTACTTTAAAAGTTTTAAATTATTTTCTTTAAAAGAGTTTATCAGAAAGAATTAACTTTTTTTTCCCTGCTTACATGCAGTTATCTCCTGATATGCCACACCCGTAATCTTTTTGTTGTCGTTCTTAAGATTTATTATTTATAGGCCCAACACGATGGCTGAATTGGTTAATTCTCCTCTCCTCAAATAGCTGCAATGGCCAGGACTGAGCCAGGATGAAGACAGGACCCTAGAACTCCTTCTAGATATTCTGAGTAAGTGGCCATATTCCACTGCTTTCCCAGCTACAGTAGCAGGGAGCTAGATAGGCAGTGGCTTAATCCACAGTAAGTTTACTTTAAAGTAATACAGAAAGTATGTAGATGGAGTCACAGAGGAAACAAGACTCAGTGCGGTTAGCAAACTTTTAAAGCTGGATGAAAGGTACACAGAGTGAATTTTTAAATAAAATTTCCCATAGTAAATGTTTTGGTTATGATGAAAGCTACAAAACAAAAATGGAAAATAGCAAAAATAGCAAATTTGGTATCTTTGTCACCAGTAGGAAAGTTAATCTGGATTCCTGGTCTTCAGTGTTATCAAGATCATTCCTTTTAATGTACTCCTAGAATTAAACAGTTATGGTTTTTGCCTCCCCCACTTTAGCTTTCTATACCTACCAGTACTTTATTTACATTCCTTTCTTCCTCTTAGATCATGTTTACAACAGTTCTATTAATACAGACTAAAAATGCAAACTTTTTCCTTTTAGGAAATTATAATTGTAATTTTTATCTGTTACTATCGGCACTGTAAATTCTACCTGTGTTTTTTCTAAGACTTTTACCTTGAAACCCAAGAAACAACATTTTATATTCATCCCACAGTAGTATATCCTACAGCTCCAAAGAAAAAGTCTCTGGATACTTAGACAAACTTATCCAGTATCAAAGATTATATATTTCATTCCCTTTAAAAGACAGTTCTCATTGTAAAATAGCAAACAAATTTATATATTAATCTCTTACCACTTGTCAACACAATGTTCAATTGTAATCTAGAAAACTCAAAAGTGATAACAAACACAACATTAAAACCATTCCTTACCCAGTCTGTGGTAAAAGGAGCTCCATTTGCCATCAAAATACGAACTTCATCATCTTGACCTGCTCGCGCTGCTTCTAAAAGCTTCTTTCCCAAATCTACCAGGGACATCTAAACAAAACACAGAAGAGTTGAACATCAAAATCTTCATTTACATACTATGACATGATTTCCCCCCACTATCTGTATTAATAAAGTCAATTCACAATTATCTCTTCAAAAGACTACAGTACTGTTGATCTAAAACCACAGATCACACAAAAGCAATTTATATGTGAACTTTTGGAATGCACTTCCCTTTCTCAGTGAATTTCTTCCCAGAATAAAACTAGTTTGACTTTTTCAAATGCAGTTGATAAAAGACAGTTCTCTGTAGGAAAAACTTGATCTAAAATCTAAAACTAGCAACTAATTGTTTTCACTGGAGGAGGTCCATCTAAAAGAAATTATTTCTAAAAGTAAATACAGTTCAAGACACTATCATCTGTTAGCTGTACAAAACAAACTAAATCTATTTAAATAAACCTACTATATGCTCCAGCTATTCCATACCTGGGAATATATCCAAAGGAAATAAAGTCAGTGTATTAATGATTTACTTCTAGCACTTCAAATACTACAGAAGAGACTGGGAATCAACTTAGATGTCCATAACTTACGACTAGATAAAGAGACTGTGGAATGGAGTATTACTCAGCCCTAAAACAAAGAATGAAATCCTGATAACTGCAACAAATGGATGGAACTGGAGATCATTCTGCTAAGTCAAACAAGCAAAAGCTCAGAAAGAAAAATACCACATTTCCTCTTTAAAAATACTTATTTTAATTTGGAAGACAGATTTACAGACAGAAAGATCTTCCATCTGTTGGTTTACTCCCCAAATGGCTGGGTCTGAGCCAATCTGAAGCCAGGGCACGGGAGTTTCTTCTGGGTCTCTCAAATGGATACAGGGTTCTGAGGTTCTGGACCATCCTCCATTGCTTTTTCCAGGCCACAAGCAGGGAGCCAGATGGGGAGTGGAACAGCAGGGACACTGACATTAAAATGGGCTGCCAATGCTTGGAAGCAGAGGATTTGCCAGGTGAGCCATCACACCAGCCATTTTCTCTTACTTGTGGAAGTTAACACAGAGTATAAACATTTCATGTCGGGGGCAGAGCTGTTGTATGGCAAGTTAAGCCTCTTACTGCAGCACTAGCATTTCACATGGGTGCCAGCTGCTGTTCCAGCTGCTACATGTCTGATCCACTTCCCTACCTAGCCACCTAGGAAAGCAGCAGAGCATGGCTCCATCCCCAGGGCCCCTGTACCCACATGTGAGACCGAGAAAAAGCTCCTGACTCCTAACTTCAAATCAGCCCAGCTTCAGCCATTGTGGCCATTGGGGAATGAGCCAGCAAACAGAAGCTCTCTGTGTTTCTTCTCTGTAATTCTACCTTTTGAATAAAAATAAATCTTTAAATAAAAAATATCATTAAGACAGCTTCATTGAATCATGTCATACGAATAATAATACATTCCTCTTTTCATGTGTTATGAATATCTTACTTGGTGATGTTTTCCAGAAAAAACCTATGATAATTCTGCATATGAAATAGTAACTGTTCAGAAATTTTGAGTCAGTGTTTTCCATCTTTGTGCATACAAGGTACATTTAAGTTCTTCTCAAACACAAATCACATTCCATGAAAATCAAGAAGGAGACCAAAAACATCATGAATATAGGTCTTATTAAAAAACTAGAAAGACTGCATCTTATTTCGAATTCAGGGTATCTGAAAAGGCTAATGCCCCAGCCTAAAGAGTGGTGTGTGTCCCTCTTAATAAGAAAAGTGAAAATACAAAGGTACCTCAAAAACTTCATGGAAGACAGAATGAATGAATGTGCACCTCCAAACATTTTTTCCAATGTCCTCATATGGTAAAAGCTCATAGTAAAAAAAAAAAAGACTGAATGCTGAATGCATCAGAAGTGCTCAAATCCAAGTGATGAGGGGGAAAAAATATCACATTTCAGGGCAGAGAAAACTGATGAGCAAACAGTGGTGTCAGTAGACTACCTGACTTCAAATCTTGGTGACTGTCAGTGTTAGCAGCACTGCCCTTCAGAGGACCTCCCGTACACTCACAGAAGCAATTTTGGAATTGAGAGTAGAGAAGTTCTAGTAGCATTTAATGTGCAAGTGCCAGGGAAACTAGCCATCCAGCAACACAGAAACAACCCTGTACCGCAGAGAATTATCACATGTTCTAGATGATTTTATAAGATCCCTCCAAATATATCTAAGGCTGGAAACTAATAAGTAAACAAAATATATTTTTCCAATGTTAACATATCTAAAATTTCTAGACTGCAACTAAACTACACAGATATTGGTTTTATTCAGCAATCTATGATTTATTAAGAGCTATTTATGATTCAGAATCAAGATGGCAGATTAGAGTAAGGACATGTTTAAACAGAGAAACATCAGCCAGTGTGAAGCAGAGAGGGCACATTCCAAGAAACAGGAGAAGACAGAACGACAGCAGAGGGGTGTGTGGAGACTGACAGACATGGAAAAGCAGGGGCACAAAGGTGTGGTGTTGCCGTGACCGATAACCCAGTGGCATTCATTGAGTGGCAATCTGAATTGCACCAGCAGCTGGAACTCCAACAGCAATAAAATGACAAACAGCATTCACCAGGAGCTCAGGAAGTAAACTCAAAGAACTGCCCATCCTGCTGGTCTGTTTGATTTTACCAGAAGCAGAGACACAGTGGCAGGTCCCAGATGGGTTTTGCAGGAACGGTGTACATTTCACAGCCTTGTTTGCCATCTAGTGCCAGATCAGGTGCCATTTTGTGTAGTGAGCCAAAGGCTAAGGGACAGGAATGTGCATGCACTGAGCTGGAAGTGAACTCATTCCTGACTCACTGAACGGCAACAACATGGCATCCTACAGGTTCCATCCACGATAGGTCCAGGTAGCTCTCAGACCTGATGGCCAGCAGATCAAGTAACTCTAGTAGTGGCACATCAGGTGCCTTTTTGTACAGTGTGGAAAAACTTAAAGATTGCAGGGACAACAGTGATCTGAGCATGCGCTGAGCTGGGAAAGAACTCACTGAACTCTGCATTGCCCTGGTTCTGCAGGGCAAATAATATCGACTCTGGCATTGTACAGGTCAAAATAGGTACGTGTGGCCTCCAGACCTAACAGCCAACAGGTTCCAGCAAGATCAGCACCACCAATAATCTTGATATATAGGACAACTGGTGTCTCCCTAATCCTGGGACCTGCTCCAAACGGAAGTGGGAGAAAGGTTGCAGAGACAACGGAGCAGCTTCAGCACAAAATCACAGGAGGTGGAGAGTGGTGAGCCAGGAGCTGGGACTACAGAAACCATGGTGGAAGTCTAACATACAAACGCAGACTTGGAATTCGCTGGAGGGAGTGGCACAGCTGACTGCAAACAAACAGCCATGTACCAACTGCAATAAGTAAAATCAAACTTTAGACCTGTGGGTGACAGAGCTTAGAAAGCTGCCCCAAGCAGAAGAATCTGAGAAACAGAAGTACAATGACCAAGAGCAAAAGAAGCAAAAGAAGTGACAGAGGCACAACAAATATTATTGACAACTCCCCTGCAAAGGAGCAAAACCCTTTGTCAACAGAGGGAAACATCAAGGAAATGGGGGAAGCAGAGCTGGATCAAGCTGAAAGAAGTATTCAAGAATTGAAAGACACTATTAAGAGGCCAAATAAAGAGTTATGGGTGTCCAAGAAGGTGCAGAAAGAGAAGCTGGGTTTAAAAATGTATTTAATAGGGCCTGGCATTGCATGTGCCAGGATCCCATATGGGTGCTGTTTCTAATCCCGGCAGCCCAGCTTCCCATCCAGCTCCCAGACTCTGCACCCGGGTGGGAGACGCAGAAAAGACTCCGCTCCGGGCTCCTGGCTTTGAATCGGCGCAGCTCCACTCCTTGCAGCTGCTTGGGGAGTGATTCAGTGGATGGAAGATCTTCCTCTCTATCTCTACTCCTCTCCGTATATCTGATTTTTCAATAAAAATAAAATAAATTTTCAAAAAACAATTTTTTAATGAATTTAATGAAATAAGACAAAAATCTCCTAATCTGAACCAAGAATTGGAAAACAACATCCAGGAGGTGTATAGAACTCCCAATAGAGTTGACCAAAAGCGTTCTTCAGCACAACACATGATAATCGAGCTCTCTTCAAACATAAGGAAAAGATTCTTAAATGTACACATGAAAAAAATCAACTGACATATATAAAAGAATGCCAATGAAACTCACAGGAAACTTTACAGGCCAGAAGAGAAGGGAGTGACATATTCCAGATTTCTAAAAGCAAAAATTGTTGGCCCAGAATCACATACCCAAAGCTTCCCTTTGTCTTTGAAAATAATACTTGGGCCCGGCAGCATGGCCTAGCGGCTAAAGTCCTTGCCTTGAAAGCCCCGGGATCCCATATGGGCGCCGGTTCTAATCCCGGCAGCTCCACTTCCCATCCAGCTCCCTGCTTGTGGCCTGGGAAAGCAGTCGAGGACGGCCCAAACGTTTGGGACCCTGCACCCGCGTGGGAGACCTGGAAGAGGTTCCTGGTCCCAGCATCGGATTGGGGCGCATCAGCCCGTTGCGGCTCCCTTGGGGAGTGAATCATCAGATGGAGGATCTTCCTCTCTGTCTCTCCTCCTCTCTGTATATCCAGCTTTCCAATAACAATAAAATCTTTAAAAAAAAAAAAGAAAGAAAAGAAAATGATACTTAAAGATGTTCTCTCACACAGAAGAGGAATAGCACCCAGGAAAACTGAAGGTAAATGTAAAGAACAGCCCAGTAAAGTAACAACAGAAGACTAAATCAATGAACAACCCTTTGTTACAATGACAGGACCTAATTATCACCCATTCGGATTAACCCTTAATGTAAATGGATTAAACTCAACAATCAAATGTCACAGATTAGTAGGCTGGCTTAAAAAAACAAAACCTATCCGTTTGCTGCCTACAGGAGACATATCTCACTAACAAAGTACAGCAGAAACTACATCTCATGGATTTTTTTTTTTAAAGATTTATTCATTTTATTACAGCCAGATATACACAGAGGAGGAGAGACAGAGAGGAAGATCTTCGATGATTCACTCCCCAAGTGAGCTGCAACGGGCCAATGCTGCGCCGATCCGAAGCCGGGAACCTGGAACCTCTTCCGGGTCTCCCACATGGGTGCAGGGTCCCAATGCATTGGGCCGTCCTCGACTGCTTTCCCAGGCCACAAGCACGGAGCTGAATGGGAAGTGGAGCTGCCGGGATTAGAACCGGCGCCCAAATGGGATCCCGGGGCTTTCAAGGCGAGGACTTTAGCCGCTAGGCCACGCCGCCGGGCCCATGGATTTTTTTTTTTAAGATTTATTTTCATTACAAAGTCAGATATGCAGAAATGAGTAGAGACAGAGAGGAAGATCTTCCATCCAACGATTCACTCCCTAAGCGGCTGCAACGGCCGGAACTGTGCCAATTCGAAGCCAGGAGCTTCTTCCGGGTCTCCCACACGGGTGCAGGGTCTCAAGGCTGTGGGCCATCCTTGACTGCTTTCCCAGGCCACAAGCAGAAAGCTGGATAGGACGTAGGGTTGCCAGGACTAGAACCAGTGCCCATATGGGATTCTGGCACTTGTAAGGCGAGGACTTTAGCCCCTAGGTTACCACGCTGGGCCCTGATTTTTTTTTTTTTTTTCACTTTCATCTTCAAAACACTTTCTTTTTCATTAAATTCTTCACTGACGGGCTCGGCGGCGTGGCCTAGTGGCTAAGGTCCTCGCCTTGATCCCATATGGCTGCTGGTTCTAATCCCGGCAGCTCTACTTCCTCTCTATCTCTCCTCCTCTTAGTATATCTGACTTTGTAATAAAAATAAAATAAATCTTAAAAAAAAAAAAATTCTTCACTGACTCAGATCATATAGTAGCATCTTTTCTTCAAGAAGATTCTTGATTTTCTTTTCAGTGACACATTAGTCATTCAGTAGCATGTTATTTAACCTCTGGGCATTTTTTTTCTTCCTATTGTTGATTTTGTTTTGCGGTTTTTCATTTAAGGGGATGTATAGTAGTAACTATGTAATGGAGATTATCATATCATACCCAGATGTGAGCATACAATGCAGTATGAATCTCTACTTCCAGATCAAAGATGGACTCCCGGGCCGGGCACTGTGGTCTAGCGCCTAAAGTCCTCACCTTGAATGCCCTGGGATCTCATATGGGCGCCGGTTCTAATCCCAGCAGCTCTACTTCCCATCCAGCTCCCTGCTTGTGGCCTGGGAAAGCAGTTGAGGATGGCCCAAGACTTTGGGACCCTGCATCCGCGTGGGAGACCTGGAAGAGGTTCCAGGTTCCAGGCTTCAGATCGGCGCAGCACCGGCTGTTGCGGCTCACTTGGGGAGTGAATCATCAGATGGAAGGAAGATCTTTCTCTCTGTCTCTCCTCCTCTCTGTATATTTGACTTTGTAATAAAAATAAAATAAATCATTAAAGTAAAAGATGGACTCCCAATGAAACTGTTAACTCTATCTTGGCAATAGGAGGCTGGACCTCTGTCATTGTCCAGGCCTGCAATGATGGACATATGACTATTTGTGAAGAACTATACTATAGTAATAATACAGGGGTACTCAATGGGGGAAGGGGAAGAGAATTGGGGAGGGGGGGAGGGAAATCCCAAGGCCTGTGGAATTGTATCACAGAATAATGTTACCAATGTGTCACGCTGTAGTCCACATCAACACAATAACTGTATCCACATCTCTTACAGAGTCTCCAAATAATCTATATACATCCCCTGTCTACTGTAAATCATCTTTAAACTAGTACAGTTGTTTAGGAAATGAGAAAAAAACTATCTGACCACCTAGTACATAGCATATGAGCTGCAGGGCTCTGTGCAGGGGCAGCTGTGACCATGTTGCTTCCTAACATGACGCTCAAAGGTGTAATCAAGCAGCAATTTCATGCACAGGTGCAAGCATTTGACTACGATCACTGTGTCATATAGTGCAATCAGTTCAGAAATTGATTGTTTATGCATATTTTACTAGAGATCAACTTTCTTCAATTTTAAGATCTCCAGAACACTTAATGTCTACTAACTAGCAACTTGTGCTAACACATTCTGACACCGCCATCTAGTGGCTAGTGTAATAACTACATTACATAAAATGTAATAACTACATTTTAAAGTTATTTTGGTTTAAATTTGCAAAATTTATAGTTCATAAGTCTTTTATGAAGACTATAATAGCTACTGGGCAGGAAGATACTCTATAAAATTGTAGAAGATAAAATTTCTTGTAAACTGCTATCAGCAATCTACATAGGATATGAATAAAAACAAAATTTAAGATAATATACTTAACACACCTTGAATTATTCCACATCAAAAATTTTAGAATAAATTTCTATATATCATTTTTATGTCCAATGAGTGCAATTACAAATTCAATAACAATTCTAAAGTTTATCACAGGATTTTTCATTAGTTAGTTGAAAGGCAGACAGCTCACTACTAATCACCGGTTCTCTTGCCAGATGCTGGTGCTAACAAGCAGGACTGGGGCCTGGCCGAAGCCAGGAGCAAATCCCAGAGCCAGGAACTCAATCAGGGTCTCCAAAGCATGAAGAGCTGGGATTTGATCTACTACCTGCTATGCCCAGGATACAGATTAGCAGCAAGCTGGACTCAGGAGCAGAGCCAGGACTCAACCAAAAAACTTCCAAATGGGACACAGGCATCCTAAATACCACCTTAACTGCCTGCCCCTTAACAAACAGCTCAGCACTACGGACACATCAGAAGTCTTGAAAACGTTCATACCGTCTGACTTCATAATTCTACTCACATAAATCCATCATAATGAAGCTACACAAAACATTAGTAATATCGTTTAAAAGAGAAAAACTAAAGTAAAAATAATGATTAAAGAAATTAAGACATCAAAAAAAATTCACATTTTTATATTATTGCATTTATTATAGAAAATTCTTGAGCACATACAGAGTAGACAATAGTATAACATAGTAATAGCCAATCACTTCCTGCCAAATACATTATTTTACAGCAAGTATTGGACGCCATGTAATTTTATCTGTAAATACTCAGTATAGCTATCCAAAAATAAAAATGCCTTTCAAACATAATGTAATATTCATGATATTCCTTTATCACTGACATTTATCTATGTCAGCACACAAAAATCTAAAAATTCTTTTTACTACCTGTGTAGTTGAATGAATAGTTTCCCCACTGCTGTGTAGATTCTAATCCCCATCCGACCTTTCATGGCAAAAGGCAGTCAGCTGATACGACTGAGCCTCTCACGACTGTGAGAGTAGCCTGGGTTACCCAGGTGGGCCCAAGGTAGTCACCAAGAGCCTTTCTAAGAAGGAAATGGAGCAGGAACTGTGGCTCAGTGAGTCAACTGTCTGGCTGGAATGCCTATGAACTTTATCAGAGTGCCAGGGACTGAGTTCTACCTCCACTCTGCTCCTGTTTTCTGCTAAAAATGTGTCTAGGGAGCAGTGGATGATGGTCCTAGCACTTGGGACACTCAGATGGAGTTCTTCGCTCTCGGCTTCAGCCTGGCCCAGCCAGCACCAGATGTTGCAGGCATTTGCAGAGTGAACCAGAGGATGGAAGGTATCTCTTCCTGTGTGTGTCACTCTGCTTTTCAAATAAACAACAAAAAGCCATGTGCGGTCCATGGAAGACAGGGAACACATCAAAACAGGGCATCCTTCCTTCTCTGGTGCTCATTTGACTAACAGGCCAATTATTAAATGATGACAATACCTAACATTTATGCACACAACAGGAACTTCAAAAATATAAAAAAACTTAAAAATTTTGTTAAACAAATTTTTTGAACTCCACAGTTTTCATAGTACACATTTCCATAAACTTTGTGAAATAGCCTCAGTATACATACAAGTGCATGCAGAGAAACTAAGACTATTATTTCACTCAACCTTACAACACTATGTAGTAGGAAGATTATTATCATTTAAAAGATAAGGAAACTGAAGCACAGAAGGTCACACTATCAAAGATCAAAGTGTTATCTACAATAGAAGATCCTTGGAAGAAAGATAATTTATGTCTTTCAACTAGGTTTCTTATCTTTCTCTTTAACCACTGACATTCCTCAATTCTCATTTTCAACTTTCTTTCTTAACATTCTCTCCTTTGGCAGATATTATTTTTTCAGCAATGACAACCTGAAAACTTCCAAATCAACCTCTTAGTCCATGGTTGTCCCAGAGACCCAATATCCAACTGCTCATGAATATCTCTACCTGTAAATCCCAAGGAAGTTCAAAATTCAAAGTGTCCAAGCACTAGTTTGCTCCCCAGTTCAGAAACCTTACAACCCTCCTTACAAATGGTTCTAATCCTGATGGCCCTGTTTACCATCTAGCTCCCTACTTGTGGCCTGGGAAAGCAGTCAAGGATGGCCCAAAGCCTTGGGACCCTGCACCCACATGGGAGACCTAGAAGAGGCTCCTGGCTTTGGATTGGCGCAGCTCCAGCAATGGTGGCCACTTGGCGAGTGAATCAGCAGATGGAAGATCTTCCTTTTTGTCTCTCCTCCTCTATATATATCTGACTTTCCAATAACAAATAAATTAATTTAAAAAAAAAGATTTGCCACTTTTACTTCTTTCATCTCTCAGTTTACTCTTTCCACCTGGCACAGGCCTAACGATCTGTTGGCTTGTATTCCACGTCACAATCTTGACCCATTATCTCAATTCACTCTCTCTTAGAAACTTTACAAACACAATATGGTCTATACTTTATTTCCTGCTCTTCTCTAATCATTGCTGCACTCTACTACTGAATTTCCTAATCATTCTTAAGCAGTTAACTCATAAGTTGACTCAGCTAAAGTCAAACTCTTCACCCTGGAGAAATGTGACACCTATTGCTATCACCCCTAAACACAGCACTTCACACCTCTGCCACTGAACTCCAGGCTTGACAGTCTGTTTTCTTAGGTTCTGTTTCTTATCTTGGGACATCCAAACAAGGCTTTCTCTCCAATTTTTTTTCTCTCCATTTTTCCAATTCCCATTTTCGTCATGCTTACTCCTACTTGGCCTTCAGAGTTCAGTGTGTCTCTGTACAGGCCTTCCCTGACACCCCTAAAGGAACTCAAGTGCCCTACCTTTGTACTTTTTCAGCATCACATCACTGTTACGGCACTGACCACAGCATATCAAATCTGTTGACTTGGCTACAACTTGTCATTGTGCCTGCACTATGGTATCAGGTGTATATTCAACAAACATTCATTAAATGAATAATGTCTAGAACATAAAACTCCAGAGATACATGGGGCAATCAGTAAAGTTGTGACTTTTTCTTAATTTGAAATGTAGAGAAACAAGAAAAAAAAAAAAAAACAGAAAAGTAGAAAGATAGAAGGAGCTATTTTACCGTGTACTTCACAATCCTCCTGCCCACCTCACTCCACCTAACCCCACCTCCCATCCCATGCCTGCGACAGGCAGACCTAAGTCAGACTGAATTCAGAAGCCTCGAACTCAGTCTAGGTCTCCCATGGGATGGCAGGGAATCAAACACTCAAGTCAACATTTGCTGCATCCCAAGGTACACATTATCAGGAATTCGGAATAGAAAGCAGATCCCCGGGCCCAGCGGCGTGGCCTAGCGGCTAAAGTCCTCGCCTTGAAAGCCCCGGGATCCCATATGGGCACCGGTTCTAATCCAGGCAGCTCCACTTCCCATCCAGCTCCCTGCTTGTGGCCTGGGAAAGCAGTCCAGGACGGCCCAAGGCCTTGGGAACCTGCACCCATGTGGGAGACCTGGAAGAGGTTCCTGGTTCCTGGCTCTGGATCGGCGCGCACCGGCTGTTGCGGCTCACTTGGGAGTGAATCATCGGATGGAAGATCTTCCTCTCTGTCTCTCCTCCTCTCTGTATATCTGACTTTGTAATAAAAATAAATAAATCTTAAAAAAAAAAAAAGAAAGCAGATCCAAGACTCAAACCCAGGCACTGCAAACATGGGTTGCAGGTACCACAAGTAGTATCTTAACCATTGTGCCAGAAATCTACCACAAGCCATAATATCTGACTTAAATTTATTTATTTATTTATTTGGAAAAAAAAAAAAAAAAAAACAGAACTATAGAGAGGAAGAGAAAAAAAGATCTGCCATCTGCTGATTCACTCCCCAAGTCAGAAGTCAGGTCAAAGTCAGAAGTCTGAAATTTCACCAGGTCTCCCATGCAGATGGTAGGTGCCCTTGTATTTAGACCATCTTTCGTTGCTTTCCTGAGGGCAATAGCAGGGAGCCATATTGAAAGAAGAGCAGTCAGGACTGGAACAGGAACTCGTAAAGGACCGAAATCAGGGTTCACATACAAAGGCAGTATTGCAGGCAAGCAGCTTAACGCACTGCACCATGATGCTGCCATATCCAACTTTTAACAGATTTTTCTTAATTTGAAAGCAGGGTTATCGGGTGGATGAGGTAGGGAGACAGAGAGAACCTTCTGTTTGCTGGTCCACTCCCCAGATGGCCATAATGGCCACGGTTTGACCAGGCCAAAGCCAGGAGCCCAGAGCTTCTTCCCATACCCATGTGGTTATGGGAGCCCAAACACTTGGGACGTGTTTTGTTTTGTTTCTAAAAAAAAATTTTTTTGTAATTGGAAAGGCAGATATACAGAGAGAAGGAGATACAAAGAGAAAGATCTTTCATCCACTGGTTCACTGCCCAAGTGGCTGCAATGGCCGGAGCTAAACCAATCCAAAGCCAGAAGCCAGGAGCTTCTTCCGGGTCTTCCACGTGGGTGCAGGGTCCCAAGGCATTGGGCCGTCCTCGACTGCTTTCCCAGGCCACAGCATGGAGCTGGATGTAAAGTAAATCAGCCAGGATATGAACCAGCACCCATATGGGATCCCAGCAGATGCAAAGCAAGTGTTTAACCACTAAGCTACTGCACCAGGTCCTGGGCCATGTTTTTCTAGGTACATGAGCAGAGACCTATAATGGAAGTAGAGCAGCCAGGATTTGAACTGGTATCCATATGGGATACTGGAGCCTCTGGCATTGGCTTAATTAACTGTGCCACAACACTGGTCTCGATATCTAGTAAATACTATAAGAACATTTACAGCTATCACAATTGCTCAACTGACTTATCCTTCACCTGCAAGCACCGGGATCTCATATGGGTGCCAGTCCGTGTTCTGGCTGCTGCATTTCCAAACCAGGTTCTTGCTAAGGTGCCTGGGAAGCAGTGGAATACGGCCCACATGGGAGACACAGAAGAAGCTCCTGGTTTCCTGCTTCAGACCAGCCCAGCTCTGGCTGTGGCAGCCAAATGGCTAGTGAACCAGAGAACGCAAGATTGATCTCATTCTCTAAATATATCTAACTCTGACTTTTGAATAAAATAAATATTTAAAAAGAGAGACAGATATGTGCTAACTAAATTTCTTACAATTAAACAAGGCTGAAACAGCTGCATATTCTATCCATTGGCAGTAACTCAAATGGACTCACCCAAAATTCTGAGGTCAATTCTATGCTTTCTTCGTAAAAAAAGGAAAATTGGGAGTTACAGGCTTCATTTGGAACACTCAGAAATTACCCCCTGGAGCTTGTGTTATGGCACAGTTGGTTACGCCTCAGTCTACAGCACCAGCATTTCATATGAGTACCAGTTCAAGTCCCAACTGCTCCATTTTCGATCTAGCTACCTGCTAGTGTCCCTGGGACAGCAGAGGAACAGCCCTAGTGCTTGGCCCCTGCACTCACTTGGGACACCTAGAGGAGGTTCCTGGCTCCTGGCTTTGGCCTGGCCAAGGTCTGGCCATGGCAGCCATTTGGGAAGTGAACCAGTGGATGGTAAACCTCTCCTCCCTCCCCTTTCTGTTTTCCCTTCTCCCTCTATAACTCTGACTTTCAAAGAAAGAAAATACATCTTGCCCAAAAACCAGGTAATGAAACAAAGTATGAAAGCAGACATTTAGTACAGCAATTTGATAATACTTGTGACACCTGTGTTGCACTTAAAAATTAAAAATTATTCTTGTACCTGCCAAGCTAGTATAAAAAAGTCCAAGCAGGAAGTCAGAACTTATCTAACAACAAACAACAGTATTACAAAGCAAGAGCACCTCAGGGTCACTCTAAATAAGTATCAAACTGAGTTTAAAACCTTCAACTGAGCATATTACAGAACTGAGCTGTCCATACGGAGTACCAAAAGCGGCAATGTGGCTAGTCCAAATTGAGCTGTGTTCCAACACAGCAGATATGAAAACTCAGTGCCAACAAAAAAATGCAGCACCACAACTTTTCAGATGATTACTTGTTGCAGCATTTTTAAAATAAGAAATGCAGGCACTTTTTTAGAAACTAAATCTAATAAAATCACCCATTTTATGAGATGGATAGGCTTTTCCTCTAAAACTATGAGACAGTAAGGCCTTTGGCCTTGTAAGATCACAGACATGAAGGGACCCATGAATTCTATTACATTCTCATCTTTACAACTCATTATGCCTTCACCCCACTCAACTACTGGTTTCTTCTAAATCACATGTATTCATCCCATGGAGAAACTGAGGCTTGAAAAAAAAAATAGCTGAAACTATGGCTGGAACTAGCCAGAAGGTGGTGTTCAAACAGAGGCGGGAGCAGGGGGCAGCAGTACAGGGCAGCGGGTTAAGTCACTACTTTTTTTTTTTTTTTTTTTTGTATTTCCTGCCTTTCTTTTTTAAGATTTATTTATTTTTATTACAAAGTCAGACATACAGAGAGGAGAGACAGAGAGGAAGATCTTCCGTACGATGGTTCACCCCCCAAGTAAGCCGCAATAGCCGGTGCTGTGCCGATCTGAAGCCAGGAACCAGGAACTTCTTCCAGATCTCCCACACAGGTGCAGGGTCCCAAAGCTTTGGGCCGTCCTCTTCTGCTTTCCCAGGCCACAAGTAGGGAGCTGGATGGGAAGTGGAGTTGCCGGGATTAGAACCGGTGCCCATGTGGGATCCTGGCGCGTTCAAGGCAAGGACTTTAGCCGCTAGGCCACGCTGCTGGGCCCTAAGCCACTACTTCTAATGCTACCTCCCATTTTGAACTGCTGCCCCCAGTTCTAACAGAGCTTCCTACTAGCGCCCCCAAAGAAGGCAGATTATGAGCTAAGTTCTTGGGACCCTGCCACCTGCATGGGAGACCACAATGGAGTTCCTGACTCTTGATTTCCATCTGGCCCAGATTAAGCTTTTACAGCCTTGTGAAGAGTGAACGAGTGGATAAGAAATAGTTTCTATCCCTAACTTCTGCCTTTTAAATTAAAAAGTCAGAACTCCCCTACTCCCCTCACACACCCATCAGGGAAGCATAAAAAGCTTGTCACTATAACAAACTGTCAATATCCTGCACAAGGAAAGGAATGCATACATTCTCCTCAATACTTTCAATATCCAGTCCTTCCGTTTCAGTGCCTCTAGTCTTATTTACTCCTGGCCTCATTCATTAACCATAACAGTGTGTCTTAGCTGACCTACCTCTAGCTTCTCCAGCCTACAACCAGGCAATCCCCCCCAAAATATAATTTCATTTAATTAAACATTTCTGCGTGAGCCTCAGCACAGCAGCTGCCCTCAAGGAATGCACCATGTAGTTAGAAAGGACTTACACATCAGACTTCCCTCAACCACCACTATATCTCCCACTAACATTTTGAAAAGGAGTCCAGTTGAGAAAAAGAACAATTCACCTTTTTCTTTTTTTTTAAGATTCTTTTTATTGGAAAGGCAGAGATACAGAGAGAGGAGATGCAGAGAGATCTTCCATCTGATGGCTCCTCCCTAAATAGCTGTAAAAGCATGAGCCGAACTAGTCTGAGCCAGGAGCCAGGAACTTCTCCAACTCCCACCTGGGTGCAGAGGTTCAAGGACTTGGACCCTCCTCCACTGCCTTCAAAGGCCATCACAGCAGGGAGCTGGATCGGAAGTGTGGCTGCCAGACTTAAATCAGCACTTACATGGGATGGTACCATACAGGTTTAGCTTGCTATACCACAACAGCCCCAAACCTACCCTATCAGGGATTCCACTGCTACAAAGCAACCCTAACTTCTTGTATACTCTTAAACAGAGGGACATGCATGTTTATAGAAACATAATTTATAAAAAGGAAAATACTACAAATAACCCGACAATCCATAAGCCAAAAAAATTATAAAATTTTTCAAATATAAAAATAAGGATCCAGCAAGAAGATGGTATAGCACAATAATCTTCTGCCTGCAGTGCTAGCATCCCATATGGGTGCCAGGTCATGACCTGGAGGCTCCACTTCCGATCTAGCTCTATGCTTATGACCCAGGAAAGCAGCGGAGGATAGCCCAAGTCCTTGGACCCTCTAACCTTGTAGGAAACCTAGAAAAAGCTCTGTTTCAAATTGGCTCAGCTCCAGCCACTGTAGATATTTAGAAAATGAACCAGCAGATGGAAGATCTCTGTCTCTCCTTCTTTCCATAAACCTGCCTTTGCAATAAAAGTAAATAAATCTTTTTTTAAATAAAAAGTATGTGTATGTATACATATAACATATATGGACAAGGGTACCTCAAAAAATTTATGAAAAAATTTAGAATCCAAAAAGGTTTACTTTGGAGCAAAACGTTTGAAACCCATGTACATGGGGATCTTAGAACAATCGTGGAGAATACATATTATGGAAAAAATAAACCTGGAGCGGACATCTGGCACAGCAGTGAAAATGCTGGTTGGAATGCCTTCATGCCACGAGACTGCCTGGTTCAACTATACACCTTCTGCTCTAGCTCCCTGAGGAGGCACACCCTGGGACGCAGCTCATGTAAATGGTCCCTGCCTCCATGTGAGAGACTCAACTGAGTTCCCAACCCCTGACTTTGGCCTTGCCCAGCCCTAGCCACTGTGGATATTTGGAGACTGATCTACTGAATGGAAAAAAGTTCTTTCTCTCAATTTCTCTTTGTATTTCAGATAAAAAATGAGAATAAAATAGGACTGGCGCGGTGATCCAAAGGGCTGATCCTCTGCTTGTGGCACTGGCATCCCGTATGGTGATCGTTTAGAGCCCCAGCTGCTCCACTTCCCATCCAGCTCCTTGCTTATGTCCTGGGAAAGCAGCAGAGGATGGCTCAAGTCCTTGGGCTCCTCTACCCACATGGGAGACGCAGAAGAATCTCTTGGCTCCAGACCAGCTCAGTTCCAGCTATTGTAGATGAAAGCTCTTCCTCTCTCTCTTTATAAATCTACCTTTTGAATGAAAATCAATAAATCTTAAAAATTGTAATTGGTGCTGTATACTTGATACTAAACCACAGGAACAGGAAGTACAACATCTTTTTTTTTTTTTTTAACATTTATCTTATTTATTTGAAAGGCAGAGAAGGCAGAAGGACGAGAGAGCAAGCCACCTTCCATCCACCATTTCACTACCCAAATGGCTACAATGGTCAGTTTCGGGCTAGGGCAAATGCAAAAGCCTAGAACTTCCTCCTGATCTCCCACATTCTGGCAGGGGCCCAAACATCTGGGCCATCGTCTGCTGCTTTCCCACATGCTTTAGCAGTGAGCTAGATAGGAAGTTGAGCAATCAGGACTTAACCCACTATGCTGCAACATCTATCTTTAATGATACTAAGATTAATAACTAGGTTAGTGATACCTTCATCTTTTTATTTTGAAACTAGTAATCTATGGAGTTATGTTTTGGCACCAACTGAATGTCTAATTCTCAATCAACCCTTTCTGTCTACATTTTAACATTCATTAACCATCATGACCAAAGTCAATTATTTCATAATACATTCTATAATAAATTGTGACTAATTTAATAATCCCTCCTATATTTTGTCATTACTTATTTAGATTAATTCACTGAAAAGGCAAATACAATTTTTAATTACCAATTTTCAGAGTAAGAAAAAGGTGTAACAGCCACCTCTACTTGTTCTATTATATACTCATACTTGCTGTCCCAATAAATTTTTCCCATTCTTGGTTCACTGGCTTCTATGTCTTTGAAACCTTTCTTATTTCTATTACAAGATGTTCTAGCTTCACCATACATGGCCCCCTGTTCTAGACCTACAATCAGCCATTTCTCCAAGGGGCCCTGGATTCTTTTAGATAGAAATATTTAAACACTAATAAAGTTGAGGCTTTCAAAATACTCATATCTACCAAAGTAGATGTTTAGGTATTTGAATGGAATTAAGAAACACATTTTAGCGCAAGCATTGTAGTTTCTGATGCTTAGAACTAATGACTAAATGGTAACAAAGTGTAATGCCGCCCCTGAGCTACAGCACAAAAGCACACTAGGGAACACAGCCAGGAGTAAACAATGAGTTGATCAGAGGGCACAAGCACTGATGAAGACTGAGTTCTACTGAGTTTACTAGCAAGATTGTCAAAATGTTTTAAAAGGAAATGGGGGCCTGCGCTGTAGTGTAGTCTATTAAATTTCCACCTGCAAGGCTGCATCCCATATGGACACAGCTTTGCTTCTCACCTGCTCTGCTTCAAATCTAGCTTTATGAATGTGCCTTGGAAGCAGCAGCATACAGCTGAAGTGCTTGGGCTCCAGTACCCACATGAGATGTGGATGAAACTCCTGGCTTCTGGCTTAAGACTGGCTCAGCCCTGACTGTTGCAGCCAGCGAACCAGAGGAGCTAAGATTTGTCTCTCCAGAGGCCAGCACAAATACCTCAACTGGATAATCCTCCACCAGCAAGCACTGGCATTCCATATGGGTGCATGCCCGTGTCCTAGCTGTTCAACTTCCCACCTTTCCCTGTTTATGGCCTGGGAAAGCTGTGGAGGATGGCCGAAAGCCTTGGGATGTGGGAGACCTGGAAGACGCTCCTGGTTCCTGGTTTCAGATTGGCTCAACTTTTGCCATTGTGGCCATTTGGGGGGGCAAACCAGAATATGGAAGATCTCTGTCTCTCCTTCTCTCCATAAATATGATTTTCAATAAAATAAAAAAAAATTTAAAAGCTCTCTCTTCTCTCTAAACTTTCAAGTAAATATAATCTTTAAAAACAGGAATGTGCTGTGATTTACATAAATATGTATTTCAAAGACTACTCTTTGCATTACATGGTGAACATACAGAAAAAGGAAGTTAAGAAATCATTCCAGGGCCCAGGGCTGTAGCCAGTGGGATCATCTTGGATCTGCCAGGATCCCATATGGGTGCTGGTTCGTATTCCAGCTTCTCCACTTCCCTTCTAACTCCCTGCTTGTAGCCTGGGAAAGCAGTTGAGGATGGTCCAAATCCTTGGGACCCTGTACCCATGTGGGAAATCCAAAAGAAGCTCCTGGCTCCTGGCTTCAGATCAGCTCAACTCCAGCTATTGCGGCCACTTGGGGAGTAAGTCAGTGAATGCAAGATCTTTGTCTTTCCTCTCTGTAAATCTGACTTTCCAATTAAAAATAAATAAATAAATCTTAAAAAAAAAAAAAAAGAAGAAATTATTCCAGGGGCTGTTGCAGTGGCTCAAAAGGCTAATCTTCTACCTTGTAGCACAAGCATCCCATATGGGTACCAGTTCTAGCCCCGGCTGTTCTACTTCCAACCCAGTTCCCTGCTTATATACTGAGAAAGTACTGGAAGATGCCCAAGTCCCTGGACTCCTTAACCTGGAAGAAGTTCCTGGTTTTAGAATGACTCAGCTCCAGAAGTTGAGGCTACTCTACTGGGGAATGAATCAATCCTTCCCTCTGCAAATCCTGTAAATCTGCCTTTCAATTAAAAAAAAAAAAACTTAAACAAAAAAAAAAATTATTCCAGGCAACAACTGATAACTTAGCCTGGGATGACATCTATTTGATCACTTAGACCTTTTTAGCTTTAGTTATTAAATAGCTATATTTAAATCTAACAATTTGGTGTTTTCCATTTGTCCTGTGTAGTTTCCTTTCTTTTCTATCTTGCCTTCTTTCAGTGATTCTTTTTTAATCAATGTCTACTTCCTCCACTGATTAGGACTTCGTGATGCCTATGAAACTCTTTATTATTTTTATTTTTTTAAAGATTTATTTATTTTAATTTGAAAGTTATATTTAAAAAGGGAGAGACAGAAAGATCTTCATCCACTAGTTCACTCCCCAAAAGGCTGCAATGGCAGGAGTTGAACTGATCCAAAGTCAGGAGCCAGGAGCTTCTTGTGCGTCTCCCACGCAGATGCAGGGTCCCAAGGCTTTGGGCCATCCTCAACTGCTTTCCCAGGCCGCAAGCAGGGAGCTGGATGGGAAGTGGAGCAGCAGGACAAGAACAGGTGCCCCAAGGGATCCTGGTGCATACAAGGAGAGAACTTAAGCTACTAGGTTCTTTTTCTATTGTCTGTTCTTCCTGATTCTTCCTCATTGTTCACTGTCTCCCTGCATGTTTTGTTATCTTGGATACACACTGGCAACTCTCCTTGAAGTTATCTGTGGGGAGGCCTAAGCTGAAGCAGCATTTTTTCAAAGAACATCTGTGCATCTGCTTCTGCCAAGTACTGGAAGGCCACTACCAGTTGAGAACCAACCTAAATTAAGTCATGGTTTAAGATTCCCTTTCTCATCAAGGTTATAGTTATCGCTTTATGAAGATGTTTGCTTCATTCCCCTTTTTTCTCCTGTTCGACACACTGTCAACACAACTTGTCCTGACATCACCTACTGTTTGGCTGGGAAACAGGTAGTTGGTTCTGACTCATTTTTATGCCTCTAGTCACATGTAGACTAGACATGCAGAGCATGACTAATTAGGGAGGAATCTTTCAGTAAGATTTTACGTCTTAATGTTGAGTGGCTTACTAACCTAATTCTGTCCAGGTTCTATTCTCCAGGTACAAACTCTCTTGCTTCAGACTTCCTATCAGAATTTGGCTTAAAATATTCTCTTATATTCCCAATGTTTCAAAGCTCTTAAAAGTACTGTCCTACGTATCTTAGTGAGGGACAGGGTAGGTCAGGTGTTAAAAGTGCTTGGTGGTTCCAGTGCCTAAATCCTTGTATTGCATGCACTGGGATTCCATACGGGCACCGGTTCACATCCCAACTGCTCCACTTCCCATCCAGCTCCCCGCTTGTGGCCTAGGAGAACAGCAGAGAATGGCCCAAAGCCTTGGGAGCCTGCACCCAACTGGGAGACTCAAAAGAAGCTCCTAGCTTCAGATCAGCTCAGCTCCAGCTGTTGTGGCCCCTTGGAAAGTGAAGCAGAAAACGTAAGATACCTTCTCTAATAATGTGACTTTCTGATAAAACTAAATTAATCTTTTTTCAAAAAAATGCTTGGCCACAGATTATGTAAGCTTGAAATGCTTTGGCTAGGCTGTAATTTTCTTCCCAGTAAAGACAAGGCTTGCTTTATAATGTCATGTATATCCAGAATTACTTTACATCAATGATATTTACAAGGTTGATATTCAACTACCCAAGAGTTTCTCTACCTGTACGCTACTGGCACTTTGGGCCCAGCAGCTCTTTGCTGTTGGGAACTATAGGTTACTTAACAGCATTCCAGGTTCCTACTCATTAGACATTGGCAGCATACTAACCCTGTCCCCTCATTTTAGGATATGTTTAAAAAAAAAAGTTTCTAGGCAACTACCAAATTGTCTCTGGGGTCAGAAACATAAAACCAAATGCCTCTTGAATTACCACTCTTTCAATTCAACTAGACATATCAAAAATAGATGAGGTAAGAATTCATCTAAATTCCAACTCTAACTCAACATTTCCCAGTTTCCCAAAGTTCCAAGGGATCTCCATAATGAAAAGGGCAGTGGGTATACAGGATAGCATAGTTGGAGATGACAAAACAATAAGAGTTCTAATCCTTTTCTTTCACTCACACTTAACAAGCCCAGCTCCAATTGTTCTAAGATGCTATATAAACATTATTTGTAATTTAAAAAACATTCTAATAGTATACCGGAGCCAGTGAGGTAAAATGGTTAAAATTTTAAATCTCAGACAAAAATTACTTACCTCACTGGCTCCCATATGGGATCCTGGTGTGTGCAAGGTGAGGACTTTTAACCGCTAGGCTACCATGCCTGGCCCAGTGTCAGCATTCTACATGAACTGTGGTTCAAGTCCTGACTGTTCTACTTTCACTCAACTCCCTGTTAACATGCATGCCTTTGGTCTAGTCCAAGGTCCTGCAACCAAATGGGGAGTGAACAAGCAGATGGAACATCTGTTTCTCTCTCTAGAACTTCATTTTTTAACTAAATACATATTTAAGAAAAACAAAGAAATCTGGGCGCTATTCTCATCTCCTCCTCCCCACTTCCATCTTCTACAGAGTTGGTATTAAAACCTGAATGTGCCCTACCAAAATGCTTACATTGAAATCCTAACCTCAAGGTGATGGTATGAGCAGGTGGGGACCTCTTGAGGGTGGTTAGGTCATAAGGACTGTCTCCATGAATCAAATTCTTGCCATTACAAAAAGCCTCAGTGAACTACTTTGTCCCTTCCATCATGAGAGGACATACTAAAAAGTTGTTTTGTTTTGATTATGGAAATGGGTCCTTAACAGACAAAGGATGTCAGCACTTTGATCTTACAGTCACCCAGTTCATGGTAGTTTGCAGTAGCACTCAAACTGGACTAACCTGATCTCAAATATTGTGATATCTACTTCATTTTTTTCATCACTTCCTTTTTTCAATAGGCAATACTATCCAGCTCCTCCAAAAAGAATTCTATACATACAGTAAAAAGACTAATTACACTATGCAACTCTGAGCCCCACTCTTTGATTCAATTTCCTACTAACGCACCTGGGAAGGTAGCAAAAGATGGCCCAAGTAAGTGAGTCCCTATCATCTATATGGATGAACTGGCTTCAGCCTTGCTCTTGTGGTCATCTGGAGAATGAACCAGCGGATCCAAGATCTCTCCATCTATCCCCCTTTCCCCTTCACTATCATACTGGCTTTCTAGCAAATAAATTAATCTTAATGCTACACATTGCTATACAGTATGGATATATTCAGTCATTTTCCTGTTTATAACAGTTCTGTTTATTTTTCTAGTTTTTCATTATTTTTAATTTTTTTAAATTTATTAGTTTGAAAAGCAAAGACACAGGTAGAGCTTTCCTACCTACTGGTTCACTTGCCAAATCCCGTAATACCTTGCACTGGGCCAATCCAGACACAGGAGGCTGGAATTCTATGAGTTAAGGAGATTTCCTATGTGGCTGGGAGGGATTCAGTTACCTGAGTGCTGCCTCCCAGGGCACACATTATCAGAAAGGTAGAATCCGAAGCATGACTGGACTCAAACCCAGAGGCATACTAACCATATCCAATGCCCAGTCCATTTTACACCATTTAAAATACAATACCATGATAAGTACACTTCCACACGCCTCTTTGCACACAAGTATGTTCCTACAAGTGATCCTCTAAGCACAGAAAACAAACTAGTTAGAAATAAGCACTTTAAATTAACAGACAGTATCAGCTACTCAATTATACTTCCTTGCAACATAGCTATCTTGATATTACCAAGTTTTTAAATTGTTTGCATACAAAATTGGCAGAAAAAGTTGATTGCATAATGTTATCAAATGTTTGCCAGCCACTTACCCTTCCTTTATAGGAAAATGGCTGCTCCTCTTCTGTATCTAATCTTCCATCTTACTGCCTCCTTGTCTGAATGCCTATTTTTGTTTTATCACATATTGCAAATATTCTACACAGCCTATCTTTAATTTGCATATCTTAAACACTATAATAAATATATTGTTTTTGGCCAAATTATAAAAGTGTATCTGAAAATTGTAGACGCAATCACATATTCCAATCACCCACAGAATACAGTAAAATGTAACCAGAGGTACAGTTAACTGGAAATGAAAATCAGTTGGCTTCCCACCACTCTACTTCACATACATACATCCCAGAATCAGCCTAAAATGTTAACCCCCTATTTTCTCAGTAGGTTTAATTCCAAAATGCTTCTTTTGAATGAACTTTTCATCCAATGGATGAGAAATTTAATGCTTTAAAAAAATCTTTTGGTACAACATAGTCCATAAATGTAGGCCAACTTCCTAGAATACAATGGAAGAGTCATGTTTCATGAGTAAAATATAGCTTTATAGGATTCATTAAAATGGTATCTCTACTTGTCAGTTGGTGATTCTTACTATACACTGTCTTACTATTATAATCATTACATAAGTTCTGGCTCCAATGCATACCTTACGCTGAAAGATCTGGCCTGTGCTTCACTCTACTCTCCACTTACCATTTTGTGTTTAGATTTACACTCTAAAACTTCAGCATTATCTGTAACTACCTTTATGTGCTATATTCTCTCATGACCCGACCCTTTCAGAAGTCATTCTGCCTGGGCAGTCTTCCCCTTACTCCCATTCAGCTGACCAAGTTCCCTCCAAAACACATTCAGACATTACCACGCCCTACAATCTCACCTTGACCTGACAAAGTAATCTACTGTCTCTCTATTCTCTATGCTTGGAAGACAGCTCCTTGACTAAATGTTTCTATCATATTACCAAGCTCTCCTACGCCATGAGCCTTGGGAAGTTAGAAAGGGTTTACTTTATTTTACAATGCATTGTTTATATGTAGCAGTTTCTAGAAAGCATATCACTCAAAAGAATTTCACTAAATTTAAAAATCGATTGCATTCAGCACAATCACAAATATTCTAAACCTACACACTAAAAAAAAAAATTAAGTCATGATTTTAACCAAAAGCTTTTTACAACCTCAAAAAATGAGTGGTTTAAAAGCAATCTGTAGTTTATGGTGTTTTCGTTTCCCATGTCTTCTTTAATTTTTAAATTACTCTTAAGCAGACCTAATGTGATTGGCACACACAATCCTAATACGGCATTCCTTTGCTGCTTGCCCCCCTTTTTAAGATTTTGAGATAACATTTCAAATTAACATTACAGTGAAGTCTTCACCAAGTAAGTTTACCAAACAAAATGCAGATTTTAATTCAGTGGGAATACCAACAGCAACAATAATTGAGAGGAGCAATCATAGATTATTAAGTTAACTGGATAACATTCTTACTCATTGATTTGACAAAGGTATAAAACAAGTTTTACAAAACTCTATTAGCAGTACTGGTGATACACACATCCCTTTTATTGCTTGTTTTTAAAATTTTAGCTCCCACATTTAAGGAAGACCATATAGCATTTCTTTCTAGGTCTGGCTTATTTCACTCAACATGGTGCCCTGCCATTAAATCCATTTTGCTGCAAAGGGTAGAATTTAACTTTTTAAAATAGTTGAATAATATTCCACTGTGTGTGTGCATGTGTGTGTGTATACACATTTTCCTTCATTCATTCATCTGATGGACACCATGGTTAATTCTAAGTTGTGGCTATTGTGAACAGGGCTGTGTAGGTATCTCTGATTCGTTGTTTTTTTGTTTTTTTTTTTTTTTAAAGATTTATTCATTTTATTACAGCCAGATATACACAGAGGAGGAGAGACAGAGAGGAAGATCTTCCGTCCGATGATTCACTCCCCAAGCGAGCCGCAACGGGCCGATGCTGCGCCGATCCAAAGCTGGGAACCAGGAACCTCTTCCGGGTCTCCCACGCGGGTGCAGGGTCCCAAAGTTTTGGGCCGTCCTCGACTGCTTTCCCAGGCCACAAGCAGGGAGCTGGATGGGAAGTGGAGCTGCCGGGATTAGAACCGGCGTCCACATGGGATCCCGGGGCTTTCAAGGCGAGGACTTTAGCCGCTAGGCCACGCCGCCGGGCCCTGTCTGTTTTTTTTTTTAAATGGATATGTATCAAGTGCTTTCCAAGCTGTGGGTCATGACCCATTAGCCAACTATGAAACCGTGCAAGTGAGGTAAGGCCAGTATTTATAAATACATCAGCACATATCAAATGTCATTAATATACATATATATTTGTTCTCTCATGCACATACCTGTATACACACACTAACATGTATTTATAATTACCACAGAAAAAAGCTTCTTACTGAGTCACAATAAAAAAAAGTTACTTCCACAGTTGTTATGTGGGTTGAGATATTTGAATTAACAAGATGAAGTCATCCAGAAAGCTTCTGCAATGAAAGGCTTAACATTTGAAGTTTAAGCTGACTCCCCACTCCGTCTCGGCTCCTCTATAAACACCTTCTAGTCATTTAGTTTAGCAAGCCAAGTGAGCAATTCTTTGGACAAGCCAAACATGTTCCCACGTTAGGGTCCTGCCCATGTCATCCCCCTACCTAGAAAGCTTGTCTCTTAAACAACTGAATGCCCTGCTCCCTCACCCCAGGATACCCAACCAGCGGCTTGCCTTAGTATTTTGAACTACCAACTGCATCGCACCACTCTATCTATCCAGCTCATTTTATTCCTTTCCATTATACTCATTACCACCTAACATCTTCTTTTTACTACGCCACTATTTCTAAACGTCAGCTCAAGAAAACAGGGACTTTGTCTTGTTTTGTTCATTACTGTAATACCAGAGATTACAACAGTGCTTGGCACAAGGCAAACATTCCTGAATATGCTTTCATAGGCAAGAAAAAGGAAAAGGAAGAATACACACAACTGTGCCTGAGCACAGGGTATCACCAAGAAAACAACAGTTTAATAATGTTTAAAAATAGAAATAAGGTTGAAGAAACAAAATGCAAGCTTTTTTTCCCCATTTCTAGCAGTTATTCTAAGGAAAAAGAAAAGTACAATTATTTGCAGGAGGCTGTTCACTGTAGCTGTTGTTGTGTTATAATTTTTATTTTTTATGATACAATTCCACAGGCTCAGAAATTTCCCCTTCAACCCTCCCATTCCCCCTATGAACAGCCTTTTAGCAATAGCTGCACGTCCATCAATCTGCTAAGCAAAATCAATCTGAGAAGGTCTGAAAGTCAGGAGAACTTAAGACTTTAACCTGCACATAACTGGAAGACATTCAAAGTTTTGGACATTTATTCAGAACAAGTCCAATTCACTTTGCTTGGCTTAACGCAGAGTCCAAAGGACAATTACACATGTTCTCTCCTCAGGCTCACAGTGAGGTAGCAAGAGGCATTCAAAGGTTTCAGGAAAATTATCCTGGCAGCTATGTGAAGGGCAGATTCTAGAAAGGAGAATGTAATGCTAGAAAAAGCAAATACTAAAGAAGCAAAACCCCAGGACAGAGTGAGATCCAATAAAGAGAAATAAAAGGAACTGTGCCAGGGCCTGATACTGTAGCCTAGTGGTTAAAGTCCTCGCCTTGCATGCATCAGGATCCCATATGGGTGCCAGTTCTAATCCCGGCAGCCCCACTTCCCATCCAGCTCCCTGCCTGTGGCCTGGGAAAGCAGTCAAGGACAGCCCAAAGCATTGGAACCCTGCACCCATGTGAGAGACTTAGAGGAAGTTCCTGTATCCTGGTTTCAGGTCGGCGCAGCTCTGGCCATTGAAGCAGCTTGGGGAGTGAATCAACAGACAGAAAATCTTCCTGTCTGTATATCTAGTTTTCCAATTTAAAAAAAAAAAAAAAAACTTAAACTGTGCCGATTGTTAGATAGTAAGAAAAACATGCAACAAATACAACTAGAAGATTTAAGAATGTAGATGATGAAACTAACAGAAAACTTGGGAGCCAGTGGGACATCAGGTAAAAACCGATCTACAAGTGACGCAACTGTCTTGAGCCTTCAATGGAAACATCCAGTAAACCACTGGAGCTATAGCCTTGGAGAATACAGGCTCAGAAGTCACTAGCATATCCACTAGCATCCACTGAGGGAAGACAGAGAAGATCAGAGGGTAAGCACTGACAGGAATCACAATTAAGAGGATCATGAAGGGAAAATTATAACAGCATAGTAACATATAGGGCAAGGAAAGAAAACTGCTGCAAGTCTCAGCTGAAACAGTAACAAAGGCCAGTGTTGTGATGTAGCAGGTAAAGCTACCACCTGCAACATTAGCATCCCACATGGGCCTCAGTTCCTGTCCCAGCTGCTCCATGTCCAAACCAGCTCCCTGGAAAAAACAGCAGATAGTGGCCAATGACTTTGGGCCCATGACATCAATTTGGGAGATGCAGACGAAGCTCCTGGCTCTTGCCTTCAGCCTGACCCAACACTGGTCACTACTGCCATCTAGGGAGTGAACCAGCACATGGAAGATGAATAGCTCATCCTCTTTTTCAAAATAGATTTTTTAAAGATGTATTTATTTATTCTGGAAAGGCAGATTTACAGAGAAAAGGAGAGTTAGAGAGAAAGATCTTCCATTGACTGGTTCACTCCGCAGGAGCCTGTATCGGCTGAAGCTGAGCAGATCCAAAGTCAGCAGCCAACAGTTTCTTCTGGGTCTGCCATGGCTTTGGGCCATCCTCGACTGCTTTCCCAGGACACAAGCAGGAAGCTGGATGGGAAGTGGAGCAGCTGGGACACAAACTGGTGCCCAGCATGTTCAAGGTAAGGATTTAGCTACTGGGCCATTATGCCAGGCCCAAATAATGTTTGGTTAAAAAAAAAATCAAAAGCATTCAATCAGCAGAAAATTGTTTTAAATAGAAATCATTAGCAATATATACAGACCAGTTAAATGAAATCAAAGCCAAGTCAATATTGTCAAGAAGGATGTCCTCTGAAGCAACAGTTTGAACATGATAGTCCAATATCTCATGGTCAGAGAATAAATGACACAGGACCTGGAAATCATCACTGCTAACTCAGTTTTCAAAACTTGTAAAATAAAAATGTGAGGCAGACAGCTGGAAAGAACAATAGCAAAAGTTTACCAAAGTTTGTTTTTTTTCTCCCAAAATATGATATTTGAATACAGAAAACAAAAATCACTGAATTACCAAAGGGACCAGTGAAAAAGTAACTGTGACAGTAAATTCCTGTGAAAAGCAAGAAATAAAGATTCTTCTTCCATTCACTTAACAAAAATGAAAGAACAGACCTTTGGTCATGTAACAACAAAAAATGTGTAAGTCAATGTTAATAACTTACATAGAAGTTACTAGCATCTACTAGCCAAAAGGAAAATGAGACTCATCAAATGAATGCCAATAACAAGCGCCCACTTTGAACTGCCCAGCATAAATATAGAGTGGCCAAGACATTTTTGTAAATATGTACTTTCCTTCATAAGCACACTGCGACCTGGGAGGAAAAACAGAGGACATCATTATAGCAGAGAGATCTGGCAACAAGAGCCCAGTACAGAATCAAAGAGGTGACTGATGTCAAATGTTAGGCAATGTCTAATGCATACAGGAAGCCAAGTGTCTTAGTCCATTTGGGTTTGGGTTAACAAAACAGCCTAAACTATTGTGGCTTTCAAACAAACAGAAATTGATTACTTCCAGCTCTAAAGCTGGGAAGTCAAATAGCAAGGCCCTGGCCCATTCAGTGTGGGTTTCAGGTAGTTTTTCTGGTGTAATCTCACATGGCAGAAGGAATAAAGGAGTTCTCTGACATTTCTGTTGTAAGGGGCATTAGTCTCATCCATGAGGGCTCCACCCTTATCCTCTCCTTACTTCTCAGACTCCTAACACTATCACCTAGGAGGTTAAAACATGGAGGTGCAGGCACTGTGGCCCAGAAAGTTAAGCTGCCCACTGGGGTGCCTACATCCCAAGCAGAGTGCCTGGAATTAAGAGTCCCACGTAGGCTTCTGAGCAGGCTCACTGTCACGCACCTGGGGGGCAGCACATGCTGGCCGGCCCAGGTATTTAGGTCCTGCCAACCCCACGGGAGATGCAGATGCAGCACTGACTTGAGGCTTCAGTTTGGCCAAGCTCCTGCTAGTATGGCCATTTGGACATTAAACCAGCAAACATCATCTTATTCTTTTTCTTTTTTTTTATTTAATTTTATGACACAGTTTCATTGGCTCTGGGATTCTCCCAACCCCTCCCCCTGCCCTTCCCCCATGGTGGATTCCTCCACCTTGTTGCAGTGTTACAGTTCAAATCCAGTCATGATTCTTTCATTGCAAGCATGTACCATGCATAGAGTCCAGCATCTTATTGTCCAGATAAATTCAACAACAGTTCCGTGGGGAGACCATCTCTGGTCTGAAAGCAGAGCTGGCAGAATATTATCTCGTCCAAAGAAAAGCCACAACATAACATCAACAACAATTTACATCATTATGGAGTTAACTGACATGGTATTGAGTGACCAGTGTCTTAGAAAATGCAAGTTCTGGGCCTAGCGCTACAGCATAGTGGCTAAAGTCCTCACCTTGCATGCGCCGAGATCCCATATGAGTGCCGGTTCTAATCCCAGCAGCCCGGCTTCCCATCCAGTTCCCTGCTTGTGGCCTGGGAAAGCAGTTGAGGACAGCCCAAAGCCTAGGGACCCTGCTCCCAAGTGGGAGACCCAGAAGAGCTCCTGGCTCCTGGCTTCGAATTGGCTCAGCTCAGCCACTGCAGTCACTTGGGGGATAAACCATCAGATGGTAGATCTTCTTCTCTGTATCTCCTCTTTGTATATCCACCTTTCCAATAAAATAAATAAATCTTAAAAAAAATGCAAGTTCTTAACCACAACCTGTGACTACTTCACTGACTTTTCAATTTTAGTTTATACACCTCCAGTTGCTATACACCTTAAAATGGATATAGGGTACTATTCAGCTCTCTTGTGTCCATTTTCATTTTTATAGTTAGCAGCTTGTAGTATTGAAGCACATCATCTTTTTCTTTCTTCCCCATTTGTGTGTTTCCCCATTACTCTGCCCTCCAAACAAGTCTAACTTTTTAACACTTAAAATAGGGACTAATGTTGTGGCTTAGCAGGTAAAACCACTACCCGTAACAGATGCATTTGGTAACATCACTGGTTGGTGTCCTGGCTGCTCTACTTCAGATCCAGCTCCCTGCCAATGGCCCTGGAAAAACAACTCAAGTGGCCCAAGTGTTTGGAACCCTGCCACTAACATGGGAAACCTGGGTGAAATTCCTGGCTCCAGTTATTGCAGTCATGTGGGGAGTAAATTAATGGACAGAAGATTCTCTCTCTCCAACTATGTTAATACAGCTTTTAAAAACACTTCAAACGAATTTGGGGGAAAACATTCATTTGAATGAACACATATTATTCTTTTACTGTGAACAATGATTCAAGTGCAAATAAATCAGTACTTATTTATTTGAAAATCGGCGTTACAGAGATAGACAGAATCTTCCATTCACTGGTTCTCTCCCCAAATGGTCACAGCAGTCAAGCCTGGGCCAGGAGAAAGTCAGGAGCTTTGTCAGGGTCTCCCACACGAGTGGCAGGGACTCGAGCATTTGAGCCATCCTCTGCTGCTTTCCCAGGAACATTAGAAGCAAGCTGGATAGAAGTATATCAGACATGATTCAAACTGGTTAACAGCATGAGATGCCAGTGTCACAAATGGTGACTTAACATGAAATACCACAACACCAGCCCACCCCCCCCTTTTTTTTTTAAGATTTGTTTATTTGAAAGACAGACTCACAAGAGACATGGAGCACTTCCATCGACTAGTTCATATCGCAAATCCACTAGTTCATATCGCAAATAGTCACAATGGCCAGGCTGAAGCCAGGAACTCCATCTGGGTCTCCCACATGAGTGGCAGAGACCCAAGCACTTGTAGCTAGAATCCATAGCAGAAGCAGGATGCAACTGGCACTCTGATATGAAATGCTAACACCTGCATCACCAGGCAGCAGCTTACCACACTGCACCACAATGCTGAACCCAAGACAAATGTCTTTAAATGGCAATTTCTGTCAGAAGATAAACCCATTTTAAAGGCTTTACACTCTGCCAAATTAGTTGGCCTAAAGTCTTTTAATAACCCTCTTACTTAAAATTCATTTCTCTTTATCCAAGAAGGTAAAAGCTATGATGCAGTTAGGCTGACCCACCTCAGTTTTCTCTTCCACTAGGTATTGCAGATCTAGACATGTTTCATAAGATCTCAAAGCCCATGGGGCACTAACTCCTCCAAATTCCTTCAGCAGCCCCAACTCGGGCACTGTCAGCAAATAGGGATAGCCTGTCACCCAAACAATCCATCCCATTTTTAACTTTGAGGAAATTTCCCTTGGGAGATATGTGATGGCCCAGTTCCTGACACAGAGGGTTAGGGTGCTGCTTACAATGTGTGCAGTATCACACCGCAGCACCACTTCCACAGCTCCACGACACACCTGGGAAAGCAGGGTGAAAGTTCAAGTGCTTGGGCTCCTGCCACCTTTGTGGGAGACCCAAAGTTCCAGACTTCTACCTCTGGTCTGGTCCACTCTGGTCACTGTGACCATCTGGGGAGTGAACAAGTGGAAGTCACTCTACCATTCAAGTAAATCTTAATGGATTTGAAACACGTCATTTACTTTCTACCCACTGACCTTCGTTTTTTCAGTCAGATCAAATGTGATCTGAGTTGGCTGTCATTTCTTAGAGGAGCTACCACTCTGCTTCTTGTCAAACAGCATGTTGCCAACATTTCCCCATTTCCATTCCCCCATAATGAAGGCTCCCTCACTACGCTCTATAATCAGTGACTTAACCTGAATCTCTACCAACCTTGGGAACTTAAGAATAATACAAAGGTCCTGGCCTCCAGCCCGATGTGGTAGCCTAACAGCTGAACTCTTCACCTTGAACACACCAGGAACCCATACAGGAGTCAGTTCTAATCCCGGCAGGCCCACTTCCCATCCAGCTCCCTGCTTGTGGCTTAGGAAAGCAGTTGAGGGCGGCCCAAAGCCTTGGGACCCTGCTCCCTCGTGGGAGACCCGCAAGAGGTTCCTGGCTTCGGATCAGCGCAGCTCCGGCTGTGTGGGCACGAATGGGAATGAATCATCAAGCTTCCTCTCTCTCTCCTCCTCTCTGTGTATCTAACTTTCCAATAAAAATAGATATTCTCAAAAAAATAAAGGTCCCAGTCCCATCCTACCTAGGTCTTTGCAGTATTGTAGGGTTTCAATTCATTTCATTTGTAGGTTCTCTCCCCAGATGCCTACAAACGTCAAGCTGGGTCAGAGTGAAGCCAGGAACCAGCACTCACTCAGGTCTCCTACATGAGGTAGAGACCCAAGTACTCAACATCATCATCTGCTGACAAGATATCCAACAGCAGGCAACTAGAATGGGAAAAAGCAGCCAGAATTTGAACACAGGCACTCTGACATTAAATGTGGTTGTCTCACGTGGTGGCTCAATTTTTGTGCCAAATGCCAACGATGCTTTTTAATTAGCTCTCCAGGGAAGGCCCAAAGCATTAGGAACCTGCACCTACATGGGAGACCCAGAAGCTCCTGGCTCGACTTCAGGTCAGATCAGCTGCGGCCACTTAGGGAGTGAACCAGCAGATGGAAATTTTCTCTCCTCCTCTCTGTAAATCTGCCTTTCCAATACAAATAAATTTTTTAAAAACTACACAATAGTGTAATTCACTACATGCACAAGTTAACATGACCAAGTCTTTTCTGCATTCTCTATTTGCATATAAGCTCCAACTGTCAGTATTCAAATCATCACTATTAAAAGGTAAGAGAGGAGGGCCCAGCACAGTAGCCTAGTGGCTCAAGTCCTCATCTTGAATGCACCGGGATCCCACATGGGTGCTGGTTCATGTCCCAACTGCTGCACTTCCCTTCTAGCTCCCTGCTTGTGACCTGGGAATGCAATCAAGGATAGCCCAAAGCCTTAGGACTCTGCACCTACATGGGAGACCCGGAAGAGGCTCCAGGCTCCTGATCAGTTCAGCTCCAGCCACTGCAGCTACTTGGGAAGTGAACCAGAGGATGGAGGATCTTTGTCTCTCCTTCATTTTGTGAAAATCTGACTTTCCAGTAAGAATAAATAAATCGGAAGGAAGGAAGGAAGGAAGGAAAGAAGGAAGGGAGGAAGCAAGGGAGAGGCAGGCATGGTAGCTTAACAGGGTAATGTTCTACTTGCAAACATAGGCACCCCATATGGGGACTGGTTCATGTCCCAGTTGTTCCACTTAAGATCCAGCTCTCGGGGCCCGGCGGCGTGGCCTAGCGGCTAAAAGTCCTTGCCTTGAAAGCCCCGGGATCCCATATGGGGGCCGGTTCTAATCCCGGCAGCTCCACTTTCCATCCAGCTCCCTGCTTGTGGCCTGGGAAAGCAGTCGAGGACAACCCAGAGCACTGGGACCCTGCACCCACGTGGGAGACCTGAAGAGGTTCCGAGTTCCTGGGTTCGGATCGGCGCAGCACCGGCCGTTGCGGCTCACTTGGGGAGTGAATTATCGGATGGAAGATCTTCCTCTCTGTCTCTCCTCCTCTCTGTATATCCACCTTTCCAATAAAAACGAATAAATCTTAAAAAAAAAAAAAAAAAAAAAAAGATCCAGCTCTCTACTTACGGCTTGGGAAAGCAGTAGAGAATGGTCCAAGTCCTTGGGACCCTGCATCCATGTGGAAGACTCAGAAGAGGCTCCTGGCTCCCAGCTTTGGACAGCTCAGCTCCAGCCTTTGGGGCCATTCAAGAGTGAACCGGTGCCTGTAGCAGATGTGGTTGCAGCACCCAAACAGCACACGTGAGAGCCAGAGGGGGAGGGCAGAGCCAGTAGGGGCAACGTGGACTCCCCTCTGGACAGCCACTAACACTGGCGAGCCTGAGTTGGGACGGGGGCAGATCAGACTAGGCAGGGTTACAACACCTGTGGGCCTCACATCAGCTAGATCAGCGAAAGACCACGTTGGACTGACTGTTCCAACTGGTGCAGGCAAAAATTAGAGTGGGTGAGGCTCGGTTGGGCTTTGCCACAGCATCAGCTGGCATAGGCTGGCATGGGAGTTTATCTGTCAAATTAAACTCCAGAACCACCTGGACAGTGCATAATCCGGGAGTGGGAGTGGACTAATAGGGAACTAGGGGGTTCCTACCTCTTGGGTTGCCACTCCCACTGGAAAGCACAAAAACCAGGACAGAGGCAGGGATGGCTAGAAAGAAAGGCACCCGCCATATGTGTGTGGCCTGGATAGTAGGGTTGGTTGGGTTGAACTAGGCTTCAATGCCCACTGACACGTGAGAGCTAAATGGGATGTGGGACAGACTGGACAAAGTCTGCGGTACATACTGGCAAGCATGGGAACCAGGGTAGCGGGCAGGCCTGGTGGGGGTTATGGGGAGTCACCCCAACTAGGATGCAGCTCCCACTGGTTTGTGTGAGGACAGAGTATGTAGTGGACAGGATCGGGCTGGACTACAACACCCATCGGTTCATGTGGAAGACAGGGCTGGAAACAGAATTGACCCAGCAATTGAAACCACCAGCATGTGCATAAGCTGATTGGGACAAAGGACTGTGCCAGACCCTGTACTGGCAAGCACACACAAGAATCAGGTCTGGGATCACCTCAGACGAAGTTTCTTTGGAAATCCCTCCAACTCAACTGCTTATCTCAGAACCCCAACAGTGAAGAGACTATGTCAGCCAGTGGATTCTGAAGAGATGTCATCATGCTCAGAATGGCGAGACTGGCAGCAATTCAGAACTGTTGAACTATCAAAACTGCTTGAGCAGGACCCTTGGAGCTCGCCTCACATCGGGGACCTGGGATGGGTGGGAGGTTGGGTGGGGCTTCTCCCTTTGTTTCTCCCCTGACCCCAGATACAGGGGGGAAAAGGATGATATTAGTGTGGAAACAATGGTATTACCCACTTTCCTGTAGCCCTTGACCCTTTGTACCCTAAGTAACTAAGTAAGAGTATCAAAGTTCATCTGGAACCACAAAAGACCACGAATAGCTAAAGCTGTCTTGAAAAATAGAAATCAAACCGGAGGAATCACAATTCCAGACCTCAAGACATACTATAGAGCAGTGGTTATCAAAACAGTCTGGTACTGGTACAGAAACAGAGAAGATCAGTGGAACAGAATAGAAACACCAGAAGGGGATCCACACATGTATAGTCAACTAATCTTTGACAAGAAAACAGAAAACAATCCAGGTAAAAAACCTGGTCTATTCAATAAAAGCTGTTGGGACAACTGGATAACAGCTTGCAGAATAAAGAAGCAGGATCCGTACCTGTCCCACTATACAAAAATCAGCTCTAATTGGCTCAAGGACTTAAATCTACACCCAGAAACCATTAAACTACTAAAGGAAAACATAGGAAGCACACTCCAAGATATAGGAACAGGGAAAGACTTTTTAGAAAAGACGCCTAAAGCAACGGCAATCAAATCCAAAATGAACAAATGGGACTATATCAAACTAAAAAGTTTCTGTACAGCAAAAGAAACAATTAAAAAAGTGAAGAAACAACCTACAGAATGGGAAAAAATTTTTGCATTCTACACAAGTGACAGGGGACCAATATCTAGGATCTACAAAGAGCTTCAGAAACCCAAGGATAGTGAAAAAATAAACCCTGTAGCAAAATGGGCAAAGGAAATGAACAGACGTTTCTCAAAAGAACAGATACAAATAGCTAATAAATATATGAAAAGATGCTCAGGCTCTCTAGCCATCAGAGAGATACAAATGAAAACCACCTTGAGGTACCACCTATCTCCTGTGAGACTGGCCTACATTCAGAATTCGAAAAACAACACATGCTGGCGTGGATGTGGGGAAAAAGGTACCCTCCTTCACTGCTGGTGGGAGTGTAGGCTAGTACAATCATTGTGGAAATGCATATGGAGAGTGCTTGGAAAATTGAAAATAAACCTGCCATATGACCCAGCAATCCCGCTCTTAGGAATATACCCAACAGAAGTGAAATCTGCATACGAGAAGAGGATCTGTAATCCTATATTCACAGCAGCACAATCCACAATAGCAATGTCATGGAAACAAACCAGATGTGCATCTAAGGAAGAATGGTTAAAAAAAATTGTGGTACATCTATTCAATGGAATATTATTCAGCTGTCAAGAAGAACGATATTATTCTATTCAAAACCATGTGGTCCCAACTAGAAACTATTATGCTCAGCGAAATGAGTCAATCACAAAAGAATAAATACCATATATTCTCTCTCATAGAAGAAAGCCAACATGGAAAGGTAGAGTTCATCAAGTGCCCATGGAGTTCTGATCTAAATATAGATTGCTGCAAGTCAGGTCCCACGGCAAGAGATGGTGAAAATTCTCTGTTCTAGGCATGTTGGCATTTCATGGATGAAGTAACAGCAGAGTATATTTAGCATGTTGTGAACATGAATATGGCAAATTGGCAGTTTCCGTCAGTTGCTGGCAATAGCTTAGAGTGATGACAAATATTATTTTGATTTTTTTGTGTGTTATTTAGTTATGAGGAAAGTGTATGGTAAGCAGTCCATTTGATGGTTTACTAATTTCCTTGTTGTTGAGAAGTCCAAGTTGATTATGTATTTAATATGATAACCATTTGTGTGCTGTGAATTGCATTAAGAGTTATGTAGGGCAGAGATGATGCTTACTAAATGTACAAAATGGATTGATGAGATTAGCCAGTTAAATCTTTTCACCAGTAAGGCACTCAACAGCCCATGAGATATTTATTAAAAATGTCAAGTAAATCCTCTTATTTTTGTATCATAGTGTCAAATAGCAGTAAAATAAACATGTTAAGATCCTTAATCTACTGCTATGTTTCACTGTAAAATTTACCTTTGTTAAAATTTGCTTCTGTTCAAATTTGTTGAGATCACATGTAAAAGTATCCTAATATTACTTTGGCTGGTATTTTCTAATTACTGTATAATATTTTGGGAATGCAAATTTTATTTGAATGTCAACTACAGTTAAGCATGTGCCATTTGTTTTTCTTGCTCAGGTTTTGTAATTTGATGGAATGTTTTTATTATAGTTTAATAAATGTTTGCTTTATTTAAAAAAAAAAGAGTATCAAAAAAATTAAGTAAAATGAACAAAAAATAAGTTAAAAAAAACCAAACCCATGAACTTAATGAAAAAAAATTGTATGCAACTACTTACAGGCTGTTTTAATCTGCAAAATATAATAAAAACAACCATGAACATCTTAAAAAAAAAGTGAACCAGTAGATGGAAGACCTCTCTGTATCTCTTATCTCTCTGTAAAATCTGCCTTTCCAGTAAAAATAACTTTTTAAAGATTTATTTTTATTACAAAAGCAGATGTACACAAGATACAGAAAGATCTTCCATCGTTGATTTATTCCTTAAGTGCCCACAACAGCCGGAGCTAAGTGAATCCAACGCAGCAACTCCTTCCAGGTCTCCCACGCAGGTGCAGGGTCCCAAGGCTTTGGGCCGTTCTTGACTGCTTTCCCAGCCCACAAGCAGGAAGCTGGATGGGAAGTGCAGCAGCTGGGACATTAACTGGCACCCACATGGGATACAGGATCATGCAAGGCGAGGACTTAGCCACTAGGCTATCATGCCAGCCCAAAAATAAATCTTTAAAAACATAAAAAGAGAAAGCAGTGACCCTTTGGTGCAGCAGTTCAGAGGCCCACACTCAGAGCACCTCCTCAGTTGGGGCCCTGACTCTGGTTCCTGAACCCTGCTTCCTGCCAGCACAAACCCTGCAAGGCAGTGCTACCAGCTCATCTAACACTGCTGCTCATGCGCAACATCAGGACTGTGTTCCCAGGTCCACCGCTGTCCTTGCCAGGTCCAGGCCCTGCAGAGGCCCAGCCCTAGCCACGGGGAGCACTGGAGAGTAAACCAGCAGATGGGAGCTCTTTCTGTTAACTTGTTGTCTCTCACAGAGAACACACTGGGACTAAGAGATCTAGATTTTTCACTTCCTAAATTAACAGTAACTTGGGGTGAGTTTTGTGGTTTGGCAGGTTACACCACCGCAAGCAGTACCAGTATCCCATACAGGAACTGGTTTAGCTCCTGCCTATTCCTCTTTCAATCTAGCGCTCTGCTGCTGCTGCTGGGAAGGCAGTGGAAAATGGCCCACCCCCATGGGAGACCTGGAAGAAGCTCCTGGCCTCTGGCTTTGGCCTGGCCAAGGTCCAGCCGTTGCAGCCATTTGGGGACTGAACCAGCAAATGGGAAACCTCTGTGTATGTGTGTGTGTGTGTAACTTCCTTTCAAATAAATAAATCTTACAAAAAAAAACCTAACTCTGCAAATGAATTTATTGGAAAAATCACTTCAAACTTGAGCCTCAACACCTCAGTTGCAGACTGATACACTAACCAGCCTCACGTGAACTGGCAGCCAACCGCACCTGGAACGTCAACACTGAGGAAACATAGAGGCCCTGATGCTAAGCTCAGGTTAACTCGTACTACCTTTACTGTCCTGACAAATGACAGGACAGTTACCACCAGAAAGTTAATGCTAATTATCGCTGTCCCAAAGTAGAGATGCTAGTGCAGCAAACATTACTTGGAAACCATGGGACCACTAGGAATGCAATTCATGAAAGCATTAAGTTGTCCTCAAATAAGGTGGCAGCTATTTACAATTTATTATTTTATCAGAAATCAGAAAAGGACTCTGGGAATTCCTAGTATCAAGAAATAATACATGTTTAAGGAGGTAGAAATGCTAGTTACCCTTGGCCATTACACAGTCTACACGTATTGAATTAGCACACTATACTCCATAAACATGTATTGTGTTTTAAAAAACAAAACCACATTCACTTGTCCTTGACATTTTGCTTGGGTCTTATTTTGTTAACGTTTGCAAAGTCAGAGAGAAGAGATGAGACCCAGCTGTGGGTTCATCCACAGTTAGGCTACTTACAAAGCAAAATTGCTAAAATCCTTGTGGACACTCAAGAATGAATTCATGATTCAAAAATTTGTTTGCTTTACCTTTTATTTTTAACTTATAAGATCCAATATCAGAACATTTTAAAAACAGGAGCAGGGCAGCGGGGGCTCAGTAGCTAAATCTTCACCATCCAAGTGCCGGTCCATGTCCCGGCAGCTCCACTTCCCATCCAGCTCCCTGCCTGTGGCCTGGGAGAGCAGCCAAGGACGGCCCAAAGCCTTGGGACCCTGTGCCCGCGCGGGAGACCCGGAAGCAGCTCCAGGCTCCTGGCTCCTGGATTCGGATCAGCTCAGCTCTTGGCCATAGGGGCCGCTTGGGGAGTGAAGCAACAGACGAAAGATTTTCCTCTCATCTCTCCTCTCAGTATACCTGACTTTCAAATAAAAACAAATTAGCCTTACAAATAAATAAAAGGGGGCTGGGAACCAGCGTTTGGTGTCTGAAGAAAGCAACCACCTGCAACAATGGCATCCCACATGGGTGCCGGTTCCTGCCCTTGCTGCTCCCTTTCCAATCCAGTTGGTTGCTAATGGCCGAGAAAAGGAGCAAAAGATGGCCCGTGCACTGTGTCCTTGTGGGGGACCCGGATGAAGCTCCCTGCTTGGCACGGCCCAGCCCAACCATTGGGTCCATGTAGAGAATGAACCAGCAGACAGAAACTGGGTCTCAGTCTCTCTCACTCTCTTCCTCTCCCTCCCTTAACTCAGCCTTTCAAATAAATAAATACGTCTTTAAGCGGTGGAAGGAACCAAATTCATCAAGATCCAATCTACTTTCATTTGAACAGTGAAACATTAAAAACACACCCGGCATTTTCTAACAATCACAGAAATAATGGCCAGATGCTTCCTGTTGATGGCACAATAGAGAATACATACTGACAGACTGCAAGCAGAGTTCACAGAACCAACTGGAAATAAACTTAGCTTCCCTTTAAAACCATTCAACTTGACCTTACATTTACACATAACGTCCCCAAAACTAGGAAACCCACTGACAAAAAGGCACAGAAATTTCTAAGGACATCCACTTATACTCTGTGTCACTAAAGGTTTCACTTAAGGAGTCCTTCCAAACCTGGAGCTCCTAAGGTACCTTCAAAGAGCGCAGCAACACACAAGCTTCCCTAAGCACAGCTAATGTTGAATTCTCACTTTGCTTGTGTATATTAAAAACACACCCTGGAACTAAAAATTAAGCTTAGTCACTTAGAAGATTCCCAAATGTTCCCGAACGTGAAGAATATGATTATGCAACCTTCATCTACAATACTGTTTATACACCTAAATCCTAAAGGGCCAAGGGGAAAAATGCCTAAATTTTTAAAATGTCTTGCATAATACGCTGAGTTGACTTACACAGTACAAACAGGATAGGAATGACACATTAACAACAACAAAAAACTACAGTGGAGTTTTCCAGAGGTTACATGGTGTTAGACCACAAGAGACTAAGTGCAGAGTTGAAGAATCTGTCTTCCACTAAACCTGACATTAAGAGATTTGCAAAACATCACTGTTGCTGATGTCATTTATGTTAACATGAAGTGGGTCTATTTAATCCTTCAGTTAAAGTAACACTTAGGAAGCAGGGGAAAAAAATCAGAGAGAAAACTGCCGGTCATTTCCTGAACTTTAAAGTCTGAGACCGAAAATGGAAGCGTCAAAGCTGATGGGTTACATGTCAGAGAGGAGACACAAAAGCCAATCTGGGCGGGTCTGCACGCAACAAACTATCCGCAAGATGAAGAAAAAAATCTCTCACAGTAACTTCTGCCCCATAACACTTAGACCGGCTCACCTCGACTTCTGGGATAGCAAAATACTTCCCAGCGAGCTGGTTTGGCAAATAACCCATACTTTACAAAGTTAACTTGCCTGGCTCAAGACAGCAAAAGCAGCGTCCGGGGAGAGAATTTTAAACTACCTCCACAGTTGGGGCTCGCCGGCAAAGCAGCACCGCGGGTCGGCCGCCCCTCCAGGGAGCAGACGTATGCTCGCCACAGTCCAATCAGGTTTAAACCAGAGCAAGTACACGGAAAACAAGACTCAAGTGGGCAAACACACACAAAGCAGGCCTCTATCCCTCCCGTAGTTTCGCTTTTCACCATGCACGCCGATTCCACAGTCTGGCCGCTTCAAGCAAGCCTTCCCCTCCCCCCGAGGCAGAGGCGACCAGGCCAAACTCCCAACTTGTTGCCCGAAGCCGTGCACCCGGCAAGGTCCCCAGGGGCGGCCAAGTCTTCCGGGTCCCCCCCCACCCCAAGTCTCGAGCATTCAGAATGAGCAGGCTTCGTCCCCGCGGCGGGCCCGCGCGGCACGGGCTGGGCTCGGCTCTCCCGTTCATCCTGTCCCGGCTCCGGTGGGTCCCGGGACCGGACGCTCCACACACCCGAGCGGGTCCGACCCCGGCGGCCAAGGCAGCGCCGGGCGTAGACGCCGGCCTCCTCCGTCCCCGCTCCCGCCCGCCGAACCCATCGCGGCCGCCGCCGCCTCGGGGGCCTCCGGTTCGGCCCCGGGCCCCGGACGGAGAGCGCAAGCGGAGGCCGCGGCCCGGGCCGGGGCCGACCAGGGGGGCGGCGGCCGCCACCATGTCTGCCCGCCCCCCTCCCCAGAAGCAGGGTGCCCGGCGGACAAAGCGCGGCGGCCTCGGCGGCGGCGCGGGTGTCGACGCGGGCAAGGCCGACCCCGTCGACCCCCGGCGGAATCAGCGGGGCCAGGAGCCCCGGAAACCCGGCGCCTTAATGCAATAAACAGGAAATCGCGGGGATGATCTGGGTTCCGGGGGAAGTGGAATTATTTTTTACCAGCGAAGAGATCAACTTCCACATCCGGTGGTAACAGGGCCCTACACAGACCCGCACTGACCTGGAAAAGCTTCGGGAGCGGCGACCGGGGAGCAGCAGGAGGTGGTGCGAGGGGACCCGAGGGCGCCTCGTACCCGGCCGGGCTGACGCTACCTCGCTACACACAAAGCGCTGGAGCTGCACAGGGCGCTATTTTCCGAAAATGCCGCGTCTGGTCGGCGCCCAAAATCCCCACCGAAAAGTCCCCCGTGCTGCGCGCGGAGGGACACATGGTGTGCGAGGGAGGCGCACCTCCCAGCATCCCTCCCGGACCCGGCCCTCGTCAGGCCCTCGCCCGGAGCTGGTCCGCCCCTCGCCGCGCACGGGCGGATCCCGCTCCCATCGACCGGGCGGGGACCCCCGGGGGCTCAAAGCGTGTGCTCGGTGGTTTTTTCACGTTGGTTCGGCAGCTGAGGAAAGCCTGTCAGCGTAGCGCTTCGGCTACACAAAGAAAGCGGCGGAATGATCCGCTCTCGGCGACCGCAAGTCCCGGCTCGCCCGGCGCCTGCGCGCCAGCGGGGGTGGGCGAGGCGGGCGGCCATGTGCGCGGCAGGAACGGCCGGCCGACCGCCACAACCTTCCCGCCTGTTTCCGCGGGGCGTGCGGAGCCCCGGGGAGCTGCGGCGCGGGGTCACGGCCGCCCGAGCGGAGTCCTTGGAGTTGGAGCGAGCCTCCCTGAGCCGCCCACCAGAAGCCGGGAGACGGAAGGGCGGCCCCGGCGGTCAGCAGCGGCCGAGCGTGAGGTGGCCATAGACGGTCCCGGGCTGGCTCGAACTCGGCTTGCGGTGGAGACACCCCGAAGAGGAACCCAGGCGTGTTCCTTTTGCTCTTGGGCTCAGCCGAGCCAGTCAGGTTGATGACGAAACATGTACATATTTCTACAGCTTGTTTTTTTTTTCTTTTTTTAATGAGTGGTGCCTCCTCCCTCGTAGAGCCTGGTAACTGCCCCCGCTTGCCTCCCCGAGTCCCTTTGCATGAACTGTCACCGCTGTGAGAGCTCCCCCCTCCCCGTGGCCTCAATGATTTGTTGTATTTGCCAGAGAAAAGTCTTGTCATTTTGAATTGAATGGCATTTGCTTAGGAATTTAGCACCTTGAACTTTCTGGCTGGTGAACCCAGGTTTCTGGCTTTCCCAACCTATTCACTAAAGCCTGCAACTTTTGGCATGCTGTGTGCAGGAGTGGGAATCTGAGGCAGCCCCGGGAGCTGTAATCCAGGAGTTGATAAGCGAAACCCAGATTGCCCGCCAATTTTTTTGTGACCTCGAGATGCGTCGTCTTTTCTAACAGTGATGTAGTGAAGATTTATAACCTTTGTGGAACTTACTAAGGCATCATGTCTCAACTGGAAAATTAAGTGGCATGTGTTTTGACTTAATATTATGCACTGCTTCTGTTGATAGAAATTTCCCAACATTTCCATGGTGTGCTTTTCAGGTAGGATCACTGTAGAATTGATCTCCTTACAATGCACCAGTTAAGCAGGCACCATCAGAAGATAAGCACAGATTGTTTAGTAAGCAGCGAGGCAGGTGTGGAAGGACACCAGGGAAGGAGCTGGCTCTCATAAAGGGATTGGGAGAATTTTCCAGCTGGAGGCAGCAGTAAGTGGGAAATGCGACTGAAGATGCTGAGGGGATGAAGAAAGAGGTCCCTTTGAACGATTCTCCCTGAAGATGTCAGAACATTGGGTTTGCATCTGAGATCATTGTTAGGAATAAATTCAAAGGCACTTGGCACAGAAGTCAAGTTTGTTTAAGGGATTCACACCCCATATCAGTGCTTAGTTTCTCTCAAGATTTATTTTGTTATTTTTATTGGAAAAGCAAATCTGCAGAGAGAAGAAGAAAGACAAAGATCTTCCATCCCCTGACTCACTTCCCAAATGGTCACAACAGCTGGAGCAGAGACCACCTGAAGCCAGGAACATCTTCCAGGCCTCCCACACAGATGCAGGGTCCCAAGGCTTTGGGCCATCCTGACTGCTTTCCCAGGCCACAGGCAGGGAGTTGGACGGGAAGTGGAGCAGCTGAGACACAAACTAGCACTCATAGGTACTGGCGCTTAAAGGGAGAGGATTAGCCACACAAGCCATTTTGCTGGGCCCCCAGCTGGTTTCAGTCTTGGCTCCTCCACTTCCAACATGGCTTTATGCTGATGTGCATCAGTAGAGGCAACAAGTGGTAGCCCAAGTACTCGGGTTCATACCACCCACCTCTGTGGGAAACCTCACTCCTGGTGGTGCAGGATGCTGGTATCCTAAACGCTGTCCTAACCAAGAGACCACAAGCCTACACCTCCATGTATAATTTTTTAAGGAGCTCCCACCTTAGGTTCACTCCCCAAAATTTCACACTGGCCAGGCTGAGCCGAAACTGGGATCTGGTAACACCGTCCAGACTGCCCCTAGGAATGCAGGAGCAGGTTCCTGAACTATGTCCGCTGCTGCCCGGGGTCTGCATCAGCAGGAAGCGAGTCAGGAATCCAGTTCAGGGGCCCTGGTGTGGGATGCAAGTGAGATTGAAGGGTTTTTGCATGCCACATTTCAAGTAGGCCAGTTGCTACTGTGTTGGGGAGTCCGATCTAGTGAAGCCGGATAGTGGAGGGTAGGAGCTAAATGTTTGAATTGGGCGGAAGGCCTTGGATGCCAGGTTAAGGGCCTGCGGTTTTACCTCAGAGACAGTGGTACGGTGGATGATTTTTTGTACTAAAGTGTGGAAAGCGATCACTACATGGCCAGTGGATAACTTGGGATTACTTTAAATTGTGGAGTCTAAGTTTGCGATTTGTCTCTGCTCTGTAGTGTACTAAAAGTCTAGTGAATAGGCCGGTGCTGTTCTGTGAGCCTTTTAATTGGCCTGTCATGCGGCATTTGTAGAAAATGACAGTAAGAATTAGGATTTTTTTTTTCAATTGAAAAGCTAGAGTTGCAAAGAGAATGGTCTTCCCTCTGCTGATTCACTCCCTAAGTGCTTGCAACTCCTAGAGCTGAGCTGATCTGAAGTCAGGAGCCAGGAGCATCTTCCAGGTCTCCCACACAGTTGCCAGGTCCTAAGGCTTTGGGCTGTCTTTACTGCTGTCCCAGGCTACAGCAGGGAGCTGAATGTGAAGTAGAGCAGCTGGTACAGAAACTGGTGCCCCTATGGGATCCTGGCGCATTATCAAGTGAGGACTTTAGCCACTAGGCTACCACACCAAGCTGAGAATGAAACACTCTTAACACTGATTTTGTGTGTGTGATTCTAGAAAAAAATGAGAAGCCTTACTGTACTGAAGTGTCTGGTTATTTTAATGTTCCTATTCTAGTAATTTTTTTAGCAAGAGTGTGTTATCTATCATCACAGATAATTTTTGAACCCCTCAGATGAATGGAATCAGAAGCATTGAATTCCCTAAGAACCTTCACTAAATCCAGAGGTCTCTTTTTTATTTTATAGTGAGAATTATAATGGTTGGGCGAGGAATACAAAACTGCTTTTGTTTCTTTCTTCCTGCAGATGTGGCACAAAACATAGAAATAACCAAATTTATAATCCCTGGTATTTATTACACGAGCAAAACCTGTCACATAAAAGTACTTCAAAAAGTTCACAGCAAGTAGAATTTAAAATTGAGGGTTTTTTTTTTTTTTTTTTTTTTTTTTTAGGAGAGGGCTGCAAGCAATTTTGAAACCTACATGGTTTTTCATAATATGAATTTTCCATGAGCTTTTTTTTTTTAAAGATTTATTTATTTTATTACAGTCAGATATACAGAGAGGAGAGACAGAGAGGAAGATCTTCCATCCCATGTTTCACTCCCCAAGTAAGCGCAACGGCCAGTGCTATGCCGATCCAAAGCCAGGAACCAGGAACCTCTTCCAGGTCTCCCACGCGGGTGCAGGGTTCCAGTGCTCTGGGCTGTCCTCGACTGCTTTCCCAGGCCACAAGCAGGGAGCTGGATGGGAAGTGGAGCGCCGGGATTAGAACCGGCGCCCATATGGGATCCCGGTGCATTCAAGGTGAGGACTTTACCTGCTAGGCCACGGCGCCGGGCCCCATGAGCTTTTTGAAGAAATCTCATATGCATTGATTTCAAAAATTTTTGCACCAAAATAAGCATTTTACTGCATTTTCTCACTAATGTTTTTTTTTTTTTTTAAATCAGTCTTCCTAATGTTGGTCGTTTTTCTAATGGCTTCTTTTTTTTTTTTTCTTTTTTATTATTATTGGAAAGCCGAATATACAGAGAGGAGGAGAGACAGAGAGGAAGATCTTCCATCCGATGTTTCACTCCCCAAGTGAGCTGCAACAGGCCAGTTCGCGCCAATCCGATGCCAGGACCAGGAACCTCTTTCCGGGTCTCCCACGCGGGTGCAGGGTCCCAAAGCTTTGGGCCGTCCTCGACTGCTTTCCCAGGCCACAAGCAGGGAGCTGGAGGGGAAGTGGAGCTGCCGGGATTAGAACCAGCACCCATATGGGATCCCTGGGCGTTCAAGGCGAGGACTTGAGCCGCTAGGCCACACCGCCGGGCCCGCATTTTCTCACTAATGTTTTAAAGTGTCCTCTTGTACTGTCTCATTTAATCCTGACAGCAACATTAGAAAGTAAATATTTTAGGTTTTGTTTATTTTTATTTAAAAGGCAGATTTTCCAGAGATCCTCAGTCTGCTGGCTCATTCCCAAATGGCTGCTGACTGGGAGCATCCTACAGGTCTCCCCGAGGGTACAGGGGCCCAAGGACTTGAACCAGCCTCTGCTGCCTTCCTGGTCCCTAAGCAGAGAGCTGGATCGGGAACAGCCAGAAACGAACTGGTGTCGATGCGGGACTGCCTCCGTCAGCAGGAGAAACTTTAGTGTTTATTCCACCATGCTGGTCCTAGGAACAGATTTCTTAATACACAACAGTGTTCCTGTTGCCTCTTATTCTCCACCATTTTATGCCACTGTCTAGAGAATTCCTTACACAAAAACTCAGTCTGTTGTTTGAGACAGACTTCATGAAGTTGTCTCTGTTTTCTCCTACAAGGATTTGTAAATGAATTTGTAGCCACAGTCAGGGGATGAGTGATACCCTTGACAATGTCAAGCAGATGTGTTCATTTTTACATAGAAACATGACTTCTTTGCTCCTTTCTAGAGACCCACGGGTCAGTAAAAATGTAAAAAGATAACCCAGTAGAAAACAGTCATATCGTGAGACATGTATCTAGATGGCTAATCAACATGGAAGGGTACTCAGTTGAAATTAAGGTGCACAATTGAAAATGCACTCAGATTCAATGCCAGTGAGTCACTGTTGCACACCCAATAGAAAGACCACAAGAGAAAACCCAGAAAATTCCAAGTATGGATGCAGAGTTTTGGAGCAGTTGCCCACTGCCTGGAGGAAAGTGGATCAGTAAGTCCGCCCAGGAAAATTCAAGGGCCAAAGAGCAGGCAGGATCAAACTAGGCCTAAAGATAATACTAAAAAAGTAGTAAGTTTGATTTATAAAACTGTAAAGGAAGGAATGGTCTGGGGTGATCATGTTGAAGTAGAACAAGGGCTGTTTCAGGAGTATTGGCACAGTTCTCTGACTAGCTTCAGTGGCAGGGTGGGAATGGATCACCTGGATATTCACTCTGTTGAACTGTATGCTTATTTTTATTATCTGTAGTAGGTGTTTTAGAGTTAAAAATAGTGAGTAGTAGTTTGACCTAGTGGTGGTTAAGTTACCTGTCTACCTGAGTCTGATACCTTGTTGCAGTTCTGAATCCAGTTTCCTGCTCAAGTAGGCCCAGGGAGGCACTGGTGGGGGCCTGAGTGCCTGCTGCCGCTTTGGAAGCAGATGGCTCCACCTGACCTGATCAGAGCCATTGATGGCCAGCATTTGGAGAGAGAGAGAATCTGCCCCCTCTAAGTAACTAAACTTAAATTTTCAGGAACTTTTCTATTAAGGAAAAAAGGACTCCTGTTCAGTGCTGATACAAACTAGCTGAACCAGTCTTTTTGTAATGCATTGCAAATGGAGAAGGTAAATTAGACCTGAATTCTGGGGTTGGCAGTGGTGAAGGAGAGGAAAGACAAAATTTAAAATAAAAAAAAAAAAAAAACAGAACTTCAGACAGTAGGTTAAGTGGAAAGAGCATTGTTGCAAGGTGAAGTCACAAATTCAAGTTTTGGGTAGTTTGGGCTGTCATTCTGAAGTTGTATGTCCCGGGCCTGTCTCTTAACTTTTCTCATCTCTGTGTGGAGAGGATGGTGATAATGATGGTAATGAAACCAACATTTTTTGTTGTTACTGTTTATAATAGCCTGCAGGCTATTAAAAGGAATTCCTGATTCAGCAGGATGCGAAAGGATAAAAAGTTAAGGGTGAATGAGCTTTTGAACCTGCGTGTCAGAGGTGATATTCCATGTGAAACGAGAAAACAGAACGAAGAGCAGAAGTGGAGAACTTCTTTTTTATACTTGCTGAATTTAAGATGATGCCAGAATGTAAAAAGGAATTATTAAACACAAGTTAACGTTTGATACTCTTAGGAAAAAGTCAGAATTGGTGAGAAGATTTAGAAGTTCTCCATTTAAGGGTAATAATCAAAGCCTTGCAGATGAATGACAGAATCTGGAAAAACTCTAGTTCAGAGACACAAAGGAAAGATCAAATCAGAATTTATTGGACAGTGAAGCTATTTTGCATTCGCAGTCTCATTTGTTCCTCTCAGGTTTAGCCTTGTTTGGTGGACTTTCTAGACTCACACTGTGAGATAAAGAACCAAACCAGCATGACTTGAGTTTGTGCTATGTAGTACACCGGTCCTGTGGAGCTGCGCATGTGCTGCAGCACCTTGGGGGAATGTCAGTCAAGGAGAGACCGTCCCTGAGAACAGCAGCCTGGCCCCTCTGCGCTGCTGCAGGTGTGAGGAATCCTGAAGGTGTGGGGGAACAAATCAGACAGTAACCATAAAAGTTAGTACAATGGAAGCAAAAGCAGTTATTAATTTCTAATAAGATATGCTTGCCAGCCAAGCATTCTTTTTTTTAACCTTTTTAAAATTATTTTCATTTTATGATACAATTCCTTAGGCCCTAGAATTTCTCTTACCCTCTCCCCACTAAAGAGTTGCTCTATATTGTTACTATAGTATATTTTTTCATAAACAGTCATATGTCCATCATGATGGGCATGGACAATGGAAAAGATCCAACATCCTATTCCCAAAATATAGTAAAGTTTCATTGGGAGTTCATCTTTAGTATGGAAGTAGAGATGCGTACTGCATTGTATCCTCATATCTGGATATGATAGTCTCCATTACACAGTTACTACTATATATCCCCTAAAATGAAAAGCCACAATGCAAAATCAACAACAGGAAGAAAAATAGAGATTTATAATGCCATGAAGTTAAATAACATGCTTCTGGATATGATAGTCTCCATTACAACAACAGGGGAAAAAAATTAAAAATGCAATGAAGTTAAAACACATTGCTACTGAAAGACGAATGTGTTGCTGAAGCAATGAAAAAGAAAATCAAGAACCTTCTTGAAGAAAATGATGCTATCGTATGATCAATGAGTCAGTGAAGAATTTAGTGGGAAAGTGTTTTGAAGGTGAAACTAAAAGAAAAAAAAAACAATCCATGAGATATAGTTTCCACTGATCTTTGTTGGTGAGATATGTCTCCTGTAGGCAACAAATAAATAGGTTTAGTTTTTTTAATCCAGTCTGCTAATCTATGACATTTTATTGACTTATTTAAGCCATTTATATGCAGGGTTAATGTGAATGGGTGGCGATTTGGTTCTGTCATTTCAGCAATAGCTTGTTCATTGATTTCATCTTCTATTATTTTACTGGAATGTTCTTCACATTTGCCTTTGTTTTGGTGGGTGCTAGTCCTCTTCTCTGTCAAGAGAACATCTGTAAATATCATTTGCAGGGCAGGTTTGGAAGAGGAAAATTCTTTTAACTTTACTGTGGAAGAATTTTATTTCATTTTCAAAGACAAAAGAAAGCTTTGCTTGATATGCTATCCTAGGCCGACAATTTTTTTCTTTTAGAATCTGGAATATGTCACTCCATTCTCTTCCTGCCTGTAGAGTTTCCTGTGAGAGATCTCCTGTGAGTTTAATTGGCATTCCTTTATATGTCAGTTGATTTTTTTTTTCACATGCACATTTCAGGATCTTTTCCTTGTGTTCAATTGAAGAGAGCTTGATTATCATGTGTTGTGGTGAAGATCGCTTTTGATCAAGCCTGTTGGGAGTTCTGTGCCATTCCTGGATGTTGTTTCCTAATTCTTTCTCCAGATTGGGGAGATTATCCTTTATTATTTCATTAAATACATTTGTAAACTCAGCTTCTCTTTCTGCACCTTCTGGGACTCCCATAACTCTTATATTTGGCCTCTTAATAGTGTCTTTTAATTCTTGAATACTTTTTTTGGCCTGATCCAGCTCTGCTTCCAGCTTTTTGTTTGCTTCCCCCTGATGACAGGAAATATCTTCCAATTCTGAGATTCTTTCTTCTGCTTGCTTCATTCTATTTTGGAGACTCTCCACTGTAATTTTAATTTGCTCTACTGTGTTCTTAATTTCTGATAATATCAGCCTTGATTTGCTTTATTGCTTCCTTTAATTCTTTGAACTCTTGCATGAGCTTCTCATTTATGATCAGAATCTTTAAAATGAGTCTTATGCATTCTGTGTGCTCCATTTTCTCGATGTTTTCCTCTGTTAACTCTGAGGTTGGCATGGGGTTTTGCTCCTTTCAGGGAAGTCTTCAGTAATACTCATTGTGCCTTTGTCTCTTCTTTTGCTCTTGGTCATTGTACTTCTGCTTATCAGATTCTTCTCCTTGGGGCAGCTTTCTAAGCTCTGTCACCCACAGGTCTACAGTTTGATTTTACTTATTGCACTTGGTACATGGTTCTTTGTTTGCAGTCAGCTGTGCCACTCCCTCCAGTGAATTCCAGGTCTGGGTTTTTATGTTAGACTTCCACCAGGGTCTCTGTAGCTCACCACTCTCCACCTCCTGTGATTTTGTGCTGAAGCTGCACCATTGTCTCTGCAACCTTTTCTCCCACTTCCAGTTGGATCAGGTCCCAGGATTAGGAAGACATCAGTTGTCCCGTATGGCTAGGTTGTTGGTGGTGCTGATCTTGCTGGAAACTGTTGGCTGTTATGTTTGGGGGCCACACGTACCTATTTTGACCCGTACGATGCCAGAGTTCTTTCGTTAGTTTCTTTCATTTCACGATGCTCAGTGAGTTCTTTCTCAGCTCAGCGCATGCTCAGGTCACTGTTGTCCCTGCAGTCTATAAAATGGCACCTGATGTGCCACTACCAGAGTTACTTGATCTGCTGGCCATCAGTTCTGAGGACTATCTGGCTGTATCTTGTATGGAACCTGTAGGATGCCATGTTGTAGCTCACTGAAGCAGAAATGAGTTCACTCCCAGCTCAGTGCATGCACATTCCTACCCCTTAGCCTCTGCCTCCCAACATAAAATGACACCTGATCCAACTCTAGAGGGCATACTGGCTGTGAAATACACACTGTTCCTGCATTGCCCATTTGGGACCTGCCACTGTGTCTCTGCTTCTGGTAAAATCAAACAGACCAGCAGGATGGGCAGTTCTTTGTCTAGGTTCACCCCCAGAGCTCCTGGTAAACGTCCCTTCCCGCCTCATTGCTGGTTGAGTTCCAGCTGCATGTGCAATTCAAATTGCTACCGCTGGGGTATCAGTCTGCAACACCACACCTTTGTGTCTGCTTTCCCATGTCTGTCAGTCTCCAGGTACCCCTCTGCTGTCGTTCTGTGCTCTCCTATTTCCTGGAATGTGCCCTCGCTGCTTCATGCTGGATAATGTTTCTTCATCTGTGAATGTGTTCTTGCCCTATTCTGTCAAAACATTCCAAACATTCTGAACATGAAAGTTTGAAAAGACAAGAGAAACAATAAATTTTTTGCAGTGTGTTTCTGTCATGTTTAGTGTTTTGGACTGCTTTAGCACAACCTGGAGTGTCAGCAATGGATTGGGTTCTTCCCTTGGAAAGCACTGGAAATGTTAGACAATCCTTTTCATTATGTTTACAGTGCAGTGTTCATCACCCGAAGTTCCAAGGGAACTGATTGAGATTGTGTTCCAGTCAAGGCCATTAACACCTGCACAAACATAATTTCTACTGATGAACACACTTGCTTGTTTGTGCTTTAAGGTGTGTTTGTTTATGTGGATGACAAAGAGCCTGCATCCCGTAGTTCACTCTGCGTGCCTACCACAACCAGCACTAGGCCAGGCAAGCCAGGAGCCAGGAGGAACACCCAGGTCTTGCACGTGGGTGACCTGGGCCTCCTTAACCTCCCTGGTCACCTTAACCAAAAGCTTGTTTTGAAGCAAAGGAGCCAGGACTTGAGGCCACACTCCAGTGTAGAATGTGCATGTCCCAAACAGCAGCTTAACCCTGCTGCAGCAATTGCCACTCCTTCACCACTGGCCTTTTATAAAGCTGCAAGATCATAACATTCAGCTTACCATAGTCAATCAGCTTTTCTATACTAAGTTTTAAAAGTCAGTTGCTGGGGCTCGGCAGCGTGGCCTAGTGGCTAAGGTCCTCGCCTTGATCCCATATGGCCGCTGGTTCTAATCCCGGCAGCTCCACTTCCTCGGTGCTGTGCCGATCCGATGCCGGGAACCAGAAACCTCTTTCGGGCCTCCAACGCGGGTGCAGGGTCCCAAATCTTTGGGCTGTCCTCAACTGCTTTCCCAGGCCACAAGCAGGGAGCTGGAGGGGAAGTGGAGCTGCCGGGATTAGAACCGGTGCCCATATGGGATCCCTGGGCGTTCAAGGTGAGAACTTTTAGCCGCTAGGCCACGCTGTCAGGCCCAGCAATTGACTTTTTTTTTTTTAATTGTATTTTTGTTGACAATCTTTACATAGTTAGCAGCAATTGACTTTTTTTTTAAAAGATTTTATTTTTTTTAATTTTTATCACAAAGTCAGATATACTGAGAGCTGGAAAGACAGAGAGATCTTCCTTCCGATGATTCACGTTCCAAGTGAGCCGCAACGGCTGGTGCTGCGCCAATCCAAACCCAGGAACCAGGAACCTCCTCCGGTCTCCCACGCGGGTGCAGGGTCCCAAAGCATTAGGCCGTCCTCTTCTGCTTTCCCAGACCACAAGCAGGGAGCTGGATGGCAAGTGGAGCTGCCAGGACCAGAACCGGCGCCCATATGGGATCCCGGGGCGTTCAAGGCGAGGACTTTACCCGCTGGGCCCAGTAAATTCTTTTTAAAAAAACTGCGATTTGGGGCTGACTGCTGAAGAGTTTTAAATGGATTGATGAAGTATGATGTCTCCTACTTTTGTCATTCTACCCTCTCAGATCTAGAGAAAACCCAGCAATAAGCAATTAAAATTCTTGGGCCAGGTCAGATCACAGAGTTCCCCAAGGACCAAGAACTTTGGTTTCTGGGCATTTGTTAGGCACAGTCACTGCAGTCTTTCATTTTGCAGCCCGGAGGCAGTTGCATTAGTATGCCTAGCCCACATGTGTTAAGACAGTAGGCATTTAATAATTTTTGGTAGAAAGAGCTTCCTGTCAATTACTAAAAGTTAGTGGGATAAACTATAAACTGGTAACAGAAACACTTTAAGAGCTCATTACTGTTTTCTCTCCATCTAATTCCCAGCCCCCCCCCAGATATTCTCTACTTACAGTCTCTATCAACCTTTTCTTATATATCCATCCATAGGTTTCTCTTTTCATTTTACACATGTAGGTAATAATAGTCTTGTGGACTGGCATTCTGGTGTAGCAGGTCAAGCCACGGCCTGAAGCATGGGTTTCCATAGGAGCACAGAATCTGGTCCTACTGTTCCCTGCTAATGCAGGTGGGAAAGCAATGAAAGATGGCTTGAGTCCTTGGACCCCTGCACCCATGTGGGAGACCTGGACAAAGCTCCTGGCTTTGGCTGGCCCAGCCCCAGCCACTTTGTGATTTTGTGGAGTGAACCTGCAATGGAAGATCTCTCTTTGTGTCCCCGTTCTTGTAACTCTGCCCTTCAAATAAATCCTTTTTTTAATCTTATTTTGTTGTGATTTCTTATCCAGAAGATAGGATATGATGCATACTTCTCTGTACCTTGGTTTCTGCATTGATACTTGTTTTCTGTGTCCCTACAAATTATCTATCCCATCTTTATTCAATTAAGAAGCATTGAGTTTCTGATCTTTCATGTTCTAATTGATACTTGAGCGAATATTCTTAGACTCACACATCTATTCCTTGTGTGGCACATCTTATTTGCTAGAGGTGGAATAGCTGTGCAGAATTTTTTATTTGCCCTTCATGTACCAAATGTTTCCCTACGGCGTTGCTGATGACGAGAGGCGTGCCAAGTTTTTGGATTTTTGCCTGCCAGCTCTTGAAGGACGAATTGTTTCAAGTCGTACTTAGTGTTGTTAGGATGAACAACAAAATCATTTGGTTAATTGGGGGAAACTGGAGCTCAGTTAACAGAGTTTGCTCAGGATACAGAAATACTTCACTGCTGCTCCTGCAGCTGCACACCCACAGCTAGTACAAACATAGTTGTTTCTGCAGTCAAAACAGCCAGCAGACCTGGAGAGGGGCCAACAGTGACTCCAAACAGCTCCTCCTACAGGGACAAGCCTAGCAGGATCTGAAAAGATCCTTCAGTCTTTGTTGGGATTGCAGAGAATCTACCAGCTAAAAGGAGAAAAATACGAATCTCACAAAAAAATCCTACTATGATAGGTTTTAAGGATTTATTTTCATTTGAAAGGCGGAGTTAATAGAGGGAGAGTAGGAGAGAGCTTACATCTGCTGGTTTACTCCCAAAATAGCCGCAATGGTCTGAGGTGAGCCCATCTGGAGCCAGGAGCTTCTTCAAAATATCTGATGTGTGTACAAGAACCAAAGGACTGGAGGCATCCTCTGCTGCTTTCCTATACCATGAACAAGGAACTGTATTGGAAGTGAAACATCTGAGACAAATTGCTGCCCATATGGAATGCTAGCATCACAGGGGAGGCTCAGCCTACCATGCCACAGTGCCAGCCCCTGAAAATAAATTTATTTATTTGTTTGAAAATTACAGAGGAAGAATCAAAGGCAGAGATCTTCATCCACTGGCTCGTTCCCCAAATGCCTGCAATGGCCAGCACTGGACCAAGCCAGAGTCAAGCCTCATCCAGGTCTCCTAATGGAGTGGGAGTTGCTATCTTCAGTTGCTTTCCCAGGCACATTTAGCAGGGAGCTGGATTCAAACTGGAGCGGTCAGGACTTGAACTATTGCCCGTATGGTAGGTCAGCGCTGCAGGAAACAGCTTTAACTGCTGTACCAGAGGGCCAGCCACATAGGAGCCAAAAATGATTGTTAAATCCATCTTTCTTAGGTGCTGACATGGCACAGAAAAGGGGAAAAGGATTGGCTTGTGGATTCTGCTTGCACTGGGGATTCTATCAGGATGGAGAGAAAATGGTCTCAGAGTCATTACCTTAGAGCAGAAGTGCACGAGCAAGGGGGATAGGTGTGGCATGCTGACTCGTTGGCGTGCCAAACTTCTTACTCATTTTATAAATCATGTTACTGCTTCATCTTTGCAGCCCAGCTACCTGCATTTGATCCCACCCACATAACATACCAGCTGTGACTCCTTGGGCAAGTCACATTATCTCTGTACTTCAGTCCCCTGATCTGTACAGACTATAGTAACATCTACCTGACAGATTTATTTCAGGTTATTAAGTTAACGCATGTAAAGTACCTAGAAAAGCACTTGCACAAGATAATGGCTCAAACATTATATTTCCATTACCAGCACCATCTGAAAGGCTGTGTTACCAATGCTTTATCACATACCTAAGCCACCATACCTTCCTTGAAAATCATGACAGGGTGGACTGGCATTATTGTGGGTGAGCCACCTCTTCGGATGCACACATGCCGTATTGGAGCGCATGGGTTAAAGTCCCAGCTACTCTGCTCTAATCCAGCTTCCTACTAATGGGTACCTCTGGGAGTTAGCAGATGAAGGTTTAAGTAATTGGGTCCTTGCCACCCGGATAGGAGACCCAGATGAAATCCTAGGCTGCTGACTTCAACCCTGCACAGTGAGCCAATAAATGCTCTCTAACCTTGCCTTTTCAATAAATAAATCCTAAAAGACATAAGGGATGTCTTTGAGAAGAACACTTCTCAGGCTTTTGGGGGAGGGGGAGAGACCAAGCTGCATCCACTATTTCACTGTCCATATGCCTACAGCAGCCAGAGCTGGGTAGGAACCAGGCAGGATAAGAAATAGCAATTGAGTTATACTTACACGATGTATATTCAGTTCTCAGGCTTTCCTAATGTTTGTATATGACTCTGTTACATACACTGTGCAGTTGGATGTCATGTTTGCCATTCTAAAAATTATCTTAAATAATATGTATTTAAAAAGAAAAGGGGGCCCGGTGGCGTGGCCCAGCGGCTAAGGTCCTCGCCTTGAAAGTGCCCAGGGATCTCATATGGGCGCCGGTTCTAATCCCAGCAGCTCCACTTCCCATCCACCTCCCTGCTTGTGGCCTGGGAAAGCAGTCGAGGACGGCCTAATGCTTTGGGACCCTGCACCCGTGTGGGAGACCTGGAAGAGGTTCCTGGTTCCCGGCTTCGGATCGGCACAGCACCGGCCGTTGCGGCTCACTTGGGGAGTGAATCATCGGATGGAAGGAAGATCTTCCTCTCTGTCTCTCCTCTTCTCTGTACATCCGGCTTTCCAATAAAAATAAATATATCTTTAAAAAGAAAAGGATTAAAAAAGAGCAATTCAGGGACTGGCTTGACTGCCTAGTGGCTAAAGTCCTCGCCTTGCACATGCCAGAATCCCGTATGGGCACCGGTTCTAATCCCAGTGGCCCCACTTCCCATCCAGCTCCCTGCTTGTGGCCTGGGAAAGCAGTTGAGAATGGCCCAAGACATTGGGACCCTGCACCCACATGAGAAACCCACAAAAGGCTCCTGGCTTCGAATGAGCTCAGCTCTGGTCATTGCGGCCATTTGGGGAGTGAACCAACGTACAGAAGATCTTCCTCTATGTATATATGATTTTCCAATTTAAAAAATAGTATTTCATGATGATTCTTCAAAAAAAATCTTCTGTCTGCTAAAATGACTTCATGTTTCATTAATTTTTTTGAATCCTCTTTTGCAGTCCCCTTGTTTTTCTCCTTTTAGACATCAGGCCCAATTTTCTTATTTTTATTGGAATCCCAGGGCCTATGGAACTATTATGATAATAATTTTGAAAAAGATTTAAAAATAAATCTTTCAAAATTAATAGTTAGCTTGCAAGAGATATACTGAATCTCAACTCTCACCACAGTCGCCTTGGCAGTGCCAGACCAAATGATTTCACAGTCCTCACAAAGCCTGTGGGCCAGACGTTACCCGCTTTAAGCTTCAAGGAATTGTGGGGAGTTTTTGTTTTGTTTTTTTTTTTCTAGCCAGGCCACTAAACTTTGTCCATATCAGCTGGTTTGTTTTCCTGCTACTCCTGTGTTTACTAGAGTAATGGTTTCAGTGTCCTTCAAGAACTTTATCTTCACTTTCACAACTTTACTAACTAAACATAAGAGGCTTATCTCTGTTTTTCAAATTCCTTCAACTTAGTCATTTCTACCTTTTGGTTTAAAATAAGAAATGTGAAGTGGGCATTTAGCCTAGTGGTTAAGGTAGCTACATTGGACGTAGGAGAACCTGTACTTAGTCAATGCTAGATCTGACAGTTGGGTTTCTCCAGCCGTGTGGAAGACCTGGGTTGTTTTCCTGCTCTTGGCTTTAGCCCAGCCCAATCACTCTAGCCATTTTAGACAGACAGGAGTGTTCTTGCGTTCGTGTTTTTTTGGTCCTCCAGGACTGAGACTGGCAAGTTCCTGCACACTGGCATCTGCTCAGCATCTGGTGGATAGCTTGGGGGGAGCACCAATGCTGAGACCTGTACTACCAGTGTACTTGATGAATTACAAAATCTTGGACATTTTGTTAAAACTACAGAAAACAAATTAAGGTAATTAGTTGTTGTTTTAGAGTGGAGCCTGTGCCATGGGTGACACATGCCCTGCTTCACCCATCTAGGTGTTAGACAAGACTGCATAGCATCAAGCCTAGTACTAAGGGACCCAAGCGACTCTTCAGCCCACCTGCTGTTAATAACCCAGAGGTTCCTCCCTCTCCTAGCTCTGGGATGCAGTCACTCCAGATTCTGAGGGGTCTTCCAGAAACAGGGTATTCCTGTCAGCTGACTGTAGGCAGACTTTCAGCCCTAACGTACTGAGGAGCCATGGCAAAGTGAATGGTGGTCAACCTGAGCAAACCCTGTCTACAGCTCTGTGCACAGTTTAGGTTCCAAATGTGCCCCTTTCTATGTAGTTCCTGCTGTAGTGGGGTTAGTTGGTTCCCAGTCTGTTTTAACGTTTCTTCCCAGCTGCAAATTCTGTAACTTTTTTTTCCTTTTCCCACAACCATAGCTCCCTTCTCTCTACCCTCCTGGAAACATTCCCTAACCCAAGCACTGGGAAGAATGTTTTTTCCTGGTGCTCAAGATAAAACTTGAAATTGGTTTGTGCTCCTCAAGGATTTCCCCAGTACAGATTCCAGGCAAGCCTGGCCTTTGGTCCTGACAAGTTATGCTCCCTCTAGATTCAAGGGTTTCTCTAGCCATTTTTTTTTCCAGAAATCTGAGTGTTGTGTGGTGATGTGGGAAACAGCTTGTGCTGTGGAGTCGCACAAGTCTACTTTCAGGACTGGTGCCTTGGCGCAGCACTTAAAGCTTCTGCCTGCATCCCATATTACCACTGGTTCAAGTCCTGGCTACTCCACTTTCAAGCCAGCTGTAAATGGCCCCGTTCCCACGTGAGAGACCCAGAAGAAGCTCCTGGCTCCCAGCTTTGGACTGGCCCAGCTCTACTCATTACCATCTGAGGAGTGAACCAGTGGATGGAAGGTCTCTTCCTTCTCTGTTGTAATCCTGCCTTTTGCCTTTTTTTTTCCATGTGCTTTCAAGTCCTGGTTTTCTTGCTCACCAGTTCTATGGTACTGAGTAAGTCACTGGAACACTCTGAGCCTTCTGCCCTTATTTGTAAATTTAAATAATAATGTTCATCTCATAATGTCATTGTGGTTTAAAGATAATACATGTGAAATCTCAGGCACACAGTAACTGCTCTGTAAACAAGTTTCCCTCCTTTTCTACAAAAGAAAAAAAAAGAAAGAAAGAAATGAATAGCTTCCCCCCTCCAAGCAGCAAAGCTGAAACCTGTACTACCAGTTTTTGAAGACAGAAGCAAAATATTTCAGTCTGCCTAGTAGCTTGCCCTGGCCTGTTTCTAGCACTTCAGCTTTGGAACGTTGTCCTCCTGAGGTGTGTCATATGTTCTGATCTAAAACCAAAGCAGCCTGTAAAAGGTGGTCTCGATACACTCCAAGAGGCCTTCAGATCACAAGGCAAAGTCTCCGGCCTTTATAAAGAGCAGCCATCCATCCATGAATGTAAGATATCATATGAACAAAAACTATATAAGGGAGAAAATGATGAAATGTATATAGAGAAAATTATAAGACAATTTAATAAGGAAAAATTAACTTCTACCTAGAGAAGGTTAAAACTGGTTCACTCACTTAGTGGAAATGTATTGTCTCTATCCCCATACCAAGGTATCGTGCTAGATATCAGGGAAATAGAGATTAAACTTACCTTACAGTTGCTTTTGAGAACTTACAGGTTTAGTAGGAGAGACAGTTACAGAGACAACTTCAATATAATGTTTGTTGTGCTTGGGAAGCAGAGAGCAAGAGTTAAGGAATAATGGAAAGTGAAAAGTAGAGCCTTTCAAATAAAATCTTAAAAAAGAAATAAGGTGGGCATTTAGCACATTATTGGAGGCTCTGCTTAGAATGCACACATTCCACAGCATCCCACAGGAGTAGGTTCAGGTCACAGCTGTGCTGCCAGGTCTCACTTCCTAGAGTGGCCTATGCTGCAAGGCAGCAGGTGATGATGGTTGTGGTAATTAGAAATCTGCCATTCTTGTAGGGGCCAGATTGAGATCTGGGTTCCCACCATCAACCTGACAGAGCCCCTGTTGATGCAAGCATTTGAGTGGTGTGTCTTTCAAAAGTTTTTTTAAGGTTACATAAATTCGTAAGTATAGGCTGTATTGGGGCACATTGGGAGAAAGGAAGGCAGGAGACCATTATTATAGGTAGGAAACAGAGTATGTGATCGTGCAGAAGCTGGCAAAAGAAATGGAAGGGAGAGGTGGAATGGAAGAAAAGCATTTTGAGTGTATTATTACCAGCAACTTGAATATCGGAGAGCATTGTGTACCGTGAACTCAATACGGAACTTCGGAGGTAAGGCTTGTGAGAAGTGAAAACATTCAGTTTGGGCTTGCTGGTTTTGAGTCTCTTGAAGAGAGCAGTTCCTATAAATGAGTAGAAACAACAGTTAGGTGGGGCGAATGGTTAAGGGAAAGTTGCAAGTGAGCAATAAAGGAGCAGATGTCACCATGGGCTTAGCTGTGAAGAACAAGTAAGTGAGCAGCATGGCTGAGAATTTCTACTACGAAATGAGTTGGGAATATTGGTCTGGTTTGTAGGCTGAAAGGGAGAATACAGAGTAAATGAAGGTGAAAGAGTAAGGATGATGTAGTAAAGTCATGGTATCAGAGATGTTGGATAACCTTTGAAAGATGAAAGCTATAAAAGGCAGTTACAGTCTCATTATCTAAAGATAATCTCACGTCCCTCACCCTACCCCCCACTCACCTGTTTTTCGTTTTTACAGTGTCTTGGCAATTAAACCAGCTGTGTGACTGGTTTGCACCACAACCGCCTTAGGAAAACATGGCTGGAGGCAAGTGGGGGTTGTGTAATTCCTTTCCCCAGTACTGGTGCTACAGAGAGCTGCTTATTCAACTTCAGTTAGGAGATTGATTTGTTCTGTCAGTGGCTCTTCAAATAGTCCTTAAGTTTGAGTAGATTGTCTGATGTTTACAACTTTCACAACTCTGACATTGTAAGTCACTAGTAAAGCAGAAACACAACTTAAAAAAAAAATAGTTTTATGACCAAATAGTAGGCAAAGATTTAAAAAAAAAAAAGTGCCTGTTTGGGTACCAGTTGATGTCCCAGCTGCTCCACTTCCCATCCAACTCCCTGCTTGTGGCCTGAGAATGCAGCAGAGGACAGCCCAAAGCCTTGGGACCCTGCACCTACGTGGGAGACCCAGACAAGGCTCCTACAGCTGCTGGCTCCTGGCTTCAGATCGGCTCAACTTCAGCCGTTGGCAGCCATTTGGGGAGTGAATCAGCAGATGGAAGAACTTTCTGTCTCTCCTCTCTGTAAATCTGCCTTTTCAATAGCTAAATAATTTTTTTTTAAAGCAAAGACACAAAAATACCATGGGAAAGAAAAAAATGGTAAATTCAGACAAACAAATAGAAATTTTTGTTCATCAAAAAAGCCAATAATCAGCAGGCATTCGAGTTTTGACATAGTAGTTAAGATGCTACTAGGAGGGCCTGGTGTAGTAACCTACTGGCTAAAGTTCTCACTTCCCATGTGCTGAGATCCCATATGGGCACCAGTTCATATGCCGGCAGTCCCACTTCCCATCCAGTTCCCTGCTTGTGGCCTGGGAAAGTAGTCAAGGACAGCCCAAAGCCTTGGGACCCTGCACCCATGTAAGAGACCCAGGAGAGGCTCCAGGCTCCAGGCTTAGGATTGGTACAGGTCTGGCTGTTGCACTCACTTGGGGAGTGAATCACTGGACGGAAGATCTTCCTCTCTGTCTCTCCTCCTCTCTGTATATCCGACTTTCCAATAAAAATAAAACAAATCTTAAAAAAAAAAAAGATGCGGGGCCCGGCGGCGTGGCCTAGCGGCTAAAGTCCTCACCTTGAAAGCCCCGGGATCCCATATGGGCGCCGGTTCTAATCCCGGCAGCTCCACTTCCCATCCAGCTCCCTGCTTGTGGCCTGGGAAAGCAGTTGAGGATGGCCCAATGCATTGGGACACTGCACCCGCGTGGGAGACCCGGAAGAGGTTCCTGGTCCTGGCATCGGATTGGCACGTACCGGCCCATTGCGGCTCACTTGGGGAGTGAAACATCGGATGGAAGATCTTCCTCTTTGTCTCCCCTCCTCTCTGTATATCCAGCTTTCCAATAATAATTATAATAATAATAATAATAAAAGATGCTACCAGAAATCAACCATCTTTCATACCAAGTGCCTCGGTATGACAACTGCCCTCAGTGCCAGCCGCCTGCTGATGTGCACCCTGAGACAGAGACTCAGGCAGTTGGGTCCACCACCATGTGGAGGCCTGGATTGAATTTCTGGCTCCCCTGTTTCAGTCGTGTGTGGTTCTTGCCATCTTTAGGAGGTGAGCCAGTGGATGAGAGCTCACTCACTCGCCCTCTGACTCTCTTGCTCTCTTTCATTTTCTACCCATTGGATACATAAAGAAGATACCAATGTTGTAATTAAAGGGCAAGCCGCAGACTGAAAGAATATGTAAATTAAAATAATCTGTGCCAGAATATAGAAGAATTTGTGCAAATCTATAAGAAAAAGTTCAGTCATACAGTGGCCAAAAAAGGCCTGTAGTAGCGGTGTAGTAGGTGATGCAGTAGAGGTGTAGCAAGTGAAACCACTGATTGCATTTATATAAAGTTCCCAAACAAGTGAGGGTTCAAGTCTCAGCTTCCTGCAAATGTATTCCATGGGAGGTAGGAAGTGGAGGTTAAAGTGGTTGGCTCCCTGCCATCCCTGTGGAGATCTGGGTTGTGTTCCTGCCTCCCTATATCCCTCTGTGCCAGCCCAGGAAATGTGAACAGCTGAGGAAAGAAACAGCGGATGGGAGAAGTCTGTCATTCTCCCTTCCTTTCAAAAAATTATTCAAGAATGGGCTTGGCAGCGTGGCCTAGTGGCTAAGGTCCTTGCCTTGATCCCATATGGCTGCTGGTTCTAATCCCGGCAGCTCCACTTCCTCTCTATCTCTCCTCCTCTCAGTATATCTGACTTTGTAATAAGAATAAAATAAATCGGGCCCGGCGGCGTGGCCTAGCGGCTAAAGTCCTCGCCTTGAAAGCCCCGGGATCCCATATGGGCGCTGGTTCTAATCCCGGCAGCTCCACTTCCCATCCAGCTCCCTGCTTGTGGCCTGGGAAAGCAGTTGAGGATGGCCCAATGCATTGGGACACTGCACCCTCGTGGGAGACCCGGAAGAGGTTCCTGGTCCTGGCATCGGATTGGCACGTACCGGCCCATTGCGGCTCACTTGGGGAGTGAAACATCGGATGGAAGATCTTCCTCTTTGTCTCCCCTCCTCTCTGTATATCCAGCTTTCCAATAATAATTATAATAATAATAATAATAAAAGATGCTACCAGAAATCAACCATCTTTCATACCAAGTGCCTCGGTATGACAACTGCCCTCAGTGCCAGCCGCCTGCTGATGTGCACCCTGAGACAGAGACTCAGGCAGTTGGGTCCACCACCATGTGGAGGCCTGGATTGAATTTCTGGCTCCCCTGTTTCAGTCGTGTGTGGTTCTTGCCATCTTTAGGAGGTGAGCCAGTGGATGAGAGCTCACTCACTCGCCCTCTGACTCTCTTGCTCTCTTTCATTTTCTACCCATTGGATACATAAAGAAGATACCAATGTTGTAATTAAAGGGCAAGCCGCAGACTGAAAGAATATGTAAATTAAAATAATCTGTGCCAGAATATAGAAGAATTTGTGCAAATCTATAAGAAAAAGTTCAGTCATACAGTGGCCAAAAAAGGCCTGTAGTAGCGGTGTAGTAGGTGATGCAGTAGAGGTGTAGCAAGTGAAACCACTGATTGCATTTATATAAAGTTCCCAAACAAGTGAGGGTTCAAGTCTCAGCTTCCTGCAAATGTATTCCATGGGAGGTAGGAAGTGGAGGTTAAAGTGGTTGGCTCCCTGCCATCCCTGTGGAGATCTGGGTTGTGTTCCTGCCTCCTTATATCCCTCTGTGCCAGCCCAGGAAATGTGAACAGCTGAGGAAAGAAACAGCGGATGGGAGAAGTCTGTCATTCTCCCTTCCTTTCAAAAAATTATTCAAGAATGGGCTTGGCAGCGTGGCCTAGTGGCTAAGGTCCTTGCCTTGATCCCATATGGCTGCTGGTTCTAATCCCGGCAGCTCCACTTCCTCTCTATCTCTCCTCCTCTCAGTATATCTGACTTTGTAATAAGAATAAAATAAATCGGGCCCGGCGGCGTGGCCTAGCGGCTAGAGTCCTCGCCTTGAAAGCCCCGGGATCCCTTATGGGCGCCGGTTCTAATCCCGGCAGCTCCACTTCCCATCCAGCTCCCTGCTTGTGGCCTGGGAAAGCAGTTGAGGACGGCCCAATGCATTGGGACACTGCACCCGCGTGGGAGACCCGGAAGAGGTTCCAGGTTCCCGGCTTCGGATCGGCGCGCATCGGCCCGTTGCGGCTCACTTGGGGAGTGAATCATCGGACGGAAGATCTTCCTCTCTGTCTCTCCTCTGTGTATATCTGGCTGTAATAAAATGAATAAATCTTTAAAAAAAAAAAAAAAAAGAATAAAATAAATCTTTAAAAAAAAAATTATTCAAGAAGATGGTGATTACCTTTGTGTGTTTGGAGGAGACAGTGTTTGTTACTAAAAATGACTAAGATTTGAGGAATATGTTACTAACCTTTGTTTCTGTGATACTACCACAGATGTATTTGGTCCGAGAGAATTCATTGCGATGTACAACCATGTGTGTGCACCTCTCTTTATGCATGTCATATTTCAGAATTTTTGAAAAATTAGAGGTCTTAAAAAGTTGTCATAATAAATGTGAATCAAAATCGCAATTTGTCATTTTTTCACTTATTTATATAAATATTAAAATTATTCATGGTTTGCATTAGTTTCTTTCCTCCTAAGCTCTACACATCCAGTTCCTCTTAAATCATGTTAACAGTTTCTGCACATCAGAGTCTTACACCAGATTCTGGGCTTTTTGGTCCTTACTGTTGATACTGAACACAGCTTATTTCCTGTATGAGACTCGATGCTAATAAAATTGCTCAGATAACCAGATGGATAATAACATTGATCTAGTTTGAGGCCCACAGCCATTACGACTATGGGCGGCCTTGGTTTGGGCAGTTCCCTGATAGCTCATTACCACACTCAGATCTTCTCGTCTGCTTGACTTTTGGCATGAGAAAATGATCCTGTGAAGGGGAGTAGAAATCAAGGATTCCTTTTTAAAAGCTTCCATGTTCATAAATTATTCATCATTCCAGAGAAACAACTACACAGACTGTCAACATAGTCAGCTGGGTGGTAAAGGGGAAAAAGTTAGCTGAAGTTTAAAAAGTAAGCTTAGAGTCCGTCACAGTACAGCAAACTAGTCCTTCTGCAGTGCCAGCATCCAGTATGGCCGCTGGTTGGTGTCTCAGCTGCTCCACTTCATCTCCCTGCTTATGACCTGGGAAAGCAGCAGAGGATGGCCTAAAGCCTTGGACCTCTGCACGCTCGTGGGAGACCCAGAAGAAGCTCATGTCTCCCCAACTTCAGATGAGCTCAGCTCCAGCCGTTGTGAGCATTGAGGAATGAACCAGCAGATGAAAGATCTGTCTCTTTCTGTAATCTGCCTTTCCAATAAAACTAGATACTTTTTTAAATTAAACACAAAGTAAGCTTAACATAACTGATTTTTGTTAGATTTTTTTTTTTTAACTTTTATTGCAAAGTCGAATATACAGAGAGGAGGAGAGACAGATCTTCCATCTGATGATTCACTCCCAAAGTGACCCCAACGGCAGCCGCAACAGCCGGTGATGCGCCGATCTGAAGTCAGGAACCAGGCAGGTGCATCCTCGCCTGCCCTCCCAGGCCACAAAGAAGGAGCTGAATGGGAAGTGGAGCCACTGGGATCAAAACCAGTGCCCAAGGCCAGATTCCTGATTTGAAAAGTAATGCAAGGGTGAAATGCCTGGTTTCAAGTTCTAACTCTGCTCTCAATTCCAGCTTCCTCTATGAGGCAGCAGGTCTTGATGGTCAAGCACTTGGGTCCCTGCCACCCATGTGGGAGACCTGGGTTGAACTTCCAGATGTTTTCAGCCTGGTCCATCCCCAACTGTTGGAAGCATTAAAGAGTAAACAGGAGATCTACATCTTTGCCTTCCAAACAAATAAAAATAGGGTGGCTCCCTCAGTGTTTGGGATTGTATCTTAAATTTCTGTTTCTAATCCAAGAGAATGGTATGTCTTCCAGTTTATTTTGTGCTGCGTCAAGTTTTTGATTCTCCTTCAAATCCTACTTATTTCTTTTAATGGTTAATTTCTGACACCAAGGATCCTGTGAAACCCTAACCAACCCTGAGCATGATTAATTGCATGGAATTCCTCAGAAGGCAGTTCTCCCTTCTTGTCTCTTGCTCTTTCTTTAAAACTAAAGGTTACTTATTCAAATGTTGTAAGATAAAAACTCATGAACTTTACATTTCAAGACCTTTGAACTCTTAAAATTTGAGGGTCTTTAACAAAGACGTCACAAATTGGAAGAAAATACTTGCAAAAAACATATCTGGTAATGGACTATTATCTATAATACACAAAAGACGAATCTCAACAATTACAAACAGCCTGGAGCAGGTATTTAACCTAGCAGTTAAGATGCTGGTATCCCAAATCAGACCTCTGGGAGCTCCCAAACAAAATTGGAGACATCCCGTGATCTCCGGGTCACCATTTGAAAACCACTGCTACTTAAGGTTGTAATTTGTTTCCGAGGTAACCAGATGTCCTGGTTTACCTAAGATTCTTAGTCTCAGCACTAAGAGGCCCGCATTCTCAATCTGAACTAAGCAAACTGGAATGCCGATGACCACAATTTTTTTTGCTGCTAACTGCAGGGAGAATTTGTGTATAATAATAGAAGTAGAACAAAACAATAGACTGTTGCATAACACAATTTCATATGCCAGTTGTGCCAAGCAATAATTTTCCCTACTCATACTTTAAGATTTCTCTGTTTATATTGGAAAACTAGATTTACAAAAAGAAGGAGAGACAGAAAGATCTTTCATCCACTGGTTCATTCCTCAAGTGGCCACAGTGGCGGGGACCAATCCAATCCAAAACCAGGAACCAGGAGACTCCTCTTGCTCTCCCACGTGGGTGCAGGGTCCCAAGGCTTTGGGCCAGCCTCGGCTACCTTACCAGGACACAAGCAGAGAGCTGAGTGGGAAATGGAGCAGTCAGGATATGAAATGGTGCCCATATGGGATCCTGGCACATGCCATGGAAGGACTTTAGCAACTAGGCTACCGTGCCAGACCCCTCTTCTTTCAAAATTGGTGATTCCAGAGATACTGATAAATTAGTATTTTCTGCAAGAATTTAACAAGAGGCCTGAAAGCATTTAGAATATTGAACAACTCAAGTTACTCTTTTCTTTTTTTTTTTTTAGATTTATTTTATTTTTATTACAAAGTCAGATGTACTGACAGGAAGAGAGATAGAGAGGAAGTGAAGCTGCCGGGATTAGAACCAGCAGCCATATGGGATCAAGGCGAGGACCTTAGCCACTAGGCCACGCTGCCGAGCCCTCAAGCTACTCTTAAATTTAAAAATACACAGGTCCGACCATTTGTGATTACACTGATTCTTAACAGCAAGTAGATGAATTGAAAGGTAAAATTGCGATTACCTTTAGTTTTATATAATTTTAATAAGAATTGTGTTCCAATTAGCTTTATTCAAATAAATTTTAATACTCTAAATTTTTTTTTTGCATTTTAGCTTAATTTTTTGTTTTTTCCCCTCCTCTCAGCCCCCATTTTAGCTTAGTTTTAAATATTCTAGAAAAAAATACTATTTTATTGTATTTTAAAATGTTTATTCACCTGAAAAGCAGAGTGATGAAGATGTGAAGAGAGAATCTTCATCCGCTTTCCACTTTAACATGTCCACAACATCCAAGCCAGGTTTGGCCAGGAAAACTGGAAACTCAGTCCAGGTCTCCCACGTGGGTGCCAGGAACCCAGTTACTGCCGCCTCCTAGGATCTGTTCGAGCAGGAGCCTGGAGTGCCAGTTCAGGTACTCCAGTAGAGGATGCAGGCATTTAGAAAAAGAAGAAGAAGAAGAAAGAAAGAAAAGAAAATGTACTTGCTAGGCAGATTGTAAAGGGAAAAAGATCTTCCATCTGCTAGTTCACTCCCCAAATGGCTACAGTGGCTGGAGTTGGGCCTGTCTAAAGCCAGGAACCTGGAGCTTCTTCTTTTTTTTTTTTTTTTTTAAAGATTTATTTATTTTTATTGGAAAGGCAGATATACAGAGAGGAGAGACAGAGAGGAAGATCTTCCATCCAATGATTCACTCCCCAAGTGGCCGCAATGGCCAGCATTGCGCCGATCTGAAGCCAGGAGCCATGAACTTTTTCCAGGTCTCCGATGCAGGTGAAGGGTCCCAAATCTTTGGCCCGTCCTCGACTGCTTTCCCAGGCCACAAGCAGGGAGCTGGATGGGAAGTAGAGCTGCCGGGATTAGAACTGGCACCCAAATGGGATCCCGGCACGTTCAAGGCGAGGATTTTAGCCGCTAGGCCACGCTGCCGGGCCCAAGAAAGACATTTTTAATTTCAGTATCCCCATATATCCTTGTGATGGGTCAAAATAGCCAAATATTGGCAAATTCAGCTGGTTCTTATTCTCAAAATATTTAGTGCCAGAATATCAAGTAAATATTTACATTTCTGAATATAATTATATATTGCCTTTTCCTAATTACCTACTGCCGTGATGTGAATATTTGCATGCCTGAAAGATTGATGTTGGAACTGTTAAATAAAAGTTATTGGAGACCATCAGTTTTGACAGTGCCTGCACTACGTGGGCTCTAGATACCAAACCACAGTGGAGTTCCTCAGACTGTAAATACCACCAAAATGGGAACTACATTGCTTCCCTGGCCTTTGGAGAAGTTAGTAGTGAGAGAGAAGCTGTTTTTTGGTCAATGTGATGAGGAAGTCCTCTCTGCTTTCACTGTTACCCCACCACCCCTATGTCTGAAGTGACTTGATCTTAGTCATTAGTCAATTTTTTTTTTTTTTAGATTTTACTTATTTTTATTGGAAAATCAGATATACAGAGAGGAGGAGAGACAGTGAGGAAGATCTTCCGTCCGATGATTCACTCCCCAAGTGAGCGCAACAGGCCGATGCTATGGCGATCTGAAGCCAGGAGCCAGGAAACTCTTCCGGATCTCCCACACGGGTGCAGAGTCCCAAGGCTTTGGGCGTCCTCGACTGCTTTCCCAGGCCACAAGCAGGGAGCTGGATGGGAAGTGGAGCCACCGGGACTAGAACCGGCACCCATATGGGATCCTGGCGCGTTCAAGGCGAGGACTTTTAGCCGGTAGGCCACGCCGCTGGGCCCCATTAGTCAATCTTTTTTTCCCTGTTTTGTTCGGTTTCCTTTTTCTCCCTTCACGAAATCCTCTGTTAGGCTGTCGTTTAGTGAGCGCTCTTATTCTCTTTGCAGCATGGAGGCTGGCATAATTCATGAATCAGAACTAAAAGCCAATAAGATTTGTAAACATGAGAGGGGCACTGCGGCACAGCTGGCTAAGCTGCCATGGACACCTGCATCCCATTATCTTAGTACTTGGGCTGAATGCCACCACTTCAATTCAGCCTCCTGCTACTGTGTCCAGGCCAGGAGCAGCAGGCCACAGCCGCAGGATTGATGCATGTGAGAGGCCTGGGTGGAATTCCTGGCTTCAGGCTTTGGCCTGCCCCAGTCATGACTGCTGAGGGCATTTGGAGAGTGAGGATAGAGGATGAAAGATCTCTTGTCTCTTTCTGTCAACTTGCCTTTCAAATAGACACATAACATTTAAAAAAAAATTCTGAACATTTACAATGACGTTTTTTGTGTCTTTGTTTTTGGGAAACCAAGCTCCCAGTGTAACACTATTGAGAAGTAGAGCCATCTAGAATGTGATTTGATCATGAGGGCTTCTCCCTCCAGCATGGGATTAAGTCCCTTATGAAAGACACTTCACCCTCAATCGAAATGCTGGACTCAGATCCCTAACCATGAAAAGACAGAGGACAGAACAAATCAATCAACCATCACAGCTATATGTTGGCAGTGAAAAACAGGGTAAATGGAGACTCTAAGATGGATTATGTCAACCAGTGGATTCTGCAGCAATTTCTTCGTGCTTGGAATGGCAAAATTGGCAGCAATTCAGAACTGTTGATCTATCAAAACCACTTGAGCAAGGCCCTCGGAGCATGCCTCACATCAGGGACCTGGGGTGGGTTGGAGACTGGGTGGGACATCTCCGTTTACCTCCCCCTTTAGCCCAAATATAGAAAAAAAATGTGTGTGGAAATGATAGTCTTACCCACTTTCCTGTAGCCCTTGAACCTTTGTGCCCTAATTAGCTATGTAAAGATTGTCAAAAATATAAAAAATAAATAAATAAAGGCTTTTCCCCTTTTGTCCCTTTCACAGTGTGAGTACACAGCATTCAGGACATTGACTTGGAAGCAAAGACTTGGCCCTCAGCAGATGCTGCAACTGCTGGCACATGTATCTGCACGTATCTACTCCAGAGCTTCCAAAATGTATAAATTAACCAGTCTCCAGTGTTTTATTACAGTGGCAAAAATGAACTAGGACAATGTCTTTTTTTTTTATTTGAATAGGGTGACATGTATATTGAGTAATTTCAACTTTATTGCTCAAGTCAGGAAATACACAAGTAGAATCAAGGAATCTCTGAGCAGACAGCACAAGCAAGCTCACCCTCCCAAGCTGAAAGTAAGTGGCATTGTAGTACTGTGGGTTAGGCATCTCACTGGGTTAAGTCACCTGTTCTATTTCTTTTTTTTTTTTTTTTAATATTTATTTATTTTATTACAGCCAGATATACAGAGAGGAGGAGAGACAGAGAGGAAGATCTTCCATCCGATGATTCACTCCCCAAGTGAGCCGCAACGGGCCGATGAGAGCCGATCCGAAGCCGGGAACCTGGAACCTCTTTCCGGGTCTCCCATGCGGGTGCAGTGTCCCAATGCATTGGGCCATCCTCGACTGCTTTCCCAGGCCACAAGCAGGGAGCTGGAGGGGAAGTGGAGCTGCCAGGATTAGAACCGGCGCCCATATGGGATCCCGGGGCTTTCAAGGCGAGGACTTTAGCCGCTAGACCACGCCGCCGGGCCCCACCTGTTCTATTTCTTTTTTGCTTGTTTTCAAAGATTTATTTATTTTTTTATAAAGTAAATCTTTTTTTTAAGATTTTATCATTTTTATTGGAAAGTCAGATATAAGGAGAGGAGGAGAGACAGAGAGGAAGATCTTCCATCCGATAACTCACTCCCCAAGCGGCCGCAACGGCTGGAGCTGCGCCAATCCAAAGCCAGGAGCTTCTTCCAGGTCTCCCACATGAGTGCAGGGTCCCAAGGCTTTGGGCCATCCTCTACTGCTTTCCCAGGCCACAAGCAGGGAGCTGGATGGGAAGTGGGGCCGGGATTAGAACCGGCTCCCATGTGGGATCCCGGCGCATTCAAGGCGAGGACTTTAACCGCTGTGCTATCACACTGGGCCCCAAAGATTTATTTTTAATTGGAAAGGCAGGTTTACAGAGAAGGAGAGACAGAGAAGATCTTCCATTTGCTGGTTCACTCCCCAAATGGCAGAAGACATCCAGAGCTGAGCTGATTGAAAGCCAGGAGCTTCTTCCAGGTCTCCCACACATGTGCAGGGTCCCAAGGCTTTGGGCCGTCCTCCACTGCTTTCCCAAGTCATAAGCAGGGACCTGGATAGTAGGTAGAGCAGCCAGGACATTAACCAGTGTCCATATAGGGTGCCAGCGCTTGCAGATGGAGGATTGGCCAATTGAGGCATTGCACCAGCCCCCTTCCTCCACTTCTGATTCAGGGAGATTTGAATGGAGTTTTGGCCTGGCCCACTAGAGCTGTTGTGGTAATTGGAGAAGTGAACTAGCAATGAAACATCTCTGTCTCACCTGTTCTTTCTCAAACACTGTCTTTCAAATAAAAAAATTTATGAGTTTTTTAAAATGTATTTGAAAATTTAGAGAGGATTTCCATCCTAATTCATTCCCTAGATGGTTGCAATAGCCAGGGCTGGGCCAAGCTAAAGCCAGAACCCAGGAGCTTCATCTGGGTCTTCCATGTGGTTGACAGGGCCCCATGCACTTGGGCATCTTCTGTTACTTTTCCAGGCATACCAGGCCACTGGGTTGCAGTCGAGTAGCCAGGATCATGTAGGATGCTATTATCAAAGGTGGTGGCTTAACCTGCTGCTCCACAATACTGTCACCTAATGTTGTGTTTTTAATATGAATCTCTATCATTGACCACCACATTTAATATCATGATTTGGGGAAAATGAGAAAAGCTGGCCAGTAGGGTGTGAACTTGTTCAGCCTTGCTAAAAGGCAGTTGGTAAGAGATATAAAAAACATGGACGGGTCTGGCACTGTGGTGTAGTTGGTAGAACTGCCTCCTACAATGCCAGCATCCCAGCTGTTCCATTTCCAGTTCCCTGTCAATGTGTCTGCAAAAGCGATGGAAGATGGTTCAGGCCCTTGGGTGCTGTGCTCATTTAGGAGACCCAGATATGGCTTCTGACTCCTTGCTTCAGCTTGGCTCAGCCTTGTCCATTCTGTGACCATTTGAAATGTCAATCAACATTTGTGACCATTTGAAATGTCAATCAAGGGAGATCCTCTCTGTTTCTCTGCCCACCTCTATCTCATTAATACTGCCTTTAAAATAAATAAATAAATATTTAAACAATAAAAAAAAAGAATCTTGGAATTTGCCATTTTGTTTGTCCCAGGAGTTCCACTTTTGGAGATTTATTTAAGAAAGCTATCATAGATATGTTACCATTTATGTTACACATGCCTAAGAAGATACATTGTGTTATTAACCGATGAGAAATAATCTTACTTCCCAACAGTACAGTTAAATTAATTAGGTGAATATAGTGGAACATTACACAGCTGTGAAAATGATACTCATGGTGGCTGCAACACCAGCATCTTAAGGGGGATACATTTCCTATCTCAGCAGCTCCATTTATGCTCCAGCTCCCTGTTGGTGGCCTAGGAAAAGCATCGGAGGATGGCTCAAGTGCTTGGGCTCTGTCTCCAATGTGGGAGACCCAGACAGAGTGCCTAAATCCTGGCTTCAGCCATGGCATAGCCTCAGCTGTTATGGCCATCTGTGGGTGTCACCCAAAAGATAAAAGATACTATATCTTATTCTGTAACCCTGGCTTTCAGGTAAATAAGTAAATCCTGTATTAAAGTGGTATTTTTAGCATCCAATATTGAAAAGAAAAAAAATGAATGAAACATTAACGTTGAAAAAGGTTATAAAACTGTCTAGGAGCTGGCATCATGGTGCAGTAGGTTAAGACACTGCTTGAGATGCTGGAATCATGCAAGGGCATCAGTTAGAGTACCACTTGCCTCACTTTTGCATCAGCTCCCAGCTGACTCACCTGAGAAAGCAGCACAAGATGGACCTAACTGCTTTGGCTCCTGCCAGGGAGACCTGGATTGAGTTCCAGGCTCCTGATTTCAACCCTGGCTAGTGCTCTGGCTGTTGCAGCCATTTGGGGAATAATCAACAGATGGAAGGTCTTTCTCTCTCTCTCTAATTCTGGTTTTTTCTTCTTTTTTAAAAGATAATTATTTTTATTTTTGATGATTTTTACATAGCTGAATTAGGGTAATAAGGGTCAAGGACCATAGAAAAGAAGATAAGATCTCCATTTCCACATTTTTCTCTTTTTTCTCCCTCCTGTATCTAGAGGAAGAGGGGGGACAAGGAGAAAAGCCACACCCAGCCTCCCAAACGTCTCCATATGCTGGGATAGGGGACAGCCACCTGACCATCCCAGGGTTCCCAATGTGAGTCATGCTGCAAGGGTGCTGCTCAAGAGGCTTCGATAATTTGACAATTTTGAATTACTGCCGATTCATCACAAGCACAATGAAAACTCCAGAATCCACTGGCTGACAGACATAGTCCACCTTAGAGTCTCTGTTTGTTCCAACATTCACTGCCAACACATGGCTGAGGTAATTGATCAATTTGTTCTGTCCTCTGTCCTCTGTTATGGTACCAGGTTTGCTCTGCAGGCTCCAATGTACTGCCATATCCTCTGTGTGCACCTGGATATGCTGTCCACTGCTCCATCTAAATCACTAAGGAGGCTCAGCTCTGACACATGCACTCCACGGTCAGACCATGGAACCTGCAATTTTCTCCATGGTTGGGGTCTGAGTCCAGCAATTCTGTTGGAGGGATCCCCAAAGAAACATTATCTGAAGTGACACCAGACCTGATTCTTGTATGTGCTTGCCAATACTGGGTCTGGCACAATCTGTGGCCATAATCAACTTATGCACATACTGTTGGTTGCAATTGCTGGATCAATTCTGTCTCCAGCCCTGTCTTGTACACAAACCAATGGGTGTTGGAGCCCATCCCAATCCTGCCCACCACACACTCGGCCTTCAAGTATACCAGTGGGAGCTGCAGCCTAGTTGGAGTGACCTGCAATAACACCCACCTGGCCCACCCCCTGTCCTGGTTTGGTGCTTGCCAATATGTACATCTGCTTTTCTTTTTCAAAAATATTTACTGGGGCTGGCATGATAGCATAGCAAACTAATCTATCTGCAGTCCTGGCATCCCATATGGGTGCCAGTTCATGTTATAGCTTCTCCACTTCTGATCCAACTCCCTATTTATGGCCTGGCAAAGCAGCAGATGTCCCAAAGCCTTGGTCCTCTGCATCCTTGGGAGAGACCTGGAGGAAGCTCCTGGCTCTCAGCTTCAGACTAGCCCAGCTCCGGCCACTGCCAGCACGAGGGGAGCCAACTAATGGATGTAAGGTGTCTGTTTCTCCCTCTTTCTCTGTAACTTTAACTTCCATGTAATATAAATCAATCTGATATACAAATAAGTAAGTAAAACCACATAGTATCTTCCTAATTATATAAATGTAGATTTCCCTTTGTGGAGAAAGGATGGTATGGTTACCATGTTCACTAGACATGTTGGGTCTCAGAAGGAAGATTAGCCAGGGTAGAATGAAATTGGGGGAAAGATCAAGTTTATATTCCACAGACCTAGCCATGCAGGCTGAGCACAGGACCGCATATTCAAAGGATGAGCACCTTTTTCTAAAGTGTTCAGAAACACCAATTAGACTACTGACAGTCCTGCTAAAAAGGCTCAGACTATGACTAATACAAATTTTCTTTCTGCGGCCATTTTCATCAGTGAATAGATACTATGTTTATAAATTAAAATGCAATTATTTGCAAAATATGTCTTTTCACAATCAGGCAGCTTGTGGTAGTGGGTAAAGCCAGGTGATAACTACTTGGGAATTTATTGTGCTATTTCGTGTGTGTGATTTCCCATGATAAGGCATGGTAAGGCTTCTGTAAGAGCCAGTGTTTTGGTACAGTAGGATAAGCTACCACTGTAGCACCAGAATCCTGTATAAGTGTTGATTCTAGACCTAGCTGTACCGCCTCCAATCCAGCTTCCTGCACCCAGGATGGCAGTGAAAACATGGCCGAAGGGCTTGGATCCGTGCCATCCATGAAGGAAACCTGGATGGGGTTCCTTGCTCCTGGTTGGCTGTTGATTTAGGGAGTAAACCAGCAGATGGAAGAATCTGTCTCTGGGGCCTGGTGTGATAGTGTAGCGGTTAAAGTCCTCTCCCTGAATGCGCCATAATCCCATATGGGCGCCGGTTCTGGTCCCGGCAGCCCTGCTTCCCATCCAGCTCCCTGCTTGTGGCCTGGGAAAGCAGTAGAGGATGCCTCAAAGCCTTGGGACCCTGCACTCATGTTGGAGACCTAAAAGACCTTCTGGCTCCTGGCTTTGGATTGGCGCAGCTCCAGCCGTTGAGGCCTCTTGGGACGGAATATCGGACAGAAGATTTTCCTCTCTCTCTCTCCTCCTCTCTGTATATCTGCCTTTGCAATTAAAATAAATAAATCTTTATAAAAAGAAGATTCTTGGGCCCGGCGGCGTGGCCTAGCGGCTAAAGTCCTTGCCTTGAAAGCCCCGGGATCCCATATGGGCGCCGGTTCTAATCCCGGCAGCTCCACTTCCCATCCAGCTCCCTGCTTGTGGCCTGGGAAAGCAGTTGAGGACGGCCCAATGCATTGGGACACTGCGCCCGCGTGGGAGACCCGGAGGAGGTTCCAGGTTCCCGGCTTCGGATCGGCACAGCATTGGCCCGTTGCGGCTCACTTGGGGAGTGAATCATCGGACGGAAGATCTTCCTCTCTGTCTCTCCTCTGTATATATCTGGCTGTAATAAAATGAATAAATCTTTAAAATAAATAAATAAATAAAAAAATAAAAAGAAGATTCTTTCTCTTTTATTCTGCCTTTCAAATAAGTAATGTTTTATAGAGCTTACTTATGTAAAAAATTAATCCATAACTTACATCATAGTTGGAGCTTTGGACTCAAAATCTCTGAAAGGAAAAACTCAAGATGCTCTAAAAAAAGTCAAGCTTATATAGAAAATTACAAGACTCTGCCAATTTAACCTGGAATGTTTAAGCAAGATAGTAGAGGACTCTCAGGCTTTGAAAAGCACTCTCATTACCTCAAGTATCCACTTGAAATCTAAGCCTGTAGGTGTTTTCAGTTTGCAAATGATTAATTGTTCTTGGTTGACAGTTTTGATACATAGGAGTAAAATGTAGACATAGAATCAATCTCCCTGTTGGCCTCCTTTTCCCCTTCCCTCAAGCAAGCACTGTAATTTTTAATTGATGGCCTGTTTTTTTTTAAAGATTTATTCATTTTTATTACAAAGTTGGATATACAAACAGGAGGAGAGACAGAGAAGAAGATCTTCCGTCCAATGATTCACTCCCCAACGGCCGGTGCCAGGAGCCAGGAACCTCCTCCAGGTCTCCCACATGGGTGCAGGGTCCCAAGGCCTTGGGCCATCCTTGACTGCTTTCCCAGGCCACAAGCAGGTAGCTAGATGGGAAGTGGGGCGACCAGGATTAGAAACGGTGCCCATATGGGATCCCGGCATATTCAAGGTGAGGACTTTATCCACTAGGCTACCACACCAGGCCCAATTTGGCTTTCGATATTTGTCAAATAAACAGGTCATCAAGGGCCCGGCATGGTGGCCTAGTGACTAAAGTCCTCGTTTTGAACGTGCCAGGATCCCATATGGGAGCCAGTTCTGGTCCCGGCACCCCTGCTTCCCATCCAGCTCCCTGCTTGTGGCCTAGGAAAGCAGATGAGGACAGCCCAAAGCCTTGGGATTCTGCATCCATGTGGGAGACCCAGAAGAGGCTCCAGGCTTCTGGCTTCGCGTCCGCTCAACTCCAGCTATAGAAGACGCTTGGGGTGTGGGCCAGTGAATAGATGATCTTTCCGTCTGTCTCTCCTTCTCTCTGTAAATTTGACTTTCCAAAAAAATTAAAAGTAAAAGTCAAATTGTCATTTTCTGAAGTGCATTTTTTTTAAAGATTTATTTTATTACAAAGTCAGATATACAGAGAGGAGGAGAGACAGAGAGGAAGATCTTCCGTCCAATGAATCACTCCCCAAGTGAGCCGCAACGGCTGCTGTGCGCTGATCCGAAGCTAGGAACCAGGAACCTTCTCCGGGTCTCCCACGCGGGTGCAGGGTCCCAATGCATTGGGCCGTCCTCGACTGCCCTCCCAGGCCACAAGCAGGGAGCTGGATGGGAAGTGGAGCTGCCGGGATTAGAACCGGCATCCATATGGGATCCCGGGGCTTTCAAGGCGAGGACTTTAGCTGCTAGGCCACGCCGCCGGGCCCTGAAGTGCATTTTTTTTTAAGATTTATTTATTTGTGTTGCAAGTCAGATATACAGAGAGGAGTACAGACAGAGAGGAAGCTCTTTCATCAGATGATTCTCTCCCCAAGTGAGCCGCAACGGCCGATGCTGTGCCAATCTGAAGCCCCAATCCGAAGCCAGGAGCCAGGAGCTCTTCCAGAAGATCTCCCACGCGGGTGCAGAGTCCCAAGGCTTTGGGCCGTCCTCAACTGCTTTCCCAGGCCACAAGCAGGAGCTGGATGGGAAGTGAGGCCACCGAAACACAAACCAGCACCCATATGGGCTCCCGGCATGTGCAAGGGAAGGATTTTAACCACTAGGGTACCGCGCCAGGCCCTGAAGTCTACTTTAACTTGTGTGAGAATTTGCCTTTTCACCTTGACTCTGTATTTGAGAGTAGCCAAGTCAAGTTTTATCTGTAAACCTTGAACCATATAAAATTTCTTTTGAAGGTTTCTTAGCAACGTCAATACAACATGTTCTCTTTTGAGTCCTCTCCTCCTTTCAGCTATGCTAATCCTCTCCTGTTTGACTCCATCATCTACTGAATGGCTCAAGATAGTGGCTAGGAACAGCATGTCCCTTTCTTCCCCCAATGTGTCAGGTCCTAGCTTTTCTGAAAATAACAGAATGTTACTGTTAGAAAACCAAATTGGATTCTGCCGTCCTCTTACCCTAAACTTCCCAGAGTTCATTGCCATTGTGATACAGTAGGTTAAGCCACTACCTGCCACGCCGGCATCCCAGATGTCCCAGCTTCTCTGTTTCTGACAGCTTCCTCCTAACGTGTCTGGGAATACAGTGGAAGATGGCCCAAGTACTTGGCCAAAACCCAGGCTGTTGCAACTATTTGCGGAATGAACCAGAAGATGGAAGAGTCTCTCCTTCACTCTGGCTTTCAGAAATATAATTCTGTGGAAAAAAAATATTTTTTTTTGTTCCTTGCTTTAGCAGCACATATGCTTAAACTGAAAAGATACAGAGGTGATTAGCATAGCCCCTGTGCAAGGATAATATGCAAATCTGTGAAGTGTCTCATATTTTTTTAAAAAAAGCAACAAAAAAATCATATCTGAGGAATTTTCATGGTTTTTAAGATAAAAATTAAATTTTATGCACTATATGAGCTATAAGACTCCAAATAATCTATCTCCTACCTACTCCCCTAGCGACTGTAGATTACAGTTTCTGCAAATAACCTCCCCCCGCCCCAAACACAAACACAGCCCTCCTTCTCACCTCAAAAACTTCAACAAAAATGGTAATATAGCAAGTGCTTTCCTCCCACATTCCACTGCTCTCCTGATTAGCTCCCATTAGTCATAAAGAATTAAGCAGCAGTTAACCATAGGGAATATTTTAGGGAAACATTGATGTACAGAAGAGTTTAATGTTCATAGCCACCCTATAAGTGGTTGCTATTACCGTTTCTGTATTAGAAGTGGCAAAATTGGGGAGCAGAGAAATGAAATATGACCTAACAATTAACTGGAAAAGAAAAGACTCAAAATCAAGCCTGTGGCCCCAGAACTTGCACTCTGAAATTTTATACTCCCCAGCTCTGCCAGCTCATCCCAGACAGCGTTGGCCACAGACCTCAAAACATATGGGCACTTATTAAACACATGGAACAAAGAAGGAATAAAGAGGGAAAAGAAAAGGAGGTTTTCACCCAGTGAGTGTGGCATTCCACACCATAGTTGCTTTCTGTGATCTTAGATTCAGGTTTCTACTTTAGTTGGCCAATGACTCAGCTTCTCTCGAATGCCATTTGCACAGAAAAGATGGGGAAGAAGAACTGAGTATATGTCTCTTCCTTCTTGCTTTCTTCCTTTCTCCCTTCCTTCTGAATATACAAGATCAGTTTTATATGTAAGGACCCATGAAATTTGAAGACATGTTTAGTAAATGTTATGAAAATCCATTAAACACAATAGAAAAGATGTCTCTCTGCTGATAAGTGGTCGCAAGTATGAGGTAAAACACTTGTTTTATTAATAGATCTGGTACAATGACAGTATTTTGAGAAATTTTAGGCAGGTTTTAATCCATTACTATTTAGCCAAGATTACCATTTTCATAGAGAGTATAAATTCTGAAAGGCCTAGGAAGAGGAAATACCCAGGGTAGGGAGTGGGAAAGTTGGGCAGAGGCGCACACAGGGAGGCCAGGAATTACAGGCATGGGGGCAGCACAAAGACATAAAGTGTCTGTTGAGAGAGGAAGGTTGCAAAAGGGGTGTGGGGTCAGCACAGAGAGTGACGATTCCAGCTCCTACAATACCCCCAACTCAAGTTTGGAATTGCATACTTTCATCCATCTATTTAAGATTACATAGATAAAAGTAAAGAACTGTGTGAAATGCTACAGCTTGCCAAAGCTTGCCAGCCATTGTGAGATAATTGGCATTGTTGGAGAATGACATGAAGTTCACCATCTCCAGAACAGAGGTTTAAAAGGCAGTTGCAGAGCAAATTTTATAGTGAGACAACTGTTTTCAGGCTTCCTCTATCTACCCTCAGCTAATTCAGACACCTAAAGCTCGGTGGCAGCAGTGGGGCAGCACGTAGTCCTCTGTGAGCTGCAAGAGGGACAGGCGCAGAGAGCGAGATGCACCTTAGGCAGTGGGTGGGCCAGGAAGCAAGCAATTACAGAGTGCAGGATAAACATGCAATGCTAAGGGAGCTCAGAGGAAAAGGCCAGAGGGGAGTGTGAAAAAGGCTCCCAGAAACATGAGATGAAGGTTTCAGGGATGCCAGACGGTTTGAAGGGACGGAAACTTCCAGGTGAGCAAAAGAGTACAGAAGAAAAGGCAAGGAAGCTGAGCTTGTTGAGAGAACCACAGTTGTTTCAGCAAAGCTAGAAAGTAAGGTGCTAGGGGAACCTGACTAGAGAGAAGACTAACTACACAAAGGGTTGTGAAAGCACTCAGGCGAGAGGGGGCAGAGGGCAGTCTTCATTCTATTGTGAAATCAATGGGCAATCATGTGACGCTAGTAACTCCAAAGTTGTATTCTCCATATATCTCTTTTCATTTAAAACAGCATTGAGCCCAGCACAATGACTAAGTAGCTAAATCTTTACTTAGCATGCACCAGGATCCCATATGGGCACCAGTTCTTGTCCTGGCTACGCCAGTTTCCTTCTAGCCCCCTTCTTATGGCCTAAGAACTCAGTAGAGGGTGGCCCAAAGCCTTGCGACCCTGTACCCACATGGGAGAACTAGAAGAACATCCTGGCTCCTGGCTTCAGATTGACTCAGCTCTGGCTATTGAGGCCATTTCAGGGTGAACCAGAAGACAGAAGATCTTTATCTGTCTCTCCTCTCTGTGAATCTATCATTCCAATAAAAATAAATAAATCTCCTAAAAAAGAAAAATAGAAAAGTATTTATTTACTTTTGTGAGAGGCAGGGAATACTCTCTCTCTCTTCCATGAAAGCATCTGGGTCTGGCAGCGTGGCCTAGCGGCTAAAGTCCTCGCCTTGAATGCCCCGGGATCCCATATGGGCACCGGTTCTAATTCCCAGCTGCTCCATTTCCCATCCAGCTCCCTGCTTGTGGCCTGGGAGGGCAGTCGAGGACGGCCCAATGCTTTGGGATCCTACACCTGTGTGGGAGACCTGGAGGAAGTTCCTGGCTCCTGGCTTCGGATTGGCATAGCACCGGCCGTTGTGCTCACTTGGGGAGTGAATCATCGGATGGAAGATCTTCCTGTCTATCTCTCCTCCTCTGTATATCTGACTTTGTAATAAAAATAAATAAATCTTTTTTTTTTTTTAAAAAAGAAAGCATCTGTTACTTCATGCTTCAGACAAACACCATGATCAGGTCTGGGAGCCAGGAATTCAATCCAGGTCTCCTACATGTGTGGCAGGAACCCAACCATGCCTGCCATCATTACCACCTTGCAGGGTCTGCATTAACAGGAAACTAAAGAGAGGAGACAGAATTATTACAATGATATCTGGAGGCTGAATCCCTTCTTCCTTGAGAAACAGATCCTTTGTTCTTAAGATCTTTGAGGGATTGGATTAGGCCCACCCATATTATGCAGGGTAATCTCCTTAAAGTCAACTATTAATGTCAATCACATCTTTAACATTATAACCACATGTCTGAATGCCTAAACAAGTGGTCACCATAGTCTAGCCAAGTGTGAAACATGACACCGAAATAGGGAAATATGTAGGCATAGAAAATTAATTGGTGCCCTTCGTTGTGCCCTTGTGGTTAAAGTCCTTGCCTTGCAACTGCCCAGATCCCATTTTGGTGCTGGTTCACATCCTGGCAGCTCCACTTTCCTTCCAGCCCCCTGTTTGTGCCCTGGGAAGGTAGTCAAGGATGGCCCAAGGCCTTGGGACCCTGTACCCATGAGGGAGACCTGGAAGAATTGGGGAGTGAACCAGTGAATGAAAGATCTTCTTCTCTGTAAATCTGACTTTCTAATAAAATAAATTAATCTTTTCAAAACAAAAGATTAAGTGGTAGCTTATATATTTATTTATACATTGGAGCTCTAGAAGGACTGTTGGGCTAAATAACTTAAGAGCCAAGTAAATAAGTGATAGTTGAAAAGATGAGGTGAATGAAAATTGCCATAGAGAATAACAGTGTGAAGTAGAGATGGCTAAGGGTAGACCACGGAAAGCATCAACATCCTAGGTATGGATGAAGAAAATAGGGTTTGTTTTTTTTTAAAGATTTGTTTATTTTTATTAGAAAGTCAGATATACAGAGAGGCGGAGAGACAGAGAGGAAGATCTTCCATCCAATGATTCACTCCCCAAGTGGCCTCAACAGCCAGAGTAGAGCCGATCTGAAGCCAGGAGCCGGGAGCTGCTTCTGGATCTCCCACGCGGGTACAGGGCACCAAGGCTTTATGCCATCCTTGACTGCTTTTCCAGACCACAAGCAGGGAGCTGGATGGGAAGTGGAGCAGCCGGGACTAGAACTGGTGCCCATATGGGATCCCAGAGCGTTCAAGGTGAGGACTTTCGCCGCTAGGCCACGCCGCCGGGCCCTATCTACTTGATTCTTAAGTAAAAATTCTAAAATAACCTAAATTCAATTACAAGGACCAGAGATTAGAGTGTGGGGTGGAGATAAGGGAAGTTATTCAGCTTACAACTGAAATGAAAAAGACAATGTTGAAACTTTGACTTAAATCTCATCACAGTGACTAGGACCACTGCACCTTACACACGAATCTACATAGTCTGGATTGTTAATCCCAGTTAACTGAACAAGCCACAGTTACTACTCTTTCTAGTTAGCCTTTCTATCCCAAAGCTCCCCCGACTACAGTTCATCTAATTCTATCTCTCTTATCTCTGGCTAATGAGCTTTATCGCAAACAGATCATGTCTAGCTCCCCCAAATTTGTAATGTTTTTAGATGTTCTTAGTTCTGGTATGGTGCACGTATTTCCAACTACCATCTACTCCTGGATCCCTACTACCCATGTGAGACCTAGAGAAAGTTCCCGGCTCCTGGCTTCGGCCTGACTCAGCTCTGGCCATTGCATCCATCTGGGCAGCAAACCAATGGATGAGAGCTCTTTCTCCTATGCCTATCAAAACTATCATTAAAAAAGATTTTATTTATTTTTATCAGAGTGGCAGATTTACTGAGAGAAGGAGAGACAGAGCAGTATCTTTCATGTGCTAGTTCACTCCCTAAATAGTTGCAACAGCCACAGCTGAGCCAATCTGAAGCCAGGAGCCAGGAGCTTATTCTGGGTTTCCCACATGGGTGCAGGGTCCCAAGGCTTTCAGACATCTGCTACTGCTTTCCCAGGCCTCAAACAAGGATCTGGAAGGGAAAGGAGCAGCCAGGACCCTATGGGATGCTTGTGCTTGTAGGTGGAGGATTAGCCAGTTGAGCTATCACACCCCAAACAAAATGCTTTTTTAATGGCTTAAGCATACTACCCATGCAGTTGGCAGATGTAAGAATGAGGGCCCGACATGATAGCTAGTAGCTAAATCCTCGCCTTGCATCCACAGAGACCCCATATTGCACTGGTTCATGACCCAGCGGCTCCACTTCCCATCCAGCTCCCTGCTTGTGGCCTGGGAAAGCAGTTGAGGACAGCCCAAAGCCTTGGGACCCTGCACCCACGTGGGAGATCTTCTGGATCCTGGCTTTGGGTTGGCTCAGCTCTGGCCATTGTGACTACTTGGGGAGTGAACTAGTGGATGCAAGATCTTTCTCTCTGTTTCTCTTTCTCTCTGCCTTTGCATCAAAGATAAATGTTTTTCTTTTTAAAATGATGATACTGAGGGATTTCAAACTTCAAGATGTTTCAGAGATGTTGTTATGAACTCCTAAGCAACTATGTAAAGAATGTCATAGTCTAGTTAAAATTGCAAATATCACCCCACAGTATTTGTCACAGATAGTGATTTTTTTTATTTCTTTCTTTTATTATTTATTTATTTTTTATGCATTAATTACATTGTATTATGTGACACAGTTTCATAGGTACTTGAATTCTCCCCACCCCTCCCTAAATCCTCCCACCATGGTGGATTCCTCCACCTTGTTGCATAACCACAGTTCAAGTTCAGTTGAGATTTCCCCATTGCAAGCATATACCAAACATAGAGTCCAGCATCTTATTGTCCAGTCAAGTTCAACGGCTTCTTAGGTATACGCTCTCTGGTCTGAAGGCAGAGCCAGCAGAGTACAGATAGTGATTTTAAAAATAAGTTCTTGGGCCCGGCGGCGTGGCCTAGCGGCTAAAGTCCTCGCCTCGAAAACCCCGGGATCCCATATGGGCGCCGGTTCTAATCCCGGCAGCTCCACTTCCCATCCAGCTCCCTGCTTGTGGCCTGGGAAGCAGTCGAGGATGGCCCAAAGCTTTGGGACCCTGCACCCGCGTGGGAGACCCGGAAGAGGTTCCAGGTTCCCGGCTATGGATCGGCGCGCACCGGCCCGTTGCGGCTCACTTGGGGAGTGAATCATCGGACGGAAGGAAGATCTTCCTCTCTGTCTCTCCTCCTCTCTGTATATCTGGCTTTCCAATAATAATAATAAAAAAAATCTTTAAAAAAAAAAAACAAGTTCCTGTTGGTGACACTATTCTCTTGTGACTGTGGAAAGTACTGTCTTCCTGGGGCATCCATGACCACCAGCATCAGGATCACCACGAGCATTCTAAAGTGTGAATTCTTGGATCTCTTACCTAACATACAGAAATATAAACTGCAGGTTGGTGTGTGTGTTAGGCAACCCAGACACTCTTGCTGTCACAGGCAGCCTAGCAACAATTAGGTTCAACAGGCAGGTGGTAGGGTCTCAGGTGGAAACTAGGGTTGATGTTGACAACTCCCCATGGGATTGGGGTCAAACATCCCATTTCCTAACCCAACATGATTTTATCTCCAACAGAAGATTGCTCAAAGTTTCCTCAACCAGCTGCATGTTCCTTGTGCCTGTCCAACTCCTCCATAAAAACACACAGGGGCAACAGATCCCAGGTCCCTGTGCCAACACACTTCCCCAAGTCCATTCAGCACATACGCAGCTCTCCAAAGATCACTGCGAGTCAGGGAATCCCATACATTTGGCTAGCCCTGATTTTGTAGGGTTTGATACTAGACCTGTGGGATTTATTCAAGCCAGACAACTTTTTATATATGGCCAGAGAACTTTCAGGCAGACTTTAGTTAATATTTTTATCAATGATTTGAAAGAAGTAAACACCCCATAAAAAAAAAAAACTCACTCTTGGGGTCCGGTGCAGTAGCCTAGTAGCTAGTCTTCGCCTTGCACATGCCAGGATCTCATATGGGTGCCAGTTCTAATCCCTGTGGCCCCGTTTCCCATCCAGCTCCCTGCTTGTGGCCTGGGGTAGCAGTCAAGGATGGCCCAGAGCCTTGGGACCCTGCACCCACATGGGAGACCTGGAAGAAGCTCCTTGCTCCTGGCTTCAGATTGGTACAGCTCTAGCCATTGCGGTTACTTGGGGAGTGAATCATCATCAGATGGAAGCTCTTCCTCTCTGTCTCTCCTTCTCTGTGTATATGTGCCTTTCCAATGAAAATAAATAAATCTTTAAAAAAAAATCTCAGTCTGGGGCCCCTACACAATGGCTCAACTGGCTAATCCTCCCCCTGTACGCACCAAGATCCTATACGGACCCCAGTTCGTGAGCCAGCTGCTTCCCTTCCTTTTCTTTTTCTTTTTTTTTTTTTTAAAGATTTATTTATTTTGATGGAAAGGCAGATATACAGGTAGGAAAAGAGACAGAGGAAGTTCTTCTGCCTCATGGTTCATTCCCCAAGCAGCTGCAAAGTCTGGAGCCAAGCCAATCTGAAGCCAAGCCAATCTGAAGCCAGGAACCAGGAACCTCTTCCAAGGTCTCCCACGTGGGTGCAGGGCCAAGGCTTTGGGCCGTCCTTGACTGCTTTCTCAGGCCACAGGTGGGGAGCTGGATGGGAAGCATGGCCTCCAGGATACGAACCGGCACCATTATGGGATCCTGGAGCATGCAAGGTGAGGACTTTAGCCATTAGGCTATCGTGCTAGGCCACTGCTTCACTTCCTATCCAGTTCCCTCCTTGTGGCCTGGGAAAGCAGTGGAGAATGGTCCAAAAAACCTTGGGATCTTGCACCCATGTGGGAGACCCGGAAGATGCTCTTGGCTTCGGATCGGCTCAGCTCCAGCCTTTAAGGCCATTTGGGGAATGAACAAGTGGATGGAAGACCTTTCCCTAGATCTCTGCTTCTCTCTGTGTGCCATTCCTATAAAAACTAAATGAATATGTAAAAAATAACCACACTGTATTCCAATAGATAATGGTATACTACTTTAGGTAAAGTCATATAAATAGAAATAAATTACAAAAAAAGGTAAAATTTTGATTTGAGGATTATCTTCCGATTATTGGTTCCAAGACTGGATATCACAGCGAAGCGAGTTAAACCACAATTTAGGATGCCTGCATCTCATAATAGAATCCTGGTTTGAGTTTCAGCTGCTATTTCCAATCCAGTTTCCTACTAATGAGATTGGGAGGCTGTAGAAGGTGGCTCAAGTATTCAGCATTCTGCTATCCACATGAGACATATCGATATAGTTCCTGGCTTTGCGGTTCCACCTGGCCTAGCCCTTACTGGTGCGGGCATGTTGGGGAGTGAACCAGTGGTTGTGAGATTCACTCTCTCTCCTCCCTGCCCCTCTCTCACTCTGCCTTTCACATAAATAGATTACACCTTTTGGATAAGTGTATATGGTGTGTATCACATATAAATGTATTTCATGTTTGCAGCGGGGTCTCATTTCCAAGATTATTTCAAATTATTCCCAACTGTTACTGTTTTAGGAAACAAAAACATACAACTAAAACAGAGCAAGTTGGGCCCAGCGGCATGGTCTAGCAGCTAAAGTCCTTGCCTTGAACGCGCCAGGATCCCATATGGGCGTCAGTTCTAATCCCAGCTGCTCCACTTCCCATCCAGTTCCCTGCTTGTGGCCTGGGAAAGCAGTCAAGGATGGCCCAAGGCCTTGGGACCCTGCACCCACGTGGGAGACCCAGAAGAGGTTCCTGGTTCGTGGCTTCGGATCGGCACAGCACCGGCTGTTGCGGTCACTTGGGGAGTGAATCATCGGACGGAAGATCTTCCTGTCCCTCCTGCTCTCTGTATATCTGACTTTGTAATAAAAAAATAATAAATAGATCTTAAAAAAAAAAACAGAGCAAGTGATAAAGGGACCATAAAATATATGCAGGAAAAACCAACTGGGACAGAGCTCGCATTGTGGCCCTGGGCTTAGGGCTCTAGTCATTTGGGGAGTGAATGAGAGGACAAAATATCTCCTCTTTCTTCCTCTTTCTGTAACTGTACTTTTCAAATTAATACATTTTTATAACAAAAATAAAACAACTGGGATGAAATTTTAAATAATATAAATTCTGTCATGTGGATGAAAATTATTTTTTTCATGAATTGTTATCAGGTGCTTCATGTCTGCCATTATTCTGGACCATCTCAGTAACCTACAGGGCCCCATTAATCGGTGCGCTGCTCTGTTGTCACACCTGAGATCATTTTGTACCAGAAACTCGCTCACTTACTCATGCACTCACTGAGATAGCTGTCTGTGTCCTACTGTCTCTCCACCTCACCTACTTTACTTGCTTCACTTTTCAGATGTTCTTTGAGTTGAATCTGCAGTCTGTTTTCTGTCTTCACTGATCACTGTACAAAAATGGCACTGAGCAGACCCTTCAATGGCAATCCTATAAAGTTCTGCTTTCCTCCTGGCTCTTCATTCTCTTTTGATTTTCTTAGAACTTTCGATACTTGGGTAGCATGTTATATGTTTGCTTATTATGTGTCTCTCCCATTGGAATGTAAGTCAGCTCTGGGAGCAGGGACTTTATATCCTAAACTCCAAACAGGACACACATGCATCAAGTAAAGCCCACTGGTTATCCCAGATTGGAGGTGGAGTAGTAAGGGATGCTGGTGTTGCATGTGACAGCTTAACCCCATATGCTGTGGTGCTGGCCTCAGCTTAAAGCCTCTATCAATTCCTTAGAAATTTTCTTGACTTGTTTTATCACAATCTTGTCATCTTTCGCCCGGTTTCTCTTGAACCAATCAACTCACATGTGGAACTTTTTTTTCACAAAAACTCATGAGGAATAACTTATTTTTCAACAAACCTGACCAAAGTTTTGGGGAAGTGGGGGAATTCCACTTATAGGGGGAATTGTGGCAGAGTTAACACTGAAGAACAAAAATAACCATGTGAATATTAAGAGTGCTACTTACTAACACCTTTCTGGAACCACACTGCCAGAGACTTTCATTGGTTAATTCCCCCCTAAAGCTTCTCCCTTCCTCTTTCACTTCACGGTCTTGTTCTTTTCTAATTGTCACAGCATTCCAAATTCATCTCCTGTGTGTGTTTTGGATTCTTAAAAGATTATTTAATGCAAGGCAGAGTTAGAGAGAGAGAAAAATCTTCTAACCACTGAGTCAATCCCCAAATAGCCATAACAGCCAGTGTTGTGCCAGGCAGAAGCTAAGAGCCTAGAACTTCATCCAGCTCTTCTGTGAGGGTGGCAGGGGATCCAGGACTTGAATTATCATCTGCTGCTTTCCCAGGTACATTAGCAGGGAGCTGGATCAGAAATGGAGCAGCCAGACTGGAATGGTGGCTCATATGGGATGCCTGCTATGGGATACTAATACCACAGGTAGTGGCTTAATTGGCTGTGCCATAATGCTAGCTCCATGCTGTTTGCTTTGGTGCCTATCCCTCAACTCAGTATTTTAAGTTTTTTCCTGTGTACCCAAATTTATCTAGCTCCTTCCTCAGCCAAAAAAAAAAAAAATGTTCTTTCACAATTCTTTCACAGCATCCACCCTTAAAAGACAGCTGCCTTTTTCTCCCTTAGTAATGAAAGTTTTACTAAGGCAATTAAGTAGTTTGACATTACAATATCTATTTTTAATTACACCAGTCTTAGATATTTTGTGGCTACAAATAGTGCATTACTTAAGTATAAAAGAATCACAACATCCTTTTTGCGTGTACTTACATGTGAATACAAAAACTGCATGCATGTGAACAAATAGTGTATCATTTAGCTATCAAGGAACAATGCTGTTCTTGCAGGTGCTACATTTGCGAAGCACTATGGGGGTGGGCGACTTTTAAAATATTCATCGGAGAGTAACCAACTACCTGGCGGGCACTTTCACTTAAGCATTTAGTAGACCTCCCGTCCAGATTTCTCATCCATTTAGGCACCTGCACTGGCCCAGGAGACTTCGTGGTCATGGCCAGCAGCTCCATCCGAAGTGACTTATCTTCACAAACAACCAGGGCATTCGGTCACATTTTATCTACAAGGCCACAAACAGCACCTGGCTAGATTTCTGTTCCACCCCACCCCCTACCCCCTCCAGCTCCCGAAACTGGGCCTTAAGTGAGGACAAATGTGTACATAAAAAACAACAAAAACGTGCTTTTGGTATCATGCCCCGAAATTGGATTCAGAGCTGTTCAGTCAGCGGTGCGATCAGATCCGTCTTCTAATTTTCCTCTCCCTTCCCCTCCTGGTTTGCCATCCCAGGAAGATGCGGCGACGAAGGCTGGGAGGCGGAAGGCGGCCCGGACAAGCCCCCTCAGGCTCACGGGGTCTGCGGAGGGGCAGTCCCGCACCACCTCGACCTCCCCGGCGCCCACCCCGGCCTCTCGGGCGCCCACCCCAGCCTCCCACCCCGGCATCCCGGGTGCCCATCCCGGACTCCCATCTTGGCGTCCTGCACCGCCCCTGCCCGCGCGCTCCCGAGGAGGCGGAGCCAAGGGCACGCCACGAAGCCCCGCCTGCGCCGTGACGTGCCGGGGACGCGGCGCGCCGCCACGCAGTGCAAATCGGGAAAAGGCTGCTGAGCTGGGCTGGCTTCCGTCGGGACAGCGAAGGCTGCTTCTCCTCCGGGTTGTTGGGAGATGGGCCTTTGGCGAGGAGGTCGGCGGGGGTGACGCGCGCCCGGGACCACGGTGAGTGCAGGTCTGGGCCCTGGCTTCTGCGTCCCGGTAAGTCGCCGTCCGGGAGCCCCTTTCCTTCCGCCAGCTGCTGCTGGTCACCCGGGAGACCAGCCGTGTCCGCCGAGAGGGGTGGGACGGGCTTGTGGAGGAAGGGCCCGACCTCGGCTTGTCCAGTGGAGTTTCGTGTGGCCTTTTTCCCCCTCTCCTTGGAAGGTGGCCCTGGCGAGTTCCGCCTTTGTTTTGGACACTCAAACCTGACGTTGACCTCCCTCCTCCTTCCGTTTTCGGATGCTCGGCTGCCCACAGTCCCAGGCCTTCCCACAACCTTCTCTTCCCCATACCCTCCGAGCCACAGAACCACTTGTATCGAGTGAAGTGTTAATTAGGGCTTTAGAGACCCTGTTAGTCAAAGCTGTGTCTTCCACGAATAGAAGCTATTCTTTCCGAAAATGTGCACCTTCTGGACCGAGAGTTGTGGGAGAAGTTGATTCCCCTCTCCTCTCGCCCCCACTCCACCGTGGAGATGATCAAAAACCTGAATTCATGTATACACAGAGCTGCCAACCACGCTACTGGGTTTTTATTTTGTCTTCAGTGCGTACTGTGACCTTGAACAAGTCACTTAATCACTAACAAAATATTTACCTGACTCACAGAGGTGTTGCAGAGTCCAGGGAGTTTGTTGAACGCCCTGAAAGGCTTCAGGTGAAAAGGTCGCCCACCCCCAAAGATGCTTCTCTCTGCGTTATCTGCAGTGCATCCTGAGTTTTGCGTTATCTACTGCTGCAGCCATTGCAAATGCCAAGTGGTATGTGTTGAGGAAAGTGTTCTGGTCTAGACTATCTCTGCGTCTTGGCTGTGTAGGCAGATTTTTGCGTTTCAGCCAGTTCTGTTGAAGATTCGGGGTAAAGCAGTCGTTCACGGTGCGTTTTAATGGCTTCCCGTCACGGCACTACCGAGCCAGTAAAGGTACATGGAAGGTGATATTTATTGTGCCTGATCTGTATCATATTGGTGTGGCGGCTTTGAAATGTGTATTCCACCCCCCCCCCCCCAAAAAAGAGAAACGTGTATTCCCTGTGTCCTGATGCATGAGGTGTATCTTAAAAATTAGATGGTAAGGATGCTAGTGTAATAAAAGAACAAATGCCCCCGTCATTAACAAGTTTTACATGTATCTGTCCTGTGTTATTTGAGAAAACGGTGCGGGAGAAAATTTAGCAGAAAAAAGAATTGCAAGTGTCATTTTAGCATTTAAATGTTGAATTTGTCCTTGAACTTAATTCATCCCTGTGGCTGCTTGTTTATTAATTTGAGCTTAATAGGAATCAAATGGCGTTTGTAAAGTAAGATACATGCAAATGAAAGCCAGTGTATTGTATTTTTCCCACAAAATGACTAGTATGATGTTTCGTGGAATCTTCTATGTGAAAATCCTCTCGTTCTTGTACAAATGAAGGGAAGAAAAGTGTTTGCTGTCCGAGTGGCCTTTGTTCCGGATCCCATCACTTGAAAACATGGTCAGCATTTCTCTGGACTGGGTTTAGCAGGTGGTTCTCCTTTTGGGTTTCCTATGTTTGTACTGAGTTAAGCAGTTGAGGCCGGAGTCAGCTGTGTGCTCAGCTGTGCTAGATGTCCTAGGTGGCTCATTCATAAAGGTGGTGGTGTGTGTCGGCTAGAACTCTGGGTATGTCCATTGGAATGGCTGCAGAAAGCTTGCTTGATTGCTTTGCTGGTCTCTCTGTGGGACCTGGGTTCTGAACACGTTTGAAGAGACATGAAGTGGAAATTGCTTGTCTTTCAAATTTCTAGATGCAGAAATGGCCCAGCATTACTTCCATCATGCCCTCTACCCTAACAGTTAGGCTTCTCCCATTGGGAGAGTAAATATTCAGGGTGCCCATCTTTAGGTTGCCACAGTTTTGATGAGAAAGTTGCACTGGAGTCATGTTTGGATTGCGTAGCAGGTGCAGGATAATAAAAGGATGCTTGATGTTTTCATGACCTGTTAGTTTTTGGAACATTGTTCTGCATGTATTTCTCCACTCGATACCTGTGGTAAACCCGGGGAAGTAGAGGACTCATCGCCATCTCATTATGCAAATAGGACCAAATCAGGGCATGGCAGCCGCAGCAGTGTTGAGAGGTTTTAAGGAATCTGATTAAAGTCATATGATTAATAAATGGGAAATGAAACTAACACTGGTAATATTCCCATAATATTAAGTCGCATAAATTCTGACATGTTATTTAAAACATATCTGGAATTTTATTTCTGTAATGACATTAAAGTAAAACAGTACTCATATTGTGAATGAAGGCAGTGTTAAGAGAACTAAACCTAGTTTGTTGACATGATATTAATCTCTGAAACTTATCAGTAATGATGTGAATCCATCTTTCTAATATGAAATTGTTACATATTATAATATCAACTTCAAGCAAATTAGTACTGAAGAACAAACAGGAATATTGTAAGTCTTACTTTAATTAAGAAGTTACAGTGCCCATGCGGTAGCCTAGTGGCTTAAGTCCTTGCCTTGCATGTGTCGGGATCTCATATGGGCACCGAATCTACTTCCAGCAGCCCCACTTCCCATCCAGCTCTCTGCTTGTGGCCTGGGAAAGCAGAATAGGATGGCCCAAAGCCTTGGGACCCTGCATCCACGTGGGAGACCTGGAGGAGGCTCTGGGCTCCTGACTTTGGATCAGCACAACTCTGACAGTTGCAGCCTCTTGGGGAGTGAATCACTGAGATCTTCTTCTCTGTCTCTACTCTCTGTGTATCTGCCTTTTCAATAAAAATATCTAAAAAAAGTTATGGAATTTAAAAAGTGAGAAAGATTTCTTGTAATCTAGTAGGTTGAGGAATGCATGAGTTAAGATGCTGATTTCAGCTGGAGACTGTTTATATATATATATATTTTAAACAAATTATTTACAAGCCTGGCAAAATGGCTCAATTAGCTAATCCCCCATCTTCAAATGCTGGGATCCCATATGGGTGCTGCTTTGTGTCCCAGCTACTCCACTTCTCATCCAGTGGCTTGTGGCATGAGAAAGCAACAAAGGATGGCCCAAAGCCTTGGGACTCTGCACCTGCTTGGAGACTTGGAAGAAGCTCTTCCTGGCTCCTTGCTTTGGACTAGCTCCCCTCTGGTTACTGCAGCCATTTGGGAAATGAGTCAGTGGATAAAAATCTTTCTCTGTAAATCTGCCTTTGCAATAAAAAGAAATATAGCTTAAAACATTTAAGAGAATAGGGCCCGGCGGCGTGGCCTAGCGGCTGAAGTCCTCGCCTTGAACGCCCCGGGATCCCATATGGGCGCCGGTTCTAATCCCGGCAGCTCCACTTCCCATTCAGCTCCCTGCTTGTGGCCTGGGAAAGCAGTCGAGGACGGCCCAAAGCATTGGGGCCCTGCACCCGCGTGTGGTAGACCTGGAAGAGGTTCCAGGTTCCTGGCTTCGGATCGGCGCGCACCTGCCTATTGCGGCTCACTTGGGGAGTGAATCATCAGATGGAAGATCTTCCTCTCTGTCTCTCCTCCTCTCTGTATATCTGACTTTGAAATAAAATAAATAATCTTTAAAAAAAAACATTTAAGAGAATAATGAAGGAAAAAAATAAAGTTATTAGTACAGTTAGCTATTTGGGGAAATAATTGCTTATTTGTTTTTAGGAATGGCTTATTTGTTTGAAAGATCAAGTGACAGAGAAAAGAGAGATTCCGTATGTTGGTTCACTCTTCAAATGCCTGCAAGAGCTGGGGCTGGACCAGGGTATAAGCAAGAGCCAGGAAGTCCATCTAGGACTCCCACATAGATGGCCCTCATCTTTTGCCTATAGGTACTTTAGCAGAAAGCAGGATCGAAAGCAGAGGAGCCAGGAACTGACCCGACACTCGTATGGTATGTTACAGTCCCAACTGCAGATGCAGCTTAATGTGCTGTGCCATAACACCCACTCCATAGCGGGGCTTGGGCATGGACAGCTAAACATGCAAATGTTCTTCAGAAACTTCATGAAAAAGCTAGAGGATAAGTTTATTTCAGTATAAAATATTGTTCTATCCACACTTGGGTTTTCCATAATACACACTATCATGAACTTTTGGAGTATGGTTGTATTTTGCTCTGTGTTGCCATTGTATGGTAATTATTCCTTCTTAAAGATAGACATTTTGTTACCATGTGTAATCCTGTAGCTCTCAAAACTGCTTTGCGTTTCATAGGTAACCTAAATGTGTACCAAGTTGAAACCAGTTCATGCCATCAGTCTTGAGAACTACTTGTTACTCAGTTTTTTCCCTTAGCATTCCAAGAACTTTGTAACAATTAAAATTCTCATTTTCCCTGCTTTCCATGATGTTGTACTTTTCTGTTTTTCCTTCTTTCTAATGACTCCTGTTTTCTGAATCCCTCTGTGGGATATTCACCCATAATGAGCTTCTCAAGTAACTTGTCAAATGCAGAGAAATGAGAGGTCATTTTCTTGGAGATCTCTTTTCCTGATTTTAGTTACTAATATAGATGATAACTGTGTTTCAAAAAGTGTAGATTTTATTTTATTTATTTATTTATTTATTTTTACAAAGTCAGATATACAGAGAGGAGGAGAGACAGAGAGGAAGATCTTCCATCCGATGATTCACTCCCCAAGTGAGCCGCAACAGTCACTCCCCAAGTGAGCCGCAACAGCCGGTGCTGTGCTGATCCGAAGCTGGGAAGCCAGGAATCTATTCCGGATCTCCCACGAGGGTGCAGGGTCCCAAAGCTTTGGGCCGTCCTCGACTGCTTTCCCAGGCCACAAACAGGGAGCTGAATGGGAAGTGGAGCTGCCGGGATTAGAACCGGCGCCCATATGGGATCCCGGGGCTTTCAAGGCGAGGACTTTAGCCGCTAGGCCATGCCGCCAGGCCCCAAAAAGTGTAGATTTTAAAAAATACACTATGCACGGGCCCAGTGTGATGGCTCAGTGGCAAAATCCTTGTCTTGCATGCGCTGGGATCCTACATTGGTGCTGGTTCAGATCCCAACTGCTCCACTTCCCATCCAGCTCCCTATTTGTGGCCTGGAAAGCAGTGGAGGATGGTCCAAAGCCTTGGGACCCTGCACCTGCTTGGGGGACACTGAAGAAGCTCCTGGCTTGGGATCAGCGCAGCTCCAGCCAGTTGAGGAGTGAATCAGCAGATGTAACTTTATTTCTGTCTCTCCTCTCTGTAGATCTGATCTGCCTTTCCAATAAAAATAAATCTTAAAAAATAATAAAAGCATACTATGTAGAAGTGAAATTTTAAAACTGAATTTAGGTAGCATATTGTTTCAGTGTCACTACTTCATTATCTCCCAGAATAGTGGGGATGATAAAAATGAACAGTAACAAATTAATAACTAGTTGAGATACTGAATTAATGTCTGGTATGTCAGTAGACTAGTTTTCTAATTGCATGTTTGCATCTCCATCCTCATGTTTTTGTAGGTATTTATTTCAGACATACTCAGCATGTTCAGATATGAATTGTCAGGCTGGTACTGTGGAGTGGTAGCTGAAGCCTCTGTCTGCAGTACCATCCTCCCATAAAGGCACCAGGAGCAGATCCCAGCTGCTCTCCTGGTCCTGCTGACAAGCCAGTTTAAGATCTCTCTCTCTCTACCTCTGCCTTTCGAATAAAATAAACGGGAAAAACAAAGATGAATTAGCTACTTTGCTGTAAGTCACTTGTTCTTTAGAGGATTATTTTGTACTTAGGGGACATTTTACAGTATTTCTGATTGTCACCATTGGAAAATGGCTAGTACTAATACTTAATGGGTAGAAGCTGGGATTGCTGCTTGTGTCCTATACTGTACAGACCAACTGTCAAGAACTATTTGCTGTTGCTTCTTGGCCTTTGGGCTAAGATCAAGTAAAGAATTATTTGCTAGCAATAATTAATAAATAATTTTATCTGGTCCAGGCTGTGAGAAGTCATGGGTGAGAAGTGCTGCCGTACAGTGTTGGGTTTTAAGTGACAGTATTCATTTTTGGTTAGTAGCACTATGCTTCACACTTCATAGGACAGTGTGTTCATATGTGTGTGTACGACTCTGTCTCCTTATGTAATGTAATGTCGTTACTGTTAGCAAAAAGTTATTTTTATTTTATTTTTATTGGAAAGGCAGATATACAGAGAGGAGAGACAGAGAGGAAGATCTTCCATCCGATGATTCACTCCCCAAGAGGCAGCAGCTGGAGCTGAGCCAATCCGAAGCTAGGAACTTCTTTCCCAGTCTCCCACATGGGTGCAGGGTCCCAAGGCCTTGGGCCATCCTCAACTGCTTTCCAAGGCCACAAGCAGGGAGCTGGATGGGAAGTGGGGCTGCCAGGATTAGAACCAGTGCCCATATGGGATTCCGGCGCGTGCAAGGCGAGGACCTTAACCACTATGCCATCGCGCCAGGCCCTGTTAGCAAAAAGTTATTAAGTATTGACTGTGAGGACTATTGAGATAAGAATTGGTTATACAGGGCCCGGCGCGCTAGCCTAGCAGCTAAAGTCCTCGCCTTGAATGCGGTGGGATCCCATATGGGAATTGGATGGAAAGTGGGGGTGTTGGAATTAGAACTGGCGACCATATGGGATCTTGGTGCATGCAAGGCGAGGACTTCAGCCACTAGGCTACCATGCCAGGTCCGCAACCAAGATTTTTTTAAAACCTTATTGTACTTGTCATTTGAACCAAATACTGTGCTAAAGGATTAACCTACATGATTAAAAAAACAAAACACAGGGCCCGGCGGCGTGGCCTAGTGGCTAAGGTCCTCGCCTTGAATGCGCCGGGATCCCATATGGTCGCTGGTTCTAATCCCGGCAGCTCTACTTCCTCTCTAGCTCTCCTCCTCTCTGTGTATCTTTGTAATAAAAATAAAATAAGTCTTAAAAAAACAAAAACAAAAACAAAACACTGTTAATCTAAAATCAAAATACTATTAATCTATATAATTTTTTATTTATATTTATTTTTATTGGAAAGTCAGATATGCAGAGAGGAGAGAGACAGAGAGGAAGATCTTCCATCCAGTGATTCACTCCCCAAGTGGCCGCAGTGGCTGGAGCTGAGCCAATTCGAAACTAGGAGCCCAGAGCCTCCTCCAGGTCTCCCATGTGGGTGCAGGGTCCCAAGTCTTTGGCCCATCCTCGACTGCTTTCCCAGGCTACAAGCAGGGAGCTGGGTGGGAAGTGGGTAGGCCCGGATTAGAACCGGCACCCATATGGGATCCTGGCGCATACAAGGTAAGGAGTTTATCCACTATGCTATTGGGCCAGGCCCTATTAATCTATATAATTAAAAAAAAAAACACAAAACATTAAAGGTTTCACACTAAGAAATGAACTCTTGAGATCAGTGTTACAGTACAGCTACTTAAGTCTGCACCTTTGGGGCCCGGCGGTGTGGCCTAGCGGCTAAAGTCCTCGCCTTGAAAGCCCCGGGATCCCATATGGGCGCCGGTTCTAATCCCGGCAGCTCCACTTCCCATCCAGCTCCCTGCTTGTGGCCTGGGAAAGCAGTTGAGGACGGCCCAATGCATTGGGACCCTGCACCCGCGTGGGAGACCCGGAAGAGGTTCCTGGTTCCCAGCTTCGGATCGACGCGCACCGGCCCTTTGCGGCTCACTTGGGGAGTGAATCATCGGACGGAAGATCTTCCTCTCTGTCTCTCCTCCTCTCTGTATATCTGGCTGTAATAAAAAAAAATGAATTAAAAAAAAAAAAAAAGTCTGCACCTTTGTACTAGTATCCAGTATCGGCACCTGTTTAAGTCTGGTTTTTTGTTTTTTTTTTTTAAAGGCAGAGTTAGAAGGAAAGGCAGAAAGGAAGAGAGAGAGAGAAAGAAACAGACCTTCCATTTGCTAGTTCACTCCCCAGGTGGCCATAATCGCCGGAGCTGAGTGGGTCCAGAGCTAGGAGCTTCTTCTGGGTCTTCCACAGGTAGAAGGGGCCAATTGACTTGGGCAAGCCTGCATTTTCCCAGACCATATGTAGAGAGCTAGATTGGAAGTAGAACAACCAGGACTTCACATGGTGCCTTCCAAATATATAGAAAGTCTGAAAGAAACAAAAACTAACTCCCAAGAACTGCAGTCATTTAGAGTGAGAAGTTGATTCTTAAACATCAACATTAATGAAGAGTGTACTTTGGACTGGAAAAAGCTATTTCCTTTCTAGCTGAACTGATTTGTTGTTGTTAAAGATTATTTTTGTTTGAAAGGCAGAGTAACAGAGAGAGAGAGAGATCACCTATCCCTTGGTTCACTTCCCAAGTGACTACAAAGGCCACAAGTGACCATTGGGCCAGATGGAAATTAGGAGGCAGGTCCTTTTTCCAGGTCTTTCATGTGGGCGCAGGGGCCCAGGGGCCCAGGGGCCCAGGGGCCCAGGGACCCAGGGACTTGGGCTGTCCTCGGCTGCTTTCCCAAGCCATTAGCAGGGAGCTGGAAGGGAAGTGGAGCCACTGGGACTAGATCCGGTGCCCGTAAGGTGTTGGCTTATCCTACTTCACCACTGCACTGACCCTTGAATTCCACCTCCCCACTTCCCCACCTTATAACTTCCTAGTGACTCTAGTCACATTGATGTAAATGTGGCAATGAATTGCTGGCTTATTATGTGATGAGTACTTGTTGAGTCTTAGTAACTGGATTAAGACATTTGTGATCAGAAGTCATGTTGTTGCTTATATGCAGAGCAGTGATATCTAAGGTAGCCAATCTGAACTGCTGAAGATTCTGTTGCTTCCAGCTCTGAGATATTAGCTCACTCTAGAATGTCAGTCTGTGCACTGTGGTTTTGCATCAAGAAAGTCTTGCTGCTGTGAAAGGGTCAGTGTGCTTAACTGATTTATATTGTGTTGCAAGCTTATTTGCTCACTGACTGCTAACAGTTCCTCAACCAATACTGGACTTTGGATCACACTTGAAGTAGAATTAGTGTAGTAGGAAATATTCACGTTATATAAAACATTTTACATTTTGACTCAGTGCTACCTGTATTCATAAACATACCTGAAACAAGTTTTATGAAACTTACGTGACATGCTCTAATGTTTTGCATTTTATGTATTTTCTAAAATTGCTGATTGTGGCTGTCTTACAGATTTTAGACATTGTTTTTTAGTAAATGCTTACTGCTGAACTCTTAGTAGATATACAGGAAATGCCAGAAGTTTTAGCTATAAATAAGTTTTGAGAGAGTTGAACGTTTTGAATAGTTTGGGATTTGTTTTTATTTTTTAATTTTTATTATCTTTTTTTTTTAGATTTATTTTTTTTTTTATTGCAAAGTCAGAAATACAGAGAGGAGGAGAGACAGAGAGGAAGATCTTCCCTCCGATGATTCACTCCCCAAGTGAGCGCAAAGGCCGGTGCTGTGCCGATCAGAAGCCGGGAACCAGGAACCTCTTCTGGGTCTCCCACGCAGGTGCAGGGTCCCAAGGCTTTGGGTCGTCCTCGACTGCTTTCCAAGGCCACAATCAGGGAGTTGGATGGGAAGTGGAGCTGCCGGGATTAGAACTGGTGCCCATATGGGATCCCGGGGCATTCAAGGTGAGGACTTTAGCCACTAGGCCACGCCGCCAGGCCCTGGGATTTGTTTTTAAACATCATTTCATCAATACTTAGTTCTTTGTAGCATTTTACATAAGTGAATGTAGAGTGAGTTGTATGTGGTTTAAGACAGTTAAAAGATACGGTAATAAGTACTGTAGCTAGCGAAAGGACAGAGATGGGGAGACATGGAGGGTGGCCAGCAGAAACAGTCCTAGCTTTTCTTCCAGTGTGGCCAAGAGCGTTGGCAATGTTCTGTCTGTAGGCCTGTTTAGATATTAGAACAAGCTTGCTTGACTGCAAATCTTAGTTTTTGCTTTTTTACTTTGATTTTTTATTTGAAATGCAGAGTGAGAGAGAGCAAGAGATAGCTCTTCCATCCACTGGTTTACTCCCCAAGTGGCCAAGCAAAAGCCAGGAGCCTGGAGCTTTTTCTGGATTTTCCACGTGGGTGCAGAGGCCCAAGTACTTGAACCATCCTCTGCTGCTTTCCCGGGCACACCAGTTCCTGTAAGGGAGGCTGGCAAAACAGGCTGCAGCTAAATTTGCACCAACCCCTGCTTTTTTACATTTTAGTCTCACTTTGTGACTCAATTAATGTAATCTCTACTCTCTCTTTAAAAGGATGTCAAAGAGTGGGGGGTGGTATTCTCTAGTTTATTATTGTTGTTAACCCATTTTTAGCACTGTCTAGATTTTACTTTTGGAACATGGAAGTTTTAATGAAACTGGAAGTCTTTTTAAAAAATATTTCCAGTTGTATTTATTTGAAAGAGAAAGCGCATGTGGGAGTTCTTTGATCTGCCGGTCTGCTTCCCAAATGTCCCCAGCAGCCAAGGTCGGGCTGGGACTGGAGTCAGAAGCACAGAGTGTCTTCCAGCTTTCTTGGTTGTGGCAAAACTCAGTTACCTTGAGCCATGGCCTCTGTCTCCGAGGGTCTGAAGCGATGGAAACTGCAGTCGGAAGCCGTAGCCAGGGAGTGAACCCACGCACCCCGCTATGGGACACGGGCATCTCGGCCACTAAGAGAAATGCCCGCTCCCTAGACCTGAAGTCCCCACTCTTTGTCAGCTCTATACAGCATAAATTTTATTTTTTCTTCCTAGAACTTTCATTTTTCTTAAGTATTCTTATGAATACTTTGCTTATAATTTTAGTTTATAATATTTGTTGTACATCTAAACAAGTAGATCCCAGAAATAACGTAATTACTGAATATTCTAGTGGAACTCTGAGTTGTTGGTTGTGTTATTGCTATTTTCTTTTGTCTTTTGCAAACAGAGAAGAAATAGTGAATTCAGTCAGTTTGGCCTTTATTTATGTCAGTCTGGGTTATTCAGCTGCAGAATGATTTTCCAAAATTACGGACATCAAATTCACATAGATTCAGCTTGAATATATATCCTTTGCTTTCTCATTTCATTGAGGGGGATGGGGAGGATGCTCTTTATTTTCTTTGACTTTTGCAGAGATGTGTGATTACAGAAGCTGAACTAATAATTAAAACAATGCTAGAACATTTTCTACCTCTAGGCATTATTTGACAATATAACATATAGTTTTGTTAATAAAAATAGAGGCAGCTTTTGTCTTTTGACATTATCAACTAAGATTGTTACTTATTTGGGTTGTTCTAAAAAATAAAATAAGACATAAAAGGTATGTTTCGTAGAGTACAATCTTTGACCTTGCTAGAACTTTGCTAGTGTCATGTGGTACTTGTATTTTTCCCTCTGTGTCTAACCAGTCTGTCATTCTACCTTTACAGTGTCTCTTACATAGGCCTCCTTCATTCCAAGTCTCCTGTCCTAGTTCTGACCTTCCTCATCTTTCCCTGGGATCGTTAGAGTAGATAACTAATGTTTTTCCTACTTTCCGTCTCTTCAGGTCCAAGGATGAGTCTTGCTAGATGGGTTTGCTTACGGCTTCCTTTTTTCAGAACCTGGCTGTACCTCTCTACTACCTTTAGAACTACCAGGGACTGTTTCTTGTTGTAGGGTGGTGGGATCTCATCAAACACCTTGAGGCAGCCCAGGGCATCCTGGCCCCACTTGGTCTATGAGGCAATATGCCTTGCATTGTCCGCCAAAATATGTGGCTGGGGCCCAGGGAGAGGTTGTAATTCATCTGCTTGCGAAGGGAGGCCAGATACTTCCTTACTGCTGTAGAAATTACCAGAAATGTTGATGCCCTCATAGTGCACGGCCAGCATCTTCAAGCCTAGCAGCACCTACAGCAACCACAGTGGCTGCCAGGCAGCCCAGAAGATGGCCTGAGCCATCCAGCCACAGGACCTGCCCCTCCACCATCTTCAGCAGCTGCCTGAGAAAAAAGCAAGATTTATTTATTCTACTTGGAAGTCAGTTGGAGAGAGAGAGGGAGTGAGAGAGCTTCCGTCCACTGGTTTACTCTGTAAATGGTCACAATGGCCAAAGCTGGAATGATCCAAAGACAGGAGCCTTGAGCTTTTTCCTGGTTGCTCACATGGGTGCAGGGGCCCAAGAACTTGGGCCTCTGCTGCTGCTTTTCTAAGTGCGTTAGGTAGGGCAGCCAAATGTGAAGCACAACAATGAGACTCAAACTGGCAGTCAAATGGGATGCTAAGGGTGACTAGAAAATCAAAGCAAATTGGGATACTACTGGAGCTTGCTGTAGGTGAACAGAAACCCATAGCTTACAGTTGTACGCACCTCAGATTTTAGGAGATGTTCATTGTTGTCCATTCATCTAAGATTAGTCAACTGGTAAAATTAAGATCATTAAGAAAATAGAAATAATAGGAAGAAAGTGAAAGTTGTAATTAAATTTTATCAACGTATCTGTTCAAATTGTACTTTGCACAGCTGAAAACCCTATTTAAGTTTAATTGGGCTTCTGAAGTTTTTATTTGGTCAGATTTATTATCTTGCCAAATATCCACACTAAAAGTTGAATTTGTTCTGTCTACATACATCCCTATAGAGGTACTCACACTGGTACCACTGGCACCTCTCTGGCCATTCTGCCTCATGTCTTTATTTTCTTCACTACCTGCTCCATTTTTCTGATTGGAATTTGTCAGAACATGTAAAGAAACAAAAGAATCTTATGATACATTGTATATACATCGTATACCTTTTCAGTGTATGCCAAAATGGGGGTGGAGGTATATTCTGACAAAAGCAGAAAATGTCTTCATTTGTCCCGAGTGCTCTATGTAGAATGGTTGAGGATAGTTGAGGTCACCCTCTCTCAACATGTTTCCTTTTTCCTCTCTTTTTTTTTTTGGATACACACACGGCCTAACAGAGAGAAAGGAAAAGAGGTGTACTGTCTGCTGGTGTATTCCCCAAATGATCATAACATCCAGGTCTGGGCCAAGCCAAAGCCAGGAGTCAGGAACTCCAACCTGTTCTCCCAAATGGATTACAGGGGGCCAAGTGTTTGCCCGTCTAGGCTGCCCTCCCAGGCCCGTTAGCAAGAAGATGGATCAGAAGCAGAACAACTGAGACTCAAACCATTATTACAATGTGGGTTATTAGCAGCAGCTTAAGCAGCTGCACCACAGTGTTGGTCACAACTTAAAACTGATACCTCTTCTTTCCCAACCTTATGATCATTCTCATGAATCCCTCACTGTGTGAGAGTAATTTTCTGTTCTCAAGAAAAAATGTATGTATATGTATATATGTATACATATACACATATGTATGTCTACATATGAAGTGAATGTGCAAAATGTTCAAAAGTTGCCCAAAAAAACAGTAACTTTGGTACTGAGAAGAGACTTAGAACATCACTTGGGATGCCCCCTACTCGTTTGGAGTGCCTGGGCTTGAGCTCTTGATGATATGCTAAGAATCCTCGCTTCCTGCTAATGCATACCTGGGAAGACAGTAGTGAGAACTCAAGGAATTGGATCCCTGTCACTTAGATGGGATACCCAGGTTAAGTTCTAGATTATTTTCTTTTTTAAAATTTATTTATTTTTTATTGGATAGGTAAATTTACAGAGACAAGGAGAAACAGAAAGATCTTCCATCCACTGGTTCCCTCCTCCAATGGCCACAACAGCCAGGATGGACCAGGCAGAAGGCTGGCACCTGGAACTTTATCTGGGTCTTCTGTGCAGGTGACAGGGGTCAACTTACTTGGAGTGCCATTCAGTTTCTTCCCAGGTACGTCAGTAGGCAGTTGGATCAAAAGCCAAAGGAGTCGGGCCCGGCAGCATGGCCTAGCGGCTAAAGTCCTCTCCTTGAACACCGTGGGATCTCACATGGGCGCTGGTTCTAATCCCGGCAACTCCACTTCCCATCCAGCTCCCTGCTTGTGACCTGGGAAAGCAGTCGAGGACGGCCCAATGCTTTGGGACCCTGCACCCGCGTGGGAGACCTGGAAGAGCTTCCTGGCTTCCCAGCATCGGATCGACGCGCACTGGCCCGTTGCGGCTCACTTGGGGAGTGAAACATCGGATGGAAGATCTTCCTCTGTCTCTCCTCCTCTCTGTATATCCGGCTTTCCAATAATAATAAAATCTTAAAAAAAAAAAAAAAAAAGCCAAAGGAGTCGAGATTTAAGTTGATACTGTGATATGTGATGGCTGTATCACCACACAAGCTCCGCTGTGTCTTTTATTATTGTTATTAAGATTTATTCATTTATTTGAAAGGCAGAGTTATACAGACAAAGGATAAGTTCTCTCTGCTGATTTGCTCCCCAAGGGCTGGGGGTGAGGCAGGTGGAAGCCAGGAGTTTCATCCAGATCTCCTGGATGGGTGCAGGACCCAAGTAATTGGACCATGTTCTGTTTTCCCAGGCACATTAGTAGGGAGCTGGATCAGAAGTGATGCAACCAGGACTCAAATCAATGCTTGTGTGGGATGCTGATACTGTAAGCAGTGACTTTATCCACAAAACCACAGCGCTGCTCCTCCCCTACTTTGAATAAGAAAAAAAATTTTTTTAAAAGACATCCTTAATTGTGATTGATTCTTTTGTTTTTAATTATTTTTTATTTTTATTACAAAGTCAGATGTACAGAGAGGAAGAGAGACAGAGAGGAAGATCTTCGATGATTCATTCCTAAGTGAGCACAACGGCCGGTGCTGTGCCGATCTGAAGCCAGGAACCAGGAAGCTCTTCCAGGTCTCCCACGCAGGTGCAGGGCCCCAAGGCTTTGGGCCGTCCTCGACTGCTTTCCCAGGCCACAAGCAGGGAGCTGGATGGGAAGTGGAGCATCCGGGATTAGAACCGGCACCCATATGGGACCGCGGGGCGTTCAAGGCGAGGACTTTAGCCGCTAGGCCATGCTGCTGGGCCCAAAAAATGTTTTTTAATTAGTAAAGAGTGATATAATCAATAAGAAAAGAACAATCTTTCTGGGTTACTTTTTTTTTTTTTTTTTAAGATTTTCTTATTTGAAAGGCTGAGTTACACACAATAGAGATTTTCCAACCACTGGTTCACTCACCCAAATGGCTGCACCTTGACCAAGCCAAAGCCAAAAGTGGGAACCACATTCTGATCTCCCACTGGGCATAGCGGCTCAAGTTCCTGGACCCTTCCCATTGCCTTCTCAGCAGCATTAACAGGAGCCAGATCAGAAGCAGAACAGCTGGGAGTCAACACTGGTGCTCATGTTGGATGCTGGTGTTGTAGACAGCAGCTTAACTGGTGCCACAACTTTGGCTCCTCAGAATTTATTCTAAATGTTTGTTTATTTGAAACACAGGGACATAGTTCTGCCACCTGCTGGGACTGGGCTAAGCCAAAGGCAGGAGCCAAGAGCTCAAGCCAGGTCTCCCCCATTGGGTGCAGGGTCCCAACTACTTGAGCCATCACTTGCTGCATTAGCAGGAAACTAGAGCCTGGAGCATAGCCAGGATTTGAATGTTGGTCCTCTTACATGGGGTGTGGTCAAGATAATTAAAAAATAACATGTTGAATTTAGAAAAGAGTGTTTCAAAAAAATACTATAAATTATTTTCACTTCATTTTAAAGGCTTGTTTATTATTTGAAAGGTAGGGGGTAGAAGGGGAGGGAGACGTGGGGAAAAAAGAGTTTGAGTTAGTTGGAGATCTTCCACCCGCTGTTTCAGTCCCCAGATGACTGTAACAACCAGTCTGAAGCCAGAAGCTACATCCAGGCTAACCACATGGGTACCAGGGCCCCTGCACCTGAGCCATCATCCTCTGCGTTCCCAGGGTATTTGAGCAGAAAGCCTGATCAGAAGAAAAACAGGCTGGTGTCACAGCAACAGCTTAATCTGTTGTGCCACGATAATGGTCCTAAGTTTGGTTTCTGTAACTGCACTTGTTTTGTTGTTGATGCTGAAAGTAAGTGGAATTGTATCTGTTTTGTTTCAGAGAAAATGTACTTGTAATGAGATACAGTGTTCCTTGTGAAAGTAGAAAAGTAAAAAGTAATTCATCATGCCTGCTGTGGCTTCAGTTCCTAAAGAACTCTACCTCAGTTCTTCACTTAAAGACCTCAATAAGAAGACAGAAGTTAAACCAGAGAAAATAAGCACAAAGAGGTATTTATCCTTTGCTACTTTGATTGAATTCTCTATCAATTTTCAGTACATTTCTTGTATTCCAAGTTAGATGAATTATTTTTTTGTTTGTTTTCTAAGATGTCACTAACATCATTTTTATTTTTTTTTTTTTTAAACTTTTTCCTTTAATTATTTTTGACATTCTTTACATAGAGTAAATAGGGTTCAAGGGCTACAGGAAAGTGGGTAAGACTATTATTGCCATATTGTTTCCTTCATGTATCTGAGGTAAAGGGGGATATTAAGGGAGAAGCCCCACCCAGTCTCCCACCCACCCCAGGTCCCCAATGTGGGGCATGTTGTGAGGGTCCTGCTAAAATGGTTTTGATAGTTCAACAGTTCTGAATCGCTGCCAATCTTGCCATTCCGAGCACGATGAGGTCGCTGAAGAATCCACTGATTGACATAGTCCATCTTAGAATCTCTGTTTGCCCAGTTTTTCGCTGCCAACATATGGCGGAGTTGGTGGACTGACTTGTTCTTTTCTGTCTTTTCTGTCTTTTCATGGTTAGGATTCTGGGTCTGGCATTTCGATTGAGGGGATCCCCAAAGAAACTTTGTGTGAGGTATTCCCAGACCAGATTCTTGTGTGTACTTGATAGTACAGGGTCCAGCACAGTCCATTGCTGCAATCAGCTGGTGGTTGCAATTGCTGGGCCGGTTCTGTTTTCAGCCCTGTCTTCTACTGGAACTAGTGGTTGTTGCAGTCCATCCTGATTCTGCCCAGCACACACTGGGCCCTCACATAAACCAGTGGGAGCTGCAGCCTAGTCGGAGGGACCCACAATAACCTCCACCAGGCCCGCCCCCTATCCTGGTTTCCTTGCTTGCCATTATGTGCAGCAGACTAGTCCATTCTGTCCCACATCCGATTTGGCTCTCATACATGTCAGTGGGCATTGAAGCCCAGCTCAACCCAGTCAGCTCCACTGTCCAGCCCACAACATGCTGTTGGGTGCCTTTCTGTCTAGCCGCCCCCACCCCTGTCCTGGTTTTCATGCTCTCCAGTGGGAGTGGTAAAGAGGTAGAAGCCCACTATTTCCCTGCTAGGCCACTCCCACTCCTGGATTGTGCACTCTCCAGGTGGTTCTGTGGCTTAACTTGACAGAATTAGCCCTCAGTGCCAGCTTCTGCCAGCTGTTGCTGCGGCAAAGCCCAACCAACCCTCACCCACTCTAATTTTTGTTTACACCAGTAGGAACAATCAGCCCAGCCTGGCTTTTCCCTGATCTAGGCCACATGAAGCGCACAGGTGTTGTAGCCCTGCCTAGTCTGGTCTGCCCCCATGCCAACTCACGCTCTCCAGTGGGGGTAGCCATCCAGCAGGGGTGTACCCCCATATTCCCTCTGCCGTCTCCTGGTTCTCACGTATGCTGTTGGGTGCTGCAGCCACACCCAGTACAGGTCATCTCACCTTGGCATTTATAATGTACACTGGTTTTTGTCACGACCAAACCTAGCTCGACCCGTACTCTGTTCTGGTGCTGGGATTTACCAGCTGCTGATGTGAACTGGTTCAGCCTGGTCTGCCCTCGACCCGTGCCAAATGTGTGGGAAACTTTCCATGGCCTGTTCTGGGCTGTTTCCTATCATGCTTCTTGTGCTTACCTGCCGGGTCTATGTTCTGCCAGAGGAGTTGCCCAGGCTTCTCCATCAGAACCCCTCCCAGTGCCAGATTTTGCGCATACCAGGGGGTCCATGAGCCAGCCCAACTCGGTTCACCTCCTGTCCTAGCAGGAACAGTGGCTTTTCCTGACTGGCCTTCAACCCAATCTGGTTCTTTTTTTTTTTTTTTTAAAGATTTATTTATTTTATTACAAAGTCAGATATACAGAGATGAGGAGAGACAGAGAGGAAGATCTTCCATCTGGTGATTCACTCCCCAAAAGAGCCACAACGGGCCGGTGCGCGCCGATTCTCCGAAGCCGGGAACCTGGAACCTCTTCCAGGTCTCCCACGCGGGTGCAGGGTCCCAATGCATTGGGCCGTCCTCGACTGCTTTCCCAGGCCACAAGCAGGGAGCTGGATGGGAAGTGGAGCTGCTGGGATTAGAACCGGCGCCCATATGGGACCCCAGGGCATTCAAGGCGAGGACTTTAGCCGCTAGGCCACGCCGCCGGGCCCCAATCTGGTTCTTGCTGTTGGATGTTTCAGCCCAGCCATGGCTCATCCATACCCACATACAGCTCACACATGGCTCAGAAGGGACTGAGACCTGGCCTAGTCTGTCACACATCTACCCAGGTCCTCCAGAGCACCAGACGGTGTTGGAGTCTGGCCCGGCTTGGTGCGTCCATTCCCAGTGCACACTTGTGCCAAGGGAGAATACAGCCATATCCAGATCAGAACGTAGCCCCCATTCCAGCCATGAGCTCTTTGGTGGGAACCTCAACCCAGCTAGGGTGTCTCCTTAGCTCCCCAACCGGGCCTGTTCCCAGCCATAGATCACGTGCATGCCAGTGGTTGCTATGACTCAGCTTGTCATAGCCTCTCACCTGTCCTGGCCCTTGCCTTACACACTGTGGCTTAGCGTCCTTGGCTCACGCAGACCAGTAGGTGCAAGAGCCTAGCTCAGCATGACCTGTGCTCCATTCTGATTTCTAATATTGCTTGTGAGCTAAGGTTTGCTCAGTCCTGCCCGGTCCACCCCATTCCATTACCAGTCTACACATTAGCCAGCTGCTGAAGCTACTTTGCCCAGCTTGTCCGACCCCAGGTCTGGACCATGTGTTCAACAGCAGAAGCTGTGACCTGACAAGGGAGTTTCCCAAGTTTCTTCACTTGATCCGCTCCCAGACCCAGTTCTCATACGTGCCAATGGGTCTTAGGCCAGTGTGCGGCATAGTCTGGCCTTCCAATTGGCCTTGTATGAGCTGGTGAATGTTGCAGCCCAGCCCACTCCACACCCTATTCAGGATGCACATTCGGGTGCTGCCTCCTTGACCAGTCCAGACTGTTGTGGGTTCCTTTACCTGTGATTGATGGCAGGCTTTTTTGTTACACCTAGTTTAGTCCATTACCCCTTCAACTCTTGAGCTGACCAGTGGGGCTAGTATTTCCACGGGGATTGGCCCACACATCCCCCACAGAATCTACCCCCGGATATGGTTCTCTTGTATGCTGCTTAATGTCATGGCCCTGCCTAATATGACCCATTTCCTGATACATCAGCATGTCAGGTAATAGGATATGATTCTGCTAGACAAGCCCCGAGCCTTAGCTTTTGCATGGACTGGTGTTCGGTGGTCATCATTCTTGAGTGATTATAAGTTCTACAAAGGAGCTAAAGGAGTTCGGTATATCAGTCTTATCCATAAAGATCATCTGGTCCCTCTCTAACCTACAAGGTCTCATTACTCTCCTTTAGCTTCCAAGGAAAATTTACTCTGTTGTTGGGAGTCTGTAGGATTGATTGACATCCCAGAAATAAGTGGGCTTAAATAGAGATACCAAAGCAGCAATTTAAAGCCCCACAACCACAGAGCTGGCTGCCCAGGGACAGGTCACCATGTGGACGCGGTGGCTGGACTAGGGACTCCAAGCATGGAGACGATCCTGGCCTGGCACCCACCAGCAGCCAACAGGTTAAATCCCCATGCCCCAAGTTTGCCCCCTCCCCAATCCCATCCACTGCACCATAGATGAATTATTTTAAAATGTATACCATTACATAAAATTTAAGTCCTTCATGCAGAAGTGCTTAACTATCTTAGCAGAATTTGCACACTTTTTGCTAATGCACACATTGTCTGATTTTTGTACAGTTTTCCAGGTCATGAGTTGTAGAGGCAAAGAATATTAGGGGTAAGCAGAAATTGTGCTCTCATAAGACTATAAAATAATTCTTTATATATATAATGTATTTATTTTTAATTGGAAAGTCAGATATACAAAGAGGTGAAAGAAAGAGATGCCTTGCATCTGCTGGTTCACTCCCAAGTAGCTGAGTTGATCTGGAGCCAGGAGCTTCTTCTGGGTCTGTCATGTGGGTACAGGCTTCCCTGGCTTTGGGCCATCTTCAGCTGCATTTCCCAGGCCACAAGCAGGGAGCTAGAAAGGAAACGGTGCTGCTGGGATACGAACTGTCACTCATATGGGATCCCAGTGCGTACAAGGCAAGGACTTTAGGCTACCACACTGGGCCCAAAAGTAATTCTTTGAGATCATTTTTATTCTTGTGTATTACACAAGTTATAGTACTAATATAGTCCATTTTTTAATAAGCCATGTATTTTTGTCTCATATTCAGTTTTTATTAATTTTAGCACTTTGGACTAAACCTAATGGTTTATTTTGTATACTTTTATTTTTGAAGGTATGCATTTATGCATTTCTAATCATTTATTTCCGTTTTATATAGAAGATAGAGAGATGGAGTGGGAAGAACTAAGATCTTCTACCTATTGCTTCATTCCTTAAATGGCCACATCAGCCAGGGCTGTGCCAGGCTGAAACCAGGATTTTGGAACTCCCCGGATCTCTGCATGAGGCTGTGAATGGGTCTCAGGGACCCAGGGGTGTGTGTGAACAGGCGCTGTGAAGCTGTGACTTGAAAGCACTCTCCAAAATGGGATGTAGCTATCCCACAACATAAGAGATGATGCCTATCTGATAGAGATTACAAAATCTGTCCTGCGATAAAATAGGATGGTGATGGACATGTATTTCTAGAGAAAAGTCTGGAATATATGGAATGTCATTAACATAACTTGTTAATTTTTTAAGATTCACTTATTATTATTGTAAAGGCAGATTTTACATAGAGAAATATCTTCCATCTGTTGGTTCACTCCCCAAGTGGCCACAGTGGCCAATGCTGAGCCAATCTGAAGCCAGGAGCCAGGAGCTTCTTCCAGGTCTCCCATGCAGGTGCAGGATCCCAAGGCTTTGGGCTTCCTCAACTGCTTTCCCAGGGAGCTGGATGGAAAATGGAGCAGGCAGGACACAAGTCAGCACCCACATGGGATCCACAGTGCATGCCAGGCAAGGATTTAGCTACCAGGCTGTTGTGCCAGGTCCAATTTGTTTTGTTTCTGATAAAGACAGAAGACAATGTGAGAACTTTTTCTCTGAATTAATTTATTTTTTATTTTTTTTTTTTTACAAATGGGAAGGTTTAGAGATAAGTAAGTAGCCATCTTTATTTATCAATTTGGGAATAAGAGCTGCACAAAGTAAAGGAGACCCAGCTAGCTATATTCGTCACAATTGTGGGAAGCAGATTTTAGAGATATCAGAAAAAGTAGGTGTTCCTGGAGATAAGCAGGAGGCTCTGGAAAAAATATAAATATTAATATATACGATTCAAAAGGAACCAGTGAAGAGAAATCTAAAGTGTGATTGCACATGGACTTCTTAGGTAGTAATTAGCTAAAGGAAATAGAGAAAAACACAGCATCACAGATGACAAAGGAGGTAAAAGGTTTAAAGGAAGTAAGAAAGAGACATCCCAGAACGAACAGGGGGGCTCAAACCATCACCTGTATGGAATGCTGGCCTTGTTGGCAGTGGCTTAACACATTATACCACAATGTGGGATCCCAGAAAGACAGTCTTTCAGGCGAGACCTCAGATCATTGCTTTCTGCCAGTATCTGTTTATCTCTAAAACTACCCTCATCCTAAGGGAACTGATTTGTATAAATTGCTTGTGTCCAGATTTACGTCTAACTTTGTGTTAACCTAAATCATAAACTTTATTGTCAGTATTATCTGTGTACTTAAAATATGAGATAAGAGACAGGCTTTTTTTCAGATGTGAAATGTGTTAATTGTTTTTTTCTTTCAATTTTAAGTTATGTGTTTAGTGCCCAGAAGATCTTCAAGGCAGCAGAGGAATGCAGATTGGATCGTGATGAGGAAAGGGCTTATGTACTCTACATGAAATATGTAACTGTTTATAATCTCATCAAAAAAAGACCTGATTTCAAGCAGCAGCAGGTACTTTTGCATTTTTGTTTGTTTTTGGCAATAGAATATTGACTTCCTCTAAAATTTTTTAGCAGTAACACTTGTATCACATTATGCAGCATGATGTTCAGACTCTTATGTATGTAGAAAAGCCAGTCTAAAGATTCATTATTTGCATTATTGTCAACTTGCCTGGGACTAGGGCAACATACAGTTGCATAATTTGCTTTCTGTTGCAGTAGTCATTGCTAGGTCAAGTGGAAGGATGAAGTTACGCATTCAGACAAGTGTAACTTTATTTTGTGTTGTATTTTCTCAAAATGTAAGGACTAGTTATGTTTTTTCTATTTTTTTTTGTGGGCTAGTTATGTTTATGTGATGGTTTTCTATCAAAATTAGTATTGATTGCCTTCAGGATCTTTTTTATTGTGTGTGTTTTTTTTTTCCTTGTTTTTGCATCTGGTTCTTGAAACAGATGCTGTTCTGGTTTGCCGAAGCCATTGGGAAGAAGGGAGGGCAAGGATGGTAGATGATTAAAGAAACTGATGGCTACGAGGGGTTGTGGAGAAAATAATTGCATTTCTCTTGTACCACAAATAGAATGTAGAGGAAGGGAAGAGTGTTGTTGATTACGCCTGTACTTAGTCTTGATATTGGACAGAATTAGCTGACTACTGCCTATTGATTGCTTGCCTGATAGAGTGCCATTCTTGAATTATTATGAGATTTTATTGTCTGGTGGCTTGCCTCATTTAAGTTGACTAATATAAAATCATAAACTTTCCCTTACTTTTCAATTCACAATCTCCCTCTTCCGCTGTTCTAATTGAGTTTATTTTGGTTTGGTAATTAATGGATGCCCTGAACAGTTTAAGGCATGGTGGTAAGTCATCACTGGTATTTTTCTTCTAGTCAATTACATTATGTCATTAATAATTACTGGGCCTAGAACCAGCTTTGGGGACAGGGAGATCTAGCAGTTAGAGGTTTCCGAAAATGGCTGCATTTGTCCTGTCGTGGAAAAAACATCTTTTTAACATTTGTGGGCATAATTATTTACATACAAGAGATAGAGGCTTGGGGAAATTCAAACAGATTTTTACATGCACTACGAAATCTGTTATAGTAGAATTATTTAAAAAGAAGCATTCTAAAGTGAGTAATTTTAGAACATTTGAGATTTGGATAATCTTTTGTTTTTGGTGTTTGATTTTGTCTGTTGTGACAGGGCTTTTTTAGTATATGTGCTGCCGAAGCGAACATGACAGGGCTTTTTAAAAAGGTTAAAGGAAAAAAGCTTTTTGTTTAATTTTACAAGTTAGGATATTTTTAAAACTAATTTAGCAGGTCTGGGAAAACTGTTGAGGACGGGCCAAAGTCTTGGGACCCTGCACCTGTGTGGGAGACCTGGAGGAAATTTTCTGGCTCCTGGCTTCAGATCGGCGTAGCACCGGCCGTTGTGGACACTTGTGGAGTGAATCATCGGACGGAAAATCTTCCTCTCTGTCTCTCCTCCTCTCTGTACATATGACTTTGCAATAATAATAAATAAATCTTAAAAAAAAAAAACAGTAGATACAAAATATTCTCAAGATTAGAACCGGCACCCAAATGGGATCCCAGCGCATGCAAGGCAAGGACTTTAGCAGCTAGGCCACCGCGCTGGGCCCTGTTTTTTTTTTTTTTTTTTCCCCTTTTGGAGAAGATTGGGAATAAATTTTAATTCATAGATTTTTCTACTTCCACAGAGCATGTTAGGTTGCCAGAGAGAATGTCTAGTGGAAGTGGTAGAAGTTCGGGTTTGGTGTCTTCTGCAAAGGCTCATGTAACCCAGCCTATACCAAAATAGACTACAACTGTGCAGTTCCTGGTTCTCAATGGAAGGATTATTTTCATTTGCTGTTCTGGAGTATTTCATCTGCTGTGTTAGAGCTGTTTTTAATTTTTTAAAGGTTTATTTATTATTGAAAGTCAGATTTACAAGAGAGAAGAGAGACAGAAAGTGTTTCCATCAGCTTGTCTGCTCCCCCAGTGGCTGCAATGGCTGGAATTCAGCTGATCTGACACCAGGAGCCAGGAGTTACTTCCGCGTCTCCAATGCGGATGCAGGGTCCCAAGGCTTTGGGCCATCCTCAGCTGCTTTCCCAGGCCACAAGCAGGGAGCTGGATGGGAAGTAGAGCAGGTGGGACATGAACCAGTGCCCATATGGGATCCCTGCACATGAAAGGTGATGACTTTAGTCACTAAGCTACAGCACTAGGCCGAGAACTGTTTTTTGTTTCACTTAGTTAAGCCTCTGTATTGTACTTTACGTACATAATGTGTTGGATTTACTAGCTAAATATTTTCTAGGTTTTACCTTTTTTAAGAGATAGATTCAGTCATTTAAAAGGTAGAGTGGCAGAGGGAGAGACAGAATTTTTGTTTTTGAAGATAATTTATATGAAAAGCAAAAAGAGAAAAGTAGAGGAAGAGACAGGGAGATCTTTCATCCTGTGGTTGACTCACCAGAAGACTGTGAAGGCCAGGGCCAAGCCAGGCAGGGGACAGGAGCTTCTTCCAGGTCTGCACATGGGTAGTAAGGGCTCAGACACTGGGTTAATTTCCGCTGCATTTCACAAGCCATTAGTAGCGAGCTGGATCAGAAGTAGGGTAGCAGGAATTCAAACTTGCACCTGATAGGATGTTACTGGTGGCAGCTTTAGCCACTATTCCACTGGCCCCAACAGAGGCTTTCCATGTGCTGTTTTACACTCCCCAAATAATAATAGATCATTGAGCTGATTTAACTGTTCTCAAGCCAAACTAGTCTTGATTTGAAAATCTCTGATTATAGTAGTGGATTGTTTTGTGTTGTTTTATTTTGTTTAAAGATTTATTTTATTTTTATGAAACGTGATACGTACAGAGAGGAGGAAAGTCAGAGAGGAAGATCTTCCATCTGATGATTCACTTCCAAAGTGGCCAAAATGGCCAGAGCTGCCCTGATTCGAAGCCAGGAGCCAGGAATTTCTTCCAGATCTCCCACGAGGGAGCAGGGTCCCAAGGCTTTGGGCCATTGTCAAACTGCGTTCCCAGACCACAAGCTCAGAGCTGGATGGGAAGTGGAGCCACTGGGGTTAGAACTGGCACCTATATGAGATCCCAATGCATGCAAGCCGAGGACTTTAGGTGCTAGGCTACAGTACTGAGGGTGGATTTCTTTCTTTCTTTCTTTCTTTTTTTAAGATTTATTTATTTTTATTGGAAAGTCAGATATACAGAGAAGAGGAGAGACAGAGAGGAAGATCTTCCATCCGATGATTCACTCCCCAAGTGACCGCAACGGCCAGTGCTGTGCCGATCCGATGCCGGGAACCAGGAACCTCTTCCGGGTCTCCCACGCGGGTACAGGGTCCCAAGGCTTTGGGCCGTCCTCTTCTGCTTTTCCAGGCCACAAGCAGGGAGCTGGATGGGAAGTGGAGCTGTCAGGATTAGAACCAGCGCCCATATGGGATCCCAGCTCGGCGTTCAAGGCGAGGACTTTTAGCTGCTAGGCCATGCTGCCAGGCCCTTAAAGGGTAGATTTCTTAAAGGTAGCTTCTTTTTTGTTGGTTGGTATCTATTTGTTCAAGATATCCCGAACTTTAACATCTGGTTTATAGGTCAAAAGTTTTCAGTCCAGTTGGGATATAAGTAGATATTACAAATTACTGGTGGAAAACAGAATAAGTCAGTTTAGAACAAACAAAAATATACATGCTGTATATCTGTATAGAATTTGCTTTATTGCTTCTGAGAGGAAGAAAAGTAGGTACATATTTGTAGTATGAAAATGTTTTGTTTTTGAAAAGTTTTGCTCTTTTTTGACAATTATTTATAAATAGTAACAATAGTACTACTTAGTGGCTTATTAAATAAGTAACATGTTATTGGATTTTCTTGTAGTATGCTAATATGGATAAATGCTTTTGAAACATTTGCGGAATTGTGAATATATGTAGGTTAACAGTTTAAAAAATACTTTAGCCATAATCATGTTTTCATCTAAACTTTCCATGATTTGATCTGTTTGACATGTGCCGTGTGAGGTACCTAGACTAACAGAATGGATGGTTTTGCTGTAATTTTAGGACTACTTTCATTCAATGCTTGGACCTGCAAACATCAAAAAAGCTATTGAAGAAGCTGAAAGACTCTCTGAAAGCCTTAAACTAAGGTACAGACATTATTCCGAAATCTTTTAAGGAATGTAGGTTTAGAGGCCATATTACTTAGTACTTTCCCATTCATATCTGGTCACACAGAAAGTACCTCAGATCCTAGAAATTGGTCTTACTTTAACTGGGACACAGAAATCACAATCTAATGCTGTAGCCTCTGCGTGATGTTCATGTGTTATCACAGCTGTTAAAATTTTTAAGCTCTTGATAAAGCAGATTGTTTAGGATATTACTGGCAGAATAGTTTAAGTTATATTTAGTGTAATTCATAGTATTTATGTTCCTTACAATTTTGTTTTTGTTTTTTTTTTTTCATTTTTTATTATATTTGTGACAGTCTTTACATGGTTAATTAGGGTAAAAAGGTTCAAGGGCTACAGGAAAGTAGGTAAGACTATTATTTCCATATTGTTTCCTTCATGTATCTGTTCCTTACAATTTTGTAGAAAAGAATTAACGCTGCAGTGCTTCAGGTTGTTCTGTGCTATTGGACGCTGGTCTTAAGAAAATTAAATGTTTACTATTTTGATTTGTACTGAGTTGGAGAGTTACTTTAAGAAAAAGAAAAATGAAAGTATTTCTGGTACTTAGTATAGCTGGTTTCCAAGATATATAAAATAATTGCAAATCCAAGACTCTGTGTGTTTTAGTGATAAGTCATTGTTTAAATTCACGTTGAACCCTTATGAACATCATAATGCCTTCATGGAGATCCTGGTGTATAAATTTCTGCCCCTACCTACATTACTAATATCATTAATGCATAAATCCAAAGGCATTCTTAAAAATATGGCACAGGGGGTGAGAACAGTAGAATTGGTTTCAGGTGCTACAACTTAGTGGAGAAAACTAAGAGATTTACCATGTGAATAATAGTTGAAATACAAAAACCAGAAAATTAACCAGGTTGACATATTTCTGCATTGGTCTGACATTTTTCACTGAGAATGCTCTGTATGTTACCTGTTTTTAAAAATATTCTTTAGGGGCTGGCATTGTGTAGTTGATAAAGCTGTGGGTTATGATGCTGGCATCCCATACAGGCGCTGGTGTAACCTCTGGCTGTTGCTGCCCCAACTCCCTGCCAGTGTACCTAGGAAAGCATTGGAATGGTGTCCCAAGTGCTTGGGACCTAGCATACGTGTGGGAGGTCTGGAAGAATTCTTGAGGCTCTTAGCTTTCATCTGACACAACCCCAATATTGCTGCTGTGCCACGTAGGGAGTAATCCAGAGGATGGAAGATTGGTCTGTCTCTCCATCTTTGTAACTCCGCCTTTCAAAAAAAATTTTTTTTTAAGTACATTTTTTTTTAAAAGGTCAAACTATTTTTGAAATACAAAAATAAGGAATATCTGTGTTCAGGTGGTAGCATTATAGATGATATATATTTTTTAAAATTTTTATTGGAAAGTCAAATATACAGAGAGAGAGAAATATTTTCCATGCGATGATTCTGGCAATGGCTGGAGAAGAGCTAATCCAAAGGCAGTAGCAAGGAGAAAGGGAAGTTCACCAGGAGCTCAGGGGGTGAACCCAAGCAAAGAAGTGTCCGTCCTGCTGGTCTGTCTGATTTGATCAGGAGCAGAGACAGAGCAGCAGACTCCATACAGGCCGTACAGGAACAGGGTGGATTTCCCAGCCCAGACACCCACCAGAGCTGCATCAGGCACCATTTTGTGTAGGAAGGCAGAGGTTATAGGATGGGAGTGTGCATGCACTAAGCTGGGAGCAAACTCATTTCTGGCTCAGTGCATTGCATCAATGTGGCTTCCTATAGGTACCACCCAAAATAGCTACGGGTAGCCCCCTAACCTAATGGCCAGCAGATCTAGGACTCCACAAGCGGAGGAACTACAGTGAGCTGTGTATGCGCTGAGCTGGGAGTGAATTCACTTTCAGTTCAGTGCATTACACTGGTCCCACAGGGAAAATAATACCGACTTTGGCTTTGTATGGGTCAAAATAAGTCTGGGTGGTCCTAAGGCCTAATGGCCAGAGGGTTCCAACAGGAACAGCACCACCAACAACCTAGTTATCTAGGACACCTGGTATCTCCCAAATTCTGGGAACGGCTCAAACCAGAAGTGGGAGAAAGGTTGTACAGACAATGGTGCAGCCACAGCACGGACTCACAGGAAGTAGAGAGTAGTGAGCCAGGAGCCAGGGCGACGGAGACTGTGTTGGAAACCTAACACAAGAATGCAGACCAGTAACTCACTGGAGGGAGTGGCACAAGTGATGGCAAGCAAAGAACCGGGTACCAAATGCAGTAAGTAAATTGAGTTATAGACCTGTGGGTGACACAGCTTAGAAACCTGCCACAAGAAGAATCTGCTAACCAGAAGACAGTGACCAAGAGCAAAAGAAGAGACAGGCAAATGAGTGTTTTTTATATATATATATATATATATATATATATATATATATATATATATATATATATATATTAGATAATCTTTACATAGTTGATTAGGGCACAAAGGGTCAAGGGCTACAGGAAAGTGGGTAATACCATTGTTTCCACACTAATATCATCCTTTTCCCCCCTGTATCTGGGGTCAGGGGAGAAACAAAGGGAGAAGCCCCACCCAACCTCCCACCCATCCCAGGTCCCCGATGTGAGGCGAGCTCCAAGGGTCCTGCTCAAGCAGTTTTCATAGTTCAACAGTTCTGAATTGCTGCCAGTCTCGCCATTCTGAGCATGATGACATCTCTTCAGAATCCACTGGCTGACATAGTCTCTTCACTGTTGGGATTCTGAAATGAGCAGTTGAGTTGGAGGGATCTCCAAAGAAACTTCGTCTGAGGTGATCCCAGACCTGATTTTTTTGTTTTAAAGATTTATTTATTTTTTATTGGAAAGTCAGATTTACAGAGAGGAGGAGAGACAGAGAGGAAGATCTTCCGTCCGATGATTCACTCCCCAAGTGACCACAACGGCTGATGCTATGCTGATCCGAAGCCAGGAGCCAGGAACCTCTTCCGGGTCTCCCACACTGGTGCAGAGTCCCAAGGCTTTTGGGCCGTCCTTCTACTGCTTTCCCAGGCCACAAGCAGGGAGCTGGATGGGAAGTGGAGCTGCCGGGACTAGAACCGGTGCCCATATGAGATCCCGGGGCATTCAAGGCGAGGACTATAGCTGCTAAGCCACGCCGCCGGGCCACAGACCTGATTCTTGTGTGTGCTTGCCAGTACAGGGTCCGGCACAGTCCTTTTTCCAAGTCAGCTTATGCACATGCTGGTGGTTTCAATTGCTGGGTCAGTTCTGTTTCCAGCCCTGTCTTCCACATGAACCGATGGGTGTTGTAGTCCAGCCCGATCCTGTCCACTACATACTCTGTCCTCATACAAACCAGTGGGAGCTGCATCCTAGTTGGGGTGACTCCCCATAACCCCCACCAGGCCCGCCCCCTACCCTGGTTCCCATGCTTGCCAGTATGTACCGCAGACTTTGTCCAGTCTGTCCCACATCCCATTTAGCTCTCACGTGTCAATGGGCATTGGAGCCCACACACATACTGGCAGGTGCCTTTCTGTCTAGCCCCCCTCCCCCGCCCCCGTCCCTGTCCTGGTTTTCATGCTCTCCAGTGGGAGTGGTAACTCAAGAAGGAGGTGCCCACTATACTTCCACTCCTGGATTATGCACTGTCCAGGTGGTTCTGGAGTTTAACTTGACAGAATTGGCCCTCAGTGCCAGCCACTGCCAGCTGATGCTACAGCAAGGCTCAACCAAGCCTCACCCACTCTATTTTATGCTTGCACCAGTCAGAGCAGTCAGCCCAACCTGGTCTTTCACTGATCTAGCGCACATGAGGCCCACAGGTGTTGTAGCCCTGCCTAGTCTGGTCTGCCCCCATCCCAACTCACGCTCTCCAGTGGGAGTGGCTGTCCAGCAGGGGAGCGCACATTCCCTCTGCCGGCTCTGCCCCTCCCTTCCTGGTTCTCACGTGTGCTGTTTGGGCTCTGTGGCCAAATCTGGTACGGCTGACTTCACCTTGGCAATCTGTAATGTGCACTAGTATGTGTTGTGACCAATCCTGACTCAGCCCACACTCTGTTCTGGTGCTCGAATTCACCAGCTGCTGATGTGAACTGGTTCAGCCTGGTCTGAGCATGACCTGTGCCAAATGTATTACGGTGGGTATCTTTCTCTGACCCAGTCTGGATTGCTCTCTGTCGTGGTTCTTGCGCTCACGTACAGGAACTGTGTTATTTTTTTTTTCCACTTTTTTTTTTTTTTTAGATTTATTTACTTTTATTTGAAAGTTAGGTTTACAGAGGGAAAGAGATTCACTCCCCAAGTGACCCCAACAGCCAGAGCTGAGCCAATCCAAAGCCAGGAGCCAGGAGCTTCTTCCAGTTCTCCTATGTAGGTACAGGTCCTAAGGTTTTGGGCCATCCTCTACTGCTTTCCTAGGCCATAAGCAGGGGACTGGAAAGGAAGTAGAGTAGCTGGAATACAAACCGGTGCCCATATGGGATCACGGTGCATGCAAGGCGAGGCCTTTAGCCAGTAGGTTACTGCACCAGGCCCAATTTCTACTCTAAAACCTCACAATGGAGATTAAATTTCTAAGTGAATTTCAAAGGGACAAACTATACACAAACCAAAACTGAACTATTTGTAGTGTTTCATTTTTTCATATTTTTGAAACCAAGTGCAAGCTATATACAAACCAAAACTGAATGTATCTATTGCAGCTGCTGTGTTAGGCACCAAGTTTCATAAAAATGAAAAATGAAGCAGTACAGATAGAGACGATTAAAGACCAGCATGTCTTCTAGTTTTTTTTTTTTTGTTGTTGTTGTTGTTTCATAACTTTTATTCTTTTATCTGAAAAGAACTTGTGGATAGCTTCCTATGTGTCATGCTTGAGTATGTCACTAATGGACATAGTCCCAGGCCTAGAAGCTCAAGAGGAGCAAATCAGTCAAAACCTCCTGGTCAGGAACTGTGTTCTGACACAGGAGTTTGTCAAGCTCCTCCATCAGAACCTCTCACTGTAGCAGATCTTGCACATACCGGTGGGTCCATGGGCCAGCTCTACTTAGTTCACCTTCTGTCCTGGCAGTAACAATGGCCTTTCCTTGTTGGCCCTCAACCCATTCTGGTTCTTACTGTTGGATGTGCCAGCCCAGCTAAGACTCATCCTTACCCAGACACTGCTCACACATGACTCAGTAGGGGCAGAGACCTAGCCTGGTCCATCCTACATTTACCCTGGTTCTTCAGTGCACCAGATGGTGCTGGAGTCTAGCCCAGCTGCACGTACCCAGCCCCAGTTCACATTTGTGCCAAGGGAGATTGCGGCCATATCCAGACCAGAACACAGCCCCCACTCCAGCCCCCGCACTCACCAGTGGGAACCCCAATGCAGCAAGGGTGTACTCTCATAGCTCCCCAACTGAGCCTTTTCCCAGCCCTATGTTATGCGCGTGCCAGTGGTTGCTCTTACCCAGTTGGCTTAGCCCCTTACCAGACAGGCAAATGAGTATTACTGAAGACTCCCTACAAATTGCAGAAGCCTTTGTCAACCTCAGAATTAGCTAGGTAATATGTCAAGGAAATGGGGAATAAATAACTTAAAAAGCTTGTTATATAGCTTCTTGTGAACAAGGAGAAGCACATACAGGAATTTTAGGACTGTGTCACACAGGAAATAGCAATGAAACAAAATCAAGCAGAATTATTAGAAATGAAGGACACAATGGAGCAAATTTAAAAATTCGTTAGGAAGTCTCAATAATAGAATGAATGAGGTAGAAAACAATCTCAGGAGATAAAACAGTCAAAAAGCTAGAAGAGGAACTAAGTCAAACTAAAAACAGTATTCAGGAGTTAGGTGACAGCATTAAAAAGCCAAATATAATAGTTATGGGAGTTCCAGAAGGTACAGAAAGAGAAGCTATGTTTAAATATGTATTCAGTGAAATGATAAAGGGAAACTTCCTGATCTGGAGAAAGAATTGGGAAAGAAAATACAGAAGGGGCACAGAACTCGCAATAGGGTTGACCAGAAACAGTCTTCACCACAACACGATAATCAGGCTCTCTTCAATGGAACATAAGAAAAAGATCCTTAAATGTGCATGTGAAAAATATCAGTTGACGTATAGAGGAATGGCAGTCAGACTCACAGGAAACCTTTCACAGGGAACTTTACAGGGAAGGAGAGAATGGAGCCCATATTCCAGATTTTTAAAAGAAAAAATTGTTGGTTGGTCCAGGGTAACATACACAGCAAAGCTTTCCTTTGTCTTTAAAAATGCAGTAACATTCTTGCACAGTAAAGAAAAGTTCTTGTTCACAAGAAGGATATGCCTCTTCTAGACCTGTCCTACAAATGATGCTTGAAGATGTTCTCTTGACAAAGAAAAAGAATAGCACCCATGAAAACCAAAGAAAAATGTGAAGAACGTCCCAGTAAAATAACAGAAGACTAAATCAAACAATGAACAAATCATTGCTAAAATGAGAGGACCAGGGCTTGGCAGCGTGGCCTAGTGGCTAAGGTCCTCGCCTTGATCCCATATGGCTGCTGGTTCTAATCCCGGCAGCTCCACTTCCTCTCTATCTCTCCTCCTCTCAGTATATCTGACTTTGTAATAAAAATAAAATAAATCTTAAAAAAAAAAAGAGAGGACCAAATTACCACCCATTCAAATTAACCATGAATGTAAATGCTTTAAGCTCATCAATCAAACAGCATAGATTAGTAGACTGGATTAAAAAAATCTCATCTATCTGTTGCCCTGCAGAAGACACATCTCACCAACAAAGATTGTTTTTTTTGATGTTTTTGCTTTTAGCCTCATTTCTTTAAAACAGGTTTTTTTCTAATATTAAATTCTTCACTGACTCATACAATAGCATCATTTTCTTTAAGGTTATACAATAGCATCATTTTCTTTAAGAAAATTCTTGATTTTCTTTTCATTTCTTCAGTGACACATCAGTCATTCAGCAGCATGTCATTTAACTTCAAGGTGTTGTAAATTTCTGCTTTTCTTCCTGTTGATTTTGGTTGGTGGCTTTTCATTTAAGGGGATGTATAGTAACTGTTATAGAGACTGTCTCATCCAAATTTGAGGATACAATGCAGTATGCATCTCTACTTCCAAATCAAAGATGGGCTCCCAGTGAAACTGTTAAATATATCTTGACAATAGGATGCTGGACCCTATGCTGTTGTCCATGCCCACAATGATGGACTTATAACTGTTTATGACGAGCTATACTATTGTAATAATATAGGGGAACTCCGTGTGTGTGGGGGTGGTTTGGGGAGAGGGTCAGAGAAACACCAGAACCTGTGAGACTATCTAATAATAATAATTATTATAAATAAATGAAAATACATATGTACTGTTTAGGGCCTACACAATGGCTCACTTGGCTAGTCCTCCCCCTTCAAGCACTGGGATCGCATATGGGAGCTGGTCCATATACCAGCTACTCCACTTCCCATCTGGCTCCCTGCTTGTGGCCTGGGAAAGCAGTAGAGGATGGCCTAAGTCTTGGGATCCTTCATACCCATGTGGGAGACCTGGAAGATGCTCCTGGCCGCTGGCTTTGGATCGACTCAGCTCCAGCTGTTTTGGCTACTTGGGGAGTGAAGCAGCAAATGAAAAACTTTCTTTTTGTCTCTTCTCTCAGTAAATCTGCCTTTCCAATAAAAATTAGCAAGATCTTTGAAAAAAAATTTACTGTTCAAAATATCTTAGTACTTTTTTTTCTCTCTCTCTTTTTTTTTTTTATTAATTGCATCGCATTATGTGACACAGTCCCATATGCACTGGGATTCCCCCCGCTCCTCCCCAAACCCTCCCCCCCATGGTGGATTCCTCCACCTTGCTGCATTACCACAGTTCAAAATCAGTTGAGATTCTTTCATTGCAAGCATATACCAAACATAGAGTCCAGTATCTCATTGCCCAGACAAATTCAATGGCTTGTTGGGGAGACCCTCTCTGGTCTGAAGGTAGAGCTGGCCGAGCACCATCCCTATCAATTAAAAGCCCTTACGTAAAGTATCTTAGTACTTTTTCAATAAACAAGGAAAAGCTTATTGTAGCTGAATACTTGAGAGGGCCAATTCAATGACTAACAGTCCACATATAATTTAATCGGGAAGAATTTCTTATAACTCCTTTTCAAGTTTATGTAAGAGACAGTGAAAAAGAGCTCCCATCCACTGGTCCACTCCCCAAATTGTAACATTTTGGCCAGGGGCCAAAACTGTGAGGTGAAAATTCAATCTAAGTTTCTCATATCCATGGCAGGAATCAATTACTTGAGTTACCACCACTGTCTTCCAGGTCCTGCTTTAGCAGGAAACTGGAATTAGCAGTGGGAGAAGGTCTCAAACTTAAAATTGTAGGTGTAGGAATGCAGGGTTCCCAACCCATATAAACTTTCAGGCTGAACATCTGCCTCTGCAGTAGTCTTTTTATTCCTGAACCATAACTGAGCACCCAGGGATCTGGATTCCAGTATTTAGGAGTACTTGGAGTACGCTGGAACTTGACTATGAGATGTATTTTATTTCATGTACTTGTTTTGGATTAATATTCAGTGTTTTTATAGAGAATTTTTGCTGTCCTATCAGAACATTAAATACAATCAGTGACAAAGATAGGTGCTTTTTGAAACACAAATACTTTTCTGTAATGGCAATACTTTCTGATTTGCACCAATAGTTCTTGGAGTCAGTGTTAATGAGTTAACCTGTAATCAGGTACGCCTATATTAGAGTACCTGATTCAAGTCCAGGCTATTCCATGCTTGCGTACCCAGTTCCTGCTGATGTTCCTGGAAGGCAGCAGAGGATGGCCCAACTACTGGCTTTCTGTCATCCCTGTGGGAGATTTATTCCCCCTGGCTTCAGCTTAACCCTAGCAATTGTGGACATTTCATGAGTTAACTAGTAAGTGGAAGACCCCTTTCTTTCTCTTCCTTTCTTTGTCCCTCTGCTTGTTAAAATGAAGAAAAAAATGAAGTGAGAAGAACTGTCAACATGCAGAAAGAGTCTGAAATTAGGAAAAAAAATTAGAATAAAGGGAGTGAGAAACTGATTCAGTATTTTAATAATTTTTTTTAGTCCAATCTTTCAGTTTAATGAGATATCTGTTACTGAATGACTTCTAGAATCCTGTTTGGTTCTAAAATTTTCGAATTTGCTTTGGTTTTTTCCTGAGATATAAATTGCTTTGTCAACAGATAAGAACTTTTTTACTAAGTGTCTGGTCCCACATGTTTGGCTTTTTTTTAAAAAAAATTTATCTATTTTTTGGAAAGTCAGATATACAGAGAGGAGGAGAGACAGAGAGGAAGATCTTCCGTCTGATGATTCACTCCCCAAGCAGCCTCAACAGCTAGAGCTGTGCCAATCCGAAGCCAGAAGCTTCTTCTAGGTCTCCCACGTGGGTGTAGGATCCCAAGGCTTTGGGCTGTCCTCAACTGCTCTCCCAGGCCACAAGTAGGGAGCTGGATGGGAAGCGGGGCCGCTGGGATTAGAACCGGCGCCCACATAGGATCCTGGGTGTCAAGGCGAGGACTTTAGCTGCTAGGCATCACACCACGCCCCATTTTTGGCTTCTTAACTATGACATTTAGAACAGCTCTATATTAAAATATCTTAACATCTGTCATAATTTGTAGTATATCAGTCACAGAGATCTTTTCCCCCTTCAAGTCTGAAGTAAGTTCCTGGCTAAGATTTTCCTCTCATCAGAACAACTGTGTGAGAAAGGGCGCTAGAGATATCTCTAGAATCTGGAAGATGGACTGTAATTTTTTTTTTTTTGAAGATTTAGTTTTTTTGTTGTTGTTTGTTGTTGTTGTTGGAAAGGCAGATCTGCAGAGAGAAAGAGAGACAAAAAGATTTTCAGTCTACTGGTTCCCTCCCAAAGAGGCTGCAGTGGCCAGAGCTAAGCTGATTTGAAGCCAGGAGCTTCTTCTGGGTTTCCCATGCAGGTGCAGAGTCCCAAGGCATTGGGTCATCCTGCGCTACTTTGCCAGGCCACAAACAGGGAGCTGATGGGAAGTGGAGCAGCCAGGACATGAACTAGTGTCCATATGGGATCTCAGTGGATGCAAGATGAGAATTTAGCTATCGTCCTGAGCCTAAGTGGACTATAAGATTAAATTCCTGAGCACGTTGGGATACTTTTTTTTTTTTTTTTTGCTGAAACTACAGTTATCAGGCATCATGGCTGTGGTATGATTTCCTACTTAAAGATTAAACATAGTTCCAGATTCTAGAAAACACTTGAGCAAAAAGGTTTAAAAAGTGACTGGGAAAGGTATTGATAACATCACCTGCCATTATAGCATACCTTTCAGATATTTATTGTCTTACCCATTTATTTTGCGTTTATGTTAGGGATTCTCTTAGATTCAATTCTGACCAAGTCTATGGGTATCAGAATCCTGCAGAAAGGGATTAGACAGGTTCTTAAAGGATCCCGAAGCCACAAGTCAGTACTGTTGGAAAACATGCCTTACTTTGATTTTGGTTACTATCAGCTGTATTTAAAAGGATTTCCAGAGGGGTGGAAGTGTTTTGGCATAGTTGGTTAAGCTGTCCTCTGTAACACTGACGTCCCATCTGGGCACCTGTTCAAGTCCTAGCTGTTCCACTTCTGATCTGCCCCATGCTAATGCACCTAGGAAAGTCACAGGAATGGCCCAAATCCTTGGGCTCTCTACCCACATGGAAGACCTAGGAGAAACTCTGGGCTCCTAACAGCCTGGCACAGCCCTGATTGTTGCTGTCCTTTGGGGGAGTGAATCAGTGGATGGGAGGTCTGTCTGTCTGTCTGTTTTTGTAAGTCTGCTTACCAAATGAATAGATAAATAAATAAATATCTTATAAAAGGAAAAGGATTTATAAAGACTATAGAAGTGGATCAAAACCCAAGATTTGCAAAGTGTTGAGGGTAATGTGTGAATATGAGAAGCAAAGAGGAAAATAGAAAACCTTGAGGTTTCATTACTGCCCTGAGATTGGATTCAAGCTGACTGTGCTTTCTTAGGGCCAACAGTTCCCACACTGTTCTGCAGTACTAGAGAAGAGAGCGAGCAGTGGGGAAGTGTGCAGAGCCAGATTCCCTGGGTTTGAATCCCAGTTCCCAAACATACTAATCTTGTGATCTGACAAGTTTTATTTAGCTCCATTCTACCTCAGTTTTCTCATCTGTAAGTTTGGTGCCTGGAATGTAGTAAATAATAATGTCTACCATTATTATTTTCTGCTACTGACAGTTTAAGCATTCTTGGTGTATAAAGCCTTTTTTTTCTGTCACTAGTGATTTGTATGGAAAAGACTGAATAAAACTTTGTGATTGTGTTCTTTGTTTCAAGTCTTTTATTCCAATTCTGTTTTTCTTTAATTGGAAACAAAGATTTACAAAGAGAAGGAGAGACAGAGAAATGTCTTTAATCTTTTGGTTCACTCCCCAAGTAACCACCAATGGCCAGAGCTAAGTCAGTCTGAAGCCAGGAGCCAGGAGCTTCTTCCAGATCTCCCATGCAAGTGTAGAATCCTAAGGCTTTGAGCCATTCTCAGCTGTTTCCCCACGCCATAAGCAAGGAACTGGATCAGAAGTGGAGCAGCCTGGAGACAAATCTATAGCAGTAATATGGTATACTGGCAGCTGCAGGAGGAAAATTAGTCATTTGAGGCATTGTGTTGGCCCTTCATTCCTGTTTTATAATGGTAGAATAGGTACCGATATATGAGATAGGCAGGAAAATTGGAGTTGATCTTTCCTTTGACATGACAGATAATGATACTTATTTTCAAAAATTTTTTATTTATTCGAAAGCCGCGAGAGACTGACGTGTCTTCCATCTGCTGGCTCTTTCTCCAAAATGCCCTCACTAGCCAAGCCAAAGCCAGGAGTTTGGAGCTGTATTGGATCTCCCACATGGGTGGCAGGGACCCCAATTCATAAACCATTACCTGCTGTCTCCAACGCTGTGTGCATTAACTGGAAACCAGAATTGGAAGCAGATCCAGAAATCAAATCAGGCACTCTGATAGTGAGGTACAGGTGTCACAAGTATTCTCAGCTACCACACAGCATGACCATCACTTGCTCATTGTGCTGTCACCAAGCTCTCACACAGTGTAGGAGACATATAGGGAATGAGTATACCAGTAAATATGATCCTGTTAGTGATTCCCAATTATTTTTGTCATTGAATAGTGCCTGGTCAAATATAATATGGTGAAACATTTAAATTCTTAAAAATCCTATATGAAGTTATCACTTTATTTTTTTATTTTTTAAAAAATTTTGTATCATTTTATGACAGTTTCATAGGCTCTGGGATTTCCCCAGCTCTTCCCCAAACCCTCCCCCGATACTGAATTCCTCCATATTGTTACATTAGTACAGTTCATATCTAGTCATGATTCCTTCATTGCGGGCATGGACCATGCGGAGAGTCCAGCATCCCACTGTCCAGATAAATTCAACAGTTTCATTGGGAGACCATCCTTGGTCTGAAAGTAGAGCTGGTAGAGTATCATCTCCTCCAAAGAGATGTCACTACACAACTTCAACAACAGGAAGAAACATGGAAATTAACAGCATGATGAAGTTAATTAACATGGTATTGAGTGACCAGTGTGTTAGAAAATGCAAGTTTGTAACCACATCCTGTAACTACTTCCTGGACTCTCAATTTGATTATATACACAAACAGCTGCTATAATTTTTTTTTTTTCTCCCAAGCTAACATGTTTTTAACTTTAACCTAAATCAGAGTGGCACAGGAACAGTGGAAGGATCAACATTAACATCCATCATATATATAACAGCTGAGTACAAACTTAACATCAAAGTTTCTATGTAGTTACTTCTTGTTTAGCATTAACAGTCACAAAATGATAGTTTTTTTTTTTTAAGATTTATTCATTTTATTACAAAGTCAGATATACAGAGAGGAGAAGAGACAGAGAGGAAGATCTTCCGTCCAATGATTTCACTCCCCAAGGGAGCCGCAACGGCCGGTGCGCGCCGATCCGAAGCCGGGAACCTGGAACCTCTTCCAGGTCTCCCACGCGGGTGCAGGGTCCCAAAGCATTGGGCCATCCTCGACTGCTTTCCCAGGCCACAAGCAGGGAGCTGGATGGGAAGTGGAGCTGTGGGATTAGAACCGGCGCCCATATGGGACCCCAGGGCGTTCAAAGCGAGGACTTCAGTTGCTAGGCCACGCCGCCGGGCCCAAAATGATAAAGTTTTTTGGGGGAGAAAATTAAGCCACAATTTAAACTTTGCAGTATATAGTGATTAAGCGTGGTTTTACATAACTTTGCATTTTAACAATTGTAGAAAAGTTTTAGGCAGGTGAGCAGGGAAATCCCCAACAACCCAATGATTGAGGAAGAATTTAACTCTACATCCTACCTAGTAAAGTCCAGGAGAAGCAAATAGGGAGCCTGACCAGTTATCACTTTAAAAAAAAGATTTATTTTTTTATTGGAAAGGCAGGTTTACGGAGAGGAGAAACAGAGAAAAGATTTTCAATCCTCAAGTGGCTGTAATTGCTGGAGCTGAGCCAATCTGAAGCCAGGAAACAGGAGCTTGTTCCGGCCTCCCACACAGGTACAGGGTCCCAAGGCTCTGGGCCATCCTTTGCTGGTTTCCCAGGCCACAAGCAGGGAGCTGGATGGAAGATGGAGCAGCCAGGAAATGAATCGGAGCCCATATGGGATCTCAGCACTTGCAAGTCAAATATTTAGCCATTGAGCCATTATGCTGAGCCGTATCACTCACTTTGATATTTATTTTAACCTATTGATTTTTATAAACTAAAATTTTTTCTCTAAAAAAGATGGTGGAATAAGGTAAGAACACATTTCAATAGATGGAGAACCATTAGCCAGTGTGTAGCAGAGATGCCATGAGCCCAGGAAATAGGAGAGCACGGCGATGGACGCAGGGAATTAGCAGAGACAGCAGAGTGGTGGTGCAGTGACCAAATGTCCCCCGTGATGGTCAGTAATCAGTGATCAGAGCCCAACTAGGTGCCAGGTGCAAAGAGCAGTTCACTGGGAGCTCAGGAGGTAAACCCAGGCATCAAACCACTTCTGCTGACTCGCTTGATTACATCATGAGCAGAAGCAGGGTGGCAGAACTTGGACAGGCAGGTGCAGGAACAGTGTGGATTTCACTTCTCAGACCCCTAGCAGTGCCACATTGGACACAGTTTTGTGTACTGAGGAAATGCCGTGGGAATGGAGGTACAACAGCGAGCTGCTCATTAAGCAAGGAGTGAGCTCCTTTCCAGCTCGATGCATTGCATTGGTCCCACACAGGGAGAGCAGTATGAGTTGGCATCCTACAGGTTCCACCCAAGGTAGATCTGAGTGGCCTTCAGACCTAATGACCAGAAGCCTCAGACCCCCACAGTGCCATTTTGTGTACTCAGGAAAAGGTTTGGGAGCTTGAACAATAGTGAGCTCCACTTGCACTAAGTTGAGGGAGAACCCACACCAGACTCAATGATCCCACAGGGAAAATGATACTGACTTGGCATCCTCTGGGTTCCACCCAAAATGGCCAGCAGGTTCCAACAAGACCAGCACCACTGCTAGCCAGTGATTTAGGACAGACAACTGGCGTCTCCCTGATCCCAGATACGGCTCAAATGAGGAGTGTGAGAAAGGCTCTGCAGGCAATGGTGTGGCCATAGCACATGACCGCAGGGGGTGGAGAACAGTGAGCCAGGACCTGGGGCTATAGAGAGTGTGGCGGAAGCCTAACACAAGAGCCTAAGATTGAAACTTGCTGGAGGGACTAGTGACTCCAAAGAACTGGGTACTGAGCACAATCAATAAAATTGACCTGTAGACCAGTGGTAATTACAGCTTAGAATCTAGCCCTAAGGAGAGGAATCTGCTAACCAGAATAGCAACGACCACAAGCAAAAGCCTTGGGACCCTGCACCCACATGGGAGACCCAGAAGAAGCTCCTGGCTCCTGACTTCGGATCGGTTCAGCTCTCACTATTGCAGCCGCTTGGGGGAGGGGACCAGTAATGGAACATCTCTCTCAACTCTGTATATCTGACTTTCCAATAAAAATAAAATCAATCTTATAAAAATGGCTTTTTTTGCAATTTGTAGATTTTGAATTTCAATTCTTTATTTCTGCATGATTTTTATCATTTCTTCCTGTTCATTTTTTACTAAGTCTTTGGAATGGGATATTAGATAATTTATTTGACATATTTTGATTTTTTGTAAGCACCAGATGATATAAATGCCCCTTTCAGTACTGTTTTTGCTACATCTCATGGGGTTTAGTATTTTTGTTTTTATTTTAATTTCTTCAAAAAATTTTTATTTTTCTTACTAATTTCTTCAGTGACACATAGGTCATATAGTAGTATCATTTTCTTCAAGAATGTTTTTAATTTTCATTTCTTCAGCAGCGTATTAGTCATTCAGTAACATTTCACTCAATGTTGTAAATGTTTTTATTCCTGTTGATTTTGTTTTGTGGCTTTTCATTTAAGGGGATATATGGTAGCTGTATAATAGAGACTATCTTATCCAGATGTGAAGATATAATGTACTATGTATCTCTACTTCTAGACTTAGACAGACTCCCAATGAAACTGTTAAGTGTAAACTTGACATTAGCATGCTGGTCTCTATGCCACTGGCCATACTTTCAATGTCAGGATACACTTTAATAGCAGAGTGATGGACTTATAACTGTTTATGAAGGACTATACTGGTGTAATAGTATGGGGGGGTGATCGGTGAGGAGAGGGGATTTAGGGAAGGGGAAATACCAGAGCCTGTATCATAAAATAAGTAAGCAAATAAACTAAAATAAATATAAATAAGAGTTCTTCCATTAAAAAAATTTTCAAAAAAAAAAAAATTTCACTTACTTCAAAATACTTTAAATTTTACTTAAGATTTCTTTGACCTGTTTGTGGTTTAGCAGTATTTTTTTAAGAGTGTTATTTAATTTTTCAATATGTGAAATTATTTCTAAGTAGCTAGCTGATACCTGATTTAATTTCATTTTTGCTAGATTATTCAGTCCTTTGAAATGTATGAAACCTGTTTGATGGCTTGCCATGGCCAATGATCTGTTGTGGTGAATGTGCTGTGTGCACTTTAAATGAAAGCACACCTGTTGACCCAACTGTTCGCTGTATATTTTTAGGTCAGAGTGGTTGAATGTGTTGTTCAGATCTTTGCTGGCTTTAGTAAATTTTTTGAACAAGTTGTAACAGTTAATGAGAAATGTTAAAATCTGTAATTCTTTGTTTTTTAGTTCTTTCAACTCCTTTCACGTTTTGAAAGCCTAGTTTGTTTAAGACACATAAACATACATGAGTCAGGATGAACTGACTTTATTCTTACTGTCCTTAACCTCTGGGAATATTCTCTGTCACAGAATTTACTTCAAAGCCACTTGAGTTTTATGCTTATTCTTTTTTTCCCTTTTACTCTCAAGACTATAGTTAATTATGTAACATATAATTGGATCCCACTGTGTCATTTATTTTGACAATTTCTAATAATTTGACCATTATTGCTGTATTTCATCTATTCACAGTTAATGTGAGATTAATGGTTGGATCGTCATTTTACTACTTTTCTTTTGTGTCATGTGTTGTTCATTCTTTAGTTTCCTGTCTTCATTTGAGTTATTTACTTTTTGGACTAAATCCCATTTTTTTCTTAAAGATTTTGTTTATTTCTTTGAAAGACAGAGTTAGGGGGAGGACGAGAACTCTGTCCCATCGGCTGGTTCACTTCCCAAAAGGACGTAATAATAGGTCCTCAGCCAAGCTGAAGCCAGGAGCCAGGAATTCTATCCACATGTCCCACATTGGTGCAGGGACCCAAGGACTAGGACTATCTTCTATTACTTTCTGAGGCGCATCAGCAGGGACCTATCTTTTAACAATACTTCTGATTTATTTATTTATTTTTGATAAAGATCTGTTTTATTGTATTTGAAAGGCAGAATTACAAGGAGCAGGAGAGGATTGGGGGCAGAGATTGTTCGTATACTGGTTCATTTCTCCAAATGACTGCAATGGCTGGGGATGGGTTAGGCCAAAGGCAGGAGCTAGGATCTTACTCTGAGTCTCCCAGATTGGAGCAGGAACCCAAGCACCTGGACCACCTTCCTCTGTTTTTCCCAGGTACATTAACAGGGAGCTGGATCTGAAGTAGAGCAGTTGGGACTTGTACTGTTTCTCAGCACAGGCTGTAGCTTTACTTGACACCACAGTGCTTGCCCCTAGATTTTTATAAAAGAACCTTCCCCCAGTTTAGGGTTGTAACATTTACTTTAACTGGGCATATGTGGTTTAAAGAAATTAGGAAGGAAAATATTCTTGCATATTCACTCTTACATTTTCCATTTCTAGAGCTCTTTTTTTTTTTTTTTTTTCAGTTTTCCATCTAAAATTATATCCCTATAGCCTGAAGAACTTCTTTTGCTAATTCTTACAAGTGCAGGTCTGATGAGAGCCAGTTCTTCATTTATTTGACAATATCTGTTTTATCTTTATTCTTTTTTATAAAATGATAATTATAGAATAATTAAATTCTAGTATTTGCACTAAAGATACGTTTTAAAAGTTTATTTTCTTTTACTATTATTTTTTGTTTGTTTGAAAGTTGGAGTCAGAAATTGAGAGATCTTCCATTTGCTGGTTTACTTCCCAGATAGCCACAACAGCTGGGGCTGGGCCAGACGGAAGCCAGGGAAGAGTCAGTAATGCCATCTGATTATCTCCCATGGGGGCAACAGAATCCCAGTGCTTGGGCCATTACCCAATGCTTCTCAGGTGTATGGATCAAGACCGAAGGAACCGGGTCTTGGACTGACACTAACGTGGGATGAAAGCATCCCAAATGGCTGCCGCAACACTGCTCTTCCTCTTCATTCTTACAGGATTCTGGGTTCACATAGGTTTTTTTCCTTTCAGTATTTTGAACATATGTTCTACCCTCTTTTGGCTTCCATTGCTTCTGTTTTTCATGTGGAAATACATAAATTCAGTCATGTGATGAATTCCTTGTAGTGTGTAATGAGAAAGAGAAATATGAATCTCTTCCATCTGCTGGTTCACTCGCAGCAGCCCAAGCTAAAGCCAGAAGCCAGAAACTAGATCTCCCATGTGAGTGACAGACTCCTTGGATACCTACTAACCATAGTTAGGATAGTAGTTTAAGTTCTGTCAGATTGATAATTTCAGTGAGGTTGCCCATTTAAAAAAAAACAATAAAACTAACTTGGTGGCCTTGGTAACACTTTTTTTCTCTCTTACAGTATTGTTACAAGTGCTCATTGTAACATTTTTAGTCTAAATCATAAATGGCAATATTTGGACTATTTTGCAAAGAATTAGGGGCTTAAAGTCCGTCAAAGGGGAAATTTCAGCAGAATTGAGCCTTAAAACATTGAAATTGTTGGGAGAAAGAGTGAAGGGAGGGCTTTGGGTAGACCCATAAAGTGACTTCAACCTGAGAATAATTTGTTTTCAGAGTGTTCAAGAGGGCACAATGTGTGACTTGGGTTTGAAATGCAACACTAGCAGATTTCAACTGGAGATAGTTTTATGATACTTCAAGACAAGATACTAATTTTATGGAACTACAACTCTTCAAATTTCCACAATCATGCCAGTAAAAGCCATTCTACCTTCTTTTTTCAACCAGGTATGAGGAAGCTGAGGTTCGGAAAAAGCTTGAAGAAAAAGACAGGCAGGAGGAAGAGCAGCTGCAGCAACAGAAAAGACAGGAAGCGGGAAGAGAGGATGTTGGCACTTCTGCTAAGGGTTCTGTGGAGACTATGTCGGATCCCAAGAACAAAATCCAAAAGGTATTTCAGAATTACCGTGTGGGGCAGAGTACAGGTTCTGTTCAATAAATGATTTAAGAATTGAGATGCCACTATGAGGTTTTTTAGGCAACAAAGATAAAATCTAATACATTTAATTAGACGTTGAATTACATATTTTAGTTTCAGTTAATTCCAGGTTTTTCTGTGAGCTTCTGCAACAACATGTTCTGTACAATAATTCCTTTTTGGAGCGTTGGCTCTAAACTTGATTAGAATACCAGAAAGAACCTTTAAGGTACAATTCTTTGCATCTGAGTTTTGGTTCTGTCAAGTCTTGGTTTAACCTTGCTGGGATTCATTTTTTTTTTTAATTTTTTTTTCCAATAGTTATTTTTATTTTTTAAAACATATTTTTATTGCATTTCACTTTTTTTTATTTAATTACATTGCATTATGTGATACATTTTTTATGCACTGGGATTCCCCCCCGCCCTTCCCCACACCCTCCCCCCACAGTGGAGTGCTCCACCTTGTTGCATTTCCATAGTTCAAATTCAGTTGACATTCTTTCATTGGAGGTATTTACCAAGCATAAAGTCCAGCATCTTATTGTCCTGGTAAGTTCAATGGTTTCTTGGTGAGACCATCTCTGGTCTGAAGGTAGAGCCGGCAGAGAATCATCCCAATCAATTAAAAGCCCCAACATAATATTTCCGACCATTTACAACATTGTGGCATTAATTGACATGGTATTGATTAACCAATATGTTAATAGGAAAATGCAGGTTCTCAACCACAACCTGTGACTTCTTCATAGACATTTCAATTTTGGTTTATATTCAACCATGTTATATACACCTTAAAATGGCTTAGATTGCTATTCAGCTGTCTCATGCCTATTTTAATTTTAGTATTTAGCAGTTTATAGCATTGAAGCACGTTTTCGCTGAAATTGGCTGTTTTTCAGATGCTCTAACTCTATAATTCTAACAGGACATATGTTAACAGTTTAGGTGAGCATGTTTAGGAGGGTGTGCAGAGAAATCTTCCATACCCCAGTTAGGAGTAACTAATCTTTGTGTCCCACCCAGTGAGTTATAAGTGCATCCCCGCTGACCGTTTCCTGTCTGTTTCTAAGCTTTCCTTGTTGTTCTCTGTCTATCCTAGTTTTGTTTGTTTGTTTGTTTGTTTGTTTTGAGGGGTTTCTGGAGCGCTCCTGATGGTTATTATGAGAGGGGGTGGGGACCCAAAATTGGAAGCAGACAAGGAACAGAGAAAGCTCCTCTCCCTAGTCCCGAAGGAAGTTTATTGTTCTGTTTCTGCGGACCGCTCAGGGATCCTGGTGGTTGTTCCAATGTCCTTGGATCCTGCAAGGCAGGATTTGGGCTTCTTCCATCCCATGTGGTAGATCCAATTGGGGGTGGGTGACCTCAGAGTTCTTGGTCTCTGAAGGCACTCCATTCCCCGTGGTCTCCTTGGCAGTAGGGATGTAGTCCTCGGTGCTCATATTGATAGTTCTTGGTGAGGATCTAGGAGTCTTCAGGTTTGGGATAAAAGCCTCCTCCTGTCCGCCTGCTCCACTCAGGGGACCCCTCCCTGCTCTATGCGCATGACCTCCTGTTAAGAGGTGGTTAGGATTACTCCTGATTCCCCCATTTGCCTTTGTAGTTTTGCTATTGTCTAATGCTAATTCGAGTCTGCTGTCTATGAGTTACCAGTTATGATCCTGATAGGTTATATTTCCCGTCTTCCTCACACCTTCTAGGGTGATATAAGATTTCTATGCTCTCTCTCCCCATTTCCAAGTATCATGGGGTCTTACAAGTACATTAGGTTTTACAATTCTTTGATGTAGATCATAAGCAATCTGCCTCATATCATTGGTTACTTCACAATATCTTATTGCATGAGATACAGGCTGTTTGGGGTTGAGATAATATTACTGTTTTTCGGATTGACATCATTTCATAACAGCCACATCACAATAACAACAACAACAACATCAACAACAAATTGTAGCACCCTGCTGAAATAATGTGCTACTGAGTAAGCAACACATGCTTAACTAAAAGGAAGCACAGAAGTCTTTTGGAAAATGTGATGTCGTCATATACTTCATGAGCACTGGATGAATTCTACTAGAGAATAGAGATTATTTGGATTCAGTTTTCTAATTTGCAAGTGGAGGTTTTAAAATAGACATATATTAAGATTTCTTCTTTCTAGCAGTGTAATTTACATTAAGAGAGGATTGGTGTATTTTATTTTATGTCAAACTCGTTGTCTCTCTGTGGGATCTCATTTCCTTCTTGTACCTTTTCCTTCTGTCTCTACTCTAGTTTTTTCTTATTTCTGTCCTGCTCTTCCCATTGTGTTCAATGACTAATGTTGTGTCTTCAGCTGTATGTATCATTTGTTTGCCGAAAGCCATCCATGATTCAATCTTTGTCTGCCAGCTGTCACTAACTCCCTTTTTCTTAGATACTGATCTTCTTGATAGTAAAGGTAGTATGATATCTCTGCACTGTTGAAATCCATGGAAAATTTTCTACTTTGATTTTTTTTTTTTAAGTATTTTGTAGCTTCATTAGAGTTTGTATGTGGATCATTGTAAATTTCATTAACAACTTGAGGAATTGCTGTGACATTGGGTTGAATATTTTAAGTAAAGCAGTGAAGAAATCTGACCTTTTGTTTTTATGGACTAATAATATAAATAATAGTGCCTTAAAGAGATGTTCATGTGCATATCCGTTGATTGATACACAGCAAGAATTAAAGAGCCGTAAGAAGAGAGCATTTTGGTTTCTTCATTTTGTTCTTGCTTTTCCCATTATTAGAGCCAGTTACTTTTTGTTGCTTGTACTTTTATTTACCCTTCTTATTTTGCAAAGAGTTAACCTCTGTCATCTGTGTTTAATATTTAACTAACATTTTTCATTGCTTTTATGAATCTCCCTTCCCTTTTCTCTTTTTGGAATATTCCAACGCAAATTTCAAGCAGTATACTGTCTTACTCCTAGGTATTTCAGTGTACATCTCTATAAAAAAGAATAAAATGATTGTCTTAATAACCACAATATTATCTTCCCACGTCACACAATAATTTCCTAATGCTTGGTGTATTTGTATTTCCTTATTGAACTTAAAATTCTTTTAGAGTTGATTATTTTGAATAAAGATACATTGGAATTCTCCCTTATTTTTAATTTCATGCATTTGACTTTTTATTACTGAAAAATAAGCCACAGTCAGTATTTATCAGATTGCTGCTTGTTTTGTGTCATTTTACTTTATTTCCCATAATTTTCATAAACTAGAAATTTGACCTGAAAACTTAGGTTTAGATTTTTTTTTGTAAATAATATTTCTTGGATAGTACTGTGCACTTTGTATTAGGCACATAAAATATGAGTTCATTTGACTTTTTATTTTTGGTATTGCTGAAATTGAATAAAAGGTCCAAATGGGTCCTAGTTTCCCCATCTGTACCATAATGGTACAGAATTATACCATTATTGTCTTGGTTGAAGGATATAAACTATATAAGTAGTACTTTGTGTTACTTCATTCTTTTTTATTTTACATAATGGAGGATACTGAATGTGGTAACCAGATTTTTTTTCATTGTAAGAAGTACATTATTATTAAATATTAAATTTGTATAATAAATTGTGCTTCTAAGTTGTGTTTGACCTTTATGTGAAGGAAATTTTGCAGAAATGGCCTGTGATGATTATTTGCCCCTAGCTGTTACCTACTGACAGCTTGATACAGCATTTTTAGTTACTTGAAAATTTCATCTGTAAACTCCATTTCTTGGATTCCCCATTTCAATGAAGTATTCAAGTTGAATTTTTTCTATAAAGTTGAAACTTTTTTTCTTCTATGAAATAGATCAATGGTGAACAGAGTGAAAAAAGTGAGACCACAGAGACAGGTAAGTATACAGAAAGAGCCACTTCTTTTAGGTTCTGTCTGAGATCTTTGTTTAATTAAAATATAAGGTTTTATATGGTGAAATTCTTTGCATTATTTCTAATCTCTGTGCAAGCTTTACTATTTTTCCTACCCTGTCTTAGTATACTGAAAATCACTCCAGTTTTTTATTTATTGTGGAGAATGTTTAATGAATTATTTAGGCCTGACAAAATAAAATACGGTAAAATACTATTGGAAACATCAGACATAGCTTCTCTTTGTTTTCTTTTCAACATGCAGGTTAGCCTAGTGGTTAAGAGCATGGATTCTCAGGAGTGAGCTTGCCTGTGCTTGAATACCATCTCAGTTTCTGAATTTCTGTATGTCTCTGAGCATGATGTTTAACCTTTCTATCTTAATTTCCCCTGTGTACAAACAATAAAGGAGTTTTGGGTTTTTTTGTTTGTTTTTGAGATTTCTTTTATCTGAAAGAGTAGAAAGAGAGAGGAGAAACAGAAATTTTCCATCTCCCAGTTCATTCCTCCAGTGACTACAACAGCCAAAGCTGGGTCAACCAAAGCTAGGAGGCAGAAGGAACCAGGAGCTTCTTCTGGGTCTCCCACATGGGTATAAGGCTCAAAGCCTTGGGTCATCCTCTGCTACTTTCCCAAGCTATAAGCAGGAAGCTAGATTGGAAGAGAAGCAGTTAGGACTGAGCCAGCACCCATATGGGATGTTGGTGTTGCAGGTGAAAGGTGAGCTTGCTGTGCCACTGCATGATAAGTAACCTGCTATGCAGCCTCTTTGGCCTCGTAGTGGAACCTATTTCATAAGGTTATTATCAGATCGAATGAATTAATATATGTAAAACTGTTAGGAAACCTAGTAAATCTTAAAGCACTAACCAATATTGTTTATGACAGTAGGTGTAAACATTACTTAAGAGGCCTCCTTACTACCCTAACCAAAAATCCAAACCAGTATATGGATGGATATAGGTCATGTTGATGCTCTCATCACAAATATGTGACTTAAACACTACTGAACAAATCATTTTCTTTTTTAAATTTATTTTTATTAATTATGTTGCATTATGTGACAGTTTCATAGGCTGTGGGATTCCCCCAACCCCTCCCCGTACCCTCCTCCCATGGTGGATTCCTCCACCTTGTTGCAGTATTATATGAACAAATCATTTTCATTTACCAAAGAAGTTTAAACCTTTTCTCGCAGAAAAGGTTTAACTGTTATACAATTGTTATATGTAACATTAAAATAAATTTTGTACTTAAAATATTGTTGCTTGTAACAGTTTCAAAAATAAACTGAATACTGTAAAGTTAGCTTTCTAAAAGATGATTTGGATTCAGTCCAAGATGCTTTTATCTGTTTGCTTCTTTGTATTTCACCATGGTTGGATGTTATCTCCCCTAGTGATTTGTTCTGAGCTTAGTTTGTGTTTTGTCAAGATGATGATGATGGCTAGAGAAAGAAGTGGCTTCAATGTTTTAACTTAGGCAGTTGAGACCCTCTTTCACAGCTCAGTGCTGGTATGTTTGTTCCATATCCAACTTCAGTTTTGTTGCTTTCTTCAGATGGTAGATTTGAGGAAAAAGAGCAGCATAGTTGGGGCTGCCCCCACTGAAAGAAAGTTAGTAAATTTTTTTAGATATATATTTTTAAAGATTTTATTCATTTTTCTTGGAAAGTCAGATTTACAGAGAGGGAGAAGCAGAGAGGAAGATCTTTCATCCACTGGTTCACTCTCCAAGTGGTAGCACTGGCCAGAGCTAAGCCAATCCAAAGCCAGGAGCTAGGAGTTTCCTCCAGGTCTCCCACATGGGTGCATGGTCCCAAGGCTTTGGGCCATCCTGGACTGCTTTCCCAGGCCACAAGCAGGGAGCTGGATGGGAAATGGGGTGCCCATAGGGGATCCCAGCCTGTGCAAGGCAAGGACCCTAGTCATCCAGTAGACTACCACGCTGGGCCCAAAAATTCAATACATTTTAAAAGTTGTATTAGTTTAGTTTCTTTTTTGTTAGTCTTGTTTGAAAAAAGTCAGTCATTTGTTTTTACATGCATCCCCCCCGCCAATGGAATTAAGGTCACAGACTGTTTTGGTAAGGTGGGGCAGGATTTATTTATTTGCTTGAAGTCAAGGTTAGAGAAAGAGATCTTCAATCTGCTGGTTAACTCCTCAGATAACTACAGTGGCCAAGGCTGTGCCAAGCTGAAGCTGAAAGTCAAGAATTTCATCCTGTCTACCATGTTGGTGCCAGGGCCCAAGCACTCAGGTCATCCTTCATTGCTTTTCCCAGACACATTAGGCAAGGAGCAGCTGGGACACAAACTGGTGCCCATGTGGGATGCCAGCTTGTTGTAGTAGCAGCTCTGTCTTCTGTATCACAACACCAGACCTGTGCAGACATTTTCTTACAGGGCTAGATGACAGGTGATTTGGGCTGGGGGAGCCCTCTGGGTTGTTAAGCAACTGTCTGTCTCTACTGTTGCAGTATGAAAGCACATAGAAAATATATGAACAAACAAAAGTGAATGGGTTCTAGTAAAAATAGGGGCCATGGTTTATCAACTCTGATATGGAACCCAGATAACAAATTTTTGGTTTGTCACTTTAGAAATACTTGGGAATCTAAATGTTTTTCCAAACGGCCCCCATAGTATCCCATGGGAGACTCCCCCCCTTTTTTTTCCTATTTATTTTTATTCTGTTAATAATCTTTACATAGTTGATTAGGACGCAAAGGGTTAAGGGCTAGAGAAAAGTGGATAAGACCATTGTTATCATATTCTCCTTTTTCCTTCTTGTATCTGCGGGAAGGGGAGAGATAAAGGGAAAAGCCACATCCACATCTAGCCTCCATGGGAGACTTTTAAAGAAGAATTTATAAGAGTACTTGAAACAGTTCATGGAGAGTGGAATTAAAGGGTATTTGGTAGGAGAAAATTGAAATCCATGCATATTGAGGGGTCCTTAAAAAGTTCATAGAAAATGTGTGTAATAAAAAACTATGCCTGGATTTCAAAACTTTTTTTTTTTTTGCATCAAAGTGGTTTTTTCTTTTGAAAGATTTATTTATTTTATTTGAAAAAGTTACAAAGAGAAAGACCTTGCATGTACTGGTTCACTGCCAAAATGGCTGGAACAGCCAGAGCTGGGCTGATCAGAAGCCAAGAGCTTCTTCTGGGTCTCCCACATTGGTGCCTGGTCCCAAAGGCTTGGGCCATCCTTTGCTGCTTTCCCAGACTGTTAGCATGCAGCTGCATCAGGAGTGGAGCAGCCAGAACTAGAACCCCGTTTGAGATGCCAGCACCACAGTCACAGTTATTAGTGTACCATTGTACCAGCCCACAATGTTTGTTTTGATTTTAATTTTATTTTTCATTTGAGAATTTTTATACCATGGATTTTTCTTTGGTAATCATTCCTAATGCCGTGATTTCTCCAATGGAATAATATTTGATAAGATATGCTGATTTATATCAGTAACAGAACCAACAATAGATGTAATTGCAACTTCAGTAGCAAGTTTTGATATATATATATTTTTTTAAGATTTATTCATTTTTTTTTATTACAGCCAGATATACACAGAGGAGGAGAGACAGAGAGGAAGATCTTCTGTCCGATGATTTCACTCCCCAAGGGAGCCTCAACGGGCTGATGCGCGCCGATCCGATGCCGGGAACCTGGAACCTCTTCCGGGTCTCCCACGCGGGTGCAGTGTCCCAATGCATTGGGCCGTCCTCAGCTGCTTTCCCAGGTCACAAGCAGGGAGGTGGATGGGAAGTGGAGCTGCCGGGATTAGAACCGGCGCCCATATGGGTTCCCGGGGCGTTCAAGGCGAGGACTTTAGCCGCTAGGCCACGCCGCCGGGCCCAAGTTTTGATATTTTTTAAGATTTATTTATTTTTATTAGAAATTCAAGTTTTCAGAGAAGGTGATAGAGAAGGATCTTCCATCTGCTGGTTCACTCCTCAAGAGGCTGTAACAGCTGGAGCTGAAGCCAGGAGCTGGAAGCTTCCTCCAGATTTCCCACACGGGTGCATGTGCCAAGGCTTTGGGCCATCCTCTACTGCTTTTTCAGCCACAAGCAGGGAGCTGGATGGGAAGTAGAGTAGCTGGTACACAAACTAATGCCCATATACGGACAATTGCAGGCAGAGGCTTAGCCAATTGAGCCATCATATTGCCTCCCCCCCCCCCTTTTTCTTTAAGGATTATTATTATTATTATTATTATTTTGTAAGAATGACAGAGAAGAAAGAGATCTCTCCACTGGTTCACTCCCCCAATGCCTACAATAGCCAGGTATGGGCAAGGCTACCGCCAGGAGCCAGGAACTCCATCCTGGTTGTTCACAGTGCCAGAGGCCCAAGTGCTTAGGCCATGTTCTGTTGCCTTCCCAGGTAAATTAATAGGAAACTGAGTCACTAGCAGAGCTGCTGGCAGTTGACATGGGATTCTGGTGTTAAAAGTGGTTGTTCAGCATAATCTGCTACAACACTGCTACCCAAGTTTTGCTATTTAAATTTTTATAAGCAGCACTGACTTCTTGATACATGTTATAAACAAATTATATTTAATGTTATTGTGGCATAGTGGGTAAAGCCTTCATTGTTGGAATTCTGTATGGGCACCAGTTTGTATCCTGGTGCTTCGTGTCCCATCCAGATCCCTGCTGATTTACCTAGGAAAGCAGTGGAAGATGACCCAAGTGTTTAGGCCTGTGGACCTATGTTCGTGGCTTCTGGCTTCAGCCTGGCCCTGTCCTGACTGTTGTCACCAGTTGGGAGACTGAACCAGCAGATGGAAGATTGGTCAGTCTCTCTCCCCCTCTCTCATTTTGCCTTTCAAATAAATAAGCAGAATCTTAAAAAAAATAATAATAAAAGAGAAATGGTATAATGAGATATCAAACATTTGATACCCCACTGTTATTTCCCTTCTAGAAAGAGCTAACTTAAATAAAAAAGAAATGAAAAGAAGAAAAAGAGCTAACTAGTCGTGTGTGTAGTGATATGGTAGTCCACGGACACAAATGTTTTCTTGTCTCTTATACTCTCTCCCTCTCTCAATTCCAAGGATCAATCACAGCAAAGGAACTGTATACAATGATGATGGATAAAAACATCAGCTTGATTGTAATGGATGCTCGGAGAATGCAGGATTATCAGAATTCTTGTATTTTGAATTCTCTCAGTGTTCCTGAAGAAGCCATCAGTCCAGGGTGGGTCATTATGCGTTGATATAAAGTGGTAAACTGGGTAAAATGTTCCTGTTTAGCATTTATACTAAATGTGTTCAGGCCATCTCTCCTTTTCCATTCTCTGCTTCTTAATGATATGCCTTACTTTTTCTGAAAGGCAGTTTCAAGGACATTCCAATTGGCTGTTTTCTCAAATATTTGTGGCATTTAGAGTTTTATTAGGAGAGACATAAAGTTGCCATTGTGTGTTCTTAACTGCTTTCTCTTCTCAGTTTCAGTTTATAAATATGCAAATCAGTATGTAGCAAACTGTAAACTAATTGACTTCACATATAAAAATTTCTTGCATAGCTGTGGTAAAATAGAAATGTGCAAATACATTTTAAATTTCCTTAAGTATGGCTAAATCATTGAGAAAGAGTATAGGCTCTGAAATCAGACTATATTCCTGTAACTGTCACTTGTTAGCTGTGTTATTTCTAGCTAGTGACTTGACTTCTCTAGGTCATGTTTCTGTCCATTAAATAGGGATTTGATAGTATCTGCCTGCCCCATGGAAGCTTCAATGAAGAATTTTATGTATCCCACTCAAATTTAACACCATGTCTAGCACTGGTAGTCTCCATTGTTTTTTCCGTTCTCAATTGGTAAGATGGTCTTTAACCTATGAAATCACTTGAAGTTCCACAGCATGGGTATAATGCACATTAAAACCATGATGGTATGGCGGCCGAGTGACATTTCACTATTTTAGAGCATTCCCATATAGATCCTATTGCCTTGCTGACTCTTAGTTTATGGGATTGGGTTAATCAAAATCTGTAGTCCATTGAGGGGTAGCTTAAAAAATATTGGAAGTATATATTTTTATAGTTAGATTGTAAAAGCTGCATAGTTGTTATGTTATAGATATCTGATGAAATGTTTGACCTAAGGAAGTGTACTTTTTTAATATTGTATTTAAAATTAGAGTGCTTAGCCTAATTAGGCAAATGTGAACATTCTCAAGATTTGAAAAGACAAAGGAAATTATAGTCTGTATGGTCTAATCTGTACTTACAGAAAGCTGGTGGTCTTTATTGGGTTAACATTCGAGTTTCCCAGAAATGTGAGATTTGGACTATTTATGATATTTATGATAATTTATGATAAATTGAAGATTATAGAACAGTAAATTGCAAAGTGAGTTAGGTTTTGCCCCAGTCCTTCTGAGCTGATTCAGAGTTGCAGTTTGGTGCTGATACATCCTTTTATTATCTGCTAATTTCCCTTTCTTATCAGAGAACAGGCCCCAAATCTTTATGTATGCAACATTATGAACATCTGAAGCTAATGGTGGCTATTACTTTATTTTTTCATTATTTATTTCATAATTTTAATACAAAATAGAATATGTAGAAGCATTTCTATCCTAGTTAATTAGCCTAGTGAAGATTCTATTTAACCAGCATCCAGACCAAAAACAGAACATTATCACTTCAGAATCCTTAGTTCTGTAAGTTCCTACCCACTCAAGGAAGACGCTGGTTTCTAACAGATTGTGTTTGTTTCATCTGTTTTTGTCCGTTGTATGAATACAGAGTAATACCGTATGTGTACGACTGCCTGATAGCCCAGCCTTGTGCATACCGCCTCCATTTTGTGCACAGCTGCAGTTTGTTCATTCTGATTACCATCTCTTATATTGTGTGAATGTAACACAATTTATCTACCTGTTTTATTTTTAGGTTTACTTTTATTTATTGAATAAGGTGCTGTTTTTCCATGCACATAGGGATATACAATTCCTAATTTGTAAGAGATCACTTTCAATTGAATAAGTTAAGAAAATACTAAATAATATAACAGCCAGCAGATAGTTGCAGCAAATTGCAGAGCTAATAAAATAGGTTGATACTGTTTCCCAGTATGTGGCCTGTAGAATAGTAACCCTGAAAACAGTATTTAATTGAAAATGATTTTTAAGAACATCAACATTTGATTTTTTCTTCCTCCTTTACTGATGAGGCATACATCTGTTCTGTATTTTGACACAGTATTTTAATTTCTTGTCTAGAGTGTTCAGTAGCCAACATTATTATATAGGAACCAGATTTTTTATTTTATACAACGAACCATTTAATTTTGCTTGTGGATAAAGATTTGGTCAGTCCTGCTCAGCTTGCCATTATCATGAGTTAAATATTAAAATACCTTCCAAATTCTAAGTGTTTTGCAAGCAATAATATGATATTCCTTATTGGAAGGGAGGAAATGTATATTTTTCATCTAGTGAATCTAAAAATTTATTAAGGGTACTTCAAAGAGTAAGAGATAAGTTTTTGTGTATGCAAAAGTTTTCCAAAATCTCAGAGAACATGCATATTGTGAACAGAACAGTGCATGGGTTTCAAAAGTTTTTGCATCAAAATGAGCTTTTTTTTTTCTATTTCCCACAAACTCTTTGAACTACCCTCATATTTACTGAGTTACTGTGGTTCTAACTGCTGGGGCTGAAATTGAATGGCCAAAATGTGTTGCCTTCCTGGAACTTCTGTTTGAATAGGGAGGTGGAATAGCTAAGTCAGACACCAAAAGCTTAAAATGTTTAGCAGTGTAATGCTGCTAAGTGGTGTGAAGATGGGAATGTCGTGTGTGTGTGTGTGTGTGTGTGTGTGTGTGTTGGAATGGGTCTTAATTCAGGGAGGCCTAAAAGAGAATTCATTAGCTAATCTTGGAGCAGTTGATGAAATAAAAGAGCCCGTATCAGAGAGAGAAGGAGCTTCAAGGGACCAGCCAAAGCAAAGGTCCTTGGGTAGGAACATAGGTAGAGAAATCAGTAAAAACAAGAGCAGCCGTGACTAGAAAGAAAGGGAACACAGAGATGGAACGAGGACACTGAGGGACAGGATTGAGGGGGAAATGGGGAGTGTTGCAGGCCATTGTAAGGCTTTAGCTTTTATGTGAGGAAAGATGAAATGAACAGTAACTTTAACGTTGACCTTACCCATCACAATTGATGACGTAAGAATTGTCATAGCAAAGTACATCAGAGCATGGAGATGAGCCAGATTGCCTGAGTTTTAATTCTGGTTCCACTTAGCAGCTGTCATCTTGGGCAAGCTACTTATTTATCTCATCCTCATCCATCAAAAGGGAATGATCATTTCTACCTTATTGAATTTTGTTATGAGGTTTCATTGAGAATAAAGCAACTAAAACAGTTTCTGGCATACAGTAAATTCTATATGCATTAAGTAGACATTATTTGATTCACTGTTATCTATAAACGTCTAAGAGAGTTGAAGTAAAACCTCAGACAGGTGATCTTGTGGTTGTTCATAGTTGGCTGAGAGATGCTCAGATGGCTCCCCCTGTTCTCAGTTTGGCCCCCTGATTTTTAAAGAGGGGGAGAATTAAATCTGCTGCTTCAGTCTGCTAGGTACTGAATTGATTGTCCAACATTATACAATAATGAAGGGGTTCAACATTTAGGCTGTTCAGTATTTTAATACACAATCTGACCCCAGAAAAGAATCTACTTAGTTTGTTTTGGTGTGGTACAGATTTTAGATCAAAATTTAGTTTCTTACATTAGTAAATTAGGACCACTTGTTGATTTTTGCCCCAATACAAATGTTAATACATTTCAGAGTCACTGCTAGTTGGATTGAAGCAAACCTCCCAGATGATTCTAAAGACACATGGAAGAAGAGGGGGAATGTGGAATATGTGGTGCTTCTTGACTGGTTTAGTTCTGCAAAAGATTTACAACTTGGAACAACTCTGCGGAGTCTCAAAGATGCACTTTTCAAGGTTAGCAAGTTTCCTTGTTAGTTTGTTGTAATTGCAAGCCTTTTCTGGATGTTAGAAAGGCATGTTGACTAGCTGTTTATCATAAGAAAAAGATTCTTGGATTATAGAATTTTTTCAAGAGTTTTAAATAATCAGATAAACTGATCTATATAAAATATATTAGAATTTTCAAAAATATAAATTAGCTGAATAAATGTTACTTATAGTAAGAATTAAACAAATTATAAAGGAAAAGAAAGAAGTGACTGGGGGAAAATTGATAGATTCTACTTCGTAAGACAAAATCTAAGATATGAAAAAATACAAAAATTTTAAAAGACAGAAGGCAAGAAAAAAATTTGCAATGCATATGGCAGTGGTTTAAAACATCTGCAGTCCAAAGAACTTTTACAAATGACTAAGAAAAGTAAGATAAGAAATTAAGTGGACATATACATGAATAAAATAGAAAATGTAAATGGATGTAACCATAAAAACTATCAAATACATTCTCAGATACATATAAATTAAAGTGATTGCGATCTTTACTGATAATATTTAGTTAAATTTGTTAAATTGTAACAGTGCTGAATAATGGTTAATATTTGGTGAAAATCAGCCACAGTAGCAGATCAGTTGATGAGAACATTGCTCTATAGTAAGACCATGTAAACATTTCAAAACAGTTTATGCTAAAACAGAGAATCCAGAAATGTATTTAAATATAGATTTGCACATGAAACTGCCCATACTCCACTGGCATTGATCTACAAAAGTGTTAATATCATACAGTTAAGCGTAAGATATGATAAAGGTGACCTAAAAAGTTCAGTAAAGAAATGATGGTTTGAGATGAATGGTTCGGAGACAACTGGTTAGCCAAGAGGTAACAAAAAGTAGATCCCTACGTGATTTAAGGTTAGACCAAGCTAGATCCAAAATGGATCAAAGGTGTGAATGTGTAGCTTAAAGTAGAGTGAACTACTGTTCAAGAAGCATTCCTATTTCAAATTTTGGTCACAACTCCACACTCCATAGGGGAAGTTAATACATTAACTGTTTTTTTTTTAATCAAAAATATATGTGACACATCTCCAAAAATCTGTTTGCCCTTGTACAATACATTCACTGTTTACTTAGAAAATAGTAAATATATCTACATATTAGTGGGTATAGAATAAAATTAGTTAAGTTGGGGGCCAATATTGTGGCTCAGAGGGTAAAGCCACCACCTACAAGGCCAGTGTCCCATGTGAACACTGGTTCTAGTGTCAATTCCTCCACTTATAGGCTTTGTGCCAGAGAAAGTGGTAGAAGATGGTTCAGTTGCTTTGGCCCCTGCCACCCTTGTGGGGGTTCTGGATGGAGGTTTTGGTTCCTGGGTTTGGCCTTGTCCAACTCCAGCTATTCTAGCTATTCAGGGAATGAATTAGTAGACGGAAGATTTGTTTCTTTCTTTGTCTCTTAGTCTCTTTCTGTAACTTTGCCTTTCAAATAATAAGTGGATCTTAAAAAGCAGAGATGGTGGGGTTTGTGATGGCTCAATTGGTTAATCTCCTGCCTCCAAGCACCAGCATCATATATGGACTCCAGTTCGTGTCCCAGCTGTTAGACTTTCCATTTAGCTCCTTGCTTGTGACCTGGGAAAGCAACAAAGGACAGCCAAAAGCCTTGGGACCATATACCCATTTGGAAGATCCAAAAGAGGCTCCTGGCTCCAGATCAGTTCAGCTCTGGCCGTTGCAGCCATTTGGGGAGTGAACCAGGAGATGGAAGATCTTTCTCTCAGTAACTCCTCTCTGTAAATCTGTCTTCCCAGTAAAAGTAAATAAATCTTTGCCAAAAAGAAAAAAAAAGGTTTTGGGGTAGAGTGACAATGGTTAATGAACTTAGGAAAAGATGTTCAACTTAATAAATGCTAATTAAAACAAGGTAACATTTTATGTCCACTTGTTTGGTAAAAAACAAAACTGAAAAGGTGTAGAATAGATATTCTCATACACGGCTAAGTGTAAATTCGGCATAGCATTTTTTGAAGGATGATTTGATGTCATCTACCAAATTTTTAAACCAGCATCTCTAATTCTAGGAAATTGTGCTACAGAAATACACAAATACCTATTTTTCTAAGTGATCATTTCAAAAACAAGCAACTTACATTAAAAATGTTTAAATGTTCATGTGTGTTGGCTCAGTAATTGAACCTCTGGGAATTTTCCCTAAGTTAGGGGTAGGTTGGTTGTGTGCATGGTTAGGATCTTTGGTCATCTCAGCGTGTATAATCAAGTCGGGTGGGAATTATCCCAGCGATTCAATTTTGATGTGTCCAGATATGTATATTTAAGATAACGGATTGTGAGTTTATTTGGAAGAACTGCCTTCAGCTAAATGTTGAATTTTGCCTTCAGTTCTCATTTTTTCATCTTTTAAAACATGAATCTTGCCTTCTAAGGCATGATTTTAAAATTCGAGCTTCTTGTGTTTTTTAGCTATCTAGATATTGCTGCCATATCAAAATTGCTATTTTCTTATTTTATAGTGGGAAAGTAAGACTGTCCTGCGCAATGAGCCTTTAGTTTTAGAAGGAGGCTATGAAAACTGGCTGCTTTGCTATCCTCAGTTTACAACAAATGCGAAAGTCACCCCACCCCCACGAGGCAAGAATGAAGAGGTGTCTATCTCATGTATGTATGTATTTTCATGTGAAAATTTTTGTTTAAAATTGCTTCAATAAAATATACCTTAATATAGATCTTTTTTACATCCTTAAAGTAGTATTCTTGCTTGTGTGTGCTTTTGTCCCATCAGCAGTTTGTTTGCAGGAGTAAAAACACAGGAGGTCCACGTCCTGGAAAATTACTCTGATTTTGAAACTGTCGTGATTTCCATTTCATTTCGTTTCTTTTACTGTCACATAACATACATTAGAAATGTTTTGTGATGTCTGTGCCATTCTTAAAAGTTCTTCTTCTTTTGGGAATTTTAGTGGATTTTACTTATCCCTCATTGGAAGAATCAGTTCCTTCAAAAGTTACTGCCCAGGTGCCAACACCTCCTATAGAAGTGGATGAAAGCGTAGAACTGATAAATGATCAAGAAGGGAGAATGGGACCACTGAATATATCAACTCCAGGTGAACCTGTTGCTGCTTCCAAAGGTGATATTGCACCCATAATTCAGCCTGTGCCTATTAAAAAGAATATTCCACAGGTAAGTTCCTAATTTCCTTTTAGCTTTATTCATCTTGTAATAGTTTGTTAAATATATCGTATAAAATTAATTTTTATAAATCACTTTTAATGTTTGAGAAATAAAAACATCAGAAAAAATTTTTGGTACCTTTTTAAAAAAGATACTCATTTGTTTGAAAGGCCGAGTGACATGTGAGATCTTCCATCTGCTTGTTCATTCCCCAGATGGCCCCAACAGCCATTATTGGGTCTGGCCAAGATCCAGGAGTGCCATCCTGGTCTTGCACATGGGTGGCAGGAATTTGAGTACTTGGGCCATCATCTCCCTCTGACCACATGGATTAGTAGGGAGCTGGATCAGAAACAGAGGAGCTGGGACTTGAACAGGTTCGGTGGGAGTCCGAGGTTGCAGCTCCAGAAGTGGACCACAAGTCCCACCCCATGATAACATTTTTATTATAAAAATTTTAACAGTAATTCATTCCTATTACTATGGCTTTATCAGAATAGATATTTCAGCCCCAGCTGGTGGTCCATTTACTACCATTAATAAAAGATTTGTATTACCACAGTGAACTAGGAAGACCCCTAGAACATAGATTTCCTGTGGTCCCTCTGAGGCTAACAAAATCCATAGATGCTGAAGTTCCTGTTCTAGCAGTGGAGTAGTATTTGTATATAATCCATGAACACACATACCCCTATACTTCAGGGCATGTAGAGATTACTTAGTATACAGTACCTAATATACTGTGATTGCTGTGTAAGTAGCCATAGTGTTTGTAAAGTGACAAAAAATCTGTACTTGTTCAGCATAGACACTCTTTTTTCCCTCATATTTTTGATCCACTATTATTTGAATGCTCTGATGTGCAGACTATGGATATAGATAATGTGTTTCCCCAAATAGATAGGCTTAGTGTGATAGCGGTATTATGTTAATATCTTGGTTTTAACACAATTATTGTAGTTCTATGTCTATAAAATGTGACACACACATATAGATATATAAAACAGGTGTGCACATTAATCATTTTAAAGTTTTTTAATAGCCAGGAGGTTACAGTTTAAAAATTGCAACCTTTTTTCCTTCATTAGATTTTATTTAAACAAAAGTTAAGTGATAGGTCCAGTGCCAAGACATATTAGGCTAAACTTCCATCTGCAGTGCCAGCATCACATATGGGTGCATATTCAAGTCATGGCTGGTCTACTTCCCATTCAGCTCCCTGCCTATGTCCCAAGAAACCAGCAGAGAATGCCTGGAGTGTGGGATACTGGCTCCCAGCTTTGGATTGGCCCGACTGTGGCTCTTGTGGTCATTTGGAGAGTGAGCCAAATCTCTCTTTGTAATTCTGCCTTTCAAATAAAACAATCTTTTCTAAACTGATATTTCCCTTTATAGTCTCTAATAGGAGTTTTTATTTCATATTTGTAAATAAATACTTTGTATTTTGAGTATTTGTTTTATGTTAATATTTTGCCCAGGTATATTAAAACAGTATTTCACATTTGAAGTGGATACATACATTCGATTTCTGGAACAAACTGTTAATAGAAAACTGGCTACTTTTTTTTTTTTTTAATAAAACAAGGAAGCTCATTTTTAAGATCTCTTAATGCAATTTTTTTAACTTCCGTTGCTGTATTCCCTCTCAGTATAGCAGCAGTAGATGTGGTTGGAACGATGGGTAAGAATCATTGGGAGGCTTGGGTTAAGTTTTAGTTTTGTCATTCAGGTACAAAGAACCAGTAAAGAATTCTAAACTTGAAGCTTTAGGACTGGGGAAAATGCAGTAGATGACCAGGACTTGAATGGAAACAACATTTATTTTGGTTCTTGTTCTACTTTTTGTTGTTGATGTCATCCTCATAGCAGTCTTTACATCAGTCTTAAATACATACAAAGGCGGAATGGGTTTTTGGTTTTTTGCTTGTTTCATTTTTTAATTGTAGGTTTATATTGGAAAGGCAAATATACAGAGAGAAGGAGATAGAAAGTCTTCTTTCCGCTGGTACACTTTCCACATGGCTGCAGTGGCTGGAGCTGAGCTAATCCAAAGCCAGGAGCCAGGAGCCAGGAACTCCCTCAAGGTCTACCATGCAGGTGCAGGATCCCAAGGCTTTGGGCCGTGCTCCAAAGCTTTCCCAGGCCACAAGCAGGGAGCTGGATGGGAAGTGGAGCAGCCAGGTCACGAACCAGGCCCACATGGGATCCCAGTGCATGCAAGGCAAGAACTTTAGCTGCTAGGCTACTGCACCAGACCCTGTTTATTTTTGTGTTTAAGAGAAAAGGAGGGAAAAGATGAAAGAAAAGATTTGGTGGAAAATACAAAATTCATTTTGTAAGAATACTACATAGATTGTTATTGGCAGGTATTCTTGTAAGATTTCATTTTTGTTTCAGGACACTATTTTCAAGATATAATGTTAGAATAACTTTTCACAATGGTATAGAATCAATATGCTATTAAGTAGTCAATAAACATTTAATTAAATCAAGAATTTGTTATTTAACTTGAACAAAATTATTATTTTACTTCTTTTGAAAAGCTGTGATGGAGTATTATGCCTGTTTGCTCAGCATCACATTAATTGACTGATATCAACATCCTCTCCCTACCCTTTTTAGAGCTTACATTTTAGGAAGAAATTTTTAAAAAATATATGAATATCTATTTATTGATTTGAAAGGCAGAGTGATACAGAGAGAGGAAGGGAGAGATAAAGAAAAATCTCCTGTTGGCTAGTTAGCTCCCATAATGGCTCAGGCTGGGCCACATGGAAGGCAGGAGCCACACGTTTCAGGAGCCCCAGCTGCACGGGCCATCCTCCAGTGCTGTTTCCCAGGCCGTTAGCAGGGAGTTAGAGTGCAGGTGAAGCGGCCAGCACTCTAAACAGCATCTGTAGGTTGTAGGCATTGCAGGCAGATTCTTAATTTGTTGCATCACAGTGTTGGTCCAGAAAGAAAGATTTTTAAACAAGTAATTATACTTAGTAATTGAAATCCCAGTAATGCGTGCTCGCTTCGGCAGCACATATACTAAAATTGGAACGATACAGAGAAGATTAGCATGGCCCCTGCGCAAGGATGACACGCAAATTCGTGAAGCGTTCCATATTTTTAATGTTATATGTTGTGTATAAGCTAAAATTGAAGTATAGGTGAGGTGGTCACAGAAGGTGGCTGGGAACTCGCATTTACTTTTAACATATTGGCTACTCATTACTATGTCAATTAATTCCATAATGATGTAAATTTTTGCTGATGGTATGTTGGAGCTTTCAATTGACTGGGATGATACTCTGCTGGCTCTGTCTTCAGACCAGAGAGGGTATACCTAAGAAGCGGTTGAACTTGACTGGACAATAAGATGCTGGACTCTATGTTTGGTATACGCTTGCAATGGGGGAATCTCAACTGAACTTGAGCTGTGGTTATGCAACAAGGTGGAGGAATCCACCATGGTGGGAGGGTTTGGGGAGGGGTGGGGAGAACCCAAGTATCTATGTAACTGTGTCACATAATACAATGTAATTAATGAAGTTAAATAATAAATAATTAAAAAAAGAGAGAGAGAGAGAAAAAAAAAAGAAATCCCAGTAATGCTACGAGAGCAAAGGAGAGAGCTTCTGAGAGCATGTGTTGGGGGAATTGGCTGGTTTAGGCGTCAGCTAGATATGTGAATGTCCTCTAGATGAACAGCTGAATTAAGGTTGGGAAAGAGCATGCATCTTTGAAGTTTTTGCCTTCCCAGAAAGGCATATGTAGCTCTTGTGTAGAATAGATGTAAATAAGAACAGAGAAGTAAAGGGACTTAGAAGCCATTAAGCGATTTTAGATGTAATCTTAGTGGGTGAAAAGGGTTTTAAGCAGAGCAGGAACATGGTCAGATTAGTTTGAAATAGTTCTATGGCTACTGTTTACAAGAGAACAAGAGGTGGCCAGCACTGTGGTGTAGTGAGTGAAGCTGCTACCTGCCATGCCAGCATCCTGTATAGGTGCTCCACTTACAATTCAGCATCCCTGCTGACGCCCCTGGATGACATACGTGCTTTTGCTCCTGCACCCATGACCCAGAGGAAGCTGTGGCTCTTGGGTTTGGACTGGTTCAGCTCTGGCTGCTGCAGCCATTTAGGAAGTGAACCAGCAGGTGGAAGCTCTCTCTTTCTCCCCCTCCCCTGACCCCTTTTCTCTCTGTCCATTTATTTCACTCTTTCAAATTAATAAACACATAAAAGCAAGAGAAGAGTTGGGTGTCTCGTTGGAAGCCATGTTATAATTAGTAGCTCTTCTGCCTGTCTACAGAACACATGCAGGTGAATGGATTGAGTTAAGATGAAGTAAGTGCCCAAGGTGTTTGGAGATCTCCCATTCTAGGGCTATCTTGGGAGAAATCCTTGCCTGGAGTAATCACAAACAGCTATCTCAGCATGTGCTGGCTCCGTGTTACAGCAGTTCTTTCGTCACCGCTTGGTTTCAGTAATCGGGGGTTGCTTTCTTGAATTTTGACAAAGGTATGATTTGCTCTGATTTTGTTTCTCTAGATTGACCGTACTAAAAAACCTACAGTCAAATTGCCTGAAGATACTAGAGTGAAAAATGAGAAGACGGACCATGAACAACACTCTGCCCTGGATGGAAAAGTCATTCCCGATCGTTCCACCAAGCCAGTGCTCCCCCCTCCAGCTGCCATGTTAACAGATGAAGAAAAGGCGCGCATTCATGCAGAAGCTGCTCTTCTAATGGAGAAAAGCAGACAAGAGAAAGAGCTTCGGGAAAAGCAGCAGGAAGAGCAGAAAGAAAAACTGAAGAGGGAGGAGCAAGAACAGAAAGCCAGAAAGAAACAAGGAACTGAAGAAAATGAAATCACAGAGAACCAACAAAAAGCGCAAGAACAAATGGAGAAGAGAGAAAGTGAACAGGCTGAGAAGGAAGAAAAAGAAATTTCAGCAAAGAGGGGCAAAGAAGTAACAGGAATAAAAAGACAAAGTAAAAGTGAACATGAAACTTCTGATGCTAAGAAATCTGTGGAAGACAGGGGGAAGAGATGTGCAACGCCTGAAGTGCAGAAAAAGTCCACGGGAGACTTGCCCCCTGCATCAGTGACCGGAGATTCAAGTTCGGGCAAGGTAAGCAGAAACCAACAGTGCAGATTGCCAAACTGAAATGAAATGTACATGAGATGACACCAACATTTCATTCTTTTTTGTAGCTGAGTATTATTCCTGTGTGTGTGATTTTCTTTCCCCATTTACCTGTCATTTGAAGCAAAATCGATGGAATTGGAGGACATAGGAAGATACCTACCACATGTTTTCTTTCACTCATGGGAGCCGAAAAGAATCTGAACACTGTGATCATTACTAGAGGCTGGGAGAGGTGTGCGGCTAGAGGGAATTAGAGTGTGGGAATGAAATCAGTCAGATGCAGGAAGTTCCAGATGTTACCCAGCGTAGCAGAGGGACAGCAGTTCATAACTACTTATGAACTTATGGGAACAAAGAAAAGCTCTAAGCTAGCAGTCGTAAAGCCATGTCCAAGAAGAGGAAATGTTTCTGTTTCCATCCATACTTGTGTACATGTATTAAAATAGCACAGTGTAGCCCATAAATACATGCATTTTTGTCAGTCAATTTTTTTCAGTGTAAAAGAAGATAACACTGAGATTTTCCATACATAGGGAAACATCAAGAGTAGGTTTCTAGGTGGTGAAAGATTGTACTGACCCGGCCACACATCTCATTAACTCTCCTTTGAGACCAGTGACCTGCATTTATGAAGTGATAGATTTGGATTGATTCTTGTGCCTGTAAAATGCTACCTGTTTTTAGTAATTGAGCTAAATAACAAATTTTTTAATATTTGATGTAATATTAGGAAACTCGAGTGAAATACAGGAAAGGGCGGAGGAGGCGGTTAGAGTCAGGTGCAGTATTTGCAGAGTTTGCTTCTGCTTCTAGTGTCTGAGCTCAGTGGCATCTGGTCTTTTGTATTTGTATACATTTTTTTATTGGATTATTTTCTGTCTTTATCAAATAATGTTGGCAATAATCAAAACTGCATTTTTTAGCCCTTGGCTGCACACCTAAGACTGATTCATGTGATTTTAGAGAACATGTTTTTGTTGTTATTCTTTAATGTAAAAATAATGTACTTTTATTCTCCACTATGCATCTGACAGTGTTTTCCTTTTGAATACTACGTAAGTTTTCATGATAGCAAGTACATACAAATAGAAAAGCATTTTTTGGTCATATAAAATGACTTATGAGGGAAGGCTAAATATATTTACAAAATGTCAGTTTTTGTACTTCTTAATCCACAGTTTAGGCAAATTGTCAAAATTAATAATCCATATATTAATTACATATTTATCCAGGAAACACTGAAGTGGTAACTTGTACTGAAAAATGGTATCCATACTAAAAAAAATTTAAAGATTTGTTTTACTTGGAAAGTCAGAGTTAGAGAAAGATCTGTTGTTTGTCCGCCCTCCAAGTGGCCACACAGCGAGAGCTGGGCAGGTCTGGAGCCAGGAGCCAGTTCCCCCATGTGGGTGAAGGAGTAGAAGGACTTGGGCCATCCTATGCTTCGTTCCCAAGTCTTAAGGAAGGAGTTGATGGGGAAGTGGAACAGCCAGGACACAAACTGATGCCCCTATGGGATGCTGATGCCAGCAGATGGAGGATTAGCTTGTTAACACCACCATGCTGGCCCCATGCACAAACCTTCTAAACACCCAGAATTGGGGAAATGAAGCCCTTATACCAGAGCTAACACACAGGATAATCAACTGTGAGCTCCTTTCATAAAAATTTTATTTTAAAAATTGTTCTTTTCATTTTATTTGAAGTGCAGAGACACACAGATGGGGAGAGATCTTCTACCCATTGAGTCACTGCCCAGAAGCCCACGACCTTAGGATTGGGCCAGGCCGAAGCCAGGAGCCTAGACCTCAATCTGGATCTCCCATACAGGTGGCAGGGACCCAAGTACTTGAGCCATCACGTGCTGTTTCTCGGGGTGCACCTCAGCAAGAGGCGTGAGAAAGCAGAGTAGCTGGGACTCAGCGCAGTCCCACTGAGCCGGGATGCAGACATCCGAAGTAGCAGCTACCTGAGCCTGCGAGCTCTCATTTAGTATGATGCATTGAGTGAGCTACTTGTGCCAGATATTTTTCCTGTATTATTCCTTTTCATAACTCCACAAGATCTTCAATTTACAACTGAAACTGAGAGTCAGAGGTTAAATAGTTCCCTAAGGATCATATAGATTCCAAAACTACTTTCTTTTCAGATTGCTGTATAAGATGAAAGCTGTGTTTGGAACTTACATTATTCATAATTGTGGAATCTATGTGTTTGACCTGTAAGGATGCCAAGTATTACAGCAAATCTGAATATAGTCTACAGATAACCACATAGAGTAGGTTTTTTGTTTGTTTGTTTTAAAGATTTATTTACTTGGAAAGCATGATAGAGATCTTCTATCCACTAGTTCACTCCCCAAATAGCAATAACAGCCAGGGCCAGGCCAGGACCAGGAACCTGGATCTCCATCCTGGTTTATGTGAATGACAAGTACGTGGGCCATCTGCTGCTGCTTTCCCAGACATGTGAGCAGGGAGCTGAATGGAAAGGAGCAGCCAGGAGTTGACCAGTGCTCCAAAATGGAATACCAGCCTCGCAAGCAGAGGTTTAAGCCACTGCATCACAGTCCAACCCCTCACATATCATTCTTTTATTTATTTTTTTTGTTAGTATTTATTGGAAAGGCAGATATACAGAGAGGAGGAGAGACAGAGAGATCTTCCGTCCAGTGATTCACTCCCTAAGGGACCAAACTGAAGCCGGGAACCAGGAACCTCTTCCGGGTCTCCCACACGGGTGCAGGGTCCCAAAGCTTTGGGCCATCCTCGACTGCTTTCCCAGGCCACAAGCAGGGAGCTGGATGGGAAGTGGAGCTGCTGGGATTAGAACCGGCGCCCATATGGGATCCCGGTGTGTTCAAGGCGAGGACTTCAGCTGCTAGGTCATGCTGCCGGGCCCTTTCTTTTTTTTTTTAAGATTTATTTATTTTTATTACAAAGTCAGATATACAGAGAGGAGGAGAAACAGAGAGGAAGATCTTCTATCCAATGATTCACTCCCCCAAGTGTCCACAACAGCCGGTGCTGCACTGATCCAAAGCCAGGAGCCTGGAGTCTCTTCCAGGTCACCCACGTGGATGCAAAATGCCAAGGCTTTGAGCCGTCCTCGACTGCTTTCCCAGACACAAGCAGGGAACTGGAAGGGAAGTGGAGCTGCTGGGATTAGAATCGGTGTCCATATGGGATACAGGCGCATTCAAAGTGAGGACTTTAGCCACTAGGCTACTGTGCCGGGCCCCACATATCAATCTTGATGCTTTCTGTAGCATATTGACAAAAGTTAAGATTGCTTCTTTTTAAAGTGGGAGAAATATGTTAGTTATTCTAGAATACATTTTATAATGTCTATCTTAAAAAGATTTTCCTACAGTTATTTTAAATATAAGATAAAGTGAGGCAGCAGGCGTATCAGATTGAACTGCCACCTGCAGTGCTGGCATTGGAGGAAGACCCGACTCTTTGAGCCTCTGCACCCTTGTGGTAAACCCAGAAGAAGCTCCTGGCTTTGGCTTAGCCTGCTCCTTTGAGCCCTCTGGGGAGTGGCTCAGAGCTGGAGGATATCTCCCCTCTTTTCCCGGATAGACACAGACAGCTCTAGTTCACGGGTTTGCACCTCACATACCCACAATGACCAGGGTCTAGCCAAGAACCCAGTAACCTGGCCCATCACCAAACCTTTCAGCTTCGGCTTTGACAGGGAACTGGAGTCGGGAGCTAGAGCCAGGAAACGCACCCAACACGGGAGTCTTCCCCAGGAAGCTGACACAGCTGCTGCTGTTGTGCTGTTCGGTGACTGGGAGCTAGTCTATGCATGTGAACTTGCCCAAGGACTGGTGTTAGGGAGCCTCCTTATCACATTTACCGTCTTTGTGAAATGTAGACTTAGATCTGCCCGTTTTAAATTTGATTGCCAGATTATTACTAAGTTGTATGAGTTTGTAATATTCTGAATTTAAAACTGGTCAAGAGTATGGTTTGCAAACATTTTCTCTTACTCCATGATTTTTCATTTTCTTTTGTTTCTAAATTTTATTATTTGTCTATTTGAAAGTTGGAGTTACAGAGATGAAGAGGGGAAGAAAAATTTGATCTGGTGCATTGCTGGTCCAGCTCTCCCACACACTCGGGCCATCTTCCGCTGCTTTCCCGGGATATTCACAGGGAGCAGGATTCAAGGTGGAGCAGCCGGGACTCGAAGCAGAGATCTCAAAGTAGGAGATGCTGGTGCTAGGGGTGGCAGCTTTGCCAGCTACAGAATAGCACCAGCCCTGACTTTTCATTTTCTTAATGGAGCTTTTGGAAACAGGAAACACTAGTTTTTATGAAAAGTCTAATGTCATTTTTTTACTATGTGAATCATGCTTTCAGTATCGTTTCTAAGAAACTTTAACTTGTAAGAAGTGTAAGATTTTTCTCCTGTGTTTTCTTCTTAAAGAGTTTACAGTGTTAGCTTCTGAGACTATGACCCATTAGAGTATTTGAATTTTTTTAATTTTTGAAATACATAGAATGTGTAGCGTAGAGTGTGACACAGTCCCTGTGTACAGTGTATAGTGATAAGGTCAGGTCAGTCGGCATACCTGTCATCTTAAGCATTTCCTTGTGTTTGTGTTGGGAACATTCAAAATCCCCACCACTGGTTTTTTTTTTTTTTTTTTAAAGATTTTATTGTTATTGGAAAGCCGGATATACACAGAGGAGGAGAGACAGAGAGGAAGATCTTCCGTCCGATGTTTCACTCCCCAAGTGAGCCGCAACGGGCCGGTGCGCGCCGATCCGAAGCCGGGAACCAGGAACCTCTTCCGGGTCTCCCACGCGGGTGCAGGGTCCCAATGTATTGGGCCGTCCTCGACTGCTTTCCCAGGCCACAAGCAGGGAGCTGGATGGGAAGTGGAGCTGCCGGGATAAGAACCGGCGTCCATATGGGACCCCAGGGCGTTCAAGGCAAGGACTTTAGCCGCTAGGCCACGCCGCCGGGCCCCACCACTGGTATTTTTGAGTGAATTTATGCACATGCAGTGTTTTCCCCTTACGTGTGGTTTCCTTTTCCGGGCTTCAGTCACTTGCAGTTAGCTGAGTTTAAATGTATTTATGTGGAAAAATTCATAAACAAACTCAGTGTTAAACAACTTTTATTACACTATAGTTATTATTAATCTCTTCCTGTATAGAATTTGCAAATTAAATTTTAATTTAGGTATAGGAAGAAAGATATACATAAGGTTTAAAACTGCATTTCTAGGCCACAGATCCTTTGCAAATAAGAGACTGCTGTAGTGTGAGATAAGAATTTCAACTCAATTTTTTTGCATATGGATATTCACTTTTCTTACATGAAAAAACTTTTTTCTAAGACACATTGACTACTGCAAATTTGTTCAACATATACAATAAAATTAAGTGGCTTGTTAGTTCTTTTTTTATATTTAGTTTGTTTTTATTGGAAAATCAGATATATAGAGAGGAGAGACAGAGAGGAAGATGTTCCATCCACTAATTCACTCCCCAAGTGGCCGCAGTGGCCAAAACTGAGCCGATCCGAAGCCAGGAGCCAGGAGTGTCTTCCAGGTCTTCCACGTGGGTGCAGTGTCCCAAGGCTTTGGGCTATTCTCTACTACTTCCAGGCCAGAAGCAGGGGGCTGGAAGGGAAGCGGGCCACCGGGATTAGAACCAGTGCCCATATGGGATCCCGGCGTATGTAACGTGAGGATTTTAGCCGCTAGGCTACTGTGCCGGACCCATCAATTCTTTTTAATAGTTTGGAGTTACAGACAGTGGAGGTATCTTTACTGTGCAGTTACACTAAGGTTGTTGCCTCAGGATGTTGGTCTGTGTTCATACGTACATAAAACTTCAGCATTTTGCGGAATGAATACACATAGGAGCAGGTATGTTATGAGTACAGGATGACTTAGGTAGATGTAGAATACACTAAGGTACGTAATCTGATGGCTTTTCTGTTTGCCGGATGTCTGGTCCTCATGTACCACCACGGAAGGCCATCTTACAGGTTTGTGCACACGCTTCCTGCTAAGCGTAATAATATTTGGAATTTGAGAAAAAGTTAAAACCTTTCTCGTCTGTGAACTTGCTTTTGAAATTTGTGAATGGTAGCCCAGGCAAGGCTTTTTGATTGTTTAGGACAAGCAGCTTATGTTTGGTATATGGCAAGCTGTAGTTGGCAAATTTCTTTGTTTTAAAACAGGCTCAACGAGAACCTTTGACAAGAGCAAGAAGTGAAGAAATGGGGAGGATTGTGCCAGGACTGCCTTCCGGCTGGGCCAAGGTAAAAGTCAAAGCTAGCACTGAAATAATAATACAGTCCTGTATTCCCAGAATAAGAGTTTTATTTGAGTTATCCCACATCCCTCTAATGCAAATTGTTTTTCTTCATTATAGAGGTCGTAGCTCTTTGCTCTAATAAAAGCAGGTTGAAATTGCTCAGTAACCAACCTGGGGCTCTTGTAACCCTCCATGAGCATTCTAACATTTGTTATTCAGAAACAATATATTTGAAACCTAATTGTTTATAGAAATGATTATTGCCATTTTATTCAAATGAATCTAAGAGTAAATTTAACTTTGGAGTGAATTTTATAATGGTCATTTTTGGTTTTTGACCTTTTGTTTTTCTTTTCCATCTAAGTTTCTTGACCCTATCACTGGAACCTTTCGTTATTATCATTCACCCACCAACACTGTTCATATGTACCCACCGGAAATGGCTCCTTCATCTGCACCTCCTTCCACCCCTCCAATTCATAAAGCCAAGCCACAGATTCCTGCTGAACGGGATAGGGAACCGTCCAAACTGAAGCGCTCCTACTCCTCCCCAGATATAACCCAGGTCATCCAAGAAGAAGAAAAGAGGAAGCCAACAATGACTCCAACAGTTAATCGGGAAAATAAGTAAGTCACTAGTAACCTGCTGGATTCTAACACCTCTGACTCCGTGTATCGCCATATTAATGTCAGGGAGTCAGAAATTTCTGTGGATGTCTGTATTAGCTAGTGTTTATCATGCATTTCCTTGGTTCTTTTCCCAAGTACTAACTTAATGTCCTAGCAAAGAGGATTTTTTTAATACATACATTAGTGCAGATACACACACATACATATGTGATGTTTTCTAATAATATGGTACAGAGTACCCAAAGGTTTTCATAGAGTTCCTGTAGTACAGTGAGTTAAGTAGCCACTTGCAATGCTGTATATATCATATCAGAGTGCTGGTTTGGTCGTGCCTGCTCTGCTTCTGATCTAGACCTGACTGCTGGGAGACCTGAATGAAGTTTCTGGCTCCTGTCTTCAGCCTGACACATCCTGGCCATCATGGCCATTTGTAGGATGAACCAGCAAATAAAAACACTCTTTTTTTTTTTTTTAAAGATTTATTTATTTTTATTGGAAAGGCAGAGAGGAGGAGAGACAGAGAGGAAGATCTTCCGTCCAGTGATTTACTCCCCAAGTGAGCCGCAGCGGCCAGTGTGCGCCGATCCGATGCCGGGAACCAGGAACTTCTTCCAGGTCTCCCACACGGGTGCAGAGTCCCAAGGGTTTGGGCCGTCCTCGACTGCTTTCCCAGGCCACAAGCAGGGAGCTGGATGGGGAGTGGAGCTGCCGGGATTAGAACCGGCGCCCATATGGGATCCTGGCACATTCAAGGCGAGGACTTTAGCCGCTAGGCCACCATGCTGGGCCCTGCTCTTTTTTTTTTTTTAATTCTTTCAAATAAATAAATACAAAAATCCTATTAATCTTGTTACAGATTGTAGGATTGTAGTAACTGGTAAGATTTTAGTCTTTCATTCTCAGTCTTATTAAAGCTTATTAATTGACAATGTTTTGGGTTTTTTTCTTTAAGACTTATTTGAGAGACAGAGATATTCCATTTACTATTCTGCTCCCCCAACAGCTTTAACAACCGGAACTGGGCCAGACTGAAGCCAGGAGCTTCATCAAGGTCTGCCACATGGATGGCAGGGCCCATGTACTTGGGCCATCTTCCACTGCTTTTCCCAGGCTATTAGCAGAGAGCTGGATTGGAGGTGAAGCAGCCAGGACATGAACCGGTGCCTGTATGGGATGCTGGTGTCATAGGTGGTGGCTGTACCCACTATGTCATAACACCAGCCCCTTGACACTTGTATTTGAAAAGTAGCTCATATGTTTGTTACATATGTTAAAGAGAAAAGAGCCCATGAGTGCATGTATCTGAACATATGTAGAGAGGGATAACATACAGTTGAGTCTGTTCTCACTATTCCTCTGAGGAGTTGGAGACTCGTGGGAGTTTTTTGTTTAAGATTTATTTGGGACCTGTGCAGTAGCCTAGTGGCTAAAGTCGTCACCTTGCATGTGCCAGGATCCCATATGGGCGCTGGTTTGTATCCCAGCTGCTGTACTTCCAATTCAGCTCCCTGCCTGTGGCCTGGGAAAGCAATTGAGGATGGCCCGATGCCTTGGGACCCTGCACCCATGTGGGAGGCCTGGAAGAAGCTCCTGGCTCCTAGCTTCGGATCAGCTCCGCTCTGGCTGTTGCTGCCATTTGGGGAGTGAACCAGTAGTTGGAAGATCATTTGGTCTCTCCTCTCTGTAAAAATGCTTTTCCAATAAAAAAAATTTTTTTTAACTATTTTATTTGAAAGGCAGGAGCACAGAGAGAAGGAGAAGGGATAGAATTTTCCATCTGTTGATTCATTCTCCAAATGGCCATTACAGCCAGGGCTGGACCAAGCTAAAGACAGGAACCAGCAGCCTTCTCCGGGTCTTCTATGTGGACAGCAGGGGCTTAAGCACTTGGGCCGTCTTCTGCTGCCTTCCAGGCACATTAGCAGGGAGCTGGGTTGGAAGTTAAACACCTAGGGCTTGTACCAAAAACATGCACTGGGGTAATAACACTGCGTTTAGAGCCTTAGCCCACTATGCAGGAGCACCAGCCCTGGGACTGTCTAGTAAAGGATCTCCCTTGGTGCTGCAAAGTTGTCGTTGCCTCAGATAGAAATCAACCTAGCTTCTCATGATCTAGAAACTTAGAGAATCTCTAAGAACCATATGACCTGCATTTAAGAGTTTCAAAGTATGTTTTTTGCAGGGTCCCAGAATAAAACCAATGTTAAACTGAACACTAAATGTACTATAAGACCTAGTACCTTGGAAGTCAGCATATGAACTATATAGAAACTTCACAAAGTTCATGACAAAGTGTCTTGAAGGAAAAAGCGTGGGCATTTCATGCCTTTTTAAAAATTTTCAAACATTTTACAGCAAAATAAACATCTTGTAGTTACATTTTCCATGAACTTTTGAACTACTCACCACAGTACTGTGGTGCAGGTGCTGGAGTTTTCTCCTTTGTAGAATGAAGCTGAATTTCCGATGCCCTACATTTTGTATGCTTACATGCTTCTTATTCTTCAGGCCGACATCCTATCCTAAAGCTGAGATCTCAAGACTTTCTGCTTCTCAGATTCGGAACCTCAATCCTGTGTTTGGAGGCTCTGGACCAGCCCTCACAGGACTCCGTAATCTAGGAAACACTTGTTACATGAACTCAATACTGCAGTGCCTGTGTAATGCCCCACATTTGGCAGACTACTTCAACCGAAACTGTTACCAGGACGATATTAACCGGTAAAAGAATGTGTTTACAATGTGATGTTTAATGAATGGTACGTTTTGGGTTGGTATAACAGAACTTGAGACTAGACATTTATGAAGAACAGAAACGTTCTAGTTTGGCATGCTGTGAAATCTGAGTGCAAGGTCTAGCACTGACTGCAGCCTCAGATAACAGAAGGTGGAGGTGCAAGAGAGGACAGCTCTCTTCCAAGCGCTCTGATGAAGGCCGCCTGATCCCACTGGGAAGGGATGTGCTAACCACCTTGTAAAGGCCTATTTGTCACCACAGTCGACATTTCACACTGGAATTTTGGAGGGGGCATATTTAAACTGTAGTACTTACTACACAGCTCCAGAGAAAAATTAGGAAAGGAGGAAATAACTGGGTTTTCTGTTGAAGATGTATTTGAATGGCAGCAAGCAAGAAACAGAAATCTTGTATCTGCTGGGCTGGGCTGAAGCTCCAGCCAGGACTCCTTCCTAGTCCCCATTTGGGTAGAAGCCCAAGTACATCGCCATCTTCTGTTGCTTTCCTCGGCGCTTTAGCAGGGAGCTGGATCCAAAGCAGAGCAGCCTGGACACAAGCAGCGCTCTGATACGGAATCCTGCCATGCAGGTGGTAACACTTTGCACCACAATGCCAGCTCTCCCCCATCTTTATTCTTAAGAATAGTATAGAGAGGACCACCTGGAGCCATGGCCGGGCTGGGTGCCTTGTCTGGAGCCAGGGCCTTAGGCTTGGCCACCTAAAGGGTGCGTGGTGCCCAGATCCCACAGGCCTATAGCAAAAATCTCTTCAGCAAAGCCAGCAGACACCACTTCATACAGAGCCTGGCCCTGTTAGGGGTGCCACTCTGCAGTAAGCACCTCTGGGCCGGGCTGCAGTTAGCCTCAGGAACCATCCTGTTCTGCACCAGCTTTTACTACCAGGCACTCAGCAGAAACCCCAGCAGCCAGAATGTGGCCCCTGTGGGCAGGAGCTGCTACTCCTGGGCCAGCTTGCCTTGGCACTGTAAGATCCCTTTGTATACTTGCTGCTTGTCTCAGTTTAGTGTTGGAGGGGGTGAGAGCAGTGGGGAACAAGAAGACTTAAAGAGAAAGGCAAGTGAAAAAGAAATAGTGGAGAGACGCTAATTCTGATTCATAAAACACAGGAAGAAAGCTGTACAGGAGACAGTCTCGTCATGTACTGCAGCCTGTGGGCTGGCGGGCAGGCAGGGCTTGCAGGCCAAAGAAAGCAGTGACTAGAGGACTGTGTGCCAAGTGCAGTGCAGGGGAGTGTGTGGTAGGAAAGCTCTGAATAAACCCTTAGTGTAACGCTGTCATCTGTGAGTAGTTTAATGTTGCCATTGAAAACCCAGTGTACCCTAACTTTTAAAAATGTCCTTTTTGTTTGTTTGCAGGTCAAATTTATTGGGGCATAAAGGTGAAGTGGCTGAAGAATTTGGAATAATCATGAAAGCTCTGTGGACGGGGCAGTATAGATATATCAGTCCGAAAGACTTTAAAATCACCATTGGGAAAATCAACGATCAGTTCGCAGGGTACAGCCAGCAAGATTCCCAGGAACTGCTCCTGTTCCTCATGGATGGTCTCCATGAAGATCTAAACAAAGTAAGAAGTGTGCTTGTTCTAAGATGCAGAGGTGCTTCCGGGTTTATCAGAACAAGCCAGGAATTTTGTTTATAGCAGAAAGTCTAGTTGGCATTTGTTCACTTGTGATTTATTCATATATAGTGACTTTCACTAAGGAATGGAAGTGTAAAACAAATATAAATGTAATTATAGATTGAGTATCCCTTATCTGAACTGCATGGACCACCATGTTACATGTGAATTTCAAGTCTAAACATAGTTTATTAATGTTTGATCTATGAAAGGTGTTCAGAAGATCATGGGAAGTGTGTATTATAAAAAAACAAACTATGAATGGCTTTCCAAAATGTTGTGCACCAAAATGCTTTAAATCTCACCTTTCCATAAACTTTTTTGAAGTATCCTCACACATCTTAAAAATATATAAAATTATTTGCAGGCTGTATGTGTAAGTGCTCCTGCATTTTGGCTGAGATCCCTCCTGGGAGGTGAGGTATTCAGTTTTCCATCTGCGGTATTAATGGTGGTGTAGAAAAGGTCCCAGAGTTAGAGCATCTCAGATGAGGGGCGCTCAACACCTATTGGAAAAGCACCCGCAGTTCATATTAGTAAAGAGTTAACAGGTAATACATACAACTGGTTACCTTTTAGCAGGTAGTATTGCTAAGAAATTGGCTACTATTTAAACAGCTGGAGATAGTTTGTAAAACTAAAATCATTTGATTTTATGAAATGTTAGCTATAGGCAACCTGACAATCTTGATTGTGTTTTGTTATGTATGTTAGATTTTATTTGAAAGTCAGAGTTGCAGAGAGGGAGGGAGAGACAGAGCTCTATCATCCACTAGTCTGCTGCCGGTATGGCTGCAGCGGCCAGGGCCAGGCCGGGCTCCTTCCACCTGGGCCATTGGCACTGGCTCTTATGCTCACCTTTCTACAATCTTATGTTATTCTTTCATGTTACAAATATTACGTGTTACAGATGACTCACATGTTTAAAAAAAAAATGGCACTTTTCCATTTCAGCTGCTTTTTTTTTTTTAGCACCAAGCTCTCCTTTTTTTTTTTTTTTTTTTTTTTTTTAAGATTTATTTTCTTTTTATTGGAAAATCAGATATAGAGAGGAGGGGAGACAGAGTCCGCTGATTCACCCCCAAAGCGGCCGCAATGGCTGGTGCTGAGCTGATCTGAAGCCAGGAGCCTCTTCTGGGTCTCTCATGGGTATGCAGGATCCCAAGGCTTTGGGCCGTTCTCGGCTGCTTTTCCGGGCCATAGGCAGGGAGCTGGATGGCAAGCAGGGCTGCTGGATTAGAACTGGCACCCACAGGTATCCCAGTGTGTGCAAGGCGAGGACTTCAGCTGCAAGGCTACTGTACCAAGCCATATAATTTTTTTTAGATTTTTTTCAAAAACCGTGTTCTCCAAGATATCTATTTTTATTAGAAAGGCAGATCGACAGAGAGGATCAGAGACAGAGAAAGATATTCCATCTGCTGGCTAAGAGGGAAATGGCCAGGAGCTTCTTCTGTGTCTCCCACATGATGCAGGTCCCAAGGCTTTGGGCCATCCTCTTCTGCTTTTCCAGGCCACAGCAGGGAACTGGATGGGAAGTGGAGCAGTAGGAACATGAACCAGTGCCCATATGGGATCCCAGTGCTTGAAAGGGGAGGATTAGCCAATTGAGTGATTGTGCCAGGCCCATAGGACATCATTCTTAACACTGAACATACACATATATGTACATATTGAGTGTCCATTCAAAGGACTAGAGCAACAAATTACATCTTTCTAGTTGTGATCCCAATTCCCACTCTTTGGGATGTCTTGTCTTTTCAGAAATGGACTATTGATCTTTGAAATTATGCATACCAGTGCCATGGAGTGAAGGTTAAGCCTCCGCTTGCAGCACCAGCATCCCATACAGGCACCAATTTCAGGTCCCAACAGCTCCACTTCCCATCCAGCTCCCTGCTTGTGGCCTGGGAAAGCAGTGGAGGATGGCTCAAGTCCTTGGGCTCCATGTGAGCGATCCAGAAGATGCCGCTGGCCACGAAAGGCTCAGCTCCATTTGTTACAGCTATTTGGGGAGTGAACCACAGATGGAAGATCTGTCTCTCCACCTTTGAAACAAAAATTTTTAGAAACATGAAATTCACTGTTACAGTTTTATACTGAAAGTTTTGGATGTTTTGGCTGACTGGTTTTGTTTTTCCAGCACATACCTTTAAGAGAAATACAAGTGATGCTAAATCTTCAGTGTCTCTTCATTGTTAATCTAAAGTTTCAATGATCTTTTTCCCAGGCTGATAATCGGAAGAGACATAAAGAAGAAAATAATGATCATCTCGATGACTTTAAGGCTGCAGAATACGCTTGGCAGAAGCACAAGCAGCTCAATGAATCTATTATTGTCGCACTTTTTCAGGGTCAGTTCAAATCCACAGTACAGTGCCTCACCTGTCACAAAAAGTCCAGGACTTTTGAGGCCTTCATGTATTTGTCTCTACCACTAGCATCCACAAGTAAATGTACGCTTCAGGTGAGTTTAAGATGGAGGGGAAATGACTTCTGCATGAAAGTGATGTGTATGTGCATATAGAAATGTACTTATTTGGCAGGCTTTCTGGTTGTACCTGTATAAGCATAGGTAAATTCATAAACGTATACAGCCTCAGTTAGGCCTATCTGAATTATTAAAGATATCTTGCTAGTAAATACTCCTTCAGATTTGGTTTAAGTAGTATGCTTCTCAAAGCATAAACTTTTTTTTAAATTTGGAAAACTGCTGACTTTCAATTGGATCTGCTTTTTATAAGCATTTACCATCCGAGGATATTAAATAAATCCCTTGGGTTTTTTTTTTCCATGATAACGATATAATTTATATAATAGTGTGATGCCTTCAGTCTTAACTTCTACAGAATGGTTTTCCACAGCAAGTCTTCCCTGCCCGGTCAGGTCCAGGGTAGGCACCTGAGTGAGTGCCATCATGACACACTGTACTGAGTCCTTTCCCCATGGGCAGCACCCAGCACGCTGCCCTGCGATGGTCTCTGTACTCCCCTGGATTCAAAGCAGGTTGACTGCAGTAAGTCCATCGCGTGCACTGCTTACTGAATAGCTGCTTTCTGATACTGTGTGGAAGCAACGAATTAATTGTATGTGGTTACTTGTTTCTTCTACCAGGATTGCCTTAGATTATTTTCCAAAGAAGAGAAACTTACAGATAACAACAGATTCTATTGCAGTCATTGCAGAGCTCGCCGTGACTCCTCAAAAAAGATAGAAATCTGGAAGCTGCCACCTGTGCTGTTGGTGCATCTGAAACGGTAAAGGGGGAAGTTTTTCTACCTGTTAAGTAGAATTTTGGTTAAAGGAAAGCTAACATTGTTTTTGTGCAAAAAAAAACCAAAAACATTGAGATCCATCCTACTTTTGTCATAAAACATAGGCCATTTTTCATGCACTGTTTGAAAACCACTCAGATGCATTAATTTCATGACTGTCTTGCACCCAAATAGATAACTTTTCATTCCACTTTCCACAGGCTTTTTGAAGGTCTCTTGTATTATCTTGCCTGCTAAGGATCAATAGCAAAGATCATCTGGTTGAACCCAGTCCAGGGAAATGAGGCAGAAATGGTGAGACTGTTGACTCACCTTAGTGTTTGCAGTACCACAACAAAATGACACCATTATTTCATGTAATTCCACGTGATTTTCTAAAAAGTTGATTTTAAGAAATAACCATAGAATAATTTTCACACTAATTAGCAGATAAAATTTAATATTCATCTAGTAAACTAAGTACCACAAACCAGATATAATCATGTATTTATCTGAGAGGCAGAGCAACAGAGAAGTGTCAGATCTTCTATTTGCTGGTTGACTCCCCAAATGCCTGTGCCAGCCAGGAACTCCATCAAGGGTTCCCACGTAGGGGGCTGGAATCCTGGAACATAGGCTGTCATCCTCTACCTAGCAGGCACATCAGCTAGAAGCTGGACTGCAAGTGGAGGTAAGGGGGTAGTGCCAAGGCATGGTGAATTAAGCCTCCACCTTTGATGCCAGCAACCCACATGGGTGCTGGTTCGAGTCCTGGCTATTCCACAAATCCAGCTCCCTATTTATGTACCCGGAAAAGCAGTTAAAGGTGGTCTAGGTTCTTGAGCTCCTGCACGCCTATGGGAGACAAGAAAGAAGCCCCGGAGTCCTGGCTTTGGATCCAGCTCAGGCCATTGTGCCATGTGGGGAGTGAACCAGCAGATAGAAAACCTGTCTGTCCTCTCCTCTGTAGCTTGGCCTTTCAAATAAAAATGTTAGATTTATTCGTTTATTTAAATGAAGGTAGGCCATCCCAAGCATTCTGATGTGGACTATGGCATCACATCACCGTGGCTGTGCCCAGTGGCCTCTCCTAACTGTAGAACGCTGTGAGTACCTGTTAAAGTCTGGTTCCACAGAAGAATGTGAGTTCTGAAGCACGTGACTTCCTTTTCTCATGTAATATCTGTGGGGTGAGGATTTTGAGTTGGCTTATTAAAATTTTTACCTTTTTATTGAGAAGCATTTCTTCTATGCAGTTTTTGTTTCCTCTTGATGGAGATCCCTAGGTAACAATATCAACATTAACATTTTCAAATTTCTCATGTAAATATTGTAACAAAAAGCACTTTTTCTTGAAAAAAATCTTCTGTAAATTATTACACATTTGTTCTATTAAAAATTTAATAGGGCCCGACGGCGTGGCCTAGCGGCTAAAGTCCTCACCTTGAACGCCCCGGGATCCCATATGGGTGCCGGTTCTAATCCCGGCAGCCCCACTTCCCATCCAGCTCCCTGCTTGTGGCCTGGGAAGGCAATCGAGGATGGCCCAAAGATTTGGGACCCTGCACCCACATGGGAGACCTGGAAGAGGTTCCTGGTTCCCAGCATCGGATCGGCGCAGCACCGGCCTATTGCGGCTCACTGGGGAGTGAATCATCGGACGGAAGATCTTCCTCTCTGTCTCTCCTCCTCTCTGTATATCTGACTTTGTAATAAAATAGATAAATCTTTAAAAAAATAAATAAATAAATTTAATACTAAATATTATTCTTGGTAGTTATCAGGAAATACTATGGTTCCAATTCATTTTAAAAAGACAATTGTGAAATACCTATTACACCACCGTGTGCTTGTTTACTGTGCCATCATCTCAGTCCCTGGCCTGCCTGTAGTCCGCTTCCAGCTTTGTATCCCCAGAGCTGTAAGCTCAGCTAGCAAGCAGCTCTCTTCACTCCTTCCTCTGTAGAAGCTTCAGCTAATGCTTGTAGCTGGCCTAGGAGTCAAGGGCTGCTGTGCTCCTGCTGTCCTTACTGTTAGATAGAGCACCTCAGCTTGCTCAACTCAAAAATGAAGTCTTAGTGTCTTTAAGAATTCTAGTAAAATTCTAAGTCTTTCCATTAGAAAAATTCTTTAAGAATCTGGGTAAAAAAGCATATGTTAACAAAAATGTTTCATGCTGTCGGTGTAATTTCTGTATTTTCTTCTGCAGTTTTTCCTATGATGGCAGGTGGAAGCAAAAATTACAGACATCTGTGGACTTCCCATTAGAAAATCTTGACTTGTCACAGTATGTCATTGGCCCAAAGAACAATTTGAAGAAGTATAACTTGTTTTCTGTTTCAGTAAGTATCTCCTTTGACTAGAGACTTTTCCCCTAAAGGAAAAAAAAAAAAGCTATATAAGCAAAAAAACAGGAGTTTTGAGTGATTATTTTACTGGGAGATAAGGAACTTAAAGCTTTGAAATTAGACATTTTAAACAGCAGTTCAATTTGAATTGCTTTTCTGTCTTGTTTGGCTCAGAATCACTACGGCGGACTGGATGGAGGCCACTACACTGCCTACTGTAAAAATGCAGCAAGACAGCGGTGGTTCAAGTTTGATGATCATGAAGTTTCTGACATCTCTGTTTCTTCTGTGAAATCTTCCGCGGCTTACATCCTCTTTTATACTTCACTGGGATCACGAGCAACTGATGTAGCCACATAAGGATGTGGCTCATGACGTAGGTGATGAGCTAGTTACTTTTTAAAAGGCTCAGCAACACAACTCTTGAAATACTTACAAAGGTAATGGAAAGGTAAAGCTGGACACGTAGAGGGATTCTGGAACCGTAAGAGCTGTGTTACTTGCCCTATAGAAGTCAGACCAGTGCTACTATCAAAAAGAGACAAATAACACCTAAGTATTGCAGTAAGCATCCCTTATAGGTACCATTTATTGCAAAAATTTTTTAGTTTGCTCCAAAGTTAAGGTAATGAACTAGCTAAGCAGTTATTCTACTGGCCTAACACCCCTTGTAACCTTCATTTTCCTTTTCACTGTTATGGCCTTTTCACATTTCTAATCCCAGCTTGATCTATGAATACTCTGTACCGAGATAAGGCAGGTAGGAATGTACGTGTACATATTTATTGCACACTTGCACATCCAATCAATGTACATAGTGTAACATGTGGGCCTTTTGTGGAGCCTAGACCGCAGACAATTGCTTTTTTTGTTTTCTTCATTTAACCTATTTTGAGTAACTGCAATGCTTTCTTAGGGAAATGACAGGGCAAAGCTATTTTTTTGTTGGCTTAGGGCTGTATTTGTGCACTAAATCTTTAAAATATAAATGGAAACTTTCTTTAATTTTTTAAAATGAAAATTTCATTTACACCTACATTAAAATCTTAATGAAAAAAATTTTAAACCCTGCAAGTGTTGTGTTTTGTTGTTATATTATCCAACACAGGGCAGTGGAACTGTGGACATCATGAGCACATACGTACTTGGTCCCTTCAGATTCATTTCCTGTTGAATTGAGGCCTGATGTCATTCTTTCTTCAACGTGACACTAGAGCTGCAGAGCACTTAGGATGGGTCAACGGTGCTGTTTTGCTTTTGACGTTCAGTTCTGTAACCCAATGCTTAAACATGATAAACATAATAGAGAAGTAAGAAGGGTTAGGAATGTACTTAAGAGAACTACCGTATGAACCACATCTTTACAGAATGAGATGCTGAAACAGGTAAAGGAACTTAAGAGGTTTATCTTAGGAATTCACTTGCTAAAGATAATAGAAACACAATTCAAAAAAGATTCTGAACAACTAAGTCAACATCAGGAGGTTTTCAGAGAAGATGAACAGGTCAAGATTTCAGGATTTAATTCATCTTGGCTAAATTTTGGTATCATTTCCATCCACATTGTTAAGCTTACATAACCACTTTTAAAAGTTATCTCTGTTCAGCTCCATGAAGTATCTTTGAAAAATAGTTTATTGAACCCCTGAGATATTTTGTAGTAGAAATCCAGCTAGTAAATGCTGAATTTGAGGCCTGAGCTCAGCATGTATCTGAGTGCTCAGGGCCGCAGTCTGTCAACATTGCATTGTTCACATAACTCCTTTTTCACTGAGCTCAGCAGTCAGCTTCACTTCTATTAACCTGTCCAGCACAAGATTGTGTGACATGCCAGAGATAGTTTTAAAAGAAATTAGTGATACAAGTGAGTTTTAGGAGTTTAATTTTGCTGGTTTTGCAGTTTTCAGGGAACACCCTTTTAGCGTCTGTATTTTCGAACAGGGATGGAAAACGGCTGGCAGCTGTAGAACAGGAGATAGGCTGTAGAGGTCTGAACTGAACTTTCAGGGATGTCACTGACTCGGGTGTCGTCAAAGCTGTACCAGGCCTGCGTCACCGAGTTCTTGCAGAAAGCAGTGTAGTGGCCACCGTCCAGATCACCAAAGTGGTTCTAGGGAGGAAGGAAGGTCAGACTTAGCATCCACTCAGCCCTGCTCTAACTCCTGGGACGGAAAGGAGGGCCAAGAAAACAGAACTGTTGCTGATACAAAAAGAAAAGCAATTTTGATATACATGTAGCTATACTGCTTTTCATTACCTTAGAACTGCTTATATGTTGTGCTTATTGATTCTAACCATACTAGCGTAATTAACACTAAGTACTATGCAGCAACAGTTACCATCCAAGCAAATTTTAAAATGTTATTCTTTCTAAGTGAACTTATTATTATGGCTAAGACATATAAGAAGGCTCACACTGAATGCACTGAACGTTGGAAAGGCACATTTAAGCAACTGTGTGACCGCAACCATTTAAGGGGCTGTACAGCAACCACTCCTCGATCACCTGGGATCCAAGAACACTTGGCTCTTCTGCCTTTCCTTTGTCTTTCCTAACCCACCAAGCAGAGACCAAGACAGTGGAGAAGCTCACTTGCAACAAAGTGGCATGACACGAAACAGGTGAGCAGCTGTGGCCCATGAAAGGGTAGCCTGAATTGCATTGGCCATTAGTTAGGAATGGATTTTATATTTTTGCATGTTTGGGAAAAAATCCAGAGAATTGTGAATTAATTGTGAACATGACATGACATGCAAATTAATGTTCTTAAAGTTGTATAGGAACACAGCCATGTTTGTAGTTTTCTGAAATAGACCACAGATAGAGGATTTTGCTTCTGATAAATTAGTGTTTTAAAATATTGGGCTTAAAGAGTGAAGTATCTCTATAGACTTGCATTTCCAGCAGTTGGGGCACACAGCAGAAAACCTCAGTGGTAAAGTCTAAGTGGTAGTCTAACACAGCACACAGAAATGTAAGGCCAGCAGTAGTTGCTGAGGTCCCAAACAGAGGAAATGGAAACGTTTATGATGTGTGGATGCAGCCTAGGACTGCCCCGACACAGTCCCTGGGCTTCGTGACCTGTGTGCTTGGGCAGGGAGGCAAGTAGGCCCCAGCTGGGATCGTCAGCAGAGGAGAGGACAGGAGGACACTGAGCTGCTAGTCCTGGAAATCTGTTACAACAGACTTGCTCCTCACTCGTGTGAGGTTCAGATTTGCCAGTAATGGTTCTGAGACTCCTGTGAACCTAATACAGAAAGTATCTGAGATGCTTGGATGAAAAGCTTTTGACTAATGCATCCTAGCTTAGGCTGCACAGAATACCCACAATGAATTAAGTTAATATATTAAGTAGTACACAGAATGAGCAATCTCTAAATGAAACTGGCGAAATTACTGTGAATGAAGTAATGCAAAATGTTGGGAAAGAAGCATGTACAATTGAATGAGATCAATTAGTCGCATAGTGTATGTTTAATGGAAGTTCGGAGCAAGGCAGTGATGATGGCTGAAAATCAGTAACAGTTAACACATGAATCTTCAGATTGAGACAGTGGGAGGAACCACAGATCAATAACAAGGCTGCAGAGCAAATGTGGCAAAACTGACCAACCCTAGAATCAGCCAGGAAAACTACAGGTTTCCACCCTTGGAAAAAAATGACAGCTGGCAAGTAGATGGTGGCGTGGTGGTCGCAGGACCAGGAGCTATAAATAGTTCAAAATGCTCCAGGATGAGAGCTGATCTGGGGTGTGATTTCTAGCTCACTCCCTGAGAGCTGTCTGAGGGCTGAAGACTCGGGAGGCTGAGAGTGGAAGCCACTCACCAGGAGGTCTACTGCAACACCAAGAGGGAAGAGTCCACACAGAAGAATGAGCACAAAGGATGGGTAAAACCTACCCGCATATATTCCGTGGTCAGTATGTCTCCTTTGGAGGTCTAGTTTTTAGAAGTAAAGCTAAGGGCCCGGCAGTGTGGCCTAGCAGCTAAAGTCCTCGCCTTGAACGCACAGGGATCCCATTTGGGTGCCAGTTCTAATCCTGGCAGCTCCACTTCCCATCCAGCTCCCTGCTTGTGGCCTGGGAAAGCAGTTGAGGACGGCCCAATGCTTTGGGACCCTGCACCCGCGTGGGAGACCCGGAAGAGGTTCCTGGTTCCCGGCTTCGGATCGGCGTGCACCGGCCGTTGCGGCTCACTTGGGGAGTGAATCATCGGACGGAAGATCTTCCTCTCTGTCTCTCCTCCTCTCTGTATATCTGACTTTGCAATAAAATCAATCACTCTTTAAAAAAAAAAAAAAGTTAAAGCCAAAACACTAATAGTTCCGTGATCAGAACTACAGTGTTCTGGGACCAGCATTGTGGAATGGCAAGTGGAGCTGCCGCCTACAGTGCTGGCATCCCATGTGGGTGGCAGCTAGTCTGATCCAGCTGCCTGCTGGTGTACCTGGCAAAGTAGTGAAAGATGTGGAGACCCAGAAGCAAGTCTGGGTTCCTGGCTTGACAGTGACTGGCACAGCCCCGGTCATTACAGCCATTCGGGGAGTAAAGCAGCACAGGGGAAATTTCTCCCTCTCTCATTTCCATGTAATTCTGCCTTCCAAATAAATAACATTTTTTACAAAAGATTTATTTTTACTGGAAAGGCTGATTTGCAGAGAGAAGGAGACACACAGAAAGATCTTCCATCTGCTAATTCACTCCCCAAGTGGCTGCACTGGCCACAGCTGAGCCCATCCATAGACCAGAGCTGCTCCTGCGTCTCACACGGGTGCAGGTCCCAAGACTTTGGGCCGTCCTCAACTGCCTTCCCAGGCAACAGGGAGCTGGATGGGAAGCGGGGCTGCCGGGTCATGAACTGGTGTGTCCATACGGGATCCCTGAGGATGCAAGGTGAGGATTCAGCCACTAGGCTATTGCACCAGACCCCATAAATAAATCTTAATAGCTACACCGTTGAAAGATCCTTCCATTCATGTGGGGAAAAAATACGGGAATCTTTAATAACTTGGGCTTTAATGATTACCCTAACTTACTATGGCTTCCATCTATAAAGAATCTCAAAGCTATAATCACAAAGTTGTAGATTGACAACAATAAAGAAAGCTTTATCAATTAAAGGGTAAGGAAAGCAAGATAATCACAAAGATTAACAAACTCACACAAAAGACAGTGTCAAATGCATGGCTAGATGAAATGCATGGAAATAACCTATTACTAAAGTTATTTAGTAAATTACTAAAGATTGGATTGTTTTTAGAGGTTTATGGAATTGAAAAGCATAGAGACCCCTAGCTGGTGGTTCACTCCCTGAGCGGCCACAGTTGCTAGAGGTGGCCCAGGCTGAAGCCAGGCACTTTCTCTGGGTCTCCCATGTGGGTGGATGGGCCTAAGGGCTTGGAGCATCTTCCACTGCTTTTCCCAAGCCACCAACAAGGAGCTGGATTTGAAGCAGAGCAGCTGGGACCCGAACCAGTGTCCAGAGGCATGCCTCACTGCAGGGAACAGCTTAAGCCCTAGATTTTTTGGATTTTCAAAATCCCCGCTGACCCTAAAGACTGTATTTTTTAAATTCAGCTTCTATGCTGTACAGTGGTCTTCAAAAAGTTCATTGGAAATGCATATGACAGAAGTATATGGATTTCAAAAGTGTTTTGTACCTATGAGTACACTCAACCATTGAGAATTTTGATAGACTTATTTTAGAGTTGGAAAAGTGTAGTGGGTGTGCCTTATTCAGACAAAGCTGGAGTAGCTATATAAACACCAACTAAAAGGAACTTAAGACAAAAAGGGCATTGTGACTGCAGGGTGAGCCACCGCCTGCAGCACCCACATGCCTTCGGGTTACTCACTGTTTCCTGTTAACACGCCTGAGCAGCAGCAGGTGATGGCCCAAGCCCCTGGGTTCTGTCACCCGTGTAGGAGACCGAGATGGAGGTCAGCCTCCTGGCAGATACTCGGGGAGTGAACCAGTGGATGGAAGATCTCTTGTAGCACTAAGTCTTTCAAATAAGCAATAGTCACTTTAGGTGACTGAAGTTTTTTTCACTATAAAGGCTTAATTCTAAACTGCTATGCACCTCATAAAGTGGTTTTACTGAAAATAAAAGATGACAACTCCAGGACAAACTTAATTAGTGTGTAATAATGCAAGTTTTTTCTTTTTTAACTCTGTATTTCTTTGAAAGGCAGAGCAGCTAGCTCTTACACATGGCTGCAAGAGCTGGGCCTGGGCAAATCCAGGGCCAGGAACTCTGGGTTCCCAAGCAGGTGGCAGGAACCAAGTACTTGAGTCATCTTCCACCGCCTCCCAGGTGTGTTAGCAGAGAGCTAGATCAGACAGAGTCTCCCAGTGCCAGGTGCTCTAATGTGGCACACACGGATCCCCTCCCAAGTGACAACTCCGCCTGCTGTCCCACAATACCTGCCCCGAAGTTGTCATTTCATTAACATTTCTATAAATTTGAGAGGCAGAGAGTGAGCATGCTCTCTTCCAGTGCTTCCCTGCTGGAAACTCAAAACAGGTCTCCCCTGTGAGGAGCAGCGGCCTGGCCCTTGGGCCCGCACTGCTGCCTCCCGCTGCTGCATCAGCAGGGGCTGGAGCCAAAAGCAGACCGGCCACCGACGGGGCAGCCCAAGTGGCGTCCTGAATTGCTAGGCACCATTGCTTCCAACTGATAATTAGACTAAAACTTACTACAGATAAAACTTGAACAGACATTCTTCACTTGTATGACACACAAAAAAACACAGCTGCTAAAACCAGAAGACCAGGCTCCAGACGGGCTCTGACATGGACCATAGCCTTCAGTCCCTACAGTAAAACCAGCAGGCAGCACACACGCTGCCCCACTGCCACCCCCAAAATCCAGACTTCGGGTAATTCAAAATAATCACTTCTGAATACATGAATAAGGAATTATAATGTAAACTTTGAGTACTACTTAGTGTTTAGTATTTAAGTGGTTATTAATATTTAAAGTAGTATAAACAGTGAAGGTACTCTATCACAACAAGACACATAAAGCCCAAGAATGTCTTTAATATGGTAGAGGGGCCAGTGTTGTGGTACACTGGGTTAAGCCACTGCATAGTTTTGAATCAGTGCCAAATGACCGCAGCACCTGATTCAGTGTAACAAAGCTGCACTGAGAAAGGCAGGAAAGTGTTCCCCACACCACTCCTCCCAGTTCCAGGCAGCTTGGCCTGGGGGAGATGCTGCGCCTCCTGGCTCCAAGGAGGGAAAGGAAATGTCACCCCAACCTGAGGGACTGTTCCAGGTGCCCTGCCGTGAAAGTCAGTGCAGCCAGGTGCCTCAGCCCCTGCACCCGTGCAGGACTCGCACACTGAGCCTGCCAACACTCGACAGCCAGGGAGCCAAGCGACTCCATCGCCACCAGATCTCCACCTTCAACAGGCAGTGGAGCAAGACTGGAAAGGACAGGAAGATAGCACAGGCTGAGATGCCAGTGCTGGGCCCATACGGAGAGGCATAGCACCAGATGACGCCCAGAGGCCTCTAGTCCCAGGCCTGTGCCTACAAATGAGTCCAGCGGAATGGACTCTTCTTGAACTTTATCACCTCCAGCTTCACATGGACCTGGCGTATACCCCAAAGGGGGGTCAGGACCCAGTGACTGAGAGCCAAGTGCAACCCAGCTTGGGGTCATCCTGGGTGGCCAGGGATGGCTCCTTCGCCCCTCCCCTAGCCTCCAAGAACAACGAGTAAGACTTCAACTGCAGGGCACCTGGAGGGAGCGTGAGCCCAGAGCCCTATGAGATTCCTATCCCCAGTACTCACAGACAGAGCCTCGAGACCAGAGCCTCAGTAAGTGCACACCTGCGCCCTGCAAGGGTGGAAGCAGCTTTCAGCTCACATCTATTCCAGCTTTGTGCTCATCTGGAGTGTGTGAGTCCAGGATGGGCCCTGTGGCTGAAATACCAAGTTATGATGCAGCCCAGGGTCAGCCCAGCAGCCAGGAGCTGCCTTGACCACATCTCCAACCCTGGATGGATAACAAGGAACTGCACTTCAGCCACAGGGAGTATGGCATGAACATGAATGGTAAAGTGCCCTGGAACTCCTGCCAGGCTGGTAAGAACCAGAACCAAGCAGATCCTCACCATCTCTAGTCCATAGGCCGACATCTGCTGATGGAGCATGTGGACCTGTCACAGTGCCAAGTGGAGACCCACGGTCCCAGTCCTACATCCAAACCAGCACACATGTGGCCACCTGCAGTGACCGTGCGCCCCGAGGCCACTCAGCTTAAGGAACCAATTGCACAGCGGGCCTGAGCCCCAGCCCTGGGTTCTACTGGCCTTAGGTGGCTGTGGAGCCCAGGTGTGACCTAGTGCTGATGTCCACAGGGCCACCCACCCCATTCCTACCCAGCCCCGGTCAGCAGAGTGAGGAGTGAATAGGTACTTCAGGGAAGAAAAGGGGGTTGGTTCGGTGACAAGATACTGCAACTTGTGACAAGGACCCACATTTTCTCAGCAGATGTCGGGCTGAACTACTCATCCATGGTACAACCCCAAGGACCGTCACTGAGACCCGTGTAGCCATGCTGGAACTTAGAGGGAAACCACATCCCCAACACTGATCACAACATAAGACAACAGAGGGAAGCTACACAGTGTCTGACCACTACAACTAAAGGCAAAGCAGCCTTCTAGATCAACCCAGACACATCTTTTTTTTTAAGATTTAGTTATTTTATTACAAAGTCAGATATACAGAGAGAGGAGGAGAGACAGAAAGGAAGATCTTCCATCTGATGATTCACTCCCCAAGTGAGCTGCAATGGCCGGTGCTGCGCCGATCCGAAGCCGGGAACCAGGAACCTCTTCCAGGTCTCCCATGCAGGTGCAGGGTCCCAAAGCTTTGGGCTTTGGGCTTTGGCCTTTGGGCCGTCCTTGACTGCTTTCCCAGGCCACAAGCAGGGAGCTGGATGGGAAGTGGAGCTGCCGGGACTAGAACGGCGCCCATATGAGATCCCGGTGCGTTCAAGGCGAGGACTTTAGCCGCTAAGCCACGCCGCTGGGCCCAACCCAGACACATCTTTAACGAAGTCCTTCACTGTGAAAGCCACCCTTAACAAGTAAGTGGTAGGGACAACTGATCCACCAGGTGCACACCTGTCAACACTGGGGTGCAGGAAAAAGCAAAGCACCGTCACACCTCCAAAGGAAGGGACTGACACAATGTCTGCTAAAGAATCCCTAAGAATGGTAGTGAGGATACTCAAAACCCAGCTTACCAAAGTAAAGAAAACAATGTGTGATTCGGAAGACAGCGCTGTTGACAACAAACCAAACATCTTGGAAATGAAGAACTCACACTGACCAAAGGAAAAAAAAAAGGGGGGGGGGGTGTGATGGAGGGGCAGCATGCCATAGCAGTTTAAGCCTGTGATGCCAGCCTCCCACCTGGGTATCAGTTTGGGTCCTGACTGTTCCATTTCCAATCTACACACTCTCTGCGCATGTGCCTGGGAAAAGAGTGGAAGATGGATGAAGTGTTTGGGTCTCCACACCCTGTGAGAGACACACAGAAAGCTCCTGGTTCCGGGTTTTGCCCTGGTCCAGCCCCAATTGTTGCCGCTGTTTGGGGAATGAACCAGCAGATACAGGATCTCTCTGTCTTTGTGACTCTTTCCAAATTAAAAAAAAAAAATTACAGCTTCTGAAGCATTTGGAACATTATTAAGTGAACAAACGTCAGAACTGGGGGGGATTCCTCCAGGAAAAGATGAAAGTCATAGAAAAACTATTCAATAAAATAATGACTGAAATGTTCTCCAATAATAGGAAAGAAATGGATATCCAAGTCAAGGACGTCCACTGGACCCCAGACGGACGTGACCAGATAAGAGCCTCACCATGGCATATCACAAACTGTAAATACCAAAAAAAGATAAAAACATGGAAAAGTGCAAGTCTCACGTAAGACCCGCCACCATGACTACCACAGGACTATCATTGCTCAGCAGAAATTTCAGAGGCCATGGGAAAGCAGTTGAGGACGGCTCAATACATTGGGACCCTGCACCCGCGTGGGAGACCCGGAAGAGGTTCCAGGTTCCGGGCTTCCAATCGGCGCGCACCAGCCGTTGCGGCTCACTTGGGGAGTGAATCATCGGACGGAGGATCTTCCTCTCTGTCTCTCCTCCTCTGTGTATATCTGGCTGTAATAAAATGAATAAATCTTTAAAAAAAATTTTTTTTAAGAGGCCAGAAGAGAATGCTATTAACATACTCCATTTGTGGAAAAAACTGTCAACCAAGAATGCTCTACCCAGTAAAGCTATCCTACAGCAGGGAGGAGGAACAGACGCATTGCAAGAGAAGTAGAATTGGTGGAAATTCTTTACTACCAGACCAGAACTGCCGTGGGGAGGCCTGTATCCAGAAGCTAAAGAAGAATTTGAAAGCACATGAAAGTGCAAGAGCAGAGACACAAGAGAAATTCTAAAGAATCAACACCTTAACAGTGTTGGAAATCACCAAGCTACAAAGATGGGTAACAATAAGAATCGTCAAAACAGTCAAAAATAAGCAGAATAGCAGGCCAAGCTTTACCAGTAATAACCTTGAATGTAAACAGAGTAATTGCCACAATTAAAAGATGGAGAGTGGTTGAATGGCTTAAAAACAAACAAAAACCAGCAGACCCAATGATATGCTACCTATAAAAACTGTTTGACATTAAAGATGCGCAAAGATGGAAAGTAAAAGGATAGAAAAAAATACTTCATGCAAATGGAAACCAAAAGCAAGTAGCAATAGCATTTCATAATAACAATTTATCTGGTAGCAATAGCATATCAGAGAAAACAAACTTCAAGATTCAAAGAGATGGTGCGAGGGTTCAGCTGTGGTGGTCGTGTGGCCCAGTGGGTTAAGCCACTACTTGCAGTACCAGCATTCCATACTGGAACACCAGTTCAAGTCTTGGCTGCTCTGCTTCCAATCTAACCCCCTGCAAATGTGCTGGGAAAGCAGAATAGTGGCTCAAGTTCCTGGGCCCAGCACCTACACTCAAGACCCTTCTACTCTCAGCCTTGTCCAGGCCCAGCCATAGCGCCCTTGGAGAAAATAACCGGGTCTCTCCCTTTGCCTCTCCGTCATTCTTCCTTGCAAATAAGAATTTTTTAAAAAGTGTGTCGATAACAAGAAAAGTCACCACATAGCGATCAAAGGATCAACAAGATACAATGACTATAACCATCTCATGTTGGAACACCAACTTTTTTTTTCTAAGATTTTTATTGGAAAAGTCAGATATACAGAGAGAAGGAGAGATAAAGAAGATCTTCCATCTGCTGATTCACTCCCCAAGTGGCCGCAACGGCCGGTGCTGCGCGGATCCGAAGCCAGGAGCTTCTCCCAGGCCTCCCACATGGGTTCAGGGTCCCAAGGCTTTGGGCCATCCTCGACTGCTTTCCCAGGCCACAAGCATGGAGCTGGATGGGAAACAGGGCCACTGGGATTAGAACCAGTGCCCTTATGGGATCCCGGCGGCACGCAAGGCGAGGACTTTAGCCACTAGGCTACCGAACCAGGCCCCTGGAACACCAACTTTTATAAAGCAAAGAGTATTGCATCTGAAGGGAGAAATAAGCTCCAACAGAGCAGTAGTGGGAAATCCAGAACTCCACTGTTATCTGGATGCATCATCAAGGCAAAGAAAAGTTAAAACTATCCAACAGGACAAATGGACATTTATAGACTGATCCAAATGCTGCATAACACTCTTCTCATCAATACATGCGATGTTCTCTAGCACAGACCAAGTATTAGGCTAAAGCAAGTTCCAGTAAATTAAATTTGAAATGATGTCTTTTCTGATCACAATGGAATCAAACGAGATTTCAACCAAAAAAGGACTATCAAAAATTATACAAAAGCAGCCAATAACTGGTGAGCATCCTGGGCCTGGTTAGTGCCAAATCTGTTAACCAACCATACCAGTGTGCCAGCATAATCACCTAACCTACTCAAGCTTTTCTAAGGATATGTGGACGGGTACTGGGTCCATGAGCCCCAGGGATGGGGAGTCCAGCAGGGGCTGGGTCACCCAGCCTGGGTCCTTAGGTTTCCTTGCTTGGTGGGTGCTGGTCTATGAGCCCCAGGGGTTGGAGGTCTGGCCGGGCCCAGTTCGGGCAGCCCAGAGAGGCAATGGTACCAGACGAAGCCCACTGGCTGCTCAGTGGTGTGCCTGTGGGAGCTTGGTGTGTGGGCTTGCAGGGGGTCTGGGGATGGCACAGGTGGGGGCATGTGGGGACATGAGGGCTCACATCCAGGATTGGTGGTCTGACCATGGAGTACATGTGTCAGAACTGGGCATTAGTGAAAAAGGTGGAGCAGAGGACGGCAGGCCCAGATGCTCACGGAGGATATGGCAGCTCATCGGGGCCTGCAGTGAACATCTGGTACCAAGGCAAAGGAAGGAAGGCAGAACAAACTGGACAACTACCCCAACCAAGTGATGACAGCAGATGTCGGGGTGATGGAGACTGCCAGGTCGACTGACTGTGTCAACCATTGGACACTGGGAGGTTTTCCTCATCCTTGGATTGGTGAGATTGACAGCATTTCAGAACCAGTGAGGCCACTTGAGCAAAACCCTTGGAGATCATATGATATTGGGTGACCATTCCCCATCCAGGGTACTGAGGCAGTTGGGAGGCTGGGTGTGGCTTCTCCACTCGTCTCTCCCCATTCCACAGATACAGAAGAAGTAGGGGAAAATTTGGAAACCCACTTATCCCTGAACCTTAATCCTTCCCACCCTGATCAACTATGTAACATCATCAAAAATAAAAGTTAAGAAAGAATTAACACAAATAACATGGAGGCCAAGCAGCCGTTTTTGACTGAACAGTGGTCACTGAAGGGACAGAGGAGGTGGGGGTTGGTACTATGGCACAGCTAGTAAGATCACCGTCTGTGGCACTAGCATTCCATATGAGCGTCAGCTCAAGGCCTAGCTCCCCCACATCCAGTGCAGCCAAGGATGGGTCCAGTCCTTGGGCCCCTGCACACACACAAGACCCAGAAGAAGCTCCTAGATTGAGACTGGCTCAGCTCCAGCCACCGTGGTCTTTGTGAAGTGAACCAGCAGATGGAAGATCTCTGTCTTTTCCCTCTCACTGTAACTCTTTCAAAGAAATAAATCTTTAACAAACAAACAAAAACAAAGAGGGAGAAAGAAAATGGAGAACATTCCTTGAAGCAAATGGAAATGGAAACACAACATATAAACTAAGGAATACAGCAAAAATGGTACTGAGAGAACTTTAGAGCAGTAAATACCTACAGCTAAAACAAAGAAAGTTATCTAATAACCTAATGATAGATCTTAATGGCTTAGAAAAAGGAAAATCCTAAAGTTATTAGGAGAAAATTTTAAAAATACCAGAGCAGAAATAAGTGAAAGATCAGGTAAACAAACAAAAAACATTAAAAAGATCAATAAAATGCCAGCATCAGGTTAAGCTACCACCTGTGGCAACAGCTGACCTGGTAGCTCTACTTCCAATCCAGCTGCCTGCTCATGTGCCTGAAAAAGCAGTGGGTGATGGCTCAAACATTAGACCCCTGTCACCCATGTAGGAGTTCTTGGCTCCTGGCTTTTAACTTGGCCTATCCTAGCCTCCGCGGCCATTCACAGAGTGAACCAGACAATAGAATGTCTCGCTGTCTCTTCCCCTTTCACTCTTTCTTTCAAAATCAATGAAACAGGGGCCAGTCTGATAGTGAGCAAAGCCACCACTTGCAACCCCAGCATCTCATATGGGTGCCAGTTCATGTCCGAGCTGCTTTACTTGCAATCCACTTCCCTGCTAATGTCCTAGATAAAGCAGCAGCAGATTGACCCAAGAGCTTGGGCTCCTGCTCCTCGGTGGGAAAGCTGAAAGAAGCTCGCAGTTCCTGCTTTGGGCCTGGCCAGCCCTGCTGTGGCCCATCTGTGCAGTGGACCAGCAGACAGAAGAGATCTGCTTCTCACTCTGAAACTCAGACTTCCAAATCATTAAATACATTTAAAAATTCAATAAACAGCGTGGTGTTTAAAGTGTGAGAATTTAGTAAGACTACAAAGGGGCGGCTGTTGGGGGTGCCCCAGCCAGGCTGGAACCACTGCTGGGGACTCAGGCCAAAGCCACTGCCGAAAGGCAGTGACTGAATCCTAGGCTTTGGGTTCTGCCTGCTGGCTGCCTAGCGGCGGACTCTGGGGTTTTTAGGATATGCAGTTGCTGCCTAGGGACACCCATGAATAAGGCCAGTGTTAGTGTAGGTGAGAGATGAATTCTGGGTGACTCCCAGTAATGGGGTCACGAAACTTTTGGGCAAGCGTGGGTACTAACACCTGATGGTTTGGAGGGGAGTGTCCATAAGATCTATTTGGGCCAGACTGATTCACCAACCCAATTAGGAATCCTGATATAGGCTGTTAATACAGAGCATCACTGATGTCACCCACCAGTCCACAGCAAAGCTATGGCTGGGAGCCTCTCTGGCAGGGCTAGGTACCAGTACCTAACTGGGTGGTCAAGACACTAACCAGCTTGCGAGAGAACTAGGTCCAGGGGTAGAATCTATGGGGGAAGTGTGGGCCTAACCCTGTGGAAATTCAAGTCCTGCAGGTTAGCTCACAAGGTGGGGTGCCAATGGGCTGAGCTAGGAGTGACCATGGCACCTGCTATCACTTATAGGTAAAGGAAACGATAGCAGGCTGGGCAGGTCAAGGCAGCAACACCCGAACGTGCATCCTAAAATAGGATGTGGGGTGTGCTGAGCTGCAACTGGAAAGGGGTGGACTGGGCAGGTCCAAGCAAACCTTAGCTCACAAGGAAGAACAGAAATCAGGATGGGACACATGTCATGCTGAACTAGGCTCTTACACTGACTGGTCTGCATGAGCCAGGGATACTAGGCCACAGCATTGAAGGCAAAGGCTGAGACAGGTGAGGGGCTAATCCAACTGGGTCAGAGCAACAACTGGCATGCGCATAATCTAGGGCTGGGAATAGACTCAGTTGGGAAGCTGTGAGAGTACACCCTTGCTGCGTTGGGATTCGCCTGGGAGGGTGCGGGGGCTGGAGTGGGGTCCGCTCTCTGGTCTATATGGCTGCAATCTCCCTGGGCACACGGAGTTGGGCCAGACTCCAGCACCATCTGGTGCTCTGAAGAACCTGGGTAGATGTAGGATGGACTGAGCTGGGTCTCTGCCCCTACTGAGCCATGTGTGAGCCGTGTCTGGGTATGGACAAGCCTCGGCTGGGCTGGAACATCCAACAGTAAGAACTGGAATGGACTGAAGGCCAGCAAAGAGGGCTGGCCCATGGACCCACCAGTATGCGCAAGATCTGGCACAGGGAGAGGTTCTGATGGAGGAGCTTGGGAAACACCTCTGTCAGAACACAGTCCCCAGGGCCCGGCGACATGGCCTAACAGCTAAAGTCCTTGCCTTGAACGCACCAGGATCTCATATGGGTGCCGGTTCTAATCCCGGAAGCTCCACTTCCCATCCAGCTCCCTGCTTGTGGCCTGGGAAAGCAGTTGAGGACGGCCCAAAGCTTTGGGACCCTGCACCTGCGCGGGAGACCCGGAAGAAGTTCCTGGTTCCTGGCTTCAGATCGGCATAGCACCGGCCGTTGAGCTCACTTGGGGAGTGATCATTGGACGGAAGATCTTCCTGTCTGTCTCTCCTCCTCTCTGTATATCTGACTCTGTAATAAAATAAATAAATCTTTAAAAAAAAAAACCCACAGTCCCTGTAGGTGACACAAGAACCACAATAGGGAGCAACCCAGACCAGGCCAGAGAAAGATACCCATCGGCATACATATGGCATAGGTGGGGGGCAGACCAGGCTGAACCCGTTCACATCAGCAGCTGGTGAATTCGAGCACCAGAACAGAGTGTGGACTGAGTCAGGATTGGTCACAACACATACCAGTGCACATTACAGATTGCCAAGGTGAAGTCGGCTGTACCAGATTTGGCCACAGCGCCCAAACAGCACACGTGAGAACCCAGGAAGGGAGGGGCAGAGCTGGCAGAGGGAATGTACGCTCCCCTGCTGGACAGCCACTCCCACTGGAGAGCGTGAGTTGGGATGAGGGCAGACCAGACTAGGCAGGGCTACAACACCTGTGGGCCTCATGTGAGCTAGATCAGTGAAAGACCAGGTTGGGCTGACTGCTCTGACTGGTGCAAGCATAGAGTGGGTGAGGCTTGGTTGGGCCTTGCTGCAGCATCAGTTGGCACAGGCTGGCACTGGGGGCTTAATCTGTCAAGTTAAACTCCAGAACCACCTGGACAGTGCATAATCCGGGAGTGGGAGTGGACTAGGAGGGAGATGGTGGGCTCCTCCCTCTTGGGTTACCACTCCCACTGGAAAGCACAAAAACCAGGACAGGGACGGGGCAGGGGGGGGCTAGACAGAAAGGCACCCGCCAATTTTGTGGGCTGGGTAGTAGGGTTGGTTGGGTTGAGCTAGGCTTCAATGCCCATTGACACGTGAGAGCTAAATGGGATGTGGGACAGACTGGACTAGTCTGTGGTACATACTGGCAAGCACGGAAACTAGGGTAGGGGGCAGGCCTGGTGGGGGTTATGGGGAGTCACCCCAACTAGGATGCAGCTCCCACTGGTTTGCGTGAGGGCCGAGTATGTAGTGGGCAGGAGCGGGCTGGACTACAACACCCATCGGTTCATGTGGAAGACAGGGCTGGAAACAGAACTGACCCAGCAATTGCAACCACCAGCATGTGCATAAGCTGATTGGGACAAAGGACTGTGCCTGACCCTGTACTGGCAAGCACACACAAGAATCAGGTCTGGGATCACCTCAGACGAAGTTTCTTTGGAGATTGCTCCAACTCAACTGCTCATCTCAGAACCCCAACAATGAAGAGACTGTCAGCCAGTGGATTCTGAAGAGATTTCATAGTGCTTGGAATGGTGAGATTGGCAGCAATTCGACCTGTTGAACTATCAAAACTGCTTGAGCAGGACCCTTGGAGCTCGCCTCACATTAGGGACCTGGGATGGGTGGGAGGTTGGGTGGGGCTTTTCCCTTTGTTTCTCCCCTAACCCCAGATACAGGGGGGAAAAGGATGATATTAGTGTGGAAACAATGGTATTACCCACTTTCCTGTAGCCCTTGACCTCTGTACCCTAATCAACTAAGTAAGACTATTTAAAAAAAAAAAAAGGAAAAAAACCTCTTAAAGGTTGAAAAAAAAAAAAGACTGAAAAGAAAATATCAAGATCGGAGATGAAAAAGCAAATAATATAACTAGCATTAGAGACTATCCTAGACAAGTGTATGCCAATAACTGGAAAACATGTAAAAAATGGGCCCGACGCAGTGGCCTAGCAGCTCAAGTCCTCGCCTTGAACGCCCCGGGATCCCATATGGCCGCCGGTTCTAATCCCGGCAGCTCCACTTCTCATCCAGCTCCCTGCTTGTGGCCTGGGAGGGCCGTCGAGGATGGCCCAAGGCCTTGGGACCTTGCACCTGCATGGGAGACCTGGAGGAGGCTCCTGGCTCCTGGCTCTTGGCTCCTGGCTCCGGATCGGCGCAGCACCAGCCATTGCACTCACTTCAGGAGTGAGTCATCGGACAGAGGATCTTCCTGTCTCTCCTCCTCTTTGTATATCTGACTTTCTAATAAAATAAATAAATCTTTAAAAAAATTTAAAAATGAATACATTTCTGGATACAGATAATCTACCATGATAGGATGATGAAGACATTAGAACATCTGAACAATAACAAGAAATGAGATTGGATTAGTAATAAAAATCTCCCAAAAAAGGAAAAGCCAAGGACCACATGTCATCACTCTGGAATTCTAGTCAACTGGGTTTTTCTGTTTGTATTTTTTTTAAAGATTTGTTTCTTTCTTTATTTGAAAGTCAGATATACAGAGAGGAGCAGAGACAGAGAGGAAGATATTCTGTTTGCTGATTTACTCCCTAAGCAGCCGCAAAGTCAGAGCTGAGCCAATCCAAAGCCAGGAACCGGGAGCCAGGAGCCTCCTCTGAGTCTCCCATGCAGGTGCAGGGTCCCAAGACTTTGGGCCGTCCTTGACTGCTTTCCCAGGCCACAGGCTGGAAGCTGGGTGGGAAATGGAGCAGCCAGGATACAAACTGGTGCCCATATGGGATCCTGGCGCATGCAAGGCAAGGACTTTAGCCATTAGGCTAAGGCAACAGGCCCATTTTTTTAATGGGTCAGGCTGAGCAAGAAGCCAGGAACTGCATCCTGATCTCTGGTGTGGGTGGCAGGGTCCACTACATTCCCATGTGTATTAACAGCAAGCTGGATCAGAAGCAGAGTGGCCAGGACATGAACTGGCACCAGATATGGGATGCCAGAGTCACAGGTGGCAATTTAACCCACTGTTCCACAACACTAGTTCCCCAACCCAACACCATTCCAAACTATGAAAGGGGAAGAAATCCTTTCAAACTCACCCTATGAGGTTAATACCACCTTAACACCAAAACCAGACAAAGGTACAACATAAAAAGAAACCAGTAGCCAATATCCCTGATGAACATAGTTGAAAAAAACTCAAAAAATTACCATCAAATCATATTGCTCACCCAAAAAGAGCATTCACACCGGGATGGTTCTGCATATGCAAAGCAATAAGCACAACACATCACAACAGAATTAAAGATGAAATGATCATTCCCATAGACTCAGAAACGGCACTTGATAAAATTATCTCACGATTAGATAATGAACAAAGTGGGTGCGCAGACTAGGCCGGAGCACGTGTGCTGCCAGGCATCGCACACACACTGGAGCGCTGGGTGCGACCCTGGCTCTTCCCCTGACCCAGCGTTTGCCAGGACAGAGCCTGGGACACAGCAGTGGTATCGCAAACGATTCGGTTCCTTCCACATAGATGGAAGACTCGGACAGTGCCTTAGCTCCGGTTGGATCCAAGCTAGCTGTGGCTATTGTGAACATTTGGGGGAGTGTACCAGAAAATGAGTTCTCCATTTCAAGCAAATAAAAAAAAAAAAAAAGAACACAACACATGCAGATGATGTTTTGCAAACCCATAGTCAACACCATATCGAACAGAGAAAACCTCAGGGTATTATCTCTACAGATCTGGAATCAGACGAGGACTTTTTTTTTTTATTGGAAAGGCAGATATACAGAGAGAAGGAGAGACAGAGGAAGATCTTCCATCTGCTGGTTAGGTGGCCTCATCAGTCAGAGCTGAGCTGATCCAAAGCCAGGTTCTTCATCAGGGTCTCCCAAATGGGTGCCGGATTCCAAGGCTTTGGGCCATTCTCTGCTGCCTTTCCAGGCAACAGGGATGGGAAGTGGAGCAGCCAGGGTACAAACTGGTGCCCCTATGGGTTCCTGGTGGATGCAGAAGGATTTAGCTACCAGGCTATCACGCCAGACCCAACGACGACTACTCTAATCAATATTATTTAATATAGTACCAAAGTTGTAGCTGGAATGACCAAGAACGATAAAGAAAGAAAAGGCATGGGCCTGGCAGTCCTCGCCTTGAACGCCCCAGAATCCCATATGGGCGCCGGTTCTAATCCTGGCAGCTCCACTTCCCATCCAGCTCCCTGCTTGTGGCCTGGGAAAGCAGTCGAGGACAGCCCAATGCATTGGGACCCTGCACCCGCGTGTGGGAGACCTGGAACAGGTTTTTAGGTTCCTGGCTCTGCACCTGCGTGAGAGACCAGCAAGAGCTTCCTGGTTCCTGGCTCTGGATCGGCACAGCACTGGCCGTGGCACTCACTTGGGGAGTGAATCATCGGACAGAAGATCTTCCTCTCTGTCTCTCCTCCTCTCTGTATCTGACTTTGTAATCTTTTTTTTAAAAAAAAAAAAAAGAAAAGAAAAGGCATGCCAATAGGAGGTATTCAAAGTTTTCTCTGCAGATGATAGGATTCTATATAAAGAAAACCTACAATTCCAAAGTATTACTAGAACTGATAAATGAATTCAGGAAAGCTGGAAGATATAAAATCAGCACACACAGTAGCAGCCTTTACTTAAGCTTGGATTTTTTGGAGAGGCAGACAGGCAGGTGGAGCTACCCTCTGATGGTTCACTCTCAGATCCCAATCAGTCAGGAACCAGGAACTCAACCCAGGCCTCCCATGCTGTGCCAGAGACTCAGACTCATCACCCGCTGCCGCCCGTGGTGCACGTGAGCAGGAAGTTGGAATTAGCAGTATAGCTGGGACTTGAACCCGGGCACTGCAAATAGAAGTGCAGTTATCCCGAAGGGTGATGTGAGTGCTACTCCAAATATCTAGCCAGCAGTAGTTTTTAAAAGATTGATTTATATTTATTTTTATTGGCAAGTCATATTTACAGAGAGACAGAGAGAAAGATTGTCCATTGCTAGTTCACTCCCCAAGAGGCTGCAACAGCCAGAGCTGAGTCCATCTGAAGCCAGGAGCCAGGAATGTCTTCTGGGTCTCCACGCAGGTGCAGGGTCCCAAGGCTTTGGGCCGTCCTCGACTGCTTTCCCAGGCCACAGGCAGGGAGCTGGGTGGGAAGTGGACTGGCCAGGACATAAACAGGTGCCCATATGGGATCCCGGTGCATGCAATGTGAGGACTTTAGCAGCTAGGCTACCATGCCAGGCCAACCAGCAGCATTTTTACATAGTAATGATTAATTTGCTGAGAATTATAAGCACAATTTCATTCCAAATAGCTTACAAAATATAAAATCTGGGCCTGGAGCGATAGCACAATGGCTAAGGTCCTGGCCTTGAACACGTGCCGGGATCCCATATGGGTGTTGGTTCTAATCACAGAAGCTCCACTTCCCATCCAGCTCCCTGCTTGTGGCCTGGGAAAGCAGTCAAGGATGACCCAAAGCCTTGGGACCCTGCACCCGCGTGAGAGACCTGGAGGAGGTTCCTGGCTCCTGGCTTTGGATCGGCACAGCATCAGCCATTGTGGTCACTTGAGGAGTGATTCATTAGATGGAAGATCTTCCTCTCTGTCTCTCCTCCTATCTGTATATCTAACTTTGCAATAAAAATAAACAAATCTTAACAAAATATAAAATCCCTTGAAACATTTGTCCATGAATGACCTCTACAATGAACCTTACAACACTCTAACAAAATAATTAGAATGATGCACAGAAAAGAGTGGAGAAACTTCCTGTGTTCTTATACTGGAACAATACTATTAAACTGTCCCTACAACCAAAAGTGATTTGTGTATTTGATGAGATCCCATCCAAGTACTAATGGTATTCAAAAGCAATCCTAAAATTCCTAGAAAACAATGAAAAGACCCCACATAGCTAAAGCAATCTTGAACAAAAAGAACAAACCTAGAACGATAATGCTATCTGATTTTAAGGCACATTACAAAGATGTAGTAATCTAGTTTGATACTGGCATAGAAATGACACACAGATCAGTGAAGACGACATATTGTATTATACTACATTACAAATGCATGGGGCAGAGCTCCAGAGGCTGCTGCCTTCAGAGTACACCGAAGGGGGATGTCTGGAGAGCTGGGCAGACCTTGGGGTCTGGGGTTTAAAACTTTCAGCAGCCTGCTGGCTGCTGCTGTGTGCCAGGCCAGGGCAGTCTCATGCCTGGAGCCCTGATTCCAGCCACTGCGTACCATTTGGCACCATGCTTTGCCTGCTGGCCGCCCAGTGGCCAGCTCTGAGGTTTTGGGGCTTAGAATTGCTGCTTAGGTAGCTCCATGTTGAGCCCACTGTGCTTCTGGGATGTGAATCAATCCTTGAGATTCCCACCGACACAGTAACTTTTCCTTTGAAGGTAAGTGAGGGTAATGAGACCTGGTAGGTTGGAGGAGAGGGACTAGATGATCTTCATGGATAAGATTGATATACCTGGGCCAGGCGGCGTGGCCTAGCAGCTAAAGTCCTCGCCTTGAACGCCCCGGGATCCCATATGGGCGCCAGTTCTAATCCTGGCAGCTACACTTCCCATCCAGCTCCCTGCTTGTGGCCTGGGAAAGCAGTCGAGGACGGCCCAATGCATTGGGACACTGCACCCGTGTGGGAGACCTGGAAGAGGTTCCTGGTTCCTGGCTTCGGATCGGCGCACACCAGCCCGTTGTGGCTCACTTGGGGAGTGAATCATCGGACGGAAGATCTTCCTCTCTGTCTCTCCTCCTCTCTGTATATCTGACTTTGAAATAAAAATAAAATCTTAAAAAAAAAAAAAGACTGATATACCAAACTCCTTTAAATGCTGTGCGGAGTGGATAGTGGAGCTGGTCGGGTTGAACTAGGCTTGAACGCCCACTGACATGTATGAGAGTTGAATGGGATGTGGGACAGAATGGACTAGTTTGCTGCACATAACGCAAGCATGGGAACCAGCGCAGAGGGCGGGCCTGGTGGGAGTTACTGTGGGTCGCTCTGACTAGGCTGCAGCTCCCACTGGTTTATGTGAGGGCTGAGTTTGTGCTGGGCAGAATCAGGCTGGACTGAACAACCACTGGTTCAGGTGGAAGACAGGGCTGGAAACAGAACCGACCCAGCAATTGCAACCACCAGCTGATTGGGGTGATGGACTGTACCAAGCCCTGTACTTGCCAAGTACACACAAGAATCTGGTCTGGGAATACCTCAGACAAAGTTTCCTTAGGGATCCCCTCAATTGAACTGCCAGACTCAGATACCTAACCATGAAAAGGCAGAGGACAGAACAAATCAATTAACTACCCCAGCCATAAGTTGGCAGTGAAAAACTGGGCAAACGGAGACTCTAAGATGGACTATGTCAATCAGAGGATTGCTCAGTGACCTCATCATGCTTGGAATGGTGCGCTGGCAGCCACTCATAACTGTTGAACTATCAAAATCACTTGAGCAAGACCCTCAGAGCATGCCCCACATCGGGGACCTGGGATGGGTGGGAGACTGGGTGGGGCTTCTCCCTTAATCTCTCCCTTTACCCCAGATACAGAAAAAAATGTGGAAATAATAGTCTTACCCACTTTCCTGTAGCCCTTGAACCTTTTTGCCCTAATCAACTATGTAAAGATTGTCAGAAATAAAATTTAAAAATGGGAAAAAAAGAAACCATAGCAAGCATAGCATTTTAAATACATGTCATTTCTCTTGAAACACTCAGGAAAATTACATTTTCTGAATGTGGTTTTTAAATGCTTATGAGGAAATAAAGAACATATAGAATGCAAAAAAACAACAATGCGTGGGGCAGGCTGCTGGCCGAACAATCACAACACCAGCTAAAAGACCTATGCTTTGCATCTCATAGTTCCCAGTTGTGATAACCAGCCGTGGCTCACAATGCCAGTCTCCTGAGAATGCAGGCCCAGGGAGGGAACAGCTGAAGACTCAAGTAGTTGGGTCCCTGCCACCCATGTGGGAGACCTGGGCTGAGTTCCTGGCTTTTGGCTCCTGGCTCTAGATACAGCTTACCCCAGTCTATGGCAGTCCTTTGGAAAGTCATCCATTAAATGGGAACTTTTGCTGTCTCTGCCTCTTAATAAAAAAAAAAAAATGGATAGATAGATAGACAGAACATTTAAGTGCAAATATTAGATGTTAACCATAAATTAAAAGTTAGAGCGGGATTTTGGCCTAATGGTTATTATACCAGTTAGGAGATGACGTCCCAAGTCAGGATGCTCGACTCTGAGTCCCAGCTCCAGCTGCTGATTTAAGGAACTAAGCAGCTGTGTTCCTGCTACCGACATTAGAAACTTCATGGAGTTCCTGACCCCCAGCATCAGCTCCCAGCTACTACAGACACCTGGGAGGTAGAAGATGGGGGCACACACTCTCTCCTGCCATAAAATCTTTTCTCATATGAAATTATCTTTCATTTTCATATTCCACAAACTTTTCTGATGAGACCTTGTGTACATCCTCAATGGGATTACAGACATTAAAGAAGTTAAGTTTACCCTTAGGGGACCCAACTACCCCAATGGGCCAGCACTGTAGTGCAGGGGGTTAAGTTGCACCTTGGGATGGCAGCGTCCCAACAACAAAGGGCTGGTTTGCCTTCCAGCTGCCCTGCTACTATTTAACTTCTATTGTGCCTGGGAAGGCAGCAGAGGATGGACCCAGTGCTGGAGCCCCTGCACACATATGGGAGGCCAGGAGAGTTTCTGGTCCCTGGGTTTGGGCTGACGGGGCTTGACTATTGTGGCCATTTGGGGGAGTGAATGACAGGATGAAATATAACTGATCCGTGTATTCCCAGTGTCCCTCTCCCTCCACCCTTTGTGTTTCAATTAAAGAAAACTAAATCTAAATCAAATAAAATCTTCTCTCAAAGGAAACATCAGACCAGATGGGTTTACAGGTGAATTCTGTCAAGTCTTCAAGAAACTGCACCACAGAATAACTTACGCACACACTTCTACATTAGATAAACTCCTCCAGTTCATTTGTTAAGGTTAATTCAATCCTGCTAGTCAAAAATATGCAAAAGAGTGTTACGCAGAAAAACACAAAAGCACACCTCACTCATTCAAGTAGATGCAAAAAGCTTGAAACACAGTAAACCAAGGTCAGTAACATGTACCTGTGATCATTAATTAAAGTACATTTAAACCAGCAATGCAAAAGAGTGAAAAATCAAAAAGTCTGCATCTATAATCAACAGTATTTACAGATTTTTAAAACTTAGTTCAGGCAGCACTGTTGAGGGAAAATATTAATAAAATCCAGCACCCTTTAAAACACACAGAAACGCCGTAGAACCAGAGAAGAAAGTCACTGAAGTCCTGTTGCTTTTCTGATTTAGAATGAGGATATTCCTGCCATTGGCGCTCCTCACTGCATATGAAGGTCTCAAGAGCAGTGAGATGAGAAATAATTGGACAGAAAAAACCCTGAGATTTGCAAGAAGAGCTGTGAACAAATTATCTTGAAAGACAAAAATGGGGTCTGGCACAATGGCTCAATTAGCTAATCCTCTGGCTGCCCGTGCTGGCATCTCAAATGGGCACCGCTTCATGTCCTGGCCTAACCACTTCCCTTCCAGCTCCCTGCTTGTGGCCTGGGAAAGCAGTCGAGGACGGCCCAAAGCCTTGGGACCCTGCACCTGCGTGGGAGACCTGAAAGAAGCTCCTGGTTCCTGGCTTCGGCTCAGCTCAGCTATGGCCTTTGCGGCCGCTTGGGGAGTGAATTGGTGGACAAAGGATCTTTCTGTCTCTCCTCTCTGTCAATCTGCCTTTGCGATAAAAAAATAAATCTTAAAAAAAAATGGTGAAACATTTGTATGCATCAGCCATTAATGGTTAAAAATTTTAAAAGCTGCTTTTTTTTTTTTTTTTTTTTTTTTTTTGGAAAAGGAGGGAAGCAGAAGGGAGGGGCAGAGAGAGAGAGAGAGAGAGATAGATCCAAAATGGCTGCAAGTTAGGGTCAGACACAATGAAAAGACAAGAGGTGCTTTTTTAAAATGGACCTTGACATGAGCCAAGAATAATCAACAAACTATTGAAGAATAGAATACAAATTCACTAATGATTAGAGGAAGAATTACGTCCTATATAAAAATTTCAGAATAACGGTCATCAAGATAGCTTGGAATTAGCCCAAAGGTGAAGAGAATGACCCACAGACACACAGCACAGACAAAGCCGCATTACAAATCACGGAGGCAGAGAGGATATTATCCACTGGGCTTTTCATAAGGCGAAAGTGAACTGAATCCCCACCTTATGCTATAGTTTTATCAGACATGCAAAACAAAAGAATTATTTTTTAACTTCAGAATGTTTTAGGGCCTGGCGACATGGCCTAGAGGCTTAAGTCCTTGCCTTGAACGCACCAGGATCCCATATGGGCGCCAGTTCTAATCCCGGCAGCTCCACTTCCCATCCAACTCCCTGCTTGTGGCCTGGGAAAGCAGTCGAGGATGGCCCAATGCTTTAGGATCCTGTACCCATGTGGGAGACCTGGAGGAAGCTCCTGGCTCCTGGCTTTGGATCAGCACAGCACAGCTGTGGTGCTCACTTGGGGAGTGAATCACTGGATGGAAGATCTTCCTGTCTTTCCTCCTCTATGTATATCTGACTTTCCAATAAAAACAAAATAAATCTTTAAAAAAATGTTATAAAGAATTTCTTCAATGAGAGAAAACTCTTGTTTCAATTAAATTAAAATGTCTGTTGAAAGTTACTGTAAGACATAACAGGCAACTGTAGTTGTGAATTTTTAATTCAGTCAGGCCTTTAAAAGAAACCAAGTTTTGGGTCCAGTGCAATAGCTTAACATCTTTTTTTTTAAAGATTTATTCATTTTATTACAGCCAGATATACAGAGAGGAGGAGAGACAGAGAGGAAGATCCTCCGTCCGATGATTCACTCCCTAAGTGAGCCACAACGGGCTGGTGTGCGCCGATCCAAAGCCGGGAACCAGGAACCTCTTCCAGGTCTCCCACGCGGGTGCAGGGTCCGAAAGCATTGGGCCGTCCTCCACTGCTTTCCCAGGCCACAAGCAGGGAGCTGGATGGGAAGTGGAGCTTCCGGGAATAGAACCGGCGCCCATATGGGATCCCGGGGCTTTCAAGGTGAGGACTTGAGCTGCTAGGCCACGCCGCCGGGCCCAATAGCTTAATATCTAAATCCTCACCCTGAATGCACTGACATTCCATATGGGCACCTGTTCGCATCATAGCAGCTCTGCTTCCCATCCAGCTCCCTGCCTGTGGCCTGGGAAAGCAGTTGAGGATGGCCCAAAGCCTTGGGACCCTGCACCTGCGTGGGAGACACAAAAGAGGCTCCGGGCCCCTGGCTTCAGATCAACTCGGTTGCAGCCACTGCAGCCATTTGGGGAGTGAATCTGAAGGCAGATCTTTATCTGTCTTCTTTTCTCTCTAAACCTGCCTTTCCAATAAAAATAAAATTGTTGAATTCTTTATTTCTTTAAAAGCATAGTATGCCAGAAAGTCATCAAACCACACAGGAAGACAGCAAGAAAGACCAGGACACAGCGGATCCAGAAGACATTACCCAACTGCACTGACAAACTGCTACCTAGCAACAACTACCTCAACCGTAAATCATTTAAACTTCCCAATCAACAGATGCAAGAATTTGGGGTAGGCACTGGACCTGGTAGTTAAAACTCAAGTTAAGATGCTGTTTAAGCACAAAGCAACCCAAATCCTTGGGTGCCTGTCCTCCCACAGGAGACCTGAATGGTGCATGGTGCACTGGAGCCCTGGCACTTGGCCTTGGCCTACCCCTGCCCGTTGGGGCCCTCTGGGAAGTGAACGAGCGGTTGAGATGGATCTCTCTCTCTGCAACTACCTTTCAACTAAATAAATACACAAAACAAAACAAAACGTTCCTTGTGACGCCTGACTCTCACAGTAGAGGCGTGGCTTCCGGGACCAGGGTCATTCCTTCCCAATTCTGGCTTGCCCAGGTCCAAAGGCAGTGCGCTGCCTCCCACAGCTGGGGCTGCGCTGCCTCCCACAGCTGGGTCCCCGCCCCCAGGGCCACGTGGACAGCCTTCTGGCAGTGCAGACCACTGTGGGCCTTTGGGGAGTGAACGTAAGAATGGCAGCTAATTCACTCTGCCTCTGAGCCCCCCACAAAACATGCAGGGACCGTAAAAACACTGAGACTGGATGGGTTGAAAAAGAAAAAAAAAGAAAGAAAAAGAAGAGACTCATCTGTGTTGCTGTGAGACTCCCATCATGAGTGAGGACACACGCACACTGAAAATGGATGCCAAAGACAGCAAAGATAACTACATTAACATCAAACACAACAAACGTTAAAACTACAACACAAGACAAAGGGGACTGGGGTGATGACTCAATTGGCTAATTCTCTGCCTGCAAGAACTGGCATCTCATATGGGTACCAATTCATGTCCCAGCTGCTCCACTTCCCATCCAGCTCCCTGCTTGTGGCTGGGAAAGCAGCTAAGGAGGGCCCAAAGCCTTGGATACCGTACCCATGTGGGAGACTCGGAAGAAGTTCCATCCTTCTGGTTTCACATGTGCTCAGTTCCAGCTGTTGTGGCCACTTGGGGAGTGAACCAGTACATGGAAGATCTTTCTCTCTGTCCTTCTAGCTGTAAAAATCTGCCTTTCCAATACAAATTAACAAAAAATTTTTTACAAATATCTCACATTATTTATTTTAAGCTTTATTTCATTTTTATTGGAAAGTCAGGTATATATACATAGACAGGAGGAGAGACAGAGAAGATCTTCCATCCAGTGATTCACTCCCCAAGTGGCTGCAACAACTGGAGCTGAACTGATCTGAAGCCAGGAGCCAAGAGCCTCTTTCAGGTCTCCCACACAAGTACAAGGTCCCAAGGCTTTGGGCCATCCTCAACTGCTTTCCCAGGCCACAAGCAGGGAGCCTGATGGGAAGCAGGGCTGCCAAGATTAGAACTGGTTCCCACATGGGATCCCAGCGCATGCAAGGTGAGGACTTTAGCTGCTAGGTCACCGCGCTGAGCCCCAATAAGTCTTTTTTAAAAGAGATGAAAAAAGTTACTAGCTAAGTATCAATTCATCTAAATGATACAATTGCAAATACATATGTGCGTACATACTACATACACAAACATACATATATATATCAAATACTGCAGCAGTAATTATATAAGACAATTATTTGGGGTTTGTTGAATAAAGTGGTCAGCTTGTGGTAGAAAAAGGGAAGCCACTGTTCGCCACGCAGGAATTCCATATGGGCACTCATGTCTCAGTTGCTCCACCTGCAATCCAGTTCCCTGCTTCTGCCCATGAGAGCAGCAGGGAGGATCTCTCCAGTCCTTGGGCCCCTGCACCCATGTGGGAGACACAGACTGAATTCCCAGCTCATGATTTCAGCCTGGACCATTCCCAGTTCTTGGAAGGCATTTTGAGCAGTGTACGAGCAGGTAGAAGATCTCTGTTTCTCTGCTTTTCAAATATAACCAAATAAAAAAGAAATACCAAAAAACATCTAGTAAATACAGGAGCTGGCACCATGGTGTAGCAGGCTAAGCCTCCATCTACGGCACAAGTGTCCATACGAGTGCTGGTTCAAGTCCTGCCTGCTCTGCTTCTGATCCAGCTCCCTGCTAGTGTACCTGGGCAAACAGCAGATGATGGCCCAAGTCCCTGGCCCCTGGAACACACAAGGGAAGAAGCTTCTGGTCTTGGCCTGGCCTAGCCCCAGCCTATGCAGCCATTTGGTGAGTAAATCAGCAGATGGAGTCTTTCTCTATATATAACTTTGCCTTTCAAATCAAAGTAAATACATCTGTAGAAGAAAAAAACAAATTAGGCCCTGCACCATGCCTAGTGGCTAAATTTCTCGCCTTGAAAGCACCGGGATCCTATATGGGCGCCGGTTCTAATCTTGGCGGCCCCACTTCCCATCCAGCTCCTTGCTTGTGGCCTGGGAAAGCAGTCAAGGATGGCACAAAGCCTTGGGACCCTGAACCCACGTGGGAGACCCAGAAGAGCTCCTGGCCCTTGGCTTCAAATCTGCACAGGACCAGCCATTGCAGACACCTGGGAAGTGAATCAGTGGATGCAAGATATTTCTCTGTTGCTTGAGTATTGGGAAAATACTGGGAGAAACTAGGCAGACTATAAAAGAGGTAGGCCAATTTCAAATAAACGGCATTCTCTTTACAAGAATGACCCACTGTGTATTGTCTTTTTTGTAACCCTAGTCCCTCCGCTCGGCTCAGGGTACATGGTAGCGATGCTGGTGTTGCTGACAATCTAATAGACATGTGTCAATATAAAACATTCCGTGCAAGAGCAAGAGAACACACATTCCTCTCAAGCACATGTAACATTGTCCTGGGCAAATCACATGCTTGGTCACTGAGGAAGACTTAAAAATTTTTAAAAATCAGTGGAAGGCAAATCAAGTATGTTTTCTAATCATAGTGACATGTAGGTAAAAACCAGTTGGAGCTGGCACGGTAGCTCAGTAAGCTAATCCTCAACCTCCAGGTCCAGTTAAAGTCCTGGCTGCTCCACTTCCAAACCAGCTCCCTGCTTGTGGCCTGGGAATCCACAGAGGACGGCCCAAAGCCTTGGGACCCTGCACCCACGTGAGAGACTCAGAAGGAGCTCCTGGCTCCTGGCTTCGGACCGGAAAAGCTCTTGCCATTGCAGCCACTTGGAAAGTGAACCAGTGGACAGAAGCTCTCTCCTCCTCTCCATAAATCTGCATCTCAAACAAAAACCAATGAATCGGGCCCCGCGGCGTGGACTAGCGGCTAAAGTCCTTGCCTTGAAAGCCCCGGGATCCCATGTGCACGCCGGTTCTAATCTCGGCAGCTCCACTTCCCATCCAGCTCCCTGCTTGTGGCCTGGGAAAGCAGTCGAGGACGGCCCAAAGCTTTGGGACCCTGCACCCACGTGGGAGACGTGGAAGAGGTTCCAGGTTCCCGGCTTCGGATTGGCACGCACCCGCCCGTTGCGGCTCACTTGGGGAGTGAAACATCGGATGGAAGATCTTCCTCTCTGTCTCTCCTCCTCTCTGTATATCTGGCTTTCCAATAATGAAAAAAAAAAAACAAAAACAATGAATCTTATAAAAAAGAAAGATGGAATTAAGTGTCAGGAGAAATCAGGGAAAATTCATGGAATTAAACGACATGCTAGCCATTCCTGGGCCTCCAGCCCAGGTGCTCCGATGGGAAGGGGGTCAAAGAAGAAATCCCAAAGGAAATCTAACAACATCTCAAGATAAATGTTAACACTACACAAAAAATGGCACATGCCAAAAACAGCTCTGAGAGAAATCACAGAAATAAATCCCTATATTAAAGAAGAAATCTTACTCTATTACTATAATTTTTTTAAAAAAGTTTAGTTCTTATTTCCACTAATTTGAGCTTAACAGGGCCTGGAATGATAGCCTAGTGGCTAAAATCCTTGCCTTGCATGGACCGGGATCTCATGTGGGCACCGGTTCTACTTCCAGTGACCCCACTTCCCATCCAGCTTCCTGCTTATGGCCTGGGATGCCACAAAGGATGGTCTGCCTGCCCTGCTTCTGAGAATTGCCCAAAACCTTGGGATCCTGCACCCAAGTGGGAGACCTAGATGAAGCTTCTGGCTCCTCGCTTTGGATCAGCGCAGCTCTGGCCCTTGCGGCCACTTGGGGAGTGAGTCAACGGACAGAACATCTTCCTCTCAGTCTCTCCTCCTCTGTATACCTGACTTTCTACTAAAAATAATTAAATCTTGGGCTCGGCAGCGTGGCCTAGTGACTAAGGTCCTCGCCTTGATCCCATATGGCCGCTGGTTCTAATCCCGGCAGCTCTACTTCCTCTCTATCTCGCCTCCTCTCAGTATATCTGACTTTGTAATAAAAATAAAATAAATCTTTAAAAAAAATAATTAAATCTTAGAAAAAAGATTTCTTAAAAAACAAAGTTCAGAATAGAAGTAAATGAAATACAGATTAAAAAATCAAAAGCCACTAAAACATCTAAAAAATAAACCATTAGCTACACTTTGAAAATAGAAGACTCGAGTAATAAGTGAAAATAACTTTACAACTTGCAACTGATAGCAGCAAAATACAAAGAATTCCAAGGAAGTGCTAGGAGTAATTATATGTCAACAACTGGAATAATCTGGAAGGATGAATGTACACCAATATACAGTCCATCTAGACTGAACCATAAGTAGATCTGTAACTACTAAGGAGACTGAATCACCAATTTTTAAACTTCCATCACAGTCAATCCCAGGCCCACATGACTTTATGGCTGAATTCTACCACAAGTTTCGGAACTAATTCTAATCCTTCTCAAACCCTTCCAGAAAATAAGATGGAATACTTCCAAACTCTTTGTTTGAGGCCAGCATTATGCTGAAATCAAAGTCAAAGAAGGATACCACAAGAAAAGAAAACTCCAAGGAACTGTCCTTGATTGACACAAAGATCCTCAACAAAACACTATCAGGTAATCGTACAACACACTGAAAGACCCACTCACCATGCTCAAGCAGGATGTATTCCTGGAACAAGGAGCGTGGAACACATCAAATCAATAAATGTGATACACCACAGAACAAATGACACAACCATGGGAGAATTGCAATAGACATGAAAAAGGCATTTGATAAAATCTATTTTTAAAAATCTCTCAGCCTGTTAGAAACAAAAGGGAATGTTCCTAAACACAATATAAGCCACATACAAATCAACAGCTATATCACGTTCCACAGTGAAACACTGGAAGTTTGCCTCTAAGGGACAGAACAAAAATAACTTTAATAAAATTTGGAAAAAGGGCTATTTATTTATTTATTTGAAAGAGTTATAAAGAGAAGTGAACCAACCAGCAGCTTAACCAACACCAGAGTCTATTTTAAAAAATGAGTCTGGAACGATAGCCTAGTGGTTCAACTCCTTGCCTTGCATGTGCTGGGATCCCATATCGGTGCCAGTTCTAATCCTAACAGCCCTGCTTCCCACCCAGCTCCCTGCTTGTGGCCTGGGAAAGTAGTCGAGGACGGCCCAAAGCCTTGGGATCCTGTACCCACGTGGGAGACCTGGAGGAAGCTCCTGGCTCCTGGCTTTGGATTGGCTCAGCTCCAGCTGTTGATGCCACTTGGAGAGTGAATCACTGGATGAAATATCTTCCTCTCTGTCTCTCCTTCTCTCTATATATCTGACTGTCCAATAAAAAGAGATAAATCTTAAAAAAATAAAACTCTTGGTACTTCTAAAATCTGCAGTTATAGGATACAAAACCAAAACACAAAAATCTAGCACTTTTATATATTAACAGTAAACTATACAAATGGGAAATTTTAAACCTCACACAACAAAAACCAAAAAACTCTTTAGGTATAGATTGAAACAAGAAAGTGAAAGACCTTCATACAAAAGATGAAATAAATGGAGAAAAATATAAACAGAAAGATATTCTGTTTACAGATTAGAAGATTTGCAACTGTCAAAATTTGCACATTTGTCAAAGTAATTATAGATTCAATGCAATCTTTATCAAAACCCCAGTAAAATCTTTCACAAAAATATAAAAGCAATCATTAAATTTGTGTGGAAACACAAAGATCCCAAACAGAAAAGAATAATTTCAGGTAAAATTAACCAAAGCCGAATGTATCCATAACTTAACAGTACAAAGCTATTGTAATCCAAACAGTATGGCACTAGAATACAAACAGGTACACTGACTAATGTAACAGGACAAAGTCCCGAGACAGACTTGTGCCTGAGGTCAAGTGATTTTAACAAAGCTGTCAAGAACAGTCTAGTGTAGAAAAGCTATATAGAACAAGAATGAAATTGGTTATTTACCCCATAGCACATTTAAATATTAACTCCAAATTGGGTAAATATTTAAACATAACTCCTCAAACTATGAAACTACAACTAGAAAACACAGGAAAAGCCTTACTGGTCTGGGCAACAATCTTGACTATGACCTCAGAAACACAGGTAAAAGCAAAATGAACAAGTCCGATTGTATCAAATCAAAAGAAAAAAAACCCTCAAACTTTTTGCACAGTAAAGAAAAAACAGACACAGAATGGAAGAAAATACTTTCAAACCATAAACATAAGGAGTCAATATAAAAAACATATAAGGAATACAAACAACTTTATAGGGAAAAAAGCAAATAAGCCAGTTAACCCATGGACAAGAATCTGTTAATTATGTTTGGCCAACAAAAGTTCACTTGATTACTAAAAATGAACATAATACTGAAAATGAAAATGGGAGAACAGATCTATGGCATAGTGCACAGAGCCTCCACTTGCAATGCCAGCCTGCCATGTGAGTGCCAACTCAAGTGCTTGGGCCCCTGAACCCACAGGCGAGACCCAGATGAAGCTCCAGGCTCCTGGCTTCAGCTTGGCCCAGCCCTGGCCACTGCAGCCATTTGGGGAGTAAACAAGCAAATGGAAGCGATCTCTCACTCATCCTCCCTCTCTCCCCCTCCTAACTCTGCCTTTCAAAGAAAATTTTTAAAAATCTTTAAAAAGAAAGTGAGTAAATATTCTGAGTACACATTTTTCAAAACAAGACATACAAACACCCAACAAGTTCATTGAAAATGCTCATTACAAAGCTTTACAGAAATGGACATTAAAACCACTAGATATCACCATATACCTGTTAGAATGGCTGTTACTAAAAGACAATAATGACACTTTGGAGGCAGGCATTGAGGTATAGTGGGCTAAGACACTGTGATACTAGAATCCCATATGAGAGCGCTGGTTGGAGTTACATGCTTAGCTGTTTGGTACCCAAACTCTATACATGTTTGTAGAATCCAACTAGTTTGTCAGATAAACAACCTGTTTTATAGAGCAGTGAACCCTTGGAGCTTCACTCCAAGGCTGAATCAGTCTCTTAAGAATAGTGCCAAGGTATCCTCCCCTCTGCTTCTGGATAAATCCTTCTCAGTCCTCCGCACGCCAACCTGTCATATGGGGATCTTGTCAAACACATGTCTGACATGAGCAAAACTGATAATTCGAGATGTGGTGATGGCTTATAGTCTTTGTCCACTTGCAGAACAGTGGTTGTTTTCTATTTGCTACGAGTTGACTTTCCTACCTATTGGAGGGTTAAGCTCGTTATTGGGAAGTGAACTGAAAGCATGTCATTGTCAAAATTTTTTTTTAAACGAACCAATAAGGCAGGAGGTGGGAGGATGAGACTGTGGGCAGGTAGGAGGGTGGGCAAGTAGGATCACCATGCTCTTCAATATAGGGAATGCACTCACCTTACACAAACACAGGAAAAAGAAAAATACCACATGCTTGGAGTGCATCTGGGATGGGCCCTTAGGCCAACAGGCAGCACACGCATGGCCTGGTTCTTGCTGGGACCACGGACCACACACATGGCCTGGCTCTTGCTCGGACCACGGACCACACGCATGGCCTGGTTCTTGCTCGGACCACACCCTAGGGTGATTTCCAAAGGCCACTTAGCATCATTTCAGAGATGCCTTTGGCGAAAGAGATTCCTGTTTCAAAACCAACTTCTGGTCCCTCAAATAATGAATGATCAGTTCAATACCAAAAGGACTCACTCACATACATGTGTGGGTTTTTTTTTTTCACAATGAAGAAAAACTTCATTTTTAATTTAAACTCAGCTTTTTTGTTATTTGAATTGTTATCAAGCAGAAATACTTATAATGAAGCTAAAATAAGAAAACACAAGAGGCCATTGCTGTCCTATCTGGAATTCCAATTAGAGTCTGTGTTCAATGTGATAGAGAGGCCAACCATAGATCCCCCAAGCAGTGAGAACGAGATAAACCTCAAACAAGAATAATATCAGAGCTTAAGGGGGAGAAAAGCCATCCTTTTTCGTAAGTTTGTAGTTACGGCTCAGAGGGATGCTAAGGAGAAAGACCAGTGGGAAGAACGTCTGAGAGGAACATACATCAGTGGAACAATGCGGTGCACAGGCAGATCAGACCTCAGCGGCTCAGCAGCCTCTGCAGTGTTCTGCTGGGAGCCCCGGCCACTCCGAGAAAGACACAAGCTGACCTCCAGTCCAGATCCAAGAGCCAAGCACATTCCAAACACACACTCCAACTCCCCAAGCCAGAGGAAGCCTAGCAACTTGAGGATGGCTCAATCCTGATGACTGGGCCCGAGTCACACTCCTTCCTTTCTTTCCTTCAGGGGCCCCCCAATGAACACAGCTGCCTTGAAGCCAAAGTGAGTTTTCCTAAGAGTGGCTGTATACATGCCTGAGTCTTGTGACCACTACTTACCTGGTGTTTCTGGGCTCTGGTCACACAATGTCTCATATGAGGCAACATAAAACTATTGGCACTGACTTCCACTGCCTCCAGAAGCACTACTCACAAATGAGCCCAGAACTGCAATTCCCAGTGAGAGCAGGAACAAATGAGGAGGCAGGGACTAGGACCTTCCACATTTTCCCTGCCCTACAGCTCTAGGTGTCACAGGCAGATCCCAGGTTCTGTACTTCATTTTTAAAAGGTATGTAAGAGAAGTCAGGAAGAGACAGGAGTAGGGGTGATTCAGGCAGGTAATTCTAGAACTTTCTTTAAAATTACCACACTTTCAGCAGTTTCAGTATTGTACTCACCACCACTGCACAGAGGTTGTATTTAGGATGCTTCCGGAAAACTGGACAGATGTACGGAGTGAGGTCCAAGTTGGTGAGCGGGTAATGAATGTCTGTTCTCAGTTTCCGCTTCAATGTACCCTGAATGTCAAACCTGGAACAACAGGTGTGTGAAATACAAAGTAAGCTTGCGAACCCCTTGGAATGAAGTCTACATACCTTGACAAATTTCAAGTACAAATAGGATTGCTTCTTTTTTTTTTTCTAAACAAAAAATGTATCTGAAAGGCACAGTGAGAAAGATCTTCTATCCACTGGTTCACTCCCAAAATGACTCCAACAGCCAGTGCCGGACCAGGCCAGTCAGGAGCCTGGAACTTCAGCCAGGTCTCCCACACAGGTGGCCCGTGTGATTGGCACACCACCTGCTACATTAGTCAGAAGCCATTGATTAAAGGTGGAGAAGCTGGGACTTGACCCAGTGCTCAGATGTGGTGGTGTGCAGCTTGTGGCATAGCCCGCTGTCCCCCAGTGCTGGCCCCAAATAGAATTTCTTGGCAACATTTGATACAGATCTCCACATGCATTCCTTTTTCTTATTAACATGTATTTACCACACAAACCCACACCAAAACAAACTGGAGAAAGCCAAGGGGTCTGGGCCTTCAAGCTGAAGGTGCAGCTTCCCTGAGCAGAGGGGGGAAACAAAGGGGCCCAGCAAGGCCCGGCCTAGGGATTCAGCAAGCCCGGAGGAGCACCTGAGGAACCGGCGCCAGCTGAACCCGCTCACCCTCACTGGCACGGGTAAGCCTGGGTGTCAGGCTGTCTTGCGTCTCTTCGTCCCACTCTGAGGTTTTAGTGAGAAAACTTTGTGAGAATCTTCTTCCTCTTAACTGTTCCAGACCAGAAATGACCCAATCTGGGCTCAGATCAGAGTCATGTGGTACTTTGGGTCTGAGGCAGGGTTATTATCAGGTGAGCTAGCTTTTTGCTGGAAATAAACCTGTTCAGAAAAACTAAGGGGGTGTCATGTGACTCCGCAACAGAAATGAAGACTTTACAATTACACAGAAACCTAGATCCAAGTGCTTGCAGAAGCCGCTTAGCTGCGCTCCCCACCCCTGCAGCAAACTAGGAGTAACTCAAATACCCCTCAGTTGGTGAGTGGACAGACAGTTACAGTACTTTCATAGAAAGGAATAATACAGAGTAACAAAAAGCAAGGGAGCATTTAAATGTGCAGCCACGTGGAGGAATCTCCAAAAACACGATGCTAAGTGAGAATTGCCTAGTTCAAAGGGCTATTTACAGCATGGGGCAGTTTGAAAAAAAGGCAACACTCAAAGGAAGATTACCAGCTCTACAATTCCAGGAGCTCAGGGTAGCAGAAGAGCCCAGTTATACAGGAGCATGCCAAAGCCTTTTAAGGCAGCACAAGGAGTCTGTGTGTTGGCTTTATGGTCCCTGAGTGCACGCAGCTGCCCATAGACAGACCCGTGCACCCCAATGGTGTGTTATGGGCTCCCATAAAGCTCAGTCACCTTTAGCAGAGAAGCTAAGGGAGTCAGGGGAGCTGCCTTGGGTCGCCCCCCTCCAGCCAGGTTTGAACAATCTGAACCCTGAAAGCAGCAGGGGAGACTTCTGCTTGCTAACTCCACTTGAACGGACTTGGAAGCCACCACTCTGTCGGAACAAGCCCAAAGCTAACAACCTGAAAAGAAATCCGCCATCTTCTTGGGAGTGTAAGAGAAGTGAGGACACAGGGCAAGCTGACGACCCCAGGGTGGGAGAGCAGAGAAGACCACTTCTGAAAACTTACCCAGGCAGAAAGTGCCACTCGATTCTTGTCCGCAGGGAGCTGGCCCAGGGCGGAGCACCTCAACGGCAGTGGATGTGTTTAGAGGCTAACACCTCCTGGGGAGCCAACCAGGACAGGCCCACACTTTGTTGAGATTTACCACGAGAAACCCAACCAGGACCTCAGCGTGGACCTCACAGAAATACCCTCTGGCTCTTCTGTCAAGCAGGGAGCAGAAGAAATTGATTTGAAATTTGCTGGAAGGTTCTGTTCTTAACAAGGTCTGTCCACAGGAGAAACCAATTAACCTGCTCAGCGCAGGCTGCATCAGAATGGATTTCACCTGGAGAAAGCCACTACCTCCCAACCCCAGCTCAAAGTGACCGGCAGGCTCAATGAGCCCAAGACCTCATCATGGGACTGGAGAATGCGTCCCCTTCCCCCGACCTCACCACGCCACCTCCTGACACCTGTTTCTTTGGACCCAGGGCACCATGTCGGGCTATCAAGAAAACATTACAAACCATACAAAGAGAAAATTTGACAAGCAGAGCAAGCGCTGGAAGCAGATGTGAGAAAGACCAGAGTGGGAATTTGAAAGCAGCAAATGGCCCAAATCTTGGAGCCCAAATCCTTGCCCCCACATGGATGCACTTCCTGGGTGGAATTCCCAGCTCCTGGCTGCGTCCTGGTTCAGCCCCTCCCCTGCCCGCCGCCACTATAGGCGCTTGGGAAGTAAACCAGAAGATGGAAAATTTCTCCGTCTTTTTGTCTCTGTAACTTTTAAATAAATAAATAAAAATGTTAAAGAAAATTCCAAAACTGAAAAGCAAAAACAAAACAAAACAAAAAAGACTGGTAAATCCAGGACAGTATCCAAAAACTGGACCTTTTGGACAACTCCAGAGGCATAAAGCGTGCTTAATGGGGAAACAAAATGGGGAAGAAAGAAGAAAGAAAAAATGTTTGAAACAGTAATGACTGAGAATTTCCCCCAAAGTAATGCCAGAGACCAGGCCAGCGACGGAGGCAGCTCCAGGGGAGGAGCCAGAAAAACCACAGCTAAGCGTGTCATGTTCAGACTGCAGAACATCAAGGACAAAGAAAAAATTCTGGAGGAAGCCAGCAGAGGGGCTGGGAATGCACCTACAATGGAGAAAGAAAAAATTATATCCAATCTCCCCTCAGATACGATGCAAATAACAGGGCAATGGAGGAGCTGGCCTTGTGGCGAAGGGGGTATAACCATCCAGCATGCCCTATGCGCTGCTCCACTTCCGATCCAGCTCCTTGCTATTGTGCCTTGGAAAGCAGCATAAGAAGTTTAAGTGCTTGAGTCCCTGCCTGCATGTGGGAGACCCAGAGGAAGTTCCTGGCCTTTGGCTTTGGCTTGACTCAGCACTAGTTGTTCCAGCCAACGGGGGAGTGAACCAGGAGATGGAAGATTTTCCTTCTCTCTGTGTCTCCCTCTCTCTAACTCTGGCTTTAAAATAAACAAATATATCTTTTTAAAAGATTTATTTTTATTTGAAAGGCAGATATATAGAGAGGAGGAGTGACAGAGAGGAAGATCTCCTTTTGACTCGCTCCCCAAGTGGCCACAATGGCCGGAACTGCGCCAAACCGAAGCCAGGAGCCAAGAGCTTATTCTGGGTCTCCCTCACAGGTGCAGGGTCCCAAAGCTTTGTGCCATCCTCAGCTGCTTTCCCAGGCCACAAGCAGGGAGCTGGATGGGAAGCAGGACTGCCAGGATTAGAATCGGCATCCATATGGGATTCCAGTTAGTTCAAAGCAAGGACTTTAGCCACTACGCTATCGCGCCAGGCCCTGAAATAAATGAATTTTTTAAAAAGATTTATTTATTTTTATTACAAAGTCATATTTACAGAGAGGAGGAGAGAGACAGAGGAAGATCTTCCATCTAATGATTCACTCCCCAAGTGAGCCGCCACAGCCGGTTCTGTGCCGAACCAAAGCCAGGAGCCTGGAACTTTTTCCAGGTCTCCCACACGGGTGCAGGATCCCAAAGCATTGGGCTGTCCTCGACTGCTTTCCCAGGCCACAAGCAGGGAGCTGGATGGGAAGTGGAGCTTCTGTGATTAGAACCAGCGCCCATATGGGATCCCGGGGCGTTCAAGGCAAGGACTTTAGCCGCTAGGCCACGCCGCCGGGCCCATAAATAAATTTTAAAGAAGAAGAAAGCGGAATGACATGCTTAATGGGGTGCTCGCTTTGGCAGCACAAATGGTTAATGGGTTCAGAAAGAGGAAAAAAAAAAACCCCAACAACCTTGAGTTCCGTACCCTGTAAACTGATCCCTCCACAGTGAAGGAGAAGGGCAGGCCGTGGCACTGCACATGAAGTCGCTACTTGGGGATTGAATCCCTTTAATCAACAAGCCTGAGTTCCAGCTACTCTGCTTCCAATCCAGCTTCCTGTTATTGCAACTGCAAGGCCTGGGTGATGGACCCAGTACATGGACCCTGTCAAGCACATCAGAGATGCAAATGGAGTTCTGCACTCCAAGCTGTTGGAGAAATTTGAGAAGTGAATGGGCAGCTGGAAGATCTCTCTCTTTTTCTCTCTCCTCTTCCCTCCTCCATCCCCACATTTCCAGTAGATAAAAATGCATGTGAAGGGCCTGGCGGCGTGGCCTAGCGGCTCAAGTCCTTGCCTTGAAAACCCCGGGATCCCATATGGGCGCCGGTTCTAGTCCCAGCAGCTCCACTTCCCATCCAGCTCCCTGCTTGTGGCCTGGGAAAGCAGTCCAGGACGGCCCAAAGCTTTGGGACCCTGCACCCGCGTGGGAGACCTGGAAGAGGTTCCTGGTTCCCGGCATCGGATTGGCGCGTACCGGCCCGTTGCTGCTCACTTGGGGAGTGAAACATCGGATGGAAGTTCTTCCTCTCTGTCTCTCCTCCTCTCTGTATATCCAGGTTTCCAATAATAATAAAATCTTTTAAAAAAAATGCATGTGAAATAAAAACCTTCTCAAACAGGGATTGAGAAAATTTGTTACCACTAGTTCTGCCTTGCGAGAAATGTACAAATTCTTATTTTTTTTAATTCTTTTTTTTTTTCCCCCAAAGAAATTCTTTAGAGAGAATGCAAACAACATGTTTGGGTACTCAGATCCACATAAAGAACAAGCCTTGAAGAAGTGAAGACAAAAATGCAAACTTGCATTTTAAAATAAATGAAAATGAAAACACAGCTCAAACTTGGTGGGCTAGAATCCTGGCCAGGCTGGATGTGTGGCTCGGCAGCGTGGAGCTTCCTGCTGGACAGGCAGGGCACTTTGCCCAGGCACACCCTGCGGGGTGATGGACTGATACTAAGGGACTGGTGCGGGTGCCAAAGTGCACCCTTTAAAAAGTGCCATTCTTGGGCCCGGTGGCGTAGCCTAGCAGCTAAAGTCCTCGCCTTGAAAGCCCCGGGATCCCATACGGGCGCCGGTTCTAATCCCGGCAGCTCCACTTCCCATCCAGCTCCCTGCTTGTGGCCTGGGAAAGCAGTTGAGGACGGCCCAATGCATTGGGACACTGCACCCGTGTGGGAGACCCGGAAGAGGTTCCAGGTTCCCGGCTTCGGATCGGCGGGCATCGGCCCGTTGCGGCTCACTTGGGGAGTGAATCATCGGACGGAAGATCTACCTCTCTGTCTCTCCTCTTCTCTGTATATCTGACTTTGTAATAAAATAAATAAATCTTTAAAAATAAAAGTGCCATTCTTTTCTATATAAAAACAAAAACAAAAACAAAAAAAAACCAAGGGCCAACACCCTGGCCTAGCGTTTTACACTTCTGTCTGCAAGGCTGGCATCCCATGTGGGTCGAAGTTTGAATCCTGACTGCTTCACTTTCGATCCAGCTCCCTGCTAACTCTGCTTTTTAAATAGTAATAAGAAGTAAATAAATCTTAAAAAAACCAAAACAGTTGAGGTGAGGGAGAGCCATTGGGTGTGAACAGTACAGTCCAGCAGGCCCTGCCTTTGTTCCAAGGTCCACACTCCAGGGAGGGGCTGCGTACCAGGGCTCGGGACCTTCCAGCGCTGCTCACAGAAAACTTCAGGCTGGAACCTTGGCTGGGCAGGGGGCACAAAGGCACAAGCCTCAGAGACCCTCCCTGGGCACCGCCCTGGCTCCCTCCAGGAGGCTGCTTTCTCTTCTTGGCTGATTGCTTGTAACCCAACAGGGTCGCCCCAGCCTAGGCCCTCCATTCTTTCCCCACTCAACCGGCCTTGTTCCTTCTAGGAACTCTGCTTGGGATGAAATGTGTGTCCAGCTTCCTGTATAAATTATTTTTAAAAAATTAGTAAATTGTGGGATACAATGAAATACTTACAGGGAAGTTTGTAGCATTGAATGTATGTATTAGTGAAGTACATCCTTTAAAAAAAAAAAAGATTGGCTAGAAAGACTTGGTTGGGGGGGGTGTGGATTGAGATTTTCCAACTGCTGATTCACTCCCCAAGGGGTCACGATGACCAGGGGCTGGGCCAGGCAGAAGGCAGCAGCCCTGAGCTCCATCCCCATCTCCCACCTGGGCGGCAGGGTTCGAGTCCCTCCAGCCATCCTCTGCCTCCCAAGCATCTTAGCAGGAGTTGGCTCAGAAGTGGAGCAGCCAGCAGCTGCACAGGCACTCACATGTGATAGTGGTACCTCAGGCATCAGCCCCATTGAGAGAAAGATATAAAGTCAATAATCTAAACTTCATTCTCAGGAAACACAGAAAAAGAAGATAAATCCAAGATGAGCTGAAGAAATAATAACTTTTTAAAAACCAGTAATTAATGAAAGTGAAATCAGGAAATCAGTACAGAAAATCAGCAAAACAGAGATCTGGTTCTTTACAAAAATAAGTAAAATAAAATGAATAAATCTCAAGTCAAGCTAACTAAACAACAAAGAGGGGCAGGTGTTCTGCTGTAGCGGGTTGAGCTACAAATGAGCCTGCCATGCCAGCAACCCAGTGTGGCACAGTGGTTCAGGTCCCAGCTGTTCTGTTTCCAAACTGGCTCACTGCTAATGTGCCTGGGAAAGCAGCAAAAGGTGACGCACGTGCTTAGGGGAGACCAGGTTGGAGTTCCAGGCAACTGTCCTTGCCTTGCTCTGCCCTGGCCCTGTGGATGGAAGATTTCTCTCTCTCTCTCTCTGTCTCTTTTCTTTCCTGCTCTCTTTGTCACTCGGCTTTCAAATAAATTACAGAAGATTAAACTTCTTTTTTAAAGGACAAATATTAGTTATTCTACTGATATGTGGTGGATACGTTTCTAGATAGAGAAGGAATGTGGAATAATTGCTTACAAGATACAGAGCTTCGGCTGGGGGTAAGAGAAAAGTTTTGGAAGTAACCTAACATTGTAATGTAATTCATGTGCATGAATTGTACACTTACCATTTCTAAGGTGGCAAATTCTATGCTTTATATACATTTGTTACAATTTTTAAAGAGGTTAATAACACGCCAAATACCACTGGATTGCGCATTTCAAAAAGGTGAATGGTTGGCATAGAATTATATCTCAATAAAGCTATTCAAAAATATTTGGCCCCAAAATATCAACATACATACCTTTTTAAGTGAAAAATAATTATTTTTGGTGCTTTGGAAATACTGGCTCTCACAGCTGTTTCTTGCTTGGTTTCACAAAAGGAGCAATGAATTTGGTTGTTCCAAGTCAGTGTGTCTTGTTGAAAAAAACACTGAAGACAGTCCTGTGGGGGAGAGAAAGCATTTGGCGACAAAACTGGATCACCTATGACCTGAGGCGTCTGTTTATATGAGAGCTATCAGAGAGCCTGGAATGGCACCCTCAGGGCTTCTCTCAAGGTCAGCAAGGCCACAGGCTGCAGCCTGCTAGTTGCAAAAGTCAGCTGGCAAAGCTGGCCACATCCAGACGCATTCACAGTAGCTCCATCTCACTTGTTACTGAGACGGAGCCAAGTGCTGCCTGCCTCACTCATCATCTATGAATCAGTATCTTCTGATTTATTTCCAAGTCATACTGTGTTTTCCATCAACAAGGTCAAATAGCTGTTGATCTAGTGACTGAATAATGACCGTGGACCCGGCATGATAGCCTAGTGACTAGACCCTCGCCTTGCATGTGCCCGGATCCCATATGGGTGCTGGTTTATATCCCGGCAGCTCCACTTCCCATCAAGCTCCCTGCTTGTGGCCTGGGAAAGCAGTTGAGGACGGCCCAAAGCCTTGGGACTCTGCACCCACTTGGGAGGCTCAGAAGAAGCTCCTGGCTCCTGGCTTTGGACCAGCTCAGTCTCAGCCATAGTGGCCATTTGGGGAGTGAACCAGCAGATGGGAGATCTTTCTCTTTTTCTCTCTCTATATATAAATCTGCGTTTCCAATAAAATCTAAAAAAAAAAAAAAGAAGAAAGAAAAGAAAAGAAAAGAAAAGAAAAATTGCCTCTGTCTAGGATTTGGGGATGGTGGCCATGACAGAGCAAGCAGAGTAGAAGTTACATGTGCCCTGGTGCCTGCGGGGCATCCTCAGTATGGCCAGAGCCCTGGTACTGCACACTACGAGCCTGAAGAGGAAGACGAGCAGGGATTTGGTTTGCAGTGGCCCTGCCATAAAGCCTGTTGATGCTGGGCCCAGCACGGTAGCCTAGCGGCTAAAGTCCTAGCCTTGCATTAGCCAGGATCCCGTATGGGCACTGGTTCATATTGCAGCAGCCCTACTTCTCATCCAGTTCCCTGCTTGTGACCTGAGGAAGCAGTCAAGGATGGCCCAAAGTCTTGGGACCCTGCACCCGCGTGTGGAAGTCCCGCGGAAGTGTGGGAGTCCAATGGAAGATATCCCTCTCTGTCTCTCCTCCTCTCTGTATATCTGCCTTTCCAATAAAAATAAAATTAAATTGGGCCTGGCGGCATGGCCTAGCAGCTCAAGTCCTTGCCTTGAACGCACCGGGATCCCATATGGGCACCGGTTCTAATCCCGGCAGCTCCACTTCCCATCCAGCTCCCTGCTTGTGGCCTGGGAAAGCAGTTGAGAACGGCCCAAAGCTCTGGGACCCTGCACCCGCGTGGGAGACCCGGAAGAGGTTCCTGGTTCCCAGCTTCGGATTGGCACAGAACTGGCCGCTGCGCTTACTTGGGGAGTGAATCATCGGACGGAAGATCTTCCTCTCTATCTCTTTTCCTCTCTGTATATCTGACTTTGTAATAAAAATTAAAAAATTTTTTAAAAATTAAATTAAATTAAAAAGCCTGCTGACACTGCCTTTCCAGCAAGCTCCAGTTGGCTGAAGGAACAAACCTGATACTAAGTAACAGGAGACTATTCACTAGGTTAGGTATGAAACTCTTAGGAACAAACCCACCTTCCTCATGTAGGAAGACACATACATTGGTAGAATTCTTCCAGGAAACTTCTTGCTCCTTGCCTCCTCCCTGGTGGCTCCTCACTATGGCTGTCAAATCTCGAGTCACCCACATCTCCCTCACACCTTCACGCACAGACTCTCAGCATTGACATGAAGACACAGACAGAAACCATTCTCTTTTCCCAACCTGTCTCAGAGCTCAAGGCTAAGAGAATGTTTAACTTATTTTTTATTTTATTTGAGAGATGTGAGCGAGCGAGAGAGAGAGAGAGAGAGAGATCCAGAGATCCCAAGTGCTGGGGCTGGGCTGGGCTGAAGCTGAGAGACTTGTGGCCTGGGTCACCCAACTACGTGAGGCATCAGTTGTTCCCACCCGGGATCTGCATCGGCAGGAAGCTGGAGCTGGAGATGCCAATATGAGGGATGGGGAGGTCTTAACCAGCATCTCAACTGCTGAAGATCTGCCCCCTTTGCTATTTAGTGTCTAGTCTGAACCTATAAAACCCCTGGGATGGAGGAGGGCCATAACATTTTTATAAGAATTTAGTAAGTTATGATGTGTACCAGCAATAGCACTGGTGTTTTGCTTACATTTAGACAGGTTCCTTCTTCTCTTTCCTTCTTTCTCTTTTCTTTTCTTTCTTTCTTTCCTTCCTTCCTTCCTTCCCTGCCTCCTTCCTTTCTTCTTTCTTTTCTTTTCCTTTCCTTCTCTAAACGGCGCAGTAGCCCTTTCATGTAGGAAGCAAGCCCAAGAAAACCTAGGGCTGAACACAGAGTGAGACAGAAGCACCGAGCACCCCGCGTCCCTACCTGAAGGGAGCACTCGTATTCAGATGGGATGGGGAGGGAGAGGACGGTGAAGACTTCATTTCTGTAGGTGTAGTTCTCACACTTCAAACATATGATGCCATAATTGAGCTGCCCTTCAAACAGCCGCGTGATGATCGACGTCTCATTGGGAATCACTTTCCTGCAGCATCTTTGAGTGGATCCCTTCTCATGCGGGCGTTTCCGGTGGTACTGAGCCAAGAAACAATTGAAGTGTTGTGGTTGTTGCTGTTTTTCTAATAAACGACTGAACCGTTCTATATGAATGATACACAGCTACCAGAAGCTACTTGGAGATGCAGACAATAGTTAAATCTGTTTGAGAACAGGTGAGGGCTCTTCAAAACGTAGAAAATACATGTTGTAAAACAAATGGTTGATGGATTTATTTATTTATTTTTGCAACAAAATACGCTTACCTTTTTGTTCGATTCCAGAGGAGAAAGGGCTGGTGAGGATTTGCTCCGTGAAATGCCCAGCACGGCCAGGGTTGAGCTGAGGTCAGCTGAGAGCTAGCAACTCAATACTGGCCTCCCACGTGGGCAAAGACCCAGCTGCTGGATTCCTCACCTGCTGCCTCCCAGGGTGCACATCTGCAGGAAACTGCAACTGGCAGCAGAGCTGAACTTGATCCTGGGCATTCCAAGGTCAGGTGTGGGCATCTCAACCAGCGACTTGCCTGCGGCACCAAAGCCCATGCCATGACCTTTGTGACGTGTCATTATCGTGGACGTGTGTTAGGACCGCAGCTGCCTCTAGTTTGGAGCTGTGCTCACCTTGTCACCTTCCCTTGCTTCTTTCATCACATACTTTGCCATCAAGGCCTTTCACCCTGACAGTAATTTGATGCCTGTAATTCCCAGTTTGGTCCTGAGGCCCACTGTGTTATTTATGGCAGAGTTGGCTACAAAGGAGAACACCAATGACCTTTCACCAACCACCAACCTCTTCCCCTCTGGCGAAAAAGAATGCTGCCACAAACCTCTTGTAATTGCCACAAATGGAACTGGAAGTTCGCCAATGGTAAGGATCCATGGTCACCTTGGGTGCTTTCTGAATGTGAGATGCGCACAAAGACATTGTGTAAAGTCAGGGACGTATCGACAGAGTGCGGAGCTGAGACCAAGGCTAAAGGTAGTAAGTTTTCTGAGTGAAAATAAAACCTCTAGAGTACTAAGTGATTGTGTGGTTAATGAAATCCATGCCCTCATCCAGCGAGCACTGGAAGTTAGGTACGTTGGTGTAAAAATCAAACATCAACAGGGCTTAGGTTTATCCTCAGATTCCAAACCAAGGTTAATATTTTCATGGGTTTTTTAGGTGTGATGAAAGCTTGGTTATAAAAATCTGTGTGATATTTCTCAGTAGAAATGTATATTTTTAAGGGGTCAGCAGGGTGGCTCACTATGCTAATCCTCCACATGCAAGCACGGATATCCCATATGGGCACCAGTTCATTACCCAGCTGCCCACTTCCCTTCCAGCTCCCTGCTAATGGCCTGGGAGAGCTGTGAATGATGGGCCAAAGCCTTGGGACCCTGCACCCAAGTGGAAGCCCTGGAAGGAGCTTGTGGCTTCAGAATGGCTCAGTTCTGGCCACTGTAGCCATCTGGGGAGTGAACCATCGGACAGAAGATCTTTCTCTGTCTTTCCTTCTCTGTAAATCTGCCTTTTTTAAATTAAAAAATACATCTAAAAATATTCATGCTTTTAATTGTTTTTAATTCGTGTTTTTAAAGTGATTTCTACTTTGAGAAATGGGTACGTACAGCTTTCTCCATGCAAGGGGAATGACATTAGCAGTTGGATCCCTGGATGACTGGCAGATGTGCCAAGGGAGCTGTCTCAGATGTCACCTCTGCACAGTGTCATCCAGCATGGATGCCTTGGAATCCCATCTTCCGGGGGGGGGGGGGCTCTTGAGGTTCAGAATGTGTGGTGGATATAGTTTCACATGACCTCCTAGCCCCCAAGCACGCTGCTTGGCACACAGCTGACAGCTTGCACCAGCCAAACCAAAGGAAGAAAAATGGGAGTATGCGTCGCAGCCAGCGTGAGAAGTGACTCGAACATCGGCCCTGAAGACTCGTACCATTTTGACTCGGTACCATTTTAAATATCTGCTTCCCCTAGGTCTCAGCTTCATTAAGATTTGTGCCCTTCAGGTTCAGATTTTGTTGTCTGCCAATGTGCTGTAACCTCGTAAGCCCATCCCCACCAATCTGCTGTAATCTCATGACGCTGTGCCTGATGGCTCCATCCACCAATCACTCACCGCCCCTTCCCTAATCCCCGTCTTCCACGGCATGCACCAATCCCCTGCAGCTCCAACAGTCTTAGCCACACATTCCATCTATAGCCTATGTCACTAATCCCTCACGCCCTCCTCCAAAGCCACCCTGGGGGAATAAAATATTCTCCATGTGTGTCCCTGCCTCCCCACCTTTCTCCCTCTGTCTCCACTCGGTCCATAGCCTTTACCCTGCTGGAATAAAGGACCTCCTGTTTGGCATGCTGTGTCTGGTGTTTCGGCTTGTGGCAAACTTAACCGGAAGAGAACTTGGTTACCTCGGAGAGACCAAACTGTTGGTCCTAAGGTCATGTCTTCCACTCACCCTTTTCAGAGTCTCATGGAGTTCATTTAGGACGTAAATCAAGAACTCCTGGGCATCTTGTTGGGTCTTCCTCATGAAGGCTGGGTAGAGGTGGCCAAGGGCAGACCGAAACACTTCTGGAGAGACACAGTCCGAGTCTCCGAGCCACATGTCTGTCATCAGGTAGGCAAAGGCAGTGGCCACCTCGCTGCAGTCCCTGGGAAAGAGAAAAGCGGGTGGGTTTCGGGCCAATTCAATGAAATGAAGGTTCCTCATCACGTAAGCGTGGGACATCCCCCCCCCCACAGTGGGGCTTTTATTCATTGTCCAGCCTCCCTTCCTGCAGTGTTCACCCCAGGGGTCTGTCACGGGAGCTTAGGGAGTTCCCACTGCTTCTGGCGCAACTACCAGCGGAGGAGACCTGCCCGGGCTGCAGGGACCTGGGACACCCTTACTTTTGGAGAGCGGTGATGTACTTTCCGGAGAGGAAGTACTCCACCAGCGGCGAGATACTGCAGAGGCATTGCAGGATGGCGTTCATGTAGCATGTGTTGCCCAGGTTCCGCAGGCCAGTCACGCCCTGCAAGTGGGGCTGCTGCTCCCGGGCCTCCTTAACTGGAAGGGGATTATAATAGCTTGTGCACTCTGCACTGGGGTGGCAGCACGCAGAAAGCAAGCAAGCATTTTGAAAGAACAAGCTCATGTACACATGACAATGATCGGCTCTCCTACTTAAGCAAAGAAGCACAGAAAGTCTATAAAATGGCATCCCTGAGTTCAGAACTCTGAAGAAGTGAAGCCACCCTGTAGTACAGAGAGAAAAGTTTCTTTCTGAAACCAAGAGAACTGTAAATATAAGCCCAGATTTGCTTGATTAAAACTGCAATCTTTTGGGGCAGGAGTTGTGGCATAGTGGATTAGACCTCCACCTGAGGGGGGGGGGCGGTGGAAGGGTTGGCATTCCATGCGGGCACTAGTTTGTTGTCCCGGCTGCTCCACTTTCAATTTGGCTCCCTACAAATGCATCTGAGATAGTAGTGGAAGATGGTTCAGGAGCATATTGGGCCCTTGCATCCACATGGGAGACCTGGAAGAAGCTACTGGCTCTTGGCTTCAACCTGGTCCAGCCCTGGCTACTGGAGCCACTTGGGGAACGAACCAGCAGATAGAAGACCTGTCTCTCTGTGTAACACTGAATTTTAAGTAAATAATTAAATCTGAAACCCACAAATGTTCTCACGGAGTATCAAAGTATTCATTTTATGCTGGGAAAAGAAATAATCTTTGGTAATAACAGTAACAACGGAGAACGGCTAACAATAACAGTAGCCATCATGTGTTGAGCCTGGAGCCTTATATATTTTCTCATTAAATTCTTTCAACAATTTTATGGGGTAGGAAATTAAAAATCTTCATTATATACACACATATAGTTATATAAAAATATATAAAAAAATATATATATATATTAGAAGCTGGAAGACAGTGTTAAAGTGAGCAGTCCAGGCTGCCTTGGCAGGCAGCTGTGCATGTGGCATTGTGGATGATCAGCAGGGTGGCAATACAGGGACAGGAGGAGGAGGGATCCCATGGGTCGCCTCCTCCCATGCCTCCTACCCCAGAGCCTCCTTTCCTGCGCGGGGCCAGCCCACCCTCTGTGTGCTTCATGACTTTTTGTTTTTTTTTTTGCACACATGCTCTGATGCAGCTTTCTCACTTCAGCACCTCTGCTTCCAGGGACGGCTGCCCCAGGCTTCCTCACCCATTTCCCAGGAAGCCCTGGACCCAGATGCAGATCTACTGCCTAGATTATCAGCCATCTTCACTTCCTCAGGGGGGACCCCGGAGGACCAAACCCCGGGGAACTCTCCCCACTGTGGCGCAGCTGCCCACATCCGAGCTGGTGTAGAAAGCTGTAGGAGGCAGAGGCTCACAGGACATAGTAGCTACCGAAGTCATCTGCAGGGACTGAGTGTGAAGTCATGGCCGTGGAACACGCTGGCCTCTGGCTTTTATTCAGGAGCTGCGGCGAATCCTTTTAACTTCATTTCTCCAAGCGCATTAAGCTGGCTCCTTTCGTCTGTTTCAAACAACGAATGTGCTCCCCCCCTCTGTCTGAAGCTGCCAACTGATTTTCACCTGTGTCAGGCACCAGAGCAAGTTGGATTTTCCCGTACATCACAATTCTTTCCATTCATCCACAAGATTCTAGCATGTTGCCATGACACGCTGTTGTTCGGTTGCTTGAACAGCCTGGAGAGATTATATCGGTCAGAATGAATCGCACATGTACATTTTTTACAAGAATCTTTTGAAAAGGAATTTATTTATTTGCTAGGGAGAGAGAAACAGAGAGGCTTCCATTCATTGGCTCACTCCAGATTTCCCATGTTGATAGCAGAGGCTGAAGTACTCGGGCCATCCTCCCACTGCCTTCCCAGGTGCATTAGCAGGGAACTGGATCATTGGAAGTGAAGAAGCTGGGGCTCAAAAACCAAACCGGTGCTTCAACATGGGATGCCAGCACTGTAAGCAGTGGTTTAACTTGCTGAGCCACAATGCGGGTCCTGAACCGCATACTTAGTCCCCACCTCCCCCTTCACTCAGTCTCACTAGTGTATGTAGAAACTACACACGTGCACATGCACACAGTGAAGACGGACTCCTGGAGTTAATGGGCACTCTGGCACTCCCACCTGTTCTAAGCACACGTTACCCCCTCCTGTGGGGAACACCCCTCACCCTGAGGCAACCGGATACTGCAGCTTCCAAATGCTAATACTGGGATAGAATGCAGGATTTCCTTTCATGGTCACCAACTACCATACAGAGGGGTTGGGGCAAAACCAGATGCCAGCAGTGCCACGCGGGGGTTACTATACAACAAGACCTTACAAGCGGAGATGTAGCAGAGCAGTCTTCAACAAACAACTGTTTCCAATCCAACTTCCCGCTGACGCACATCCTGGGAGGCAGCAAAAACTGGTCCCAAAACTTGGGTCCCTACTTGCCATGTGGGAGATGCAGATTGACCTGGACCCCTGGCTGCAGCTAGCGTGAGCATTTGGCACCTTCCGAGGGCGCGCCTCGGTGGAGATGGGGTCAGACAGCACGCCTCCCTGCACCTGCGGTGGCAGCCTGCCTGGGGCAGTGGAGCTACCAAGGCCCCAAAGGTGGTGGCAGCCTGGTTTCACTCGGTGTGAACTCACTCCTGTTGAGACACACTCAAGGGAAGGAAGGGCTTTTAGGGTGAATTCAATCTGCCTTTTCTCAGCTCTCCAGCAACCATGTGGATATTCAAAGTTTGTGGAAAATGTCTGAAAAAACTATGCTTGTCATTTGTTTCCATCAAAATTATTTTTAATTTCATTTCCCAGGAACTTTTTTTTAAAAAAAGATTTATTTTACTTTTTTAATTAGAAAAACAGATACACAGAGAGGAGGAGAGACACAGAGGAAGATCTTCTGTTGATTCATTCCCCAAGTGGCCGCAACAGCCAGAGCATAGCCAATCTGAAGCCAGGAGTCCGGAGCTTCTTCCAAGTCTCCCACTCAGGTGCAGGGTCCCAAGGCTTTGGGCCGTTCTCGAATGCTTTCCCAGGCCAGAGGCAGGGAGCTAGATGGAAAATGGAGCTGCTGGGATAAGGACTTTAGTTACTAGGCTATTGCGCTGGGCCCTCCCAATAACTTTCGAAAGTATTGTTGTTACTGGTAAGGCAAAAAACCCCTTGCTGAAGGGTCTGTGGTATGCATCCCTACTTCTATCATAATGGTTACAGAACAGTCACATTGGGGGTCAGCACAGTGCCATAGCATGCTGATTCTCTGCCTTTGATGCCAGCATTACATTCAGGCACTGGTTCGAGTTCTGGTTGCTCTACTTCTGATCTACCTCCCTGCTTATGGCCTGGGAAAGCAGGAGAAATGACTAAAAGCTCCTGGCTGAGTATTGGCTCAGCTACAACTGATGCAACCATTTAGAGTGAAGCAGCAGATCGAACATCTGTCTCTCCTTCTCTCTCTGGAAAACCTTTTGGCTAAAAATTAATCCAGGAAAATTAAAAAGCCACTCACACCCAGGCTCTATGCAGATATTAAGAATAATTAGGCTCTCTCTCCCTTGGGATGGGTGGGCTCCAAGCACAGAAGGTAGAGACCTCTCCCTGTCACATGGTCCCTTCCTGGCCTGCTCTCCCTGGGCATTGTCAGGTGTGTCTGAATGGATTCCTCACCTTCTGAAGAACCCTGGCCACTGTCCCTAAAAAAAAAAACATTATCATCATCCTACTCTAATACCTTGCAGCTAGAAGTGCATCATTGGCAGCTACTTGACATTCATGGCAACTCCTAGAAATGTTCATTTTTAAAAAAGATTTATTTTTATTGCAATGTCAGATATACAGAGAGGAGGAAGAACAGAGGAAGATCCCCCATCTGCTGATTCATTCCCCAAGTGACAGCAACGGCCAGTGCTGCGACAATCCGAAGCCAGGAGCCGGAAGTTATTCTGGGTCTCCCACACAAGGGCAGGGTCCCAAGGCTTTGGGCCTTCCTTGACTGCTTTCCCAGGCCAGAAGCAGGGAGCTGGATGGAAAGTGGGGCTACCAGGATTAGAACTGGCACACATATGAGATCCTGGCATGTTCAAGGCAAGGACTTTAACTGCTAGGCCACCATGCTGGGCCCCCTAAAATGTTCATCTTAATTGTGTTTGCAAGGTAGAGGGATACAGAGTCAGAGAGCTTTACTGGTTCACCCACAATAGCTGGTGCTGGAGCCAGCAGCCTGGGATTCAGTCTGGTTTCCTGCAGGTGTGTGTGTGCACAGCAGTGACTCCTGAAGCCACCTCAGTGGTAGCTCTGATCCAACTCCTTTGGTCAATAGAAGGCCTTCCAAATTGTTTCTCCTCATCTGTAGTCTTTTAACATTTCTCATTAGATTTTATGCTGGCAGGTTAAGATGCAATTGTCACATGTTGATCTTGTATCCAGAAGCCTTTTTTTAAAAGATTTTTATTATTATTGGAAAGCTGGATATACAGAGAGGAGGAGAGACAGAGAGGAAGATCTTCCGTCCGATGATTCACTCCCCAAGGGAGCCGCAACGGGCCGGTGCGCGCTGATCCGAAGCCGGGAACCTGGAACCTCTTCCAGGTCTCCCACGCGGGTGCAGGGTCCCAAAGCTTTGGGCCGTCCTCGACTGCTTTCCCAGGCCACAAGCAGGGAGCTGGAAGGGAAGTGGAGCTGCCGGGATTAGAACCGACACCCATATGGGATCCCGGGGCTTTCAAGGCGAGGACTTAAGCTGCAAGGCCACGCCGCCGGGCCCCAGAAACGTTTTTTTTTTTTTTTTTTTAAGATTTTATTATCATTGGAAAGCCGGATATACAGAGAGGAGGAGAGAGAGAGAAGAAGATCTTCCGTCCAATGATTCACTCCCCAAGAGAGCCGCAACGGGCCGGTGCGCGCCAATCCGAAGCCCGGAACCAGGAACCTCTTCCGGGTCTCCCACGCGGGTGCAGTGTCCCAAAGCATTGGGCCGTCCTCAACTGCTTTCCCAGGCCACAAGCAGGGAGCTGGATGGGAAGTGGAGCTGCCGGGATTAGAACCGGCGCCCATATGGGATCCCGGGGCATTCAAGGCGAGGACTTTAGTTGCTAGGCCACGCCGCCGGGCCCCAGAAACCTTTTTAAACCGAGTCTAAAAAAATTGAGTTGCCTATGTATCAAGGTTTTGTGCTGTGTAACAGATGACCACAAACTCAGTTTCAAATCCCCCATAGTTTAGCTGGGCTGTTATGGTGTGTTGTTTCTTTAGGAAAGGTGCCTAATCTGAAACAACTTTATGAAACCCTTGACTTTTTAATTCCTGAGACCGCATAGTGAAGTTAGGATAGTAATGATTACTCATCCTTAAAATTATTTTCCCATTGTCAGAAATGTCTGTAATTCTTCACAAATAGAAAAGAAACCTTTACTTTGTTTAATACCACCTTTCCCTGGATTATTTTCCTATTTAAATAATTCTTGTGTTTTTAAAAAAATGCATTATACCAATTACATACACATTATATATATATATGCTATATATATATGCAAGCATGTGTCAAAGCTTGTGTATTTCATGACATTTTTTATATTAAAAAAACACTATTTATTTGCAAGGCAGAGAGAATTTTCCACCTACTGGTTCACTACTGCAATGGTTACTACCTGGGCTGGACCAGACTGAAGCCAGAAGCTTCTTCTGAGTCTATCATGTGGGTGCAGGAGTCCAAGCACCTGGGCCATTCTGCTGCTTTCCTGAGGCATAAGCTGGGAGCTAGATCAGCAGCACAGCATGTGGCACTGGACACTGGTAATGCAGGTGATTGCCCAACATGCTATGCCACAGCATGACTCCTGTTCTTGGAATTAGAAACGATGATCAATGAAACGAAGTGGTTTTGCTCACACTTAGGTTATTCCTCAGGCAATCATACAGTGTTACATAGTGCTATATGCATTTCCCATTTTGTTCTTCAACGTACTCTTAGCATGCACTTAAGGGTTAACATTATTACATCATCAAGGAATTTTTAAAATAAAATGATCTTTCCTGGAGACTTCTGATAACCACTGACCTAGATCTATCAGACTAACAGGTCAAGACAATGACAAGACAAACACACCTATCTCCTAGTTTAACTAAACACTTCAACCAGTGAAACTTTTTGGCTGCCAAAAATTTAAACCTAACCTTTTATTTTTACTTCTTTGAAACACAGTGAGACAGCTTCTTTCTGCTGGTTTGCTCTTGAAATGTTTGCAGAAGCCATGGATGGGAACGGCTGAAAATAGCGGTTGGAACTCAAGCCACATTTCCTGCTGGCATGGCAGAGACCCAAATGCATTAGAATCAAAACCCACTGCCTCCCAGACTGTGCACTAACAGCAATCTGGAGTCCCAAGTGGGGCAGAGACCTGGACCCAGGCACTCCAAAAGGGATGCCAGTACTGCAACAAACATCCTTACCACTCTTCGGGTCTAACAACCAGTTTTCAGACATATAACCCTAAATGTGGAAAACTTTAAACCTAATTCTCAAGAAAAGGGTGGACTGGTAAAACATTAAACAGAACCTTAAAACAAAGAGTGGCAGGCACAGTGGGTTGAGTCACTGCTTCTGCCATCAGCATCCCATACTGAAGTGCTGGATGGAGTTTTCTATCTAGCTTTCTGCTAATGCATCGAGGAAACAGCTGACGCTGGTCTAAGTCCTTGAGTCTCTGCCACCCTTGCAGGAGACCAGATGGAAGTTTCTGAGTCCCTGGATTGGCCCAACCCAGCTCCTGCAGTTACTTGAGCAAATGAGGAGTTGGGATCAACTCTTTCAAATAAAACTTAGGGTCCAGCATGGTGGCCTAGTGGCTAAAGTCCTTGCCTTGTGTGCTGAGCCAAGATCCCATATGGGCACAGGTTCTAATCCCAGCAGCTCCACTTCCCATCCAACCCCCTGCTCGTGGCCTGGGAAAGCAGTTGAGGATGGCAGCCATGGGACCCTGTACTTGCATGGGAGGCCTGGAAGAAGTTCCTGGCTCCTGGCTTCAGATCGGCGCAGCACTGGCCGTTGTGGTCACTTGGGGTGTGAATCATCGGATGGAAGTTCTTCCTCTGTCTCTCTTCCTCTCTGTATTTCTGCCTTTCCAATAAAAACAAACCTTTAAAAAAAGAATAAACATAAAATAAGGGTGGGGGTAACCACAATGCACAAATCCTATCTGGGTCCAACTCAAATCATTTTTATTTTTTTATTTTTTAAAGATTTATTTTATTTTACTTTTATTACAAAGTCAGATATACTGAGAGGAGGAGAGACAGAGAGGAAGTGGAGCTCCCAGGATTAGAACCAGCGGCCACATGGGATCAAGGCGAGGACCTTAGCCACTAGGCCACGCTGCCGAGTCCAAAACTCAAATCATTTTAAAAATATCTATTTATATAGTTTGAAAGTCGCCAAGAGAGGTCTTTCATTCTCCAGTTCACTTTCCAGATGGCTACAATGGCCAGGTCCAAGCCAGCAGCTAGAGTTTTATTTGGGTCTCTTACATGTGTGGCAGGGACCCAAGTACTTGGGCCATCATCCACTTTTCCAAGGCCATGAGCAGGAAGAAAAAGCAGAGGTGGAACATCCAGGATTCAAACTGATGCTCTCAGGGGATAGGGGATGTTGGCACCACAAGCAGTGGCTGTATCTGCTACACCATGCAGGACCCTCAAATTACTATAAAACTAAAAAAATAAATTTATCTGAGAGAGAGGGAGACAAAAAGATTTTCTATCTGCTGGTTCACTTTCCAGATGGCCAAAACAGCCAGGAGTCTGGAACTTCTTCCTGGTCTCCCCTCTGGGTGGCAGAGCCCAAGTCCTTGGGCCATCTTCCACTTCCTTCCAAGGTGCATTAGCAGAGATTTAGATCAGAAGTGGATCAGCTGTGAATGCAGTGGTGCCGATACAGACACTGGTGTTGCAAATGGTGGTAACGCCAGACTGCTGGCCCCTATCCAGGGAAAAATCTTAACGATCCTTCTTAGTGGAAAGGGTATATCTAGTAGAGTAGGCACAGCAACTATGAAGAAGTAATGTACGTCTGACTTGAGGATATGAAAGTGTGTTAATTTTGTTGCTTTTCTTTATATTAAAAAGTTTTAAAAATATTACCAATACAATCAACACGCACTGCTTCTAAAATAAAAATGGCACATATGTATCACAAATTTAGGGCATCCCATCAGAGAACACTGGCAGAAAATAATCAATATTTTAAGAATTAGTCTGGTAGGGTCTGGCGCAGTAGCCTAGCAGCTCAAGTCCTCGCCTTGAACCGGCGCCAGGATCCCATATGGGTGCCGGTTCTAATCCAGAAGCTCCACTTCCTATCCAGCTCTCTGCTTGTGGCCTGGAAAGCAGTCGAAGATGGCCCAAAGCCTTAGGACCCTGCACCTGCGTGGCAGACCTGGAAGAAGTTCCTGGCTCCTGGTTTCGGATCAGCGTAGCACCAGCCGTTATGGTCACTTGGGGAGTGAATCAGCAGATGGGGGATCTTCCTCTCTGTCTCTCTTCCTCTATGTATATCTGACTTTCCAATAAAAAGAAAATAAATCTTAAAAAAAAAAATCAGTTTGGTAAAGGACAAGAGTGTGATGAGACTGAGAAGACAAACTAAGAGATTAAATAAGCAAATTATATTTTCAGACACTGGAGTAAATAAAAATGCACTTCAGTAATCACAGGAAAGAACACGTTTTAGGGATAAGAAATATGTAATCCGTCACTTTCAACATTAACCAAGGAGGAGGTAGCTTTGTTTAGAAAAATGAAGAGGAAATGATGCAGAAACCAGCAGTGATCCTTACACCTGGTGTCACACTCTTAATGCACAGAGTGTTGTAAGAGCAAAGATGAAAACCAGTTTGTGTGGGTTCAAATGCTAATCATGCTGTATCTTTATTGAGAGTCTTATAAAAATTTAAACATTCATAGAAAGCCTGTATCTCTCTTTCCTTTTATAATGAGAAATATTTCACTGTACAGGACAGAGGAGCAAGAGGCAAAGCAAAACCACAGAGGCTGTGAAAATACTGAACAGCTTTTCAGAATGATTCAACTCATTAAACATTTGTAAACAAGAATAAATTTATTTAATTTCTTTTAAAGATTTAATGATATACAAAATGTATATAGTATAATATCTTTAAGTAATACACTTTTTCTTTCTCCCATCAATATTAAACACTATTTAAACAGCTTATTATCTCTTTTTGCCTTGACTGTATCTATGAGATACACTACTGGATACATATAAGCTTTTTACTGCTTTCTTCCAAATGAAAATTAAAATTAGTACCTAGGAAACAAACAAAAAGGAAAAAAAAAATCAAAGCATAAAACTTTAGTCAGATGAAAAGCTTTTCTTCTTGTTGAATATTCAACAATATCTGGGGCAGTTAAGTTCCATTTTATTGGCATAAAGTTGCATTGCAATCTCCCGACACACATAATAATCCAATTAATTTCTTAAATAAGTACCACAAAAACATTCATGTTCAGATGTTCCAACACAATTTTAAATATAAGAAAGTTCATATTTACAATCTGATTTGATTGGTTAATAAAAATCTTTGGAGAAGTGTGTAACTTCCAGGTTGTCACTATAGACATTAACAGGAAAAAAGTACTTTAACTTTCCTCACAAGGTAATTTCCCTTCAACAGTGAGCTGAGGTTTCCTTTTATAGGTTTAGGTTATGTACCAGTTTACCATGGCTTTCTTCTACTTAGCAATGACTTGATGGAACAATGTAAAAAAAAACAATACTTTTGCACAATTTGGGCTCTATTTAACAAAGACTGGCTCTATCTTTAAATATGGAGCCTAACCCTGACTCACAAATAAAGTCTCTCAGAAAATGGTGGTCAGCTCCGCCTTCTCATATCCCTGGGAATTCAGAACTGTATCAGGCCATCTTTCTATAGCAGACAACAAGCAAAGAGTTGGGAACCAAGTGACATCATCATGGAACACACTGAACACATTGAGGAAGACTTCGGACTGCCACTTAACCAAATGGCTGACTTCATTTCTCCAGCTGCCAATAAAATGTGCGCGGACACCTAACTTTGGTTAATGGTATTGCACCATGGAAGAGGGCATGATCACCCTTGTCAGAACAAAGTCAAATGAGATCCTCTATTAAAAGCCCTTTAGAAAGTCATAAATACTAATTTTTTCATTACTTTAAAAATTCTCAGTTGCCAGCACTGCCCTATAGGGAGTTTCTGATTGACTAGTTTTATCAGGCCCAAAAAAATGCTGACCTTGTAACTGTGCTGGAGTCAGCAAATTCAATTTGCATACACCTCTATATATTACTAGGTAACTTCCTCTTGAAGGAAAAGTGACAGTAACATTTTAAGGTGTCAATAAAATCGATGATTCTGTAATATTATAACATTAGACGAACAGAATTCGTTGATTCTGCTTCTTTGGTGGAATTTTCAGGTTGAAGAGTCAAATCTGATGGCTCATCCTGAGGAAATATAATCTTATCAGGTGTATAGTCATTCCTCTTCAGATCTATATTCACCACCCAGGACAAAAAGAAAGAAACAAGCATTATTTGTATTGTTTCGAAAAACAGAACATATTTCAAACAGCTTTTAAAAAATGTGTCAGAGATCTATTTTCCAACAGGTTATTACAGTATTATATGTATAACAATCAATAATTGATTCAATAATTATTATGTACTGACCATGAGTCATTAATCTGGCTTACATGTACATGTGGGAATGTTGCCACGAAAAAGGAAGGCAGACAAGCCCCTGTTTCCATGGGGTTTATATATGAAGAAAAGGGAAAAGAAAAATGAGAGCATTAAGTTAGGAACATGTATTTGAAGAAAATAAGTTGATGAAATGTGATGAGGGCCAGCCTGGATGGCGCATGGACATTTCTTTCAGATAGGGCTGGGCAGAAAAGCCACAGAAAGAGACTAAATATTGAGAACTGAATTACCAAAGTTCTTAGAGGACTGTTCTGGGCAGAGGAAAGGTGGAAGTCTAAAGACTGTGAGAAGGAAATGGGCTTACTATGTTCACATAGTTTATTTGCCATGAATGAAAGGAAGACCAGCAGGAAACCAGTCAAGCAATGGTTATGGGTCAAACTACAGCTTTTGGTCCAATCAGGCATGCTGGCTGTTCTTATAGTTTTACTGGAATAGAGTGAAGTTCATTTACTTCATCTATGGGTATTTTTGCATTATGGATAGTTTTTCTTCTTTTTCTTTTAAGCATCTATTTATTTCTACTTCAAAGTCCAAGAAGGAGACTGAGAGAAGTTCCATCTTCTGGTTCACTCTCCAAATGACTGCAACAGAGGGAGCTGGGCCATCTGAAGCTAGGAGCTTCCGGGTCTCCCACGTGAGCACACGGGCCCAGGGATTTAAGCCATTCTTCACTGCTTTTACAGGCAATAAGCTGGAGCAAAAGCAGGACACAAACCAGCACCCATATTGGACAACAGCGCCACAGACAGATTTATTAAGATTTATTTTATTTTCATTACAAAGTCAGACATACAGAGAGGAGGACAGACAGAAAGGAAGATCCCCTGTCCGATGTTTCACTCCCCAAGTGAGCCACAACGGCCGGTGCTGTGCTGATTTGAAGCCAGGAGCCAGGAAACTCTTCCAGGTCTCCCACATGGGTGCAGGGTCCCAAGGCTTTGGCCCGTCCTCGACTGCTTTCCCAGGCCACAAGCAGGGAGCTGGATAGGAAGTGGAGCTTCTGGGATTAGAACCGGTGCCCATATGGGATCCTGGTGCATTCAAGGTGAGGACTTTGGCCGCTAGGCCACTGTGCCAGGCCCTGACCCCAAATTTTTTAAGTTGTCTGCATTTGGCTTATGTCACAACTTCCCAGACCCGCCCTCACAAAATCAAAGCTGGGAAATGAATGATCTGCATGGTCTGCTCCATATCAGACATGAAAAAAACAACTATGGTTTTAGACAATCTTTTTTCATCCGAGCCATTTTCAATCACTAAGCAAAGAAATGGAAAGCAATTTGCCGGCCCAACTGGATGCATTTGAGCAGAGTTAAGGTAGAGACAGAATCCAATTTGTGTTAAAGGACTATTCTGATCGTTCTGCAGAATCTACCATTAGCAGGGAAGTGGCATCAGTCCCAGAAACATGACAGTGACAATGCAGGAAAGAAACAGATGAATTAGAGAGCAGAGAATCTGAGGAAGTCGTTACAAAAGGTGTGAGAAGAGAAACTGGATAGTTTAGGCTTTGGGACTGAGCACCACAACATACGATCATCAAGCTCTCTTCAATTGAAAATAAGGAAAAGATCCTGAAATGTGCATGTGAAAAAAATCAATTGACATATGCAGGAATGCCAATGAAACTCACAGGAGACTTCTCACAGGAAACTCTACAGACAAGAAGAGAATGGAACGACATATTCCAGATTCTAAAAGAAAAAAATTGTCGGCCTAGGATAACATATTCAGCAAAGCTTTCTTTTGTCTTTGAAAATGAAATAAAATTCTTCCACAGTAAAGAAAAGTTAAAAGAATTTGCCTCTTCCAAACCTGCCCTACAAATAATACTTCAAGATGTTCTTTTGACAGAGAAGAGGAATAGCACCAAACAAAACCAAAGGCAAATGGGAAGAACATCCCAGTAAAATGACAACAGAAGACTAAACCAATGAACAACCCATTGCTAAAATGACAGGACCAAAGTACCATCCATACATATTAAACTCTGAATGTAGATGGTTTGGGCTTAATCAAATGTCATAGATTAGTGGACTGAATTAAAAAATAAAACCCATCTATTTATTGTCTAGAAGAGACATACTTCACCAACAAAAATCAGCGGAAACTATATCGCATGGGTTTTTTTGTTTTCTGTTACTTTCATCTCTTCAAAACACTTTCTACTGATTAAATCATTCAATGACTCATAGATCATACAGTAACATCATTTTCTTCAAAAGGGTTCTTGATTTTCATTTCTTCAGCTACACGTTAGTCATTTCGTAGCATGTTATTTAACTTCAATGGTGTTGTTAATTTCTTTTTTCTCCCTGATGTTGATTTTGTTTTGTGGCTTTTAATTTGAGGGGATGTACAGTAGCTGTGTAATGGAGACTGTCATATCTAGTAATATGTCATTTAACTTCATGGCATTGTAAATTTTTCTTTCTATTGTTGATTTTGTATTGACTTTTCATTTAAGGAGATGTACAGTAGCTGTAAAATGGAGACTAACATCCAGATGTGAGGATACAATGCAGTATGCATTTCTACTTCCAGACAAAGATGGACTTAGAATGAAACTGTTCACTGTATCTAGACAATAGGATGCTGGACTCTCTGCCATTGTCCATGCCCACAATGATGGACATATGATTGTGTATGAAGAACTATATTTTAGTAATGATATGGAGGAACTAGGTGTAGAATTGGGGAGGGGATAAGGGAAATGCCAGGAGCCTATGAAACTGTATCATAAAATGATAATAATAACAATAATAATAATAATAAACACAAAAAGAAAATCACTGTTAGCTGACTTGCAGACGCAGCAAAATTCACTAGGCAAACAGGATGTTCTGGGGTAGCCAACTAACAGGAGGAAATTAAAGTACAGAGAAAGGAGGAAGAAGGCAACTGTAACCTGGGTGATAGAAGGTTATACAGCCCATACTACTCCTCAATGAGGAACCAGGGCAGGGATCTGCATGCTGGGATATAAACTGCTTGTTGTTCACTGCCCCCCTGTGCCCGTTCCTAAGACATCCTACCTTGCAACACAGATAATAAAGTCTTGCTTTAACTGTGCTTCCCAAGGCTAGATCCCTGTCTTCAGAGGACAGGGGCGGCTATTTCGCACAGGAACACAACTACCGTACAACTTATCATACAAACAATAGTAGACAGACATGCAATTATAGCTCAAGTCTTGATCAGGGGGTTAACAAATGCATGTAACCATGAGCAACTAACCTCAACTCTAATTATTAAGCATAAATGAGGCTTTACACTGTTGCTATTGCGGTGTCTTCTATTTATGAAATTCTGTTCATAATAATTAAAAAATGTTAAATACTCTATTTAAACATTGTATTATCTTGAAAACAAAATAAAATTGTATCTGTGATGTTAATTTCACCAGTATACATTATAGATATGGCTAAAATGAAGCAAATTCAAACCACTCCATTTCTCCCACTGGTTCTAAGTAAATGATGCCAACAAAGCAACCATAAAATGACTATCTGAGGGCTCGGCAGCGTGGCTTAGTGGCTAAGGTCCTCGCCCTGATCCCATATGGCTGCTGGTTCTAATCCCGGCAGCTCCACTTCCTCTCTATCTCTCCTCCTCTCAGTATATCTGACTTTGTAATAAAAATAAAATAAATCTTAAAAAAAAAGACTATCTGAGATTCCTCAAACAGCAGGCTGACTGAGAATGGCACATACAGTGACGAGCTTCCTAGTTTTTTCTCACATCTAAGCATAGATTTCAGGAGAGCTCAAGCTCCTAATTGTAACAGTAAATGCAGGCAGAAAGAACTAAAACCTCCTGGCCTGAGGATAAGGAGGTGGTTTTAGGGGATGCACAATGTTCTGGGAAATGCCCCCCATTTTCTCTTCTTCTGATGCTGACCTAAGATAAGCCCCACTCATGAAGAGTCGCTCCTGAAGTGCTTCCTGTCAGGGAAACAACTAAAATCCCCAGAAAATCACTCTCATTTGATAAAACAGGACTTAGTGCCTGGAAGAGTCAGTCGTGTTTAGCTAACTACCAAAGGTGCATCCAGCTGCAATAAGCATATGACAGTACAAGGAGGCTAAAATCTTGGCTTTCTAGTTGGAGTACAAAAAAAAACTAACAAGGGGCTGCTGCTCTCAAGTAGTAGGCACCTCTGGCTTCAGCGCTGGCTTGTGGCCCAGCTGCTTCAGCTCCAATCCAGTTCCCTGCTGATGGCCTGGTAAAAGTGGCAGAGTGGCTCAAGTCCTCAGACCCCTGTATCCATTGTGGAAGCCCCTGACTCCTGACTTTGGATGGGCTCAGTTCTGGCCAGTATGGGCATTTGGGGAGTGAACCAGCACATGGAAGATCTCTCTGTAACTGTGCTTTTCAAATAAAAAAATAAAACAAATCTCAAGAAAAAAAATTGAAATAAAAAGAGGACCTTGGCATTCACAGTTTGAAGGACATCATTAGAAGAGGAAAATGGATAAAAGGACACCCTCAATTTGTGGGTGAATCCTAGACACTTCATCCTAGAATCACGCGCATGGTGCATGCAAGGAAAAACAATATAACAGTCTTTGGAACTACAGTGCAATACAATCACCCAGGTCCCATGGTTGCCCCACTGGCACATGGGTGAGACAGACCTGAGAGCTGCTGTCAAGACTTTAAAAACCTAAGGAATACTGGAAGCAGAGCAATAGAAGGTAGATCAGAATCTGTGAAGTAAACTAAAGTAAGCCGCCTGCCTTCCAAAGCAAACTACAAGAAAACCAGTATTCTCTATATTTTTAAACAAGATCCAGAACCTAGCAATATTCAAAATACACAGAACACATTCTGAGGCTGCTGTGGTGGCAAAGTACATGAATCCTCTACCTGCATTGTTAGCATCCCATATGGACTATAATCAAACCAAACCCAATAATATATAAAATAACACAATGAAGTGTGAATTGCCCTAGAAATGCAAGACTGGTACAACATTCAGAAATCAATGTATTACACTATATTAACTGACTAAAGAAAAAAAATCACATGATCATACAATAGGAAGAGGAAAGACTTGATAAAAACAAATAAGCATACAGTGTATGTATGAAGTTTCAAGCTATCTATTTCTAAAATATGTGGGTGCTGGTTCAGGTCTCCGCTGTTCCATTTCCAATCCACTTCCTTGCTAATACACCTGCGAAGGCAACAGAAGATCTGAAGTTCTTGGGCCCCTACATTCATGTAAGAGATCTGGAAGAAGCCTCTGGCTTTATATGGACACAGCTCTGGCCACTGCAGTCATCTGGGAGAGTGATCCAGAGGATGTGAAACCTCTTTCTGTATCTCCCTCTATTTTTTAAAAAAAACTTTTATTTTTGAAAACTCTTTCAAATAAATAAGCAAATCTTTACAACAAGACTTAACAAAAGATCACAAGAAATTCAAAAAAAAAATTCAAAAGATCTCGTTCAGGGCTCCCACATGAGTGTAGGGGTGAGAGGACTTGAGGCCTTCTCCAGGCCTAAAGCAAAGAGCTAAATTGAAGGTGGATCTACTGGGACTCAAACTGGCACCCATGTGGAATGCAGGCGCTGCAGACAAAGGGAAGCTTAGCACCAGCCCCAGGAAATGAATATTTAGGAGTATACACAGTGGGCCGGCGCGGTAGCCTAGTGACTAAAGCCCTCGCCTTGAGGCTAAAGTCCTCGCCTTGAATGTGCCAGGATCCCATATGGGCGGCAGTTCTAATCCCGGAAGCTCCACATCCCAACCAGCTACCTACTTGTGGCCTGGGAAAGCAGTGGAGGACTGTCCAAAGCCTTGGAACCCTGAACCTGCATGGGAGACCTGGAAGAAGTTTCTGGCTCCTGGCTTCGGACTGGCGCAGCACCAGCTATTGTGGCTGTATAGGTAGTTAATCATCAGATGGAAGATCTCTGTCTCTTCTCTCTGTATATATGACTTTGCGATAAAAATAAAATAAATCTTAAAAAAAAAGTATAAATAAAAAAAGCTTTCAAAAAAAGTGAATTAAGTAGGGTTTAGAACACCAGGTTAATATATCCAAATATCAATGATATTTCTGTATACCAGCAACAATCAAGTAAAATTAAAGAGACTAATTCGAATATCTAATAACACTTGGCTGGCCCTATTTTAAGCACTTTACAAATACCAACTAATTTAATCCTCAAAACAAAACTAACAACAAGAAAATAAAAAATACCAAAGCCAAAAAACCCAAAATAAAACCTGGTCACAGGGCAGGTGTTGTGGTGCAACAGGCTAAGCCACTGCTTGCGACATCAACCCACACTGGATGCCTAGGACGGAGTCCAGCCTTCACTTTAGAGCTGACTTCCTGATGCTGCATCAGGGAGGCAGAGATGGCTCAAACACCAAGGTTCTGCCACTTATGTGGGAAAATTGAATGGAGCTCCTGGCCACACAACAAATGCTCCAGGTATGAGGACAGTGAACCAACAGAAGCAGGCTTTCTCTGTCTCTCTACCTTTCACATAAGTAAATATATACATCTTCAAACATACTTACACAACCTGGATAATACAGGTACCAATCAGTCTGAGACCAAGCTCCTAAGTATGAAGTTACTAGCCAAAATGAACAGGACTTAAAAACAGTTTACAGCTTAAGGGTGAATCCAGACAGTAGTAGTTTAACATAGTACACAGAGGATTCTGTAGCACAGTAAAGGTAAAAAAAAAACCATGGTTGTGCTGCAATTTACACCTAAATAACAACGCACAATGCTTAATACAAAGTTTACTAATATGAGAGAATGAAAAAACCACAGTTCCTATTCCTGCTTTATGAAATACTCTTTCCCAAAAGAGTATATTGAATGAATGAAGATAGAAATTGAAGATTAATATGTACATTTACATGATTTCATTTTTGTAAAAGGCAAAAGTGCATTTATGTGTGTTTATATATACTTGTATATACAAAGGAAAATGTTTCAAAGGATGTACTTTAACTTGTTCACAGTGATAACCTCTGGGGAATGGGACTAGAGGGAAGGGGATTTATGTGGCTGTCTGTATACTGGGTGGGATATTGTGCTTTTATTTCTGTATTTGAATTTTTAATAAATATGTATTATTTATAATAATAATAATAAAAAAAGAAATACTCTTTCCCAATTCGGACAGGCTAATTAGACAACCTATTTATCCTTCAAGCTAGTTGCCTGGAATCATTCTCTGCTCTCCAAGTTTCAATTTGACAACTTGCTTATACATTCTACAGCACTCTTGGTATTTTAGTGGTTTCCTTTTCTCTTGGAAATTATTGGTCCCGTAATTCCCTGCTAAATATTGTTAACAGGGAATATCTGACTTCACTCCATGAGGGGAGGAAGTATGTCTTATGTCTGTCTGTCTGCTCATATTATATCATCAATATCTAGCACAACTCCAGGCATTCTGTCGACATGTTAACACATTAAGTAAAAACATAACATTAAGTAATGAAAAGAAATTACAGGTTCATTTATAACCAATGATGTGCATTTGTGAAGAACCTGCTAACACTGACATAATTAGAAACCATTAAATGAAGCTTCTGTACCTCTTTTTGTTTTTTTTTAAGATTTTATTTTTATTACAAAGTCAGATATACTGAGAGGAGGAGAGATAGAGAGGAAGTGGAGCTGCCGGGTTTAGAACCAGCGGCCATATGGGATCAAGGCAAGGACCTTAGCCACTAGGCCACACTGCCAAGCCCAGCTTCTGTACCTCTTGCCTCATGAAGTATTGTAGGAATCAAGCTAACAATGTATGCATTATCATGACGCAAAAAAGCTTTACCTGGAAGTTTAAGCTTTCTACAGCAAGAATTACAGTGATGTTTTGCTCTGAAGTTTTTTATTGCATCTTCCCCTAGATTTGCTGGGCCAAATACCATATCACAGGATCTGTGGAATGGTTAAAAAAAAAAAAAAAGTTCATGTAAACATAAATGAAAATTTGAAACTATGAAAGTATGCCATAATGGAATTGCTGAAACTTATTACCTCTTTTCTTCTGCTTTTATCACAGATGGGTCAGTCAAATTTTCACCTACACCTTTTTATGTATACATAAAAAAGACAAAAAACATTATGTAATTGTTATAAACAGACACTCATACAATAAAAATAACAAATCACTCATCATAGCAATTTCAAACTATTCAAGGGAGGCAGGTTTCCTCTCTTGATATTTCAAAACTTGATTTAAACCTGTAGTTTATCAGGAACAAAAAAAAAGCTCTTGAGATGTGAGGGTTAAATATCTCGGTGGGTAGGTAGGCAGGGAAAAGGCTACAAAGAAAAGTCTATACAATCTACCCTTGTTGTTTCTTAGTTAGCAAAGAACAATCTGCTACATGAAAGCATAATCCACAGAACTTCTAAAAATCAAAAACCACATATGCATAATCCACAGAACTAGAAAAATTACAATCATAATGCCACATAACACGTTTTCACAGAAAACATGCAGATAACACAAAGAGCACAACTGGGAGCATCTTTCTTTACTTCCAGCTCTCCCCACAAGTACTATGTGGCTAAATCTTTCCACCTCATCTATTCTTCCCTCATTTCATCCACCCCCACTTAAGTAATACCTAGTAATATTTTGAATAACCATAAATATTTAACCTATTAAAATGAAATCTAATGAAATGTCTTGACTTCACAGAAGGGAAAAATCAAAATTAAAACAAGATGCTAATTTCCACACAACAGACTGGCAAAGATTAAGAATATTCAATACCTGCACCTGGCACAGTGGCCTAGCAGCTAAAGTCCTCGCCTTGAATGTGCTAGAATCCCATATGGGTGCCAGTTCTAATTCTGGCAGCCCTAATTCCCATCCAGCTCCCTGCTCGTGGCCTGGGAGAGCAGTCGAGGGCAGCCCAAAGCCTTGGGACCCTGCACCTGCGTGAGAGACTCAGAAGAGCTCCTGGCTTTGGATATGTGCAGTCCAGCCATTGCCATCACTTGGGGAGTCCTCCTCTCTGAGTTTGCCATAAAAATAAATAAATTTATATTTAATACTTGAAAAACTGTGAAATGGGCACTCACACTAATACTGAGTGTGAACTCGGCTAACTACAAGCTCTTGTGAAAGTAGTGCTTATTAGAACAAAGACAGTGACCTATGTTGTCACACAGCAGGCATGATGAGTATACTTTCTAGTCCAAGTCCCAGCTGCTGTTTCCAATCCAACTTTTTGCTAATGAGGCTGGGAAATCGGTTACTGATGGTGCAAGTACTTGGGTTCCTGCTATCCACAAGGAAGAACAGGATAGAGTGCCTGGCTTTGGCCTGGTCCATCCCTGGATATTGTGGGCATTAAGCAAATGACCAGTGGATGGAAGATCTTTCTCTCCATCATCTTCCAAATCAATAAATTACTTTAAAGTTAGGGAGAAAAAAAGCAATGGTATTCATTTCTTTTTAAAAAGAAATCAAGGGCCTGGTGTGATGTCATAGTAGTAGGCTAATCCTTTGCCGGCAGTGCTGGTATCCCACATGGTTGATGGTTCGAGTCCTGGCTCCTCCACTTGTGATTCAGCTCTTTGCTTATGGCCCAGGAAAAGAGCAAAGATGGTCCAAGTCCTCTGACCCCTGCACCCTCGTGGGAGATGGCACTCACTTCTTTTTAATACGCCCTATTTTGTGGAAATAGAAGTAATACTACAAGCATATGTGCATTGCAGCACTGTCTGTAGTATCAAAAAGCCAAACACAGACTGAACATCTATCAACACAGGACAGAAGTCACGCTATACCTTATACAAAAGACTATCATGAAGTTATTTAAAAAAAGAACTCAGGAGTGGGTACTGGGCCTAGCAATTAAGATACCTACATCCCACAGTGGAGTGCCCAAGTCTGATCTCCGGATCTGGTTCCTGACTCCAGCTTCCTGCTAATGCAGATCCTGGGAGGCAGTGATGATTGCTCAAGGAGTTGGTTCCCTGCTACCTGTGTGGGAGACCTGGGCTGAGTCTCGTGCCTAGCGTCAGTCTGACCTGGCCCTGGCCACCTGGGAAATCAGCAGAAGGTTGGTGTTCTCTATCTGACAAAGGAAGGAACAGAGGTAGGGATCTAAAAGACATCCTTGACGTATTGTCCCGTAGGGGGGAAAAAAAACTGGAAAAAAACTTGTTCATTATTCCAGATTTGTTTTTGTTTCTGTTTCTGTTTACTGAGGGAGGGGGAAGGAGGAAAGGAGGAAGGGAGCCAGCCTAATACAACAAAAGCAACTAAGGAGGGAAAAAAGCTTCCATTAGCTTTTCCCCCAAGAAGCTATAAGGTTCCTCTACACCTTATAGCAGCAGAACAGGAAAGATGGAGATGCCTCATTCTTTATACTCAGGGACCGCTCCATACTAATTTGATGTAGTTTCATGCAAAATGGCTCAAACATATTAATCATGCAGAGGAAAAAAAAAAACATAGTTATCTTGCTCACCAAAATCAATCATTACATTCACTAAATCAGGTCTGACAAAATTTGTTTTCTTCCCTACTTATAAATGTTTGAAGGAAATGAAATTGTATTAAGTGATATATTTTAATTACTAAATTTGAACTGACTTAAATAAAAATTTTTAGAGTTCTCACTATGCTTGAATATAGATCCTTAATCATTAATATACACTGATTAATTACTAAGAGGGTATTACATATACACAGATTTTCATTCTTGAACTGAATCAACCCAATTATTTGCTCTTCAACAAATCATTTAATCTTTTTTCCAAATCATTTAATTTCTATCTTTACAGTAAAAAGATTGAGAGATAAGCATTCTAAACAATTTTCTTACATGGTTTAAAATTGAATGTGAGTTTACCTTTGAAATGAAGGATGCTCTTAACAGAGAAAAAAAATTGTGGAAATCGTAACTTACTAACCCAGCAGAGCTAGAACAAACTTTCCTTTGATTCCACTTTGAAAGGAAACAGACATTATTTCAAGTAAAGCTGTCCTCTTTTATTATTTTTCATATAGGAGTCTATCCAACAAAGACAGTTATGAGTAATTTTTTTTCTCTATGCATGATGTTCCACTTGAAATGCAATCATTTACTTTCCTTCCTCTTGATTCTGGGCTGCCCCTTAAAACACCTGGACCAGTAAAAAGTGGCAGAAGGGATGTGGGGTTGGTTTTGAGCTTAATCCTGAGGAGGTTCTGCTTTTGCTCTAGAGGAAGCCCACTACCATGTATGAAGTCCACAACATGGGAAAGCCTGAACCAGTTAGTTATGAGAAACATCATTTGGAGAGCTGAAAAACCAGCCAAGAGTGAAGGGCTAAGATACTTTTCCTATCAACCTGTTCAATGGCTCCAATGAGACAAGCCTTCCAAAATGACAGCAGAGATAAGCTACCCCTTACAAGCCCCAACCAAATTCCTAAATCAAAGTGAAAAGGTATTTAATTCACTAATAGAACATGAAATTTCATGTTTCTGCTATCGAAACAACAATTGAGACAGCTAGCTTCCTTCATTCAAGATAGTGGTGGCAACAAGCTATGGCTTATACTTTTGTCATAAGATTTTAAGTTGGCACATTTCTGTATATTCTATGTAACATATGAATAGGTAAGAACCTACTGTGAAATTGCATGTTAGTACTTTTACAAATATTCACCTTGTAATGGCTGGTGCAATGGATCAACCAGTTAATCCTCCCCCTGTAAGCGCTAACATCCTTTATGGGTGCTAGTTGGTGTCCCAGCTGCTCTGCTTCCCAACCAGCTCCCTGCTTACGGACAGAGAAAGCAGTGGAGGATGGCCAAAAGACTTGGGATCCTGCACCTGTGTGGGAGACCTCAAGGAGACTCTGGTTCCTGGGTTCAGATCGGCTCAGCTCTGGCTGTTGTGACTATTTGGGGAGTGAACCAGTGGATGGAGGACCTCCCTCTCTTTCCTTCTCTCTGTAAATTTGCCTTTCCAATAATAAATAAATAAACCTTAACTTTTTTTTTACCTTGTAAGTCAAGTACCAGTAATTCTCCTCTAGTATATTCATAAGTCCAGTGGCTGAAGGCTAGCATGATCTCTTCCAGTGTATTAGTCGGAATAATTTCATCCCCATTATTGTTGTTATATTTTCTAAATTCTCCGGTCATACACTCTTCCACAGCAAACCACTGTCCTGCTGAATGGCAATACAGCAGGAAAACTTCCAGGAACCTTGTGAAAAATGAAATATAGATGTAACTAATATTTTGTTAATAAAATTGTCATTGATCTGCAAAACATGTAAGTGACCATAATATTCAACATCATACATATTGGCCAAAAATGGAGGTTAAAAAAAAAATACTACCATTAAATAATACTGAAAAATTAAGGAACATGTGAAGATTTACCTTGGAGAATATGGTATAGATTTAGGTTTCATCTGATTGAAGGCAAACGTGAGCTTTTGTGCTGCTCTCTGTTGTTGAATTTCCTATAAGAGGGAAAAATTTCCTGTTCAATATTTAAGCTAAGACTTCCGTTGGTTTCTTTACACTTCAGAACTGACAAAATGAAGCTCAAATTAAGCTTCACTATTCTGCATTCACCATCACTTACTCTGAGGCAGAGGTGAAGAACTGTATCTTCTTTATAAATACTTGACCATGTGTTAATCACCTCGGGAAGAAAAGACTTGATAATATACAGGTGTCCTGATTTGAGGATATCATGTTCTGACCAGGTACACTGCACTTTAACAGCTCTTCGTAAACCTCCTCCCATTTCCTCTTTACTTAAAAACTCTATTTTGGCACAGAGGCCTAGCTGTGACCATGAAGACATACTGTTATTCAGTATGCTAGGAGAACTCTCTTCCAAACGATACACTGTGACAGGCTCACCTGCAATATGAACAAACATTATTTAAGATTTTAAAATGACTCTTCAAAGAAGATACAGTAAAACAAAAACAGTCTATCATTAAGGAAAAGAAAACATACTGGATCAACTTGCAGTCTTAGAAAAATTTCCTTAAAATGGCAAATCATTGGCAATCAACAACAAATTTCCATAATATCTAAATTTTTGTGCCATGACAACATTTTTTAAATTGTGAAACTTCTTAAGAATAAACTTTCAGAAACCCAGTAGAACTTCTACATAGGTTAGAACTATCTGTCCCCAAATCCTGCAATGTCAATTCATCTGTTGTAATTATGAAAGAGTAAAGTAGAACTCTTCTAAATTGGAAAGCACCAGCTTGTGGATATGCTGCAACTATAGTTTTGGTGTGTTCATCCTCGAAGTCTGCACCACCACTTAAGTAGTCATACTATTTAAGAATTTATATGAAACTTGTGTTTCTTCATGTCATCTTTTATTCTTTCTCTCATCCATGTTCTATGTGTCAACTAAAAATCAGCATAATGTAAAGTTTCCCTTTTCTTCTCTTTTGGATTTACCTCTTGGAGGCACAGGTGTGAACGGAATGCTCTGGGATAGCCTCATCAAGTTGTTTCGTTCCACAGCTGCATAAAAACCAAAGAAATAATTAAACCTCTAAACATCCAAAATATTACTAACTTTTATTTTTAATAATACTCACCTGAGTAATAGTAATTGGTATCTATAACTGGCTTAAAAGGAGAGGCGAGACCTAAAAGAGCAAATAAACAAATTAAGACAACTTTAAAAGTACTAGTGCAGCAATACTTCATGCTCACTCTCGTACAGTCAGTTATTCACCTCACAAAGAAAAAACAAATAATAGGTATGTCCAGAATACACTATAATATTATCCTAATTCTCTCTGCCAGATTAGTTGTATGTTCATGTGGAAGGAAGAGGCACATTTATGTTTCTCATTCTCCTCAACTATCATAAATTGCACTTTCCTCAATCAAGAAAGACAAAACGACTCTGCCTTCTGGGGGCTGGGTACTGCAGGCATACAAACATCTTAACCATCTGTGAAGGCTGTGAGGTCAACTTCTGCAATTTTTTGTTTAAATAACTTATTTGTTTTTATTGGAAAGATGGTTTTATAGAGAAGGAAAGAAAGATCTTCCATTTGCTTCTTCACTCCCAAAATGCCCACAATGGCTGGAGCTGATCTGAAGCCAAGAGTCAGGAGCTTCTTCTGGGTCTCCTGTGTGGGTGCACGGGCACAAAGATCTGAGTCACCATCTGTTGCTTTCCTTGGCCATAAGTAGGGAGCTGGATCCAAGCACAGGAACTATACTAGAGCCAACACACATATATGGGATGCTGGTGCTGCAGGGAGAGGTTTAGCCTACTACATTCCAGTACCGACCCCAAGTTTCATTCTTTTTTATATACATCCTCTGTGTGTTCATGTGCCTGAGTTTGTGTGTATTCATCTGTTGATGGACACACAGATTCATTCCACATTTTGGCTATTGTGAACAGTGCTGCTACAAACATGCTGGGACTTGCAGGAAAGAGGATTAGCTTGCAATGCCACTGTCCTAGTCCCAACTTCTGCAATATTAAACACACCCTAAAACCCTTCCCCCATCTCTAAAATTTTTAAGGAGCATTGCAATAAGTGAAAGACAGAATAAATGTGTTATGTACTAAGTTTCTAGAGCACAGATTTAAAAAACCTATTGTCTCACAGAAGTTGGTCAGCAGTTTTAGCATTATGTATAAACAATATACACAGAACACATGTATGCAAATGATGAGGATCATAAAGGTGGGATAACACCTCTTGATTGAAAAAAGGTCATGAACAATCTCAAAGGGGGTCAGTTATTACAGTCCAGCAGTTAAAACAAACACACTCTCTATTCTGGAGTGTTCCCAGCCCCTGTTCTTGACTCCTGCTTCCTGAGTGAATACACATCATGGGAGGGAGCAGACTCAAGTAGCTGGGTCCCTGCCACCAACCTGCGAGGCCAAGACTGCATTCCAAGCTCACTGTTAGGGCTTCAGGCCAGGCTCTGGCCATTATGGGCATGTGGGAAGTGAACCAGCAGATGTGAACTGCCTGCCTGTCCCTCAAACAAAATTTAAAATTTATTTTTATCATAGAGGCAGATTTTACAGAAAGAAACATGCACCTATTCCTTTGGTGACTCACTCACCAAACGGCTGCCAAGGCCAGAGCTGAGTCAATGTGAAGTCAGGAGCCTGGTCTTCCATTTGGATGCAAGTGTCCAAGGACCTGAGCCATCTCCCATTGCTTTTCTAAGCTGTAGGTTACGGAGCTGGGCCTCAAGTGGAGGAGCCAGGACTCTGACTGGCACTTCATATGGGACACCGGCACTGCAGAACATAAATAAAAATTTTTAAAAAGAAATCAAGGGTAGGGGCCCGGCGGCGTGGCCTAGCGGCTAAAGTCCTCGCCTTGAAAGCCCCGGGATCCCACATGGGCGCCGGTTCTAGTCCCGGCAGCTCCACTTCCCATCCAGCTCCCTGCTTGTGGCCTGGGAAAGCAGTCGAGGACGGCCCAATGCATTGGGACCCTGCACCCGCGTGGGAGACCCGGAAGAGGTTCCTGGTTCCTGGCTTCGGATCGGCGCGCATCGGCCCGTTGCGGCTCACTTGGGGAGTGAATCATCGGACGGAAGATCTTCCTCTCTGTCTCTCCTCCTCTGTGTATATCTGGCTGTAATAAAATGAATAAATCTTTAAAAAAAAAAAAAAATCAAGGGTCTGGTGTGCTAATCCTTTGCCGGCAGTGCTGGTATCCCACATGGTTGATGGTTCGAGTCCTGGCTCCTCCACTTGTGATTCAGCTCTTTGCTTATGGCCCAGGAAAAGAGCAAAGATGGTCCAAGTCCTCTGACCCCTGCACCCTCGTGGGAGATGGCACTCACTTCTTTTTAATACGCCCTATTTTGTGGAAATAGAAGTAATACTACAAGCATATGTGCATTGCAGCACTGTCTGTAGTATCAAAAAGCCAAACACAGACTGAACATCTATCAACACAGGACAGAAGTCACGCTATACCTTATACAAAAGACTATCATGAAGTTATTTAAAAAAAGAACTCAGGAGTGGGTACTGGGCCTAGCAATTAAGATACCTACATCCCACAGTGGAGTGCCCAAGTCTGATCTCCGGATCTGGTTCCTGACTCCAGCTTCCTGCTAATGCAGATCCTGGGAGGCAGTGATGATTGCTCAAGGAGTTGGTTCCCTGCTACCTGTGTGGGAGACCTGGGCTGAGTCTCGTGCCTAGCGTCAGTCTGACCTGGCCCTGGCCACCTGCACCCTCATGGGAGATGTGCACAAAACATCTGGTTTAGCTCTGGCCATTGTGGGCACTTGGGGAGTCAACCAGTGGATGAAAAACCTCTCTGTCTCCTCTTCTCTGTAAAATCTTTCAAATAAAATTAAATTTATATAACTAAAGAAAAGAAATGTAAGGGGAATGGCAGCGGGTTACACCATTGCCTGTGCTGCCAGCATCCTATATGGGCACTAGCTGCTCTACTTCTGATCTGGTTCCCTGCTAATGCTCCTGGGAAAGAAGTGGAAGACAGCCCAAGCACTTGGGCCTCTGCCATCCAAGTGGGAGACGTGCTTAGTGTTCAGGCTTCTGAATTCATCCTGGCACAGCACCCCATCAATGCAGCCACTTGGGGGATGAACCAGCAGAATATCCTTTTCCCCTTCCTTTTGTATTTAAGCAAGCAAATCTCACAAACAAGCAAACAAAAAACCAGCTACAAAATCTATCTCAGAGGAACAAAGGAGTAACTAAGTAATTTGAGAGAATGATATTGCATGCTATCTTTAGAAACTGTATGCAGTTTAGTATGAACAATCTAATTACACATTAGAATGACCCGTGAAACTTTTGAACATGTATTCAGCCATATTTATCTCATTTCAAAGCAGTCTAATTCTGTAGATATGTGCCATCATGGAAGATGTGATTCTTTGTATGTGAGCTGAATATGCTGCCAAGACTGCAAGTTAATCAGCACAGCTGTACAAGTGAAACTATGGAAGCAGGGAATCAAATTGGAAAGAACCTAATATACCATGTAACAAAGAAGGCAGTTCATCGAATCACAATGGGTAAAATGTAAAGTGAAAGAGTAACAGGACAGATTAGAAAAAAAGCTTCAACAGTAAAAATGATAGTACCCACTAGTGAAAATGCACATGCTATTATTTCACATAAAAATATTCATAAAAATCATAAAAACATTAGAGGCACAGGATAGCACATACTTATTCTATTTTTATAGCACAGACACACCTCCCACAAAAACTAACTTATTGTGTAATTTAGAGGCAGAGGTTATAACAAGATCAAGGCACTGGCAACATTGTTTATATTGCTTTTGGTGTTGATTACAAGGGTATGCATATTTCCCAAGTTTTTAATGAGAGCCTATCCACACTATTCTGCATACACACAATATGCTTCAACAAAAAGTTAAAAAGAGAAACAATGGTCTGAGCGAAAGGAGTGATGGAATGTACAG